>NC_142148.1:7745357-8368928 GCF_024610735.1 Ursus americanus
CGACTCATAAAAGTCATTTCAGTCACTATCACCACTTCCTGGGTCAGTGCCGCCCGCAAATAAGGTCACTACTCTGATCGCTATCATAGTTGGTTAGTTCTTTTCAAAAGCTTTCTATAAACGGAATAACAGCATCTGTATTTTTCCGTGTCTGCCTTCTTCCACCCGACCTCGCCTCTGTGAGATTCTTTTGTGTTGTCTCATATATAAGAGGTTTGGTCTCTGCATGGTATTCCATTGTGTGAATGACCATTTGGTTTTTAAATTTTTAGTTTGCTTTCATTTTAGGTGTAGCTCTTGTAGAAATATATAAGTGATTTTAAGAAACATATCATTGGAATGTTACATTTTTATCTAACCTAATCCACTGTCTCTTGGTACAGCTATTAAAGTAAATTAATTCTTACGACTGACATTTTGGGAATTAGTTCAGTCCTTTTTTATTCTTTTTTTTTTTTAAGAAAGATTTTATTTATTTATAACTTAGAGCATGAATTGGGGGAGGAGCAGAGGGGGAGGAAGAGAGCATCTCAAGCGGACTCCGTGCTGAGTGCAGAGCCCAACATGGGGCTCCATCTTCTGACCCTGAGCTCACGACCTGAGCTGAAATCGAGTCGGACACTTAACTGACTGAGCCCCCCAAGAGCTCCAGTCCTTTTTCATTCTTTCTCATCCCTTTATGTTTGTTTCTTAAAACAAAAATTTTGTCTCTTGTCCTCTGCTTTTTTGTTAGGGAATTTTGTGCTCATTTTCTTTTCCAAAATTTTATTATGAAGACTTCCAACACGGAAAAGCTGAAAGAATACTACAATGGGTTCCATCACCTAGAATCCACAATATTAACATTTTGCCACCTTTACTTAGTTTGCTTCATCTCTCCTTACACTTAAACAGTGGGGGGGGGGTGAGTGTGCATGTGTGTCTGTGCATGCGTACTTGCATATTCACTTGGTTTGGGTTGAAGTATTTGAAAGTAACACGCATCAACCCTCCAACTTTGCGATCCGTTTTTACACCAGGGTTCACCTACATCACCTCAATGCCATTTTCACAACTAAGAAAATGGACAATAATTCCTTGTATTATCTAATTTCCAGCCTGTCTTCGAAGTTCCCTAAAAGTCCCCCAAATGTCTTTTAGACCTGTGCCCACATCCCTCCACCACCACCCAATCTAGGATCCAAAAAAGATGCATGCATTGCATTTCTTCTTATATCTGAGTCTCTTTCAATTTAGAAGGGTCCCCACATTTCACAAATGATACTATCATGTTGAGAAGATCACGCCAGTCTTCTTATAGAATATTCCATGTTCTAGGTATTTTTGTTTTTCCAGGGTGACCTTAATTTTTCTACCCCTTGTATGTCTTCTGAAATGGAAGCTACATCTGAAGGGTCGATGAGATTCAGATAACATTTTTATTGAGAATACTTTGGAAGGGATGCTGTGGGCTTCACACCGCATCATATATCAGGAGATATGTCACATCAGAATGCCCTTCTATTAGAGTGTGCAGTTTGATCACTTGGGGGTAGTCACCACTTCTCTCTGTCCTAAAATAGCAATTTTTGTATTGTATTTAAGCTGGGTGACACTTTGGTATCATGTGAACGTCCTGGTCCTCAACCACCTGTCCTGGAATTATCTTAGCATTGACTAAAGACTCTTTTTTTTTTTTTTAAGATTTTTTTAATTTATTCGACAGAGATAGAGACAGCCAGCGAGAGAGGGAACACAAGCAGGGGGAGTGGGAGAGGAAGAAGCAGGCTCATAGCAGAGGAGCCTGATGTGGGGCTCGATCCCATAACGCCGGGATCACGCCCTGAGCCGAAGGCAGACGCTTAACTGCTGTGCCACCCAGGTGCCCCTGACTAAAGACCCTTAACTGCAACAAAATGGAATTCTTTTTATCGTGATGATCACGTGATGTATAGAATAATGTATAAAATTGTTGCATCATTATATTGTACAACTGAAACTAATACAACACTGTATATCAATTATATTTCAATAAAAATTTTTAAAGTACTATTCTTTTTCATAATTGGTCTGTCAACCTAAGTCCATATTCTATGATTGCTAGATTCAAGATAAATATTGACTGAGGATTTGTTAAAACAATCTGGAAACACAGATCACACATATTACTAGAGTCCCTATTCTTATTCACCTATTATTTCAAGATTGTGTAACTACTGCATTTAATCAGGTGAGCAAGTTCACCTATCTCAAATTTACTCTGTATGTTTAGCTGACATAAGTGCCTACCATACACTCCTTATACATTTGGGCATCCTCATTCTTACTTTTTAACTGAGATTTGCCAATAGGTGAGCTGCTGTCCACAATTTGGTAGCTTATGTGAGAAGAGAACCATGCCACTTGTGACCTGACACCATCACCAGTTTCTTCCCAGGCATTTCTGTGGGGACAAGCAGCTAACTGTTAGCACAACTGCAAGTCCTCACCATAGTTAGTTACGGTCTAAGAAAACCATGCACAGGTGAATACGGGGGTCCATTTAGGGTATACTTGCAATGCCTGTTGAGAAGGGATATCGGTGATTCTTTGCTTCTCAAGCCTTTATTGGCACTTGCACACCATCTTATCGGGACTTCTAATCTTCTGCCTGCAATGAGGCAACCTTCCTTCATCAGAGACTCAAGGCAGATGGTGAAGGCGGTCCAACTCGCCTCTCCTGCACCGACAGGGGAAATGACAGAAGGCTACCTTGTTGGGGGTGAGCTTTTTGGCTCCAGCATGTGATTATGTTGGATGGCATGGCCTGAAAATCAGTCTGAACAAAGTTTGATTCACTTTTCTCAAGATATATTCCGACCTCATGTTTTCACCCCACAGATTCTGGGTTCGTCTAAGAGAAATGGATTTCTTTCCATAGCTGGAACAAATAAAGCTGCACACTGAAGTATCCGTCTAGGTCCTGCTCATCTAATGGACAGTTCTTCGGAGCTTTCAGACCGTCCCTATACAACTCTCTGCAGATACAGTCTACTGTAAGGCTAGAGGTCATGATATTGAAGGGACACAACTCTACCGAAATAAAGGCAGTGCACAAAATTTATTGTTTTCCTTAACCTAAAAGCCCAACTGGAGACCAGTTCATTTATGTGGACTTTTGAAGTCCTTTCAAGCAGGAACACCTGGCACTTGCTTTTCTTTTGCCCAGAAACACTCTTCCTTTAGATACCTCCATGGCTCACTTCTGCCCTACCTCCAGGTCCTCATATACTATCTTCTCAATTTTTTTTTAAGATTTTATTTATTTATTTGACAGAGAGAGAGACGGCCAGCGAGAGAGGGACCACAAGCAGGGGGAGTGGGAGAGGAAGAAGCAGGCTCCCAGCGGAGCAGGGAGCCCGATACAGGGCTTGATCCTAGGACCCTGGGATCACGCCCTGAGCCAAAGGCAGACGCTTAACGACTGAGCCCCCCAGGTGCCCCTCAATAACACCATTTCTGATTACTCTAGTTGAAATTGCAAACTCCCATTCCATACTTCCTATCCCTTTTCCCTGCTTTAATTTCTTCCTTAGGGTTTATCAGTCACACCAACATACTATACCTTTTACTTGTATATTTCCTTAATGTCTGTCTCTTCCCCATTAAAGCAGGGGCAGAGAGCTATTCACATGGAATCAACGAGATTGGCACTCCATAGAGCTGAGCTGTGAGCAGCTGGCTTGCCCATAAATGGCAGCCTTAACCACCAGAAGGATGGGAGCAAGTCCTGAGGGCAAAGGTGAGGACTGGGGAAGCCAGCATACAACCAGGCATTAATTGAGGACAACATCAAACCAAGAGGAATGAGAAGACAAGGAGAGATTTGACAGCTTCTTGACCACTCTGCAGTTCCTGCTTTCTAGTTTTCTAGTTTTCAAAAACACAAAGTACTATGACTCCATCAAAGGAAAGAAATATTCAACACTCGCCTCAATTTCTGATAAATCTTTAAGTATGCCATCCAATTAGGAATGCCCCCCCCCCAAAAAAAGACTGCCAAATTAACTTGGCTCTTTAAAGCCATGCTCCAGATGTGATATTCATCATAAACGAGCATTCATTGAAATACATGTTCAACAGCCAGCAATTAACAAAGTGGGCACACTTTTAAAAGTTTAATTTGCTACCGATATAGTTTTGCATTAACAACTTGGAAAACAATTACAAATTGCACAATTCAATTTTCCAAATGGATTATTTTGTAACCAGACGGAGAAACTGTTGAAATTTCTTCTGGTGTTTCAAGGGAAGATTAATACAATCGGGTTTTTAAAAGTACATACATTCCCTTGAGGAACTGGTATATTCCTGTCAGAATTATGCAATTAGTCAGCATTATGTGGGAATATTAAGTATGTTTCTGGTGTGCTGCAAAGTCAAAGCCATTTAGGAAAACAAGGATTTGATTTCCAATTTTTCTCCTTCTTTTGCTGAAGGTAATTTACAGATGATGATTTATTTATGTTTACAGAGTAAAAACAAGACCACTACCTAAAAGGCAATTTTCCGCCTTGCTTTTGTAGGCTGTATCCCAATTATTTTTCCCCTTGTGGGACTGAATGAATGAAGTGAGCAATTCACTTTGTATATGCAAATGGCCAAGCTCCGAGGAAGCTTCCAACTGCTTCATTGTCAAAAAAAAAAAAAAAAAAAATTAAGGCCATTATCTTACTGGAAATGAAGAGGCATAAGCCCCTTTAACTTCTTTGGATTGTCTTTGAAAATAAAAGCAACATGAAAACAATCCATTTCTGGATCCATAATGTTTTCTTAAGTATTAATAAAATAACTATTATTATTATTGTGGTTATTACATTATTGTTCTCTGTTGAAGATGTTCAAAGTACTCTGAAATACCCTAATAAACATTTCTGTTAAACATTTCCAAAAAAACTCTTATGACATGTTCCAAACCTTTTAACTTTTTTAATATTGTCTTTCCTGAAAAAAGCCCCAGTGGTTTGAAGTTAAAGGTGTCAGGAAACAGGGACAGGCAAATAAGAAGGGATACACTCAGTTCTTTTTTTTTTTTTTAATGTTTTTTTATTATATTATGTTAGTCACCATACAGTACATCCCCGGTTTCCGATGTAAAGTTCGATGCTTCATTAGTTGCGCATAACACCCAGTGCATCATGCAATATGTGCCCTCCTTAATACCCATCACCGGTCTATCCCGTTCCCCCATCCCCCTCCCCTCTGAGGCCCTCAGTTTGTTTCTCATAGTCCATAGTCTCTCATGCTTCATTCCCCTTACTGATTACCCCCCCCTTTCTTTAGTCACCACCCAAAACATCTCTGCCCACTAGCTTCCCCTAAGGACCCTGAACATGGCATTTTAAGCAAACGTTTTATAAAAGATTTCTTAAGAAAGAACCAGTCTAGACAGTTATATCCCAGTCCCCATATAGATGGTTTCATTCTTTCCAAAAATACCTACATGCCCTTGGTCACTTGAAATAAATTGGACTAGCGCCTGTCTGAGTTATATATTTGGACTGTCTCCCCGAAGAAGGGATCTTTATTTGTCCACGTGAAATAACTGAAATAATCCATTTGTTGCGTCTTCCTTAAAAATAAAAAGCCACACACACCAAAAAAGGTTCCTTAACTGAAAAGTCTCAACGTGAAATTTATAGAGAGAATGGAATTTGGAGTGGAGGGCACTTCTCTACACTGTCAGTGTGTGTGCAGTTTTGTGTAACCTATCTGGAGACAAGGTGGCAGTAGCTACCAATACTTTAAAGGTTCAAGATGTTATCTGAAAATATCACTTCTAAGACTTTCCTTTCAAAAAGATTAGCATGAGCGCATAAAGACAGATGCACACATTTTCCACCATGATAGACTCTGTATTAGCAAAAAATTGGAAACCCTTTTGTCCACTGATTTGGGTATTTTTAAACAGATTAGGGTCTATTAATATTGAACTGTACTCTTGAGCTGTTAAATTAATGAGGTGTGACCACTAACTACAGACTTGGAATTACAGCCAAAATGTGAGGTAGGGGCGCCTGGGTGGCTCAGTCGTTAATCATCTGCCTTTGGCTCAGGGCGTGATCCCAGGGTCCTGGGATGAGCCCTGCATCAGGCTCCTCGGCTGGGAGCCTGCTTTTTCCTCTCCCACTCTCCCTGCTTGTGTTCCCTCTCTTGCTGGCTGTCTCTCTCTCTGTCAAATAAATGAATAAAATCTTAAAAAAAAAAAAAAACGTGAGGGAAAGGAGACTAGTATAATTAATGTGACCATTTAGTTTCTCTCATAAACCAGAATATTTTGAATGGGAAAGGAATTCCTATTAAAAGTTATGTAAGGACTTGAGGCTGACAACGAGTGCATGTCCTGGGGAAATCTGTATTTACAATCTCCTTAAACACAGTATGTATAGCACGTAATGAATTACTCCATTTTTGCCTTAAAAGTATCATCTGTGTATTTGTGAGAATATGTTTCTCTTTGTATACAGAGAGAAAAAGAGCCTGAAAAGTACACAATCTATTAGTATTTTTTTCTGAGGACTGGGACCAGGGTCCAAGACAGGGTTCTTTTCTTTTATTTACTCCATGCACTTCAGAACTGTTTAAATTTGTTACTGTGTGACATTTATAACTTAAAAAAAAAAGAGAGAGAGAAAAATGAAAGGAAGAAACCTGCCAAAAAATTTTAGATAAAGGAAGTGGATCTCCATCCATTGTCAACACATCTTCCTCACTAGTGACTCACTTGGCCAACAACACTCTGTGATTTCTTCCACACCCAAAATCCATTTGACTAATTTTTCACCAACTTGAGAAAACCCACTTTTTTTCTTTTGATGTCATTTACAGAGAACGTTTGTATGCACTTGAATTATAGTCAAGTATTTCCACATAGATCAAGTCCTAAAGAGATATGCTTTTAAGAAATTCATATAAAAATACATATGCATGGAGGGAAAGAGCATTTATAATCAATGAACTTTGTAGCTAATTTTCTATTTGTCTTGTCCTTATTTTGGTATGTGTATATGTGTGTTTCTTAACAATATAACTAAGTCAAACGAACTATCGACAGTGATAGAGTAAGCAGATTAAATTTTCATAAACCCTCCAAAACTGGGGACTCTATCCAAAATGCAAGGACAACTAATCATTTCAAATGGTAAAGTCAACTGTGGGATAAGAAAAAAAGTCATTTAAACTACATGATTGTTTTATCAGGTCATAGGTCAAAAAATGACTGGTTTACATAAGTTAAGTATTTAAATCAAAGGGCTTTAAACCTAATGCAAATTAAACAAAATAATCAGGTATAAACTTTACAAAACATGTACAAGGATATGGAGGTGGAACATTACAAAATGCTGATGAAAGAAATTTTAAAAGATTCAAGTAAATGGGGTGACATACCATGTTCAGGAAGTGAAAGGCTTGACATAGAAAAGATGTCAGTTCTCCCACAATTTGATGTATAGGTTTAATATAATTCTTCTCAAAATCCTAACATGGGTTTTCTGTAGACATAGACCAGCTCCATTTAAACTTTTAGGAAAAGACATGAGAGTAGCTAAAACAATCTTGGAAAAGAGAAGAAGTGGAAGCATCATTGTATCCAATATTTAAGATTATTACGTATCTACAGTAATCAAGAGGGTATGACATTAGCAGAGAGATACATGGCTCAGTGGAAAAGAATAGAGAACCCAGGAGCAGACCCATGCTAATATGCTCAAATGATTTTTGACAAATGTGCAAAAGCAACTCAATGCGAAAAGAATAACTTTTTTTTTAAACAAATGGTATTGGAGTAATTGGAAATTCATAGGTAAAAAGAATAAAACTCAACCTACCTCTGACATCTTATACAAAAATTAAATTCAGAATGATTCATGGACTTAAATGTGTAACATAAAACTATAATAAGATGTTTGGGGAAAAACAAACAAACAAACAAACGGAGAAAAGGTTCCACATCTAAAGCTAGGCAAGGAGTTCTTACATCTGATACCAAAAGCATATTCTATAAAAGTAAAAATTCAAATACTGGACATCACCCAAATTAAAACTTTGTTCTGCAAAAGACCCTGTTAAGAAGATGCAAAGATAAGCTGTGGAATGGGAGAAATTATTTGCAACCACATAGATGACAAAGGACTCGTATCTAGACTATATTTTTTTTAAAAAACCTAAAAATAAATAAGTAAATGAATAAACAAGTAAATAAATAAATAGAAGAAACTAAAAACTTCAAAACTCAATAGTTAAAAATTGGCAAAATACATGAAGAGATATTTCATAGAAAAAATGTACAGATGGCAAGTTAACTGTATAAAAATACTTTCCACATCGTTAGCCATTAGGGAACACAAATTAAAACCAATATGCGATATCACTATCAGAATGACTAAAATAAGAAACGGTTGACAACACCAAATGCTCGCAAAGATGCAGAAAAACTGGACCACTCATACCTTGCTGGTGGGAATGTAAAATGGCACAGCAACTCTGTAACACAGGTTGGCAGTTTCTTATAAAACTAAAGATGCAACCCCATGTGATCTAGCAGTTGCACTCTTGGGAATTTATCCCAGAGAAATAAAAGTTCCATTTGTAATAAACAAACTAGAAACAACCCAGATGTTCTTCCATCGGTGAATATAAACAACCTGTGGTAATCCATACTAAGGAATACTGCTTAGTGATAAAAAGGGTTATTGATAACACACAAAAACTTGGATCAATCTCAAGGAAATGATGGTAAGTGAAGAAAGCCAATCTCAAAAGGTTATATAGTGCATGATTCTTGAAAAGAAAAAATTATAAAAAACCTATTAGTGCCTACTGGGGTAGGGACCTGTGAGATGTAATTACAAAAGGAAATACAAGGGATCCTTTTGCTGATGGAATCTTTCTGTATCTTAACTAAGGTGGTGGGTACAGAAGCCCACAGGTGAGAAAATTGCACAGAAAGAAACACGTACCCACACAAGAGGACAGGTAAACCGAGGCAAATCTGAATGAAATCAGTCACTGTATTAATGTCAGGATCCTAGCTGGGATACTGTATTACAGATTTGCAAAATGTTCCCACTGGGGAAAACTGGATAAAGGATACACATTTTCTCTATGTTATTTCTTACCACTCCATGTAACTCTACAATTATCTCAAAATAAAGTGTAATGTTGACGAATGTACACAAATAGTTTTCAAATGTGTTCCTTGGAATATCTCTATAACCCCTCTGGGAACATGAGGACCAGTGGGATAAGAATGAATGTGGGGATCTCTCTTCCCCACTCCAACCTCCATTCGTGCTTCAATGAGAACAGCTCTTTCTTTTATTTACTTAAAGGCTGGGCCATCTAAACAAGCTATCATGTGAACCAAAGACTCTGTCTCTGGGAGGTAGTGTACCATGGGTATTAAGAATATGGGCTTTGGAGCCAGAATGCCCAGACTTCAGCTCTAATTCTGTCACTTCCCATGTTCCTCAACTTCACTCATCCTGAATTTCCTCATCTGTAAAATGGGAATAATAATACTATCAGTCTCATAAACCTGCTGTGGAATTGAACTAACATATCTGAAGTATTTTGTTTAGTGTGTATTGGGACAAAGTAAGCCCTCAATAAATATCAACTACTATAATGATCACAGGAAAACCTCTAGCTTAAATGGTATGTCCAAAAGCACACATCTTTAAAAAAATTATTTATGATCTATTCCAAAGG
Organism: Ursus americanus; assembly: GCF_024610735.1. NCBI lineage: Eukaryota > Metazoa > Chordata > Mammalia > Carnivora > Ursidae > Ursus > Ursus americanus. Next base: position 7,755,087 of record NC_142148.1, read on the forward strand.
GCTTTACAAAGCATAAAGTGCCCGCCTTACATCACTTTTAAAAAATCTTCACATAACCTTGTGAGCCCAGTCTTATTATCTTTTTCCCACTTTGTAGATTAGGAACTTAAGACACAATTTAAATGTAGTGAACAGACTTTCTGACCCAAAACCCATGGTGTACTATATTCTCCCTTCTGCCACAAATTCAACCAACATTTAACGAATGCTTATTATACTTCTTATGCTGATAAAGGTGCTGAGGACACAGATCTGAACACACGAGACAGGATCCCTGGCCTTCTGGGGCTTACTGTTAACTAGCAGTAAACAAGCACAGAAATGAATGAAAGACATACTTTCAGTAGTGATAAGTGTTACGAATTTAATAAGAAATGTGACTCAGACTTGCATAGAGGGTTCAAATAAGGCCTTTTTGAGGAAATATTTCAGTTAATATCCAAAGTAAGAGGGTGCCTGGGTGGCTCAGTCGGTTAAGTCTGCCTCCGGCTCAGGTCATGATCCCAGGGTCCTGGGATCAAGCCCCACATCGGGCTCCCTGCTCAGTGGGGAGACTGCTTCTCCCTCTCCTCTGCCTGCCGCTCCCCCTGCTTGTGCTCGCTTGCTCTGTCAAATAAATAAGCGAAATCTTTAAAAAATAAAATAAAATAGAGTAAGAGAAGAAACCATGGGAAAGGTTTTGCAGACCAAAGGAACAGCAGATGCAAAGGTCCTGAGGCGGAACAAGTACGGCAAGGTGATGAGTGGCCTGGGACAGTCTGAGATGTGTGCTGAAGCAGAATCACTCAAGGCCTTAGTTGTGGTAATGACAATGGGTTTCGATATGATTCTAAGGGTGACAGGAAGCCTCAAAAAAAAATTTCCTTTAGAGGCATCACTTTGAAACCAGCTTGTTTTGCAACTCACAGATGATACAGGACCCAATGCCCGGGACGGATACCATGGTAAGTGTAACAATTTGGATTGACACAACCTTCCATCTTGAATCAAGCATGGTTGTACTACCTGGTAGGCTTATTCTTTCTCTCTGATTTGGTTTTCTGTGTCTTCCTCTATTCTTGTAGAGGAGGCATACAGAATAAATCTATCTTTGACAGTTTTAATGGGTGTTTTTGACTAAAATAATATTTCATGACGAATGTGTGTGGCTCTGATGAAAATCCTATTGTAGCTATAGTGCTGGTGAAGCTTTTCATCACAACGCATATATATATGTATATATATGCCCAATATAAATAACTGAAAGGAAACAAGATGCTATATTCATCACAAAGTGTTACGACATCACAAAGTATTTTGTTTGCAGTTTATACATGCTAAAATAGTCAACCTACTAAGTACAGTGTCTCACGTGGACTTCGGCAAGATATCACTATCTTCTTCATCTACTATTCAAGAGGTAACTCAAAGATTAAAAAAAAGTTCGGGTGGGAGAGCCTACAAGTCAGTGCAACTCAGAGAGACGTTTGATTCGGTCTACACTCTATTTTACAAATACACTTAAATGTTAGAAGTTCTCGGGGCGCCTGGGTGGCTCAGTCGTTAAGCGTCTGCCTTTGGCTCAAGGCGTGATCCTGGTGTTCTGGGATCGAGCCCCGCATCAGGCTCCTCCGCTATGAGCCTGCTTCTTCCTCTCCCACTCCCCCTGCTTGTGTTCCCTCTCTCGCTGGTTGTCTCTCTGTCAAATAAATAAATAAAATCTTAAAAAAAAAAAAAAAGAAGTTCTCGTCAAAAAAAAATCTGCATTTCCGGTGTCACTTGAAAGGGTGGAATGCGTGACACAGTGGGCTCTGGTTTCCTTTTTTTTTTTTTCTTAAAGATTTTTATTTATTAAGATTTTTATTTATTTATTCGACAGAGATAGAGACAGCCAGCGAGAGAGGGAACACAAGCAGGGGGAGTGGGAGAGGAAGAAGCAGGCTCATAGCGGAGGAGCCTGATGTGGGGCTCGATCCCATAACGCCGGGATCACGCCCTGAGCCGAAGGCAGACGCTTAACCGCTGTGCCACCCAGGCGCCCCTGGGCTCTGGTGTCTATGAGGCAGCGATAATCTGGAGTTGGAGAACATGAAGGCGAAGAAAACCCAGCAAGTTGGAGCAGAGACAGCAAAGGGTAGACGCACAGGACCTTCATCATATAAGGTCGTGTGTCAAGAAATACTTCCGCGGGCTACCATAACAAAGCACCACAAACCAGGCTTCCTGAACATCAGACGGGTCTTCTCTCTGTAGGCCTAAGCCCCAAGTCAAGGGGTCAGTGGCGGTGGTTCCTACTGAAGGCTCTGAGAGAGAATCTGTTCCAGGCTTCTCCCCTAGCTTCTGGCAGGGGCCCGCAATCCCTGGCATCCCCTGGTTTGAGGCTGTATCATTCCAAACTCTGTCCCTCGTCTTCCCCGGTGTGTCTGCGTCTTTTCTTAACAGAACACCAAACCCAGTAACCGCATCCTAAACTGATGACATCTACAAAGACCCGATTTCTAAATAAGGCCATATTCACAGGCACCAAGGGTAGGACTTAAACATACGTCATTCAGCCCACGAACAGAGGGGAGAGATGAAGTAAGCACAGTATCATTTGATTTTTTTTTAACCTTGTGTGTATTTTATACAGATTTTTAAAAATTTCAATACCTGTACAACTGTGACAGGGCTGTCTTTATTATTAGTCAGCCTTCTCTCTAAGACAAAACCATGCAGTAATTTCCAATGACCGAGAATTTGCACAATTCACACAGCTCTTTTTATGCTCCATATACCAAAGGGTCTCTTAACATTGCCACTATGCGGTACTAGTGTAAGTAGGGCACAGATCATTTCCTGGGCACCCTAAGTGTCCCTGGGATCCAAAGCAGCCACCGTAGCAGACGCTGCGGTGGGCCCCAGGCACACAATCCAACAGAGAGGATCGTAGCAGGAGCCTCCTGCTTGTAACAGAGTTCCCTACCCAGCATGCACTGGGCAATGAGGACAATGTATTCTATTGTCTCTCCCGGTTAGGGCAAACTCTATCAGTTCTCTGCTGCACATGAGAGAAAATCCAGGATTATGAGGTTTGAACACGATAGAAGTTACTCCTCTCACAGGAGAGAAACAGAGACAGTCTAGGGCTGACCTGGTGTTCTGCGGCACTATCGGCTGAGTATCTGTGTTCCCCCCAAAGTCATATGTTGAAACCCAATGCCCAATGTGATGGTAGTAGAAGTGATTCCATCATGAAGATGGAGCCCTCATGAGTGGAATCATTGCTTTTACAAAAGAGAATCCGGAGAGCTCCATCTTCTCTTGCACCACATACAGACAGGCCAAGAAGTCAGCAATCTGAAACGCAGAAGAGGGCCTTCACCAGAATCTGACCATGCTGGCACCCTGATTTTGGATTTATAATCTCCAGAACCACGAGAAGCGAATTCCTGTTCTATGAGTCACCTGTCAATGATATTCTGTTACTGTAGCCTGAACCAGGCATATGGCGTCAGGGAGCACAAACCAGTCCCCGACATCTCCCTCTACACTTGTATGGGACATGTCCGGTTGCTTTACCATCCTCAACCCATGGTCTTTCCCATAGTGTGGGCCAAGATGGCTAATGTCCATTTTCTAATCAACAGGAAAGAGAAAGAAATGAAGGACATCTCACCTTCTCTGCTTACACTCAGACCAGGATTTAGTCATATGGTCATACCTCACTACATAGCGGTCTTTTCTTTGGGTAGCCTTGTGTTCAGCTAAAAATCAGCTGTCTGTCACCAAGGAAGAAAGCCTATGATTAAGGGGTCAGCACTAACCAGACAGAATCTGCCACCAGCATGAAAATAAATCACTGCTTTCAATACGACCAGTGCATCCAGGCAGAAGGGGCCCAGAAGACAGGCTAACTTGGGGTGAGTCAGGAAGAGTCACGAGGAGATAAAGACACAGTAGAGACTTTGAGGGATCAATTAGACCAGGGAGGGAAGGGTGTTCATGCAAAGGCAGGAGTATGAGCAAACATGGTGATGGACTGGACAGGAGAGGGGATAAGGAAGAGGGTGAATCTAGATGAATCTTACACTGAGGCATGGAACTCCAGAAAGGAATCACGCTTGGGTAGGAAAGATAGTTAATTCAATTTTGAACATATTTCAGGAGCCTCTGGCACACTGACACAGACTTTTCTCTGCTTGAGTACTTAAAATGGGAAGATGTAGTTTGGGTACCACAGTTAACCCCTTCTATCTACTCTACCTTTGCCTAAGAAATGTGGGTATGGAAGCATTTACCATCCGGGAAACCTTCCGAGTCATAAGCTATAATCTAATCTGTTGAGATGTGAAGAGGCATGTCCTCATGGCATAAGTGAATTCAGCTTCCAGAACAGGGTCTGGTGGGTAGTTTCTTGCACAAAGAGGGAATGACTCCAAAGCTTGTGTGTGAGTATTGAAAAAAGAGGCTATGACATACAGTAAGATTTTGAAAAGATGTATTACAGACAGCTACGTCACAAGAGGAAATGTTTTAGAAGAGAGAGAAGCTGAACAAACAAGAATGAGTCATTAGTACTGAAAACATTAACACACACACACACACACACACACACACACACACACAAAGTGATAAGCTGGTGAAAATTCCAGAGAAATAACTTTTAGGATGTTAGCTTACTGTGAAGAACCTGGAATCCTATTTTTGCAGAAACCAAGAACAAGAAACCAAGAATGGGTTTGGGAGATGGAAAGTGACCTACTCACTTAGGAAGGACAGAATGATAGAACAAATAACTCTTTGGCAAAAATAATAACGGTGATTACTCTTTGCAGTGAGAGGGTCTCCCATTTTTCTGATACATTCACGAACATGTATTCATTTGATACACAAGTGAACCTTATGACTCTGGTGAAGTGGGAATGACCACCCCCAGATGCTCGCTGTTGAAAAACAACAGGCTAAGTGGACATTTAATAAACAAGGTAACACACATAAGCAGCATATCCAAACTGTCTTCCTTAGAATTAAATTTATTTGTTTCATGGAACATATGATTTTAAAAAAAAAGGTAGCTCCATGGACCAATCGGTTTTGGAAATACTGACTCCAAGTTACTCAGGTGTCCTAACTGTAGGCCTCCTCAGAGCCTCTGATAAGCTACAGTGGATTAAAAATCTGAAGAATGGATGGAAATGTTGCAGTTCCCAAACTTCTTCGACCACAGAACCCTGGTCCTCCTGGAACTCCCCTCTTTCAGAGTTTCTGGCATGTGTTTTGGGAAACACTCTATTAGAGAATCGGTTAGAACTGTCCTTCTGCTCCTGCAGGCTCAGCAATGTGAGATGACGGAGAAGCCAGGATGTGACTTGCCCTGGAGGTGTTAAATTAATTAAATAAGGAGACCATCAGACTGATGTGGCTCTCATGCCCTGAGAGCCTCTGGAAGCAAACCAAAACCTGAGCCTGTCTGTACATGCCTCGAGGTTATGAAGTCAACATGCTAAGGACAACCAATCACAGCCAACTAGGCTTTAAGCTACAGCCAATCAATAACTGCCTTACTTTGCTTCCTCCTTTTCACTATTAAAGTCCCTCCCCAACTCCTCCTGGTGTGGGACTCCCGCCACTTCCGGTGCTGCACGATTTGAATCGATTTTTGCTCCCAGAAACTCTTGAAATGTTCAATATGCCTCAACTTCTAACAGAGGTCACCCTGACACAGAAGTGAAGTAACCTATCATACACATACCACGGCAAGGCCAGGGTTAGAAAGCAGGTTTCCCAAATCTGGGTCGCGCATACTTCCCACTCCACCATTTGGCTTGGTCGCAAAAAGAGTAGACGGTCTTCTTTCCACTTCGATCGCCTTCCAGTTGTTATTCATCTTGAAAAAGTAAAATTATTCATAGAAACGCTCAACCCCTTCTGGTTGGGGTGAGCCACTTTGATTTCCTGAATGAAAACAGTGAACTTGCCTTTACCAAGAAGGTCGGGAACTATATTTAAAGTCACTGGAGTATTACTATTGTTGCAATTACAGTTAATCAATTTCACAGCCATCTCTGACAGCTGCGGTGCTTGAGGGGAGCTTCACGGAAGAGGTAAAAAAATGAAAAATGAATTGCTCTGTATGCGCATTATTCATATATTTATTTTCCAATTTTTTTTCAGGCGATCATCGTTAGCTACATCTTCAGGGAGGAAGGCACCAAGTTTTAAAATTCTGCAGTCAATTTCCTGTTTAATAACTTCTGATAGGAATCCGATATGCAAAAGTGGCAATTTTTTTCTTACTAATATCTCTAAGAAAGAGGCGCTGTGGTCTCATAAATGCTAGATTTCCTGCAGGAGGGATGTGGCTCCATATGCCGCACCACCTCTGTATTGATCAAATAGCAGAATGGCCAGTTCCTCATCTCTTTCAGAAATTGCTTTATTTATATTCGAAGAAATTCTGAAATCTGGTCACGGTGTGCTCCTTATAACCCCAGTATTTTATGATCAAGATTCATAAATTACACAGTATTTAGATAAAAAATGCATATCGCAGAGTTATTCTGGCTTTTTATATGCCCCCAAGAGATTAATACTAAATGTATCAGATCTGAGAGAGTAAGGAGGATGAATGGCTACAGGAACTCATCAAGGGCTTGGAGGCTTAATGTAGATAATTCTTCCATTCTAATGCTTTGAACTTTGGTTAATGATTATTATAGATGAAAGAGAATGTGGCTTACCACAGTCCCCAAAGATTTACATATTAAATTCCAAAGCCAGCAGGTAGAAGTCTGAAATAGGACAAGTTTGTCCTCAATCTTCCCTTACTTGGTTCACATTCAAGGGGGGATCATTACAATCCACTTTGGTTTTACATTTGAGTCTGTCCTCCTAAAACTTCCAATCCCCGGCTTTTTCTACCCCCATCACTATCCACCTCATATCCTTCACATCAAGATTCCTTTTCCTGGCTTCAGGTGTCTCAAAGACAGATTTCTTTTGGTAAAAGCTAGATAAAAGCATGACACAAAGACATTTGTATGTACTCTACTGATAATATTGCTTCTCAACCAATAGTTTAAAATATGTCTTCTATGTATTAAGCAATGATCACTAATAGTGAACCATGCCTCCCCGCCCCCCACCAAACAAATAAACACAAAACCTGCTCTTGTGGACCTTATTTTATGGTGGTGTGGGGAAGACAGTAAGAAATAACCAAACAAATATACACGTAGTGATAAGTGCTGCAGAGAAAAATAGAGATGCGCAGGGTGTATCAAAGGATTCTATTTTAACTAAGAGATCAAGGAACAGACTCTCTTAGAGGAGGAATCTGAGCAATGACCAGAACAACATAGGGAAATGCGCTACATGGATATTTGTGGGGAGAGCATTCCAGAAAAGGAAACACCACACACAGTGCTCTCAGGAAAGCAAAGAGCCCAGGGCGCCTGCAGCACAGTAAAGTGGGATGGGGGAACTGGGCAGATGAGGTGAAACAGGGGACAAGGGGTCAAATCACATGACTGTGTAGGCCATTATAAAGACTTGGCTGAGGGCGCCTGGGTGGCACAGTGGTGAAAGCGTCTGCCTTCGGCTCAGGGTGTGATCCCGGCATTCGGGGATCGAGCCCCACATCGGGCTCCTCTGCTATGAGCCTGCTTCTTCCTCTCCCACTCCCCCTGCTTGTGTTCCCTCTCTCGCTGGCTGTCTCTATCTCTGTCAAATAAATAAATAAAATCTTAAAAAAAAAAAAAAAGACTTGGCTGAGGGTTTTGCATGGAGTACCATGATGTGCTATGAGTGTTTTGAATAGACTCTAGAGGGCTGGGCGTTAGGCAGCCTAGTGGCTGGGACCACAGTGGTACCAACAGAGGTTGTGAGAATGTCTGGAGTCTCTATGCACGTTGAACATAGAGCCAACACCACTTGGTGACAGACTGGATTTGGGAGTTCCTATAGACTTTGCCTCACCTGTCTTCTTTCTTCTCTTAGGTATGGGAAGGTCTGTAAGCAAAGCATAGCCTATTTCTTTATTTTTTTATTTTTTAAAGATTTTATTTATTTATTCGACAGAGATAGAGACAGCCAGCGAGAGAGGGAACACAAGCAGGGGGAGTGGGAGAGGAAGAAGCAGGCTCCCAGCGGAGGAGCCCGATGTGGGGCTCGATCCCATAACGCCGGGATCACACCCTGAGCCGAAGGCAGACGCTTAACCGCTGTGCCACCAAGGCGCCCCTCTTTATTTTTCTATATTAGGTACAGGGGATTGTGAGGAATTAGGGATTTCTGGGCTCTATCTGGAACTCTACCAAAACAAGAAAGGACTGATCCACATTAGCAGTCACACACAATGACTAGACAGGACAAGAGTCTGATGGTGTCTTAGTCCGTGTGAGCTGTTGTAACAAATCACCACAGATCGGGTGGCTTATAAACAACAGAAATTTGTTTCTCACAGTTCTGGAGGCTGGGAAGCCCAGGCAGAGGCACTGGCAGATTCAGTGTGTGGTGAGGCTCCACTTCCTGGTTCACAGATGGCTGTGTCTTCACATGGAGGTAGGAAGGAGGGAGCTCCCCTGGGATCTCTTTTCTAAGCGCACTAATTCCAGTCATGAGGGCTCCACCCTCATGACTTAACTACCTCCCAAAGGACCCATCTCCAAATGTCATCACATTGGAGGTTAGGTTTCAACACATGAATTTTGGGGCGACACAATCATGCCCCATATGGTGGCAGATGGTGAATTGTAAAGTTACAGACTGGCTGAGGTTCTCAAGAGAGAGCTGATGCAGACCACAACTTCTGGCCACCTAGAAGATGAAGCCTCTAGATGACCTTGTTAATTATAATGAGAAGGCAATAAAGAACCACGAAGAAAATAATCAGGGTAGGAAATCTGGTCACCAGGGTTGATGGACCTGAGAGGTGGAGGGAAGGAATCAATGTCAGTTAAGGAACAGAAAACTAGGAAAGACTCTCCTTTGGTCCTACAGATAAACCAAACACCCCCTTGGGCATTTTGAGCTCCCTTTTAAGGCAAGCCCTCTCAAGTAAATACGAAGCAAGCTATTCCCGTATCATTGTTCACCATCTTACTATTAGCAAAGATACTGGGTACGTGTGGGGTAACTGGGACATAATACACCTGGTCTAAAACGTCTGGACACCAGGAATCTCAGGTATTATAGAAATACAGAGATTGGCTCAAGATTATCTGCAAGGGCTGAAAGGTAAGCTATCACTGGCTTCATGGAGCGCAGATCCTATCTAATAGATTGGCAACCCAACAGCTCTAGCCTGAGGACAAACACCCTTATCTGCACAGTGGAAATACGGGGCACATGGAAGAGAAATGGTGGAGCAAATTCTAGACTCCTGAAGAGGTTTCCTTGGTTTCTCCTTTAACGTTAAAGGTAGGCAGGGAAGGAAGCTGACCTTGGAATATGGAACTTCATGATGAGATGGTGGGGAAATAGTACACATGGAAGATACGACTCTTGACTGCCTTCCCTACTTACCTCAAAGTCTTGCTTAGTGCTTTTTCTTCCCTTACGTATGCGCAGATGTGCCTATAAAGCATGGCATATGCTTTATTTCCCTAAATTGCAAAGGATTACAGCTTGCCCTACTGCTTTTCATTATTGGATAAACCAAGGTGTCAACACAGGCCCTTAATAAGAAGTCATAAAGTCACCACCTGTGGAGAATGTGCATAAAAAGGAAAGATTATTCACTTTCCATCACCTAGCCAAATTTCTCTGCTAATGAATCTACCGGTTTCACATAAAATTTTAAATGGCAAGTAGCCCCACTCCTGATAAAATCTCACCAAGTGAGGATCAGAATCTCAAGATAGAAAACTGAAACAATTAAAATGTTCCGTCGTAAAAATAAACATAATTCCTCCACAGACAAGAGTAGTATTTTCCCAAAACGGAAATCACCAGCACCTTGGGGGAAAAAGAAGTTAACCATGCATTTGTTACCTAATTTCATGAAAAGAAAAAAGACATAACCTGCCCATTAACAAGGGCCATGAAAAACATTGCCCTGTAGAGGGAAAGACATGGCTAATTTGTAAATCCAAGTATGCCTTGTATTTTTCTTCATTTTCTACTGCCAGAGGATGTATTTTAATACACAATTACTATTTTTAGTGAGGAAACAGACTACCACGATTCAAACTGCAAGTCTGAATTAAATTTAGACATCAAGCTTAAAATAAATAAACTAATGAGTGGAACTTCCTCCTCCTTCACCATTCACCCGTCCCCTCATCCTCACCCCACATTCCAAGCACTGAATGAGGATCTAATTTGCATCAGGCCCTAGATGTGCTAGGTACATGGAGACCTCATCTTTACTCTCAAGGGGCTTCAACGTTGGCAGTTGGGTTTATTACGAAACTTGAAAATTCAAAGACAGCATGGTAAATCCTACACTTGAGATTGGAAAAACAACAACAAATAGTAGGAAATCAGAAGAGTAACTTTACAGTAGTCCATTATTTTAAACAATTAAAGATAGTAATTTAGAGATGTTTTGTCCTTGGAAAAAGAATTATTCGTACTTTTGTTAAACGATCCAGACAGGTTTTCAGACTCAATGAACTCAGCTTACCTATTTGTGAACAGAGTTCTAGAAAGCCACAACAATCAAGTTTTACCTTATGATAACACCTAAAATATGCAGCACGTTCATCGGAAAATTTCTCCAGTCTTTTTGGACCTTTGCTTGAAGCTTTCTTGAATACTAGCCAGCATCGCTGATATATCTGGGAGGAAATACAAAGACAGAGTTCAGCATCACTGACTCATGTATTACTGACATTTGCATTTAAATGTTTTCTTTTTGATGTTTTCACCCGTAAAGTATTCATAAGCCATAAGCATGATGCTACTTCGGGAAAATAAAATTTTAAAACCCAAAACTGTTTCCACAACAGGTGTATTATGTCCTTCAATTACTGGAATCAAATGAAAATGAATATTTGAAGGCAAATTTCTTAACATTTCAATAACAGTAGCAACATTTCAGAAAAAGTCCCAGAGATTAAATTCCCAATCAGCACAAATAATATAGGCATTCATGGCACACGCTCTTATTTCAAATGCAATTAAATATGGAAGCCATGGGCCCAATATATGCTGAAGACTTCACTGACAGCCCTAGAAAGAGATGGCCCCTATGTGTCATGTGACATCCCTCATAACTGAGGGTCAAGAGTTGGGCCAGACACTAGACTAGCTAATAAATGACTGATCAACACCAACCAGATTCTCCCTCAGAACACCCAACCCAGAGACTCAAAGATTACTGTCAAACTGAGGCACAGGCTGAGTTGAGAGGTCAACACTGGTAGTTTATAAACAGGTTGGCGACCATGTTGAATCACGGGCCTAATAGTTAGGCAGTGGAACCTGGTACAGAGAACTAGATAATTTCTATTTCAGGCAGAAGAGACCTTTTAGTCCTTTGTCATCTTTCTGTTGCTGACTTCTCCTGGTATTCTTGGAAATCATCTGTGTCCCTAAGAACCCACCACCATCAACATCATTCTTAATTGAGTGAGGCTGACTGGAATTCTGATCAGAGCAACCAAAGCTACCTTTAATGGAATAGCCAATATAAATGAAATTAGACACTAAAATATTAATCATACCAAAGAGAGGAAAGTGCAAAGAGTAAATGAAAAACAATGTTCTCCAAAAGCAAAATAAAATGAGATGTTTTAACCTAAAAATTAATAAGAATGTATATTAATGATAATATCCACTGATAGCAGAGATCTGAGTGGCACTCCTGTACTCTGCTGGTGACCTCTAAAGGGCATCTGGCAACAAATATGCAGAGACTTAAAAGAGTAAGAATCTATCCTTAAAAAAAAGCCCAGCACTGACTGAGGAATTCTGAATTCAAGTGCAGACAGGTGGTAAGTATTCAATCACAATCATCTCCCTGACCCTTAAATCACCCTCTAAGTATCATATTTATGTGGTTCTGTACAGTCAACCCATAAATAAATTTTATGCACTATAAAGCTGAAGAACCTCTGAGCTAGTAAGAAGAAACAAAAAGTCCACATAAAACATTTGGCCTTTCAAATCATACTCAATTTAAAACGCCTTTTACAACTTTATTAGTAACTTGCAGGTAGATGAGGAATTCAGTTTGCTACTATTTGTCTGCAATGCTGAATAGATTCTGTTTTTCTCTTCTCAGTAAACTAAACATTCATTAATCGTTTTGTTTGGGATGGTAAAAACATGAACTCCACTCCACGATGAAGTTTTGTTCTGAGTACAGAGGGTAAGACATGTGCCTCTTCCTGCTGAATGTATAATATAATTCTAGTATTATTATTCATAAGAATAATAAATAGAAACTACTAAAATCCTCAACAATAAGGAAGGACAAAGTTAATGATAGTATTTCTATTACATACAGTATAAGTATGTGGTATGTAATATATATAATACAATATAGATGTATACATCTGTAACATAATATAGGTAGCTATTATATTAAAAATGTAGTAATATGAATAGTACACACAATATATATAGCAAATTATACTACACCAGTAATATATATGTTACCTATCTATAGGATACCACAGGTATATCATTTTAAATAAATTTCAGAAGGAATTTCTAACGACATGAGAAAGAGGGGTGTTTTTTTTTTGCTTGTTTTTGTCTTGTTTAATAAAAATTAATACTGTAAATAAAATGAAAGAGAATTGTTATTTCTTAACTATCCAGAGGTATCAGTAAAATAGTACAATTAAAGTCAATTCTACTGGCTTTCATCTTGCATAGTCATTGAACTTATCGAGATATATAAAAGCATGGGGGCGCCTGGGTGGCACAGTGGTTAAGCGTCTGCCTTCGGCTCAGGACATGATCCCGGCGTTCTGGGATCGAGCCCCACATCAGGCTCTTCTGCTATGAGCCTGCTTCTTCCTCTCCCACTCCCCCTGCTTGTGTTCCCTCTCTCGCTGGCTGTCTCTATCTCTGTCAAATAAATAAATAAAATATTTAAAAATATATATATAAAAGCATGGAGATAGAAAAGAAAAGTAATCTGACAGAGAAAGGGTAGCCTTTCAAGCAAATTACACTGGAATAACTGAATATCTGAAGTTGAAAAAATCAAATAAAAAAAGCAAAATAAGCATCTTAACTTAAAACATTCATCTTAAACAAAAATAAACTCAAAATGGACTTAAATATAAAACCAAACTATAAGACTTTAGGGGGCAAAAAAAGACCATGTTTGGGATCATGGTCTGGACAAAGAATTCTTAGACTTCATACCAAAAGCACAGTCCATAAAAGAAAAACCTACCAAACTGTACCTTCTCAAAACTTAAAATTTTTGCTTTGTGAAAAACCCTATTAAGAGGATGAAAAGACGAGTTATAGACTAGGAAGAAATTATCGCAAACCACGAATCTGACAAAGGATTAGTATCTGGATACATAAAGAACTCTTAAAATTCAACAGTAAAGACTCAAACAATCAAATTACAAAATGGATGGGGAAAAAAAAAAAACCATGAACACACATTTCACCAAAGAGAATGCACAGATGATAAAGCTGCACAGAAAACATCATTAGCCCTCAGGTACATGTAAATTAAAACCACAATGAAATATCACTACACATCCATCATTTTGGCTGAAATAAAAAAATAATAGTAATACCACCACCCAATGCTGAAAAGAATGCAGAGAAATTGGGTCTCTTACACTTTGCTGGTCGGAATGTGGAATGGTACAGGCACTCTGAAACACAGCTGGGTAGTTTCTTTAAAAACTAAACAAGCAACATATGACCCACAATTGCTTTCTTGGGCTCTATCCCAGAGAAATGCAAACTTCCCCCCAATGCCCACACACAATGTGAACATAAATGTTCATAGCAGCTTGATCTGTATCAGTGCAAAACTGGAAACACCCACATATTCTTCAAGGGGTTAATGTGGTCCATCCTAACCAAGGAATACTACTTAGCTATAAGAACAACTGAACTATCAATACTGCAACAATTTGAACGAGTCTTCAGATAATTACGCTGAGTGTGGGGGGGAAGCCAAACCTAAAAGTTTACATACTATATGACCCCATTTACAGCATTCTTGAAATGACAAAATTACACAAACAGAAAACAGATCTGTGGTTGTCAGGGGTTAGGGATGGGAAGTGGATATGTCAACAGAAGGGGAACATGAGGGATCCTTGCAGCAATGGAACTGTCCTGTATCTTGACTGTATTCATGTCAATATCTTGGTTATGATGTTGCATTATAGTTTTGTAGATGTTATCGCCAGGGAAACTGGGTAAAGGGTATGGGATCTTTGTGTAATATTTCTTACAACTGAATATAAATCCACAACTATCTCAAAATAAAATGCTTAAATTTTTTTTAAATGGAAAAACGTAAGGATATTTAAGCAAAATCTTAAAATTACAGCCTAACAGTTAACTACATTCTTCACCAGTTCTCCTTCTGGTGCTATCAGACCACAGTCTAATTAACCAGTGGACTAAGGAACTTTAAGAAGCCACGTTTTGAGCGCCATTGGTTAGAGTTCACACATAAACTCCTTCTCAAGATAGAGACCCCACTATGAAAATGAACATTTCCAATCCTGTGGTCGACACACAGAAGTCCTACCAACATCTTACTCATGTCTGAATAATGGATGAGACAACTGTCTCCCTGAAAATTTGACCACCAGAGGACTGTAATTACAGTGGGAATAACCGTCACTCTGTTCTCATAAAAAGCACGGAAAACAGGCTGTCTTTCTACTATCTGCAACCCCTTTCTTTTGCACATGGCCCTGAAAATATTTTAGAAATTGAGCATGCTAAAGGTATGCAAAAATATATCCACTGTAGTAAAACATTATTTTCACTCAGGAAGATAATTTACATTTCCTAATTATGCCTCAACTTTCAGACTCATTCTTGAATGATAACATTTCTAACTTCCTTTTATACTTGTTCATTTTCTTCACAATCAAACCAGTCTTTTCCTGGCTTCTGTCCAAAGGCTGTTGAATGCGAGCTAAAGACTCCTCAAATTCAGCATGCCTAATAATGTCCACTGTTGATCCACCTGTAGAGGGTTTAGGGGATTTTTGTTTTTCATTTTTTATTTTTCTTCTGTTTTATTAAATAGTAAAGGCAAAAGTGCAATGATACAAATAACCACAAAAATACTATTATATAAATTCACATGCAACGACTGGTGGGGGCATCACCATGGAATAGATCACATCATGTTGGTTCATCAGGAGAGAAGGAAAACCCAAAATTTGGTTTATGAAAGGGCAGCTCAGGATGTCTGTAACATACAAACACACGGTACAAAAATAATGCAAAAGTTGGGAGCAATCGTGCAATCAAGGCCATTCCTCATTCTGCCACACATCACGCATCAGTGATTCTCAGCGCTGGTCCAGGATCACTCAAGATAATTGTTAATTATGTAGATTCCTAGAGATTAGCCAAGGTCTACTGACTCAGAACCTCTTGGGGTGGGGCCAGACAAATTTGCTCTTTAACACATTCCCCAGGTGTTTTATTTGTAATTTGCAAACCCAGGCCATAAATATTCATAAAGACACAGACAACACAGTGCTTCCCACTTGGGACTGCCAACAAAGAGTTCTCCAACGAATGCTCCAGGAGGAGGGCCTCTGAAATGTGTGCTTTCTCACAAGTGGCACACAGAGGCCTTTGAAGTTGAGCAGTGTGAGATGCTGTCATGAGTAGAAGAGAGATAAAGAAGCAGAAATAAATCTATTGAGCTCCAGTGAACTCTCTCAACTTCACGGCTGGACACTCTCTGTCCTAAGAATTCTGGGAGAGCCACCTAGTACCTGAGGATGAAAAACTTACCCTAAATATCTTAGTACTCTTCAAAGAATGAAACAGGACTCCCCGAACATGGTAATGGGCGACTCGTCGGAGTAACACAGACTTTGTTAAAAATATGACAATTTGAGAACAATCCCACTCAAGAGTTTACAGCAGTTTTTTATTCTTTAAAATTAATTCACTCAATCATCTCCTCCGTATTTTATATAACACATCGACTTACCATCTGTAGTATTTTTTAGTTAACGTTTTGCTGTCAATTGATTTTTTTTTAAAGATTTTATTTATTTATTTGACAGAGAGAGAGACAACCAGTGAGAGAGGGAACACAAGCAGGGAGAGTGGGAGAGGAAGAAGCAGGCTCCCAGCGGAGCAGGGAGCCCGATGCGGGGCTCGATCCCAGAACCCTGGGATCATGCCCTGAGCCGAAGGCAGACGCTTAACGACTGAGCCACCCAGGCACTCCTCTGTCAACTGATTTTTTAACTAAATGTTTTTTTCTATTTAAAAGAGGAAACTTTCATTCCAAGGATAATAGCTAAGTGTAGTTCTCGTTAGACATAAAGAATAGATAATCCTAATGAAAAATATACTGTTAGAGAATTTGATGACAGAATAAATTTCATCTTGAGCTAGCTCACCTCCCACGCATCAAAGTTCTACAATCTCAGGACTAGTGACATTTTAGGCAAGGTGATTTTTCGTAGTGTCATGGGGGTGGGGTGTCCTGCACGTTGCCCAATATTTAGTAGCATCTCTGGCCTTTGCCAGCTGAATGCCAGCAGCACACTCCCCCTACCAGCTGACAGCCAGAATTATCTCCAGACATTGCCAAATGTCCCCTTGGGGACAATCAGAACCACTCCTAGAGACGAGTGTACACTGATCTAAGATTGCACATTTGAAAAATACGAAGCTTTGTGAATATCTTCAAAGTCCTGGATTTGGACAAGTTAATCCGCATGAGCCACTGCTGAAGCTAAAAAGATAAGCACATCACACAGTTCTGACAACCTGGGTGGAGAGACACCAGATTTAGCAGTTACATGACAATTTTTTTCAGTTGCACTTGCTAGCTATTGGTGGTGGCTTTATTACATCTAATTTTCAGCCCTAAATTGTCACCAACCCCTATATGATTTGTACTGCTTTTTCCATTGTCTTTCTTTAAAATTGGATACCCTTAATAACTGCTTAGCTCTGGTTTCAAATTGCTGACACTTTTACTAGCTTCTTCTCCTAACAAAGAACACTCTGGTAAATTCACCAAGATTCCCAGTGCCAAAAAAGCAGCTGAAAGAAGCAAGAATTTGTTTTGAGTTCCTAATTTTATTAGCAGTCCGTGACAATGGGCTGAACAACAGAGTCACAAATTACACTTCTGGAGAATGCATGGAGTGATAAAGATGACAGAAAGCAAATTTTGGTTACATTTCTGTTAATTGGAAATTATGTACTGCCTCCATGTACACTCAAGAAAAATCAGAAAGCCTATGTAAGGTATATGAGCACGTGGGTCTCTATGGTCCATTGCAAGTGTCAACAAACTTCTTCTGTAAGGGGCCAGGGGGTAACCATTTTGGTCTTTGATGTTCATAGGTCTTTGTTGGAGCTACTGAGCTCTGCAGTGGTAGCACAAAGGTAGCCAGAGAATATGTATAAATGAACGCTGTGGTTATCCTCCAATAAAACTTTATTTAAAAAAAGCAGGCAGCAGGCCAGGCTGTAGTTTGCCAACCTCTGGTCTATGGCAATATTTCTCAACTGTTGAGACATGACCCTCATGAGAGAAAATGAGGGAGAAATATAGCCCAGGTAAGAACCCCTAGATATTCCCCATCTTCCTACAAGCCCAAATTTTACTTACCTAAAATTATATTAAAATGTTGACCTGATACTTTTTCTGCACGCTCCACCACACTTCTGCGTCCTGTCCACTGCCTGGGATTTACTCCTCTGCAATCAATTCGGATACTGCCCTAACGGGTGGTCTCACATGCACCAACACAGCATCCCACCCCAGCCTTGGGATATAGTTCACTTTTGATCATTAGCTTCTTCTATGAAGTCAAGGTGCACTTTGGAAGAAAAGGTAGATTTTCCATTCTGCCAACATCCCCTTTCTCTCATCAGTTTGGCTCTTCTCAAAGCATTCTCCCCAACTGCCAAGACAGACCCCAGCCACACACTGCTAAATTAGCCTCACTGCTCACAGGCTAACCTTATTTTTACCTACTCTCCGAAACAAACCAAATGTTCCTCTCATCCAGGTTGTTAACATCAACACCGAGCACCGGCTGAACCTTTCCACTGCAGAGTGCCCAGGGGAGCCTTTTTTGTGCGTTCTTTTCTTTCAATGAACCCCCTCCCCCATAGCCCTGTGGAGCAGGTGGGGCACTGTGCCCATTGTATAAGGACATACAACCTCATGAAGGTTACTCGCTAAGTATTACTCGAGGGCATGACGCTGGCAGAAGAAAGCCGGGATTTCATCTTTGGTTTGCCCTGCTCTGGAGAACAAGCTACCCACGACCCTGGGAGTTTCCCAGAAAAGCTGGACTCCTAGAGAGGCATACATGTATGCCGAGGGTCGAGCCGTCTGTAAGAAGTTTATTTTCAAGCTTATCACAATCTAAAAAGAGACATTTCGTTGTAACCATATGCTCTTTCATCTGGACGACAACTTTATAGCTTAGCTATTTCAGAGTGACATTTGCATTTGTAATGTTAAAGTCTCTGGCACCAAGCCTTCATCTCCAGGGATGGCTTTTAATGGAGTATGTCTGCAACTGGGGTCTTAACATCCCAGGCTAGGACTCGAAGGTTTCCTAGCCTAGTTTGTGTGAAGTGCTTGCTTTTAAAAGAATTTCACACGCTCTCTCTTTAAGCGACAAAGTATTCCATATCCTTGACCGAAGTCCAGAAACCCAAACGTGCAAAGTATCTCTAACTACATTAGAAGTATCTTCAGTTTTTCTTGGCCTTCCTTGTCTTGCTAACCTTCAGCCTCTTGCTCTCAATTAGCTATGGCTGCAGCTAAGACACACCCTGACGAGCTGGGTTCCTGCGGGCATATGCAGTCACCGACCTGGGGCTGACCCGTCACTTCCCCAGGAGCACCCGGCTCTCCACTTTGGTGCATGACAGATGGCCAGGGTAACCAGCTGCCCCCTAGAGTCTCGGGCTCCTCTATTACTTGGAGACTGAGGAAATGCCACTAAGGACAGCCCAACAGCCACAGAGAATAGTGCCAAATGATGCAATCTGGGGGTGGAGAGGAAGTGCCTTTAAGGAAGACAAAACAGGAGGTAGGAATGAGCCCAGCAGATAATCCCCACTCTGTCCCGTCTGCCAGGGTCTGCAAAATTCTCCTTCCACCCTGTGAGAGCTTTGACCTGGATGGTCTCTGCGACCAAGGTGGTGGTAACTTTCCAGTCCTACAAATAACTATCATTATGGGATTTCAGAAGGTGAGAGATGAAGACTATACAAAGAGTTCTTTGGCATTTTTGAATGGTAACTTGTAGGCTGCTACCAGTGCCACTTCCTAAAATAATGAGCCGGTTCAGAATTATTTATTTCGTGATGGGAAAAAAATTTTAATGAGTAAACAACATGATCCCATGCCTATCATTTGCGTATACCGTTCCTTGTAAGGAAAGAAATGCTAATTTGGAGGAGACTGCATAGTGGGTAGCAAGGTACATTTTAAATTCACTGAGAAGAAAAAAGACCAGCAAGAACAGGATAATTAATCATAAAATAAAATTTTACAAAGAGGATTAAAAAGCCTTAAAAAGCATCCACAGGCAATAAATTAGCTATGCCAATCCTTTGCTGATGGTGCGGTAAATTAGCACACCCTTTCTAGAGGCAGAATTATGCCTACCCTTTGACCTGGAAATATCACTTCTAGGAACTTCCCCCCTAAGGGAATAATTAAGGAAATATGCAGACATATGGGAATAAGGTTCTTCCACGTAAAAGCTGGAAACACTCTCAACGTTCCAGGGGACTGGTTTAATTAATTATGGCATATCTGTAAACTAGAAATTGCTATCATTAAAAATGATATTGTCACATAATATTTATACCATAGAAAATGCTATTAGTAAATCATTAAGTTTAAAAAGTAGGCTATTCCTGCTTTTTAACCTGTTTCTATTCCAGTATACATACTCATTCAGTAGATAGGGCCCTGTTGCTTATGCAAGAAGATTGTGGGTTACATTCGACCCTTCCCCACCAGCCCTCATTCACACACACACACACACACACACACACACACACACACACACACACACTCATACGTGTAATTACTGGGGAAAATCTGTGCTTTAATGGAAAACTGCATTCCTTGGCACACGCACTTGTAGGATTATCTGTTTCGGATTCTGTGGGAGCTATTCTGCATCTAAATTGTAGGTAACTCATAGAAATGCAGCATAATTCTAGACCATGAAGAGGCAAATTTTGTCCCATGAAGCAGAGGCTCAACTGACTTCCCTCGCCCACTGCCAACAAGGCAAGTTTTCGCCTCCTTTCCAACATTCATTTCACTTTGCCAGGTATATAAGGGTGTGGGTCCTCCGGGTTACCCTTTGAACTGCTCATAATATTCTGCTTTGTTCTCTCATTTAACTAATGAGTTAAAGCAGAATGTGTAACGTGTTCATTCTTCATGATTTTACCTGCTTTGGAAAATCCTCTTTTAACACAATCCAGCAACCCCAAGTCCCGTGTACTTTCCTTCTAGCTAAGCCTGGAATGTCCTTAGTGCTTGGCTGGGGACGGCCACCCTGACCCAAGTCACCATCTCCTGAGTTTCAGAGACTCCCTGCTCCCGTTCTGGCTGCATTTCAATCTGTTTCCCACAGGGCATCTGGGGTGATCTTTAAAAACTTAATCTGACCACATCAATCCACTGCTTAAAACATTTCTGTGGCTGCCTGCTGCCTCTGGGGTAAAAACCAAAGTCTTAAGACATTCCAGAACCTGCAAGAACTGGCCGCTCCCTACCGTTTTAGCCTTATTTTGCGGCTTTCTTCCTTTTATACGTTCTTCAGTTGTAAACACGCAGATATGCATATTTTAGCAATGACCAAACAAGTAATACGTTATTATTAAAAATTCTCATGGACTCAATTATCTGCCACAAAGGGTTCTCGTCACCAAGGGAAACCCTTCGGTTGTCTGTACAGAGCTGGCCAGTGTCCGGACACCCAAGGCTGAGACAAAAAGTTATGCACCCCTTTCCTTCTCTCTCCAATTCCTCTCTGTTTTCCAGATCTATAATGTGGGAGGGAGCTGAGGAGTGAGGACGTTGGAAAGGAAGATGAGAAGCCATAAGCAGTAAGAGTCATGTATTTAGCTTTTATTTTTAATTAGCCTTTTCGGAAAAAATACCAAACTATCCTTAAAAAAATGCTAGAAAATCTTAGCTATTGTATGGGCATGTCTAGGAGCTGATATCAATCCTGAATTCATCGGACAAATATTTCCTGGGTGCCTACCCTGTGCCAGGCACTGTCAGGCACCGACCAGGGACACAGCTATAAACAAAACGGGGAGAAGTTGCTGCCTTCGCTGGGTTAACAGGTCATCGAGAAGACAGTAAGACAGTAAGAGCAAGTCCTACAGGACATGGATAATATAGCCTATGGTATTACGGACCATGAAAGCAAGTAAACCAAGGAAAAGTGGACAGAAATTGCTAGTGGTGGGGCGCCTGGGTGGCGCAGTCGTTAACCGTCTGCCTTCGGCTCAGGGCGTGATCCCGGCGATCTGGGATCAAGCCCCACATCAGGCTTCTCCGCTATGAGCCTGCTTCTTCCTCTCCCACTCCCCCTGCTTGTGTTCCCTCTCTTGCTGGCTGTCTCTCTCTCTCTGTCAAATAAATAAATAAAATCTTTAAAAAAAAATTGCTAGTGGTGAGTATTTTCAGTGGGGTAATCAGGGAAGTTCTCACAGAGAAACTGCCATCTGAGCAAACACCTAGAAGGGGCTGGAAGAGAGGAGGGGGTGAGCAGAGTAGATATATGGGGGAGGGGAGGCTCCAGGTAAAAGAAACAAGTGGGTCTGGAGCAGAGGCATGCCTGCATGCAGAAGGAAGCGGAAGGAGGCCAGCGGAAGTCCAGAGAATTCCGGGATGGCGGTGGTGGCGAGTGCAGGTGGGACTGCGTAGGTCTTGCGGGTCTTCCTGCAAAGACATTGGCTTTTTCCCTGAATGAGACGAGACGTGAGCTGAAGAGTTCTGAATGGAAGTAATATAATCTGAAGTATGGTCAACAGACTGCGGGGTTCTGAAGGCAGAAGGAGGGAAGCCAGTTAGGAGCTGCTACGATAAGACTTAAAGGAGTGGATGGGGCCCAGAGCCAGGACGGAAGTTAGGAACGGGTGAGAAGTGGTCACAATCTGCCTACAATTAGAAGGCAGAACCAGCAGGATTCACCGCTAGGACTGGACATAGGGAGAGGAAGAAAAGACTCGGGGATGATTCCAAGATTTTTAGCTCAAGCAAGTGGAAGTATGGAGTTCCCACCAGCTGAGCAAGCCTGCAAGGCGACCACGGTTTGTAGAGACAATGTGGAATTCAGTGATGGATATAGTGAGTTTGCCATGCCTATTAAACATCTCCGTTTATATAAACATTACATTATCAAACACTGTGAATAGGAAGTTACATACATTGTCTATGTGCGCCTGTACATACAAGATTTTATTCTATTTTAAAATGAATTAATAATACCATCTTCCCTACAGAGCTGCTCTTAGAATTGAATGAATTAGTGCATTAAAGTGCTTCCATTGCCTGGGAAGCCCTCCAGAGCAGTCAGTGGCTCACACCATCCAACTAGGTGGTATCTTCACGTAAACAAGGACAACATGCGTTTTGGTTCCTTCATTTACTCATTAATTTTGCAAATATTTACTGAGCATCTACTATGTGCTGGGCCCTATTCCAACACTGAAGAAATGGCAGTGCACGAAGGAAAGTCCACAAAGCATACTTTCCAATGTACAGAGACAGATAATTAAGTCTCCCAGCCCTTAGCACAATGCCTGGCATGTAGTGATAATAATTAGAGACTATGTTTGTGGAACACTGTCATTTGGTAGTATGCACCCAACTAAGTATTTGGTGGAGTTAAAAAAGAAATGATCTCACTGTGGCTTCCAAAGCGACTTCCAGAGCAGTCTTTGAGTGATCACCAAACCCACATCACCAGACTAAGGTCCAGTTTCATGGCCTGGCCTTACATAATTGGACCCCTGCCAACTTGCTGGACCTCATCTCCCACCACTTCCTGCTTCACTCATGACACACCAGCCTCCAAAATGTTAAATGCCTTTCTGACAAAGGATAAGAGAACTTGCCAGAACTTTTTTCCCCTCACTGTTCGGATAGCTGCTTCCTTTCACTGTTCAGGTCTTTCGTGAAATTTCTCTGTTACTTAACTATCACTGCACAAAACTCACCACAGAGCTTAGTAGCTTAAAACAATAACCATGAATCATTCCTCATGAATATGACGGCTGATCTGACCTGGCTGCATTTGTTCATCATGGACGGGCTCACTCACGCGTGAGCAGTCAAGTCACGGATTTTCTGGAGTGCGTGCGGGGTGACTCAGCTCTGTCCCACATCATCTTGGATTCTCCAATGGGCTGGCTGGGGCTTATTCTCCTGGAGGAAGCAGTAGTCCCAGAGAACAGCAGAAAAATGTAAATGCTTTTTACTTCTTAATCTCTCCTTCCATTTAGAGATAATCGCAGAGTCATATGCAGTTGTAGCAAATACTACAGAGAAATCCTCTGTATTTTTTATCAGTTTCCCGTGAAGGTAACATCTTGGGAAAGTTTAGTACAATATTCCAGCCAAGCGGTTGATATTTCCTTCAAGACCAGAATCCTCATGTTGCTCTTTTATGGCTGTACTACCTTCCTTCCAGCACGACCCCCTCCTTAACCCCTGGCGACATCTAATCTGTTCTCCATTTCTGTAATTTTGGCATTATGAAAATGTTATACGTGGGGCACCTGAGTGGCTCAGCTGGTGAAGCGTCTGCCTTCGGCTCAGGTCATGATCCCAGGGTCCTGGGATCGAGCCCCAAGTCGAGCTTCCTCCTCAGTGGGGAGTCTGCTTCTCCCTCTCTCTCTCCCCTCCCTCCCACTCATTCTCTCTCTCTGTCTCTCTCTTTCTTAAGTAAATAAATTAAATCTTTTTTAAAAAAAAGGAATGTTATCTAAATTTAGTCATTCAGTGTGTAACCTTTTGAGTTTGGCTTCTCTCACTTTGCAAACTTCTCTGAAGAGTCGTCCAGCTTGTAATGTTTCCACGGCACTGACATACCATAGTTCTTTCAGCCATTTATTTGTTTGAAGACCAGCTGGGTCATTTCGAGTTTCTGGCTCTTAC
Organism: Ursus americanus; assembly: GCF_024610735.1. Lineage (NCBI taxonomy): Eukaryota > Metazoa > Chordata > Mammalia > Carnivora > Ursidae > Ursus > Ursus americanus. The sequence goes on from NC_142148.1 coordinate 7,779,367, forward strand.
AAATAAAGCTGCCATAAACATTCACATACAGACTTTTGAATGAAGAGAAGTCTTCATTTCTCTGGGATAAACGTTATCACCCCTTTATGTACTTTCACTTCTCTGGTTTATAATTATCTTTAAAAAAATTTTTCGTTGACATACATTGAGAACTACACAGTGTTATAATTTTTGCTTCGATCATAAAATACAATTTAGAAAACTTGAGAGAGGCAGGAAAGCCTATTGTATTCACCCATAGTTTTGCTTATTGATTTCCTTCTTCCTTTCCGATGTTCCAATAGTCCTTCTTTTATCCTTTCCTTTCTGTTTAGAAATCTTCCTTTAATTATTTCAGAGTAGATCTGCTGGTGACAAATTCTCCTAGTTCTCTTTCATCTGAGAATGTCTTGTTTTCCCTTCATCCCTGAAGGATACTTTGTAGGTGTAAGAATCTGAGTTGATGGTTCTTTTTCTACATCACTTGACAAGTGCACTTCCTCGTGCTACTTCCTGTCAGCCATTCTTTCTTCAGTACTTTTTTAGTTCCACCTTCTTTCTGGGCTTGGATGACACGAATGTTAGATCTTTTGTTAGAGTCCCACAGGTCCCTGAAACTCTGTGAATTTTTTTTTCAGTCTATTTCCTCTCTCTTGTTCAAACTGGGTACTTCCTGTTGTTCTCTCTCTCCTCTATGCCCTCCACTCTGCTGTGGAGCCCAACCACTGAACTTTTTATTTTAATTATCATGTTTTCTGTTCTAAAAGTTCTACTTGGTTCTCCTCTCTGTATTATTTCTTTTTGGGGAAACTATTTACTGAGACATTCTAATTTTTTCATGTGTTCCAAGCATGTTGGTAATAACTCACTGGAGAATTTTTATCATGGTTCTCTAAACATCTTTGCCACATAAATCTAGCACATCTCTCTTCTCAGTGTTGACAACCATTGTTTGAAGTCTTCCTGATTGTTGGTACACCAAGTACATTCTGTTATGGAAATGTGGACATCTTGGGTGTTATAAGTTTCTGGATCTTAATTAAACTGTCTATTTTACCTGGCTTCCTTCAACCCCACTCCAACATGGGAAGGGGTGGGAGGCAGAGTGTGCTTACCTGTTACTCTTGGCAGAAACCCAGGTTCCCCATTTGGAATCATTGATATCTGAGCGGTCCCTTCATTACACCTGGATCGGGATGAGAGTTCTGAGTCCTCATGTGATCTTCTTGCACCCTGCACTGGGGGTGGTCTCATTACCACTGGGTGGTAGTCAAAGTCCAGACTCTCCCATAGGCCTCCTCTGACACCATCCCAGTGGGGAAAGAGATGGCACCTCACTGTAGAAGTCCAAGCGCCCCACGTGGTCACCACTGACACCATGATGGGGAGAACTAATTACCGACCAATGGGGAAGAAAGTCCTGGCTCCTGACTTGGGCTTTATAGACACCACTTCACAGAACACCTTATTACAGATGAAGGGGATCACAATATACTACCCTAAAACATGCCACTTTGGCATAGGATTCTTTTCACCAGACATAGGAAAAGCTGTCTGTGCTACCCCTTTGTGCCTAAGAGCAAGACATAAATTTCCCTTTAAAGGTGACATAAACCTATATTTTTAGGTGTTTCTGCATCTTGTACCAGGAAGACCAGAGATGACACTGAGATGAGTCTGTATATCAAACCTTACTAACCCCAATATACTATCTATTTCCTAGTCATCTTCCCACAATGTACCACCCCTGGCAACTCAAATTCCCTTTATCCTATGTCTAGTCACTACTCCACAATTTATCACCCTCTGTTAAAATGGTATATAAGACTCCAAACCTAACCATTTCTTTGAATTTTTACTTCTTTTCTGTGAAGTCCCATGCATGTAAAGGTATCAGTGGTACCTGTAGGTCTTTTCTACCACACATCTGTCTTTTGTCAGCTTAATTCAGAGCTCCCAGGTACAGCCATTAAGAGGGTATAGGAGAAGTTTATACTCTTTACATATTCTCACAAGGGTTTAAGTCTAGGTTCCTTACTCTGCCTTTGCTGGCATGGCCTGGGAAGTGGCCACAGTCTATTCTGTCGTGTTTGGCCAATGCAGAGTAGTTACTTTCTAAAGTTTTCTGTATTGCTAGGCTGCCTCATTTCCTGTCCTTTGGCCAGAAAAAAAAACAAAAAAACAAAAACGTTTTCTGTTGGGGCTTTTTTTGTCCAAATAAAATGCTTTTATTAAGCCGCTGCTTGTGTCTAGTTTGCTAATATTTCATCTCACATGGTCAAACAGGGCAAACAGGGACAACAAAGCTTCAGAGCAAAGATCATGGAAGTAACTGAAACCATCAGTGTACTCAAAATTGACCACAATGTCTCCTCCTCAGAGACACCTTCCTTCCAAATCTACAGTACTCCCAACCCCCCCCACACAAACTTCAAATCAGTATCTGAAAATTATCTCCCTCATGGATTTGTCCACATATTTATGTTTGCCTTCCTCCTTGGAATGTAAAAAAATAAAATTATATACTAATTACTTTGAATCCTCAGGGCCTAGGAAAGCATGAGGCTCTCATTTTTTTTTAATGAATGACTGAGTGAATAAATAAATGAGCAAATAAATAAATGGGGAAAAGCCACACTCAGAACTCAAGAGATTTCCAAAATTTCATAATAGATCTGACATCTCCAGATCAGCCTTAACATCTTTATGCAAGAGATGGGAAAAAAAAAAAAGTTATTTAGTATATAAACATTAAAATGATATTGAGGGACAGTCTTTTCAAAGACACAGAAATATAATCAAATTTTTCCTTAAAAACATTCCACAAAATGTTACTTTCTATGTTATGGAGAAAGACTCCAGTGGCTATTTGTCATGTCAGTGTTTTCAAACACTAAGTTTTGTCCTAAAACCACTGAACTTCAAAATGAGTATATTTCCCTATAGACTAAAGCAAATAGATTCCTATAATTAGAAACAGGCTCTAACCAAACTGGAAACAGGCTCAAACCAAACACTTATGGCAATAATTAATTAATTAATTAATTAGGGGTTTTCATTAAATATGCCTATTCTGGAGCCCTTACTGTACTGATTTCTGAAGGAAACATTTCAACAAGCCTCGCTTCTCCACATTTTTGGGACAACACTGAGTAAAAGTCATTTTGTGAGAAGGCTCAGTACCGAAAATTAGAAAATCACTTTCCAAGCAAGGAAGAGAAATGAATTCCACTGCTGAGAAGACACTCTTCATAAAAAAAAAAAAAAAAAAAAAAAAAAAAAAAAAAAAACACCAAAAAACCCCCACAAGGAACAGATATTGCCAAAAAAGGGCGGAAGGGTGAAGAGTTAACAGTCATGTTGTAAAATATTCTGAGTCAAGAATCCAAGAGAAGAGGGGCGCCTGGGTGGCTCAGTCGTTAAGCGTCTGCCTTCGGCTCAGGGCGTGATCCCGGCGTTCTGGGATCGAGCCCCACATCAGGCTCCTCCGCTGGAAGCCTGCTTCTTCCTCTCCCACTCCCCCTGCTTGTGTTCCCTCTCTCTCTGGCTGTTTCTCTCTGTCAAATAAATAAAAACTCTTAAAAAAAAAAATTAAAAAAAAAAAAAAAGAATCCAAGAGAAGGAAACCCAGGTGGCCACTGAGAAATCCCTCACAGATTTTCATGGGCAATTTACAACAAAGAAACATACTTGCAAAAATTATTCTTGATGGAAGGAGATGTGAAATTGACAGCCCTGGCAAGGCTGGTTTGTTTGTTTGGGCCTTTGTGTTTTTGGTTTTGTTTTGTTCTTTGGTTTTGGTTTTGTTTTGTTTACGGATGAGAGGTATTAAACACTGCCGACACGTTCAGTGTCTGTAACGCAACATCCTCATCAGCCTCATTAGCCTTCGCTGAGCACTGGCTACATGATGGACAAGCATTACTCATGTGTCACCCATGCTGTGTGAGCTAGGACCTCTTAATGTTCCCTTTCTACGCTTTTCTATGGCTCAGAGACTGAAGCGATATGCCCATGGCCACACTAACACACTAGCTAACGTGATGCAGAGTCAACGCTTGCAGTCAGGTCTGTCTGCCTCCCAGACTATGATGTACACTCTGGGCTCAGATCCCCAACATCTGAGCAAAAGCCACACTTCAGAACCATGCTCGTTTTATAGCAAGGAGTCCCACCGCACTGGCCATTTTCTTTATTAATTCATTCTTCAGGGACTGAAGTTACTCTTGCCAATAAAGTGACACTTAACTAAGCCTTTATCAGAGCAGTAAAAAATGAGGTGATTATCAAAGAAGAAGTTATAATACAGGTGCTGTCCATAGACAGCTGCTGCTTGAAAACAGCATGTGGGGGACTTACATTTTCTAAAATTACAGAAGTCAATCAAAAATATAATTTTCATCTTTTAATTTTGACATTTCTTTAGAAAAAAATAACAATTTATCTCGAGGACTAAATCTAATAATAAACAGTGATCAAAAAATAAAAAAGTATTGGTTGTAGCACAAATTTAATATTAAGAGAGGTACAACTGAAGCTCTAAAAATGGGAAACCTGGCATAAATTGAGGTTAATAAAAATACCGTCAGAATGACTTTGAGCAAATAACTTAACCCTTTTGAACTTAAGGGTTTCCACCTGTTCAGTGGTGACACCGGTGCTTTTCTGCACAGGTTTGTGTGTAAAGTAGCCTATACTTGTAAATGTTTAATTCATGTTATTATTATTTTGTTCCTCATATATTCATTTCTTAGTTGTGTTTTATTATTTTATTACCATTCATATTCATTTAATTTTAACAGGTTAGAAAAAGATGTCCAAGTCCCTGATTATTAAAATTCTGTGAAATGGCCTTTTACTATATATCACCTCGATTATAAAAAAATACCTAGGGGTGCCTGGGTGGCTCTGTGGGTTAAGTGAATGTCATGATCTCAGGGTTTTGGAATTGAGCTCCAAGTCAGACTCCCTGCTCAGCAGGGAGCCTGCTTCTCCCTCTCCCGCTGCCCCTTCCCCTGCTCATTCTCCCTCTTTCTATCTCTCTCAAATAAATAAACATGTTAAAAATATCTATATTTGAATGACAGAAGACTGCAGATGATAAACAATAGTCCTGTATGTTTGGCTCAGTGGTTCTCAACTGGGGACAAGTTTGCCCTTCAGGGGACACTTGACAATGTCTGGAGACATGATTTACTTGTCACACCTGGAGAGAGGCTACCAGCATCTCGTGGGGAGAGGCCAGGGGTGCCGCTAACCATCCTACAGTGCCGAGGATAGGCCCCTATGACAAAGAATTATCTCCCCAAAATATCAATAGTGTCCAAGTTGAGAAAAAGATGACATGAGATAAAGAAAAGTATTCTCAAATGTAAAGCCTTTATCCCAGATTTAAGAGGATGAATTGATCAAAGTCAGGTCTGCTTGATAAGGCAACGTACACACCCAGAATATTTTTAAAATGCAGTAAAACCAAGTATCTGTCATGTTGGAAAACAAGCATCAAGACAACCAAACATTCCTGTCCATGTGACAGAATACTTTAGGGTCAGGTAGACACAGATCCCAACAAGCTGACACATGCCCGTAGTCCCAGGACAAGATATTCAAAACTTCAAAGAATTTTCCATATCAGGTGGCCGCAATTAGTTCCGGACCAGAAGGTCTGGACAAAGCCTGAGGAAATGCCAGCCAGACTGCAGTGCTCCAAGCCTGCTGGCATCTTGTCAAAGTAGGAGCCTGGCTGGAAGAGTCACTGCCACCCGACATACGGAAAACAAGAGGAAAAGGTGGCATGGTAAGGATTAATCAGGAGGAAAAGAAACACGACAGAGGCTGTGAACAGCAACAATCCCTGCACCGAAGTCTCAAGTGTGCACATGACATGGACGTTTTCTGCCAAGCTAGGCACCTACCCACCTGTACGCTTCCCCCCATCAGGTATCTTTCTTTGCAAAAACCATCCCCCCTTTCCTTCTTGCACCTGGAGAATAATCTTCCCATTCCATGCCCCATCTTCCTTTCTCCTGCTACTTCCTCTAGGAAACTTTCACTACTGCCTTCACCCCATCACCCCCAGGCCAACCAATATCCACACAGACCATACAAAGCAGCACGTACAACAGAAGTCAGGAGCACGGCCTCAAAAAACCAACCAGTCTAGGCTCCAATGTTCATTCCACGATGTACACAATGTGTGGCTTTGGGCAAGTGATTAACCTCTCTGGACTTCATGGGACAGCTATAATATACCTACCTCACTGGGCTTTCAAGAGGATCCAATGAGTTATGACATTTAAAGCACAAACCTTTAATACGTGATAGATACTCTTTTTTTTTTTGCAACTTTATCTTTTTTATTAACTTTTTGTGTTTCTTTTTTTTAATGATTTTTATATTATATTTATTACATTATATTTTTATTATATTATATTATATTTATTATATTACATAATGATATTATATTATATTATGTTTATTATATTATATTATATTATATTATATTATATTATATTATACAACATACAGTACATCCCCGGTTTCCGATGTAAAGTTCGAGGATTCATTAGTTGCGTATAACACCCAGTGCACCATGCAATAGGTGCCCTCCTTACTACCCATTACCGGTCTATCCCATTCTCCCACCCCCCTCCCCTCTGAGGCCCTCAGGAAAAAAAAAGTGATAGATACTCTTATAAGAGTGCAACCTCCATCAGTAGAAGGTATTTGTTTTATACTCTTGATTGTTTTATCCTCAGCTCTAGCACAATGTTTGCCACATTGAAGGGACTCGACAATTGCTAAGTAAATAAATTGTCAGAGTTCTCTATTACGTATGCCCAGAGCAATCTGACTTTCCATCATCATAAACAAATAATACTGAAGGGTAATTTTTAGTTCTCTCTTCTAGACTGTAAGTTCTGTGAAGGGCAGCGCCTGCCTTATGCAACACTCCGATTACTGGATCATGGCGAGCACACAACAAAATAGTTCCCAAATGGAATGAAGAAATTACTGAATGCTTAGAAAAATAAGTAGGATTGTCAGCAGAGCCAGTAGCTTTCATACAAATTCCTTCTTTTTGTTTTCTTGGAAACTTGTCTCTACCAAGTTTTGCTAGACATGCCTTTGCCTTTACAAAGAAAATGAAGAAAATGAGAGCTTTTCCACTAAAAACTAATTGGAACCAACATCCCCAAGACTCTGTCTCCAACAGTGCTATGTGGAGGCAAGGGCTCAACTTTCATCTTTCTTGTATTCTAGACCGAAAAGAAGCCATGTAGGAAGCTGTTGACCTTCCTGTTGAGCTTCAAGACCCTGGAAAGGAGTTCCCACTCTGGTTCATTATGAAATGAAGCAGAGTTGGCAATTTCTTTCTCTTATAACATCAGTTTTTCCCTAGATGTCCTATCTCCAGTGGATGGTACTCAAACTCACCCAAAATGGAAAGCTTCCCTGGCCTAGGAGGCAGGTTCTATGGTCGTTTCAGTCTGTCAGAGCTCTGAGGTCCAAAGTTAGAATTGAAGTTGACTCGTGACTCATCTGAATGAGAATTTAAAGATCCAAAGTAATGCTTTTGCAATACCATGAGATAAGCAAAAATGAAAGACTAACACAAAAATCTGGAACACCATTCCATATACTTAATAATGGTGGCAACATAGTACAAACTTGATGAGTTTGGAGTCAATGCTCCATAAGATGAAAACAAGCCAATCACTGAGGAAAGGTGCAACCATTTTTGATACTAGATCCAGAGAGAAATGCTTCCTCAGGGTCTTCATTAGAGATGGCACCACAGTTCAGTCAACTTCCATGAAGGCAATCTGGCAAAATCTTCCCCCAAAATGTACATATCCTTTGACCCAGCAATTCCAGAAATTGAGATTACCCTTATAGTCTTATGAGTATGAAATAATGGGTGTATAAGAGTGTTCACATAGCATTATTCATAATAGAAAAGACTGGAAACAACTAGAATACCCATCGTGAGAGTGCTGGTGAACAAAACAAGAATGTCACAGATGACCAGGCAATTGTCAAGAAGTCAGAGGCTACCCTGAATCTATCAAAATGGTCTCCTTCAGGAAGGGACGTTAAGTGAAAAAGCAAAGTGAATGCCCCGAAGAAATTAAAACATATGTCTACACAAACGTTCACAGCAACAGTAGATGCAATAGTCCAAAGGCAGAAACGACATGACTGTCCATCAACTGATGAATAAACACAAGGTGGTCTATCCATACGATGGAATATTATGCAGCCGCAAAATGAACAACGTTTCTCAAACATGAATGAACGCTGAAGACACTGCAGTATGTTAGAAGAAGCCAGACTCAACAGATCACATATTGTATGAGTCCCCTTTTACACAATATCCAAAAGAAGGGAATCCATAGACACAGAATATAGGTTAATGGTTGCAAGGGATTGAGGAGAAGGGACAATCAGGGATGCGTGCTAAGGGTGCAAGGAGACTTCTTTATGGACAAAGAAGCATTTACAATGGCAGCTGTGGGTGCCATGACGACACATGGTTCTCTGGAAGGAAGGGAGCTAACACCTGCTTCTTGGGACAACCAGGTATTTGCAAATGTACAGAAGCTTCGCAGAACTGTAAGCACAGGATTATACACTTAAAATGTATCTTCACTTGGCAAACCATAAAACAGCTATTAAAATAAAATAAAATTTTAAAAAACTTTGAAAGCTGTCATTCCCCCAAGAGAAAGCAAATTCTTTTTCTTTTTTTTAAGATTTTATTTATTTATTTGACAGAGAGAGAGAGACAGCCAGCGAGAGAGGGAACACAAGCAAGGGGAGTGGGAGAGGAAGAAGCAGGCTCCCAGCAGAGGATCCCAGAACACCGGGATCACGCCCTGAGCCAAAAGCAGATGCTTAATGACTGAGCCACCCAAGCGCCCCATGAGCCACCCAGGCACCCCGAGAAGGCAAATTCTTAAACACAGACCCTGAAGTTTGCCATTGGGCCTTGACCTGCAGTTGCATTGCCAGCGTACATCTCCCATATCATCCGAAGACCAAATCCATGTTTTTAGGCAAGTTGCTCGAATTGTCCATCTTAGAGAGAAACACTAATGAAGGAAGTTCTCTGGATTGCCCTTTCGGCTCCAAGTACAATTACTGCAGCATCCTTATCAGACCTGTCCAGAAACCACGACTATTTTGAATCCCTTCGCAGGAGAATAAAAGACCAGGTAAACTGTGCCTTCATAAACACTGTCTATGATAAATAAAACCTCATTACTTCACAGACATTACCCATTTGTGGTAAGCAAATGATTTTAAAACCTCTCTACCTCTGAACAAGTCAGTGTGCTTGTCTTTGACACTGGTGTTCGGGAAGAAAGAAAGGCTCCTTTCTGAGCCAGGCGACTGTCCTGCCTTCTCTGAGTTCAGACCCAGCCGTGCGTACGAGGAGATATCTATTATTGGAAGATGGAGTGGCTCCAGGTATTTCTGAAATAACACAGTTTAATTTAATTACATGGCTCGAGGAGGCATGCTGCAATTGGACATCTTTTCTTGTGTTTTCAAGGCTTTTTTTTTTTAAACCAACTGTGCTCGGTTTCTGCCAAATACTCACTCGGTTTATAACGACGAGTCGACAGCAAGAAAGTTCATTCCTAAGGAGACAATCATTATTTCTAACGTTCTCAATACCCAAGTTGTCAGGCCCCACATTTCCTTTCACTTTCCAGCAGCCCAGGCAGCCGGCTCTGGATCAAAGGGAACAAATCCATTTCTTTCCTGAATATTCACCAGTTAGAACTCCACGAATCCTGGCGCCAGACTGTCGGGGTCCCAGCTCCGGGGCCTCACCCCTCACAATGCAGAGAAAGGACACCCCTCAGACCGAAAGCGCTCTTGAAACAGCTTGGCTTTATCCAACACCATCCACAGAAGAAGGAGAAAACTGTCAGGTTGGCCCTTTGGAAACCTGACCTCTTTGAACCTAAAAGAGAGGAATGTGGGGAATGGTGAAAAGACTCCTGGCTGGCTTCTAGGCAGACCTCTGGGCTAGAGATCAATCAGAAGAAAGGGGGGACTTGAATCAGGAGAGGCAGCCAGGTTTCGAGTAAAACTCAGAGCAAGTGGTTGGAACAGAAAGGAAACAATGCAGCTTGTACAGGGAACTGGCCCAGAAAAATCACCCACTGGAACACACACATTTAAAATAAAAAAGCAATTTGTTTCTTAGAGTTTGGCCCCAAATTTGCAGGCAAATCTTCAAAATAAATCAAATCACCAAATGGGAAGCATGAGAAGACCTGAACACAGTGCCCAACAAGCCCCCCTATGATTTCCCTAAAGATGAAAGGATTGCCTCAATTATTATAATAATACATTTTAAGTTGTAAAAATAGCACGGGTTTTATGTGGTTTAATTTCAAATGTGTAATAATGGCCAATATTTAATGAGCGCCTCGGCTCTGGGTTTCTACATAAACGGAGCCTATTTAACTCTGTTCACAAGGGTATTACGATCAGTGTCTCCACGTTATTAATGAAGAAACTCTCAAAAGCTTCCATGATAGGCCTTGACATCTCGAAACCAGATCTACGTCTAGGGTTTTCTTTATTCCCTCTCCCCTCACACTCAGAAAGGTATCCCACAATTATTAAAAGCCCTGAAGAAATAAAATCATAAAAAACTAACCAAACTATGTGTTACATGCTCTTTTGGGGCATTTCAATGAGGTTTTTTTTCTCTGACAGGAATCATTCCCTGCATAACTACGTTCAAAGGGCACACGAAAATGAAGTAAGAATTTTAATGCTCGAGTCCAAAAAAAGAAATTTGGGTCCATTCAGTGAGATTCCTTATGTCCAGGCAATATTCCTCCGTACCCCACAGTCACCTGGAAGACTCATGTAAAGGTTTTTCCAACCAGGAGAACAGGAATCCACCTCTTCCTGCCAGAGTTCAGGAGTCTCTCAGCCAGTCTCCCACCCTTGGGGAAAACGCTTCCTTCAGGGCAAGGACATTCATAATTAGACCCACTATAAATAAACCAGGCTTGAGAGCAGTGCCACTTGGAATTTAACATGTGAGCAGGGCAAGAGCTTGGCCTTGCTCTCTCACCAGACGGTGACCATCACCCACGCAGGAACATCCTCGAATAATGTGCTCTAAAGAGCTGAAAGCAAACTACAGCCGGAACCACACATGAAAAGCTATAAGAACCCAACTTTTTTAATTTTCTTGTTAAGGTCTGATTTTTAACCTGAGAGAGATAAATGTCAGCTACAAGCTCAAGAGCATGCTAATTATCTTAATGAAAATTAAGTTATTAAGAAAGATAAAGACAGCAGAGGGGAAATATTGAAACCAAGAAATATCAAAACCCAAGAAATGACATGTGTTGTGAATTTGCTTTGAGAATGGCAGAGAGTGGAGTTTTGAAACCCTACTGTGTGATCCTGGGCAAATAAATTCCCTCACTCCTCAGTGTCTCAGTTTCCCCCCCATGAATAATGGAGAAAATACAACCAACAGCTTCCTTGCCCCCCCACCGCGCAGTTACAGGAGAGGGGCACGACAGGGTCCGTTTCAATGTTAGTCACCGTACTAGAGATTCCTAAAATCAGATTATTCGAGGAGAGTATGCAGCCAGAAAAGCAGATTTTGGGATTTCTGGGAGCTGTAGCGGTTTCAAGGGCAAATCCCGATAAGTTTTACTGCATCCTAATGAGGACACTTATCAGCAAATATTTACTTAAGGTTAGTAAGTGGAACAGACTGATATATGAGGACAAGTGGACAAAGCCCCAAGCAAAGCTGCCCCTTCACTTTTTCCTGCTTCAGCATTTATGTCATGGCTCTCTCTCTAGTCCCAAACTTCCTTATACAACCTTTCCTCCCCTCTTCCCGCACACTACGCTCCTCCCCTCAGCCCTCCACCACCTCAAAAGGGGAAGACACTGAATTTGGGTTGATCTGAGAGGTGCAGGGGGCAGAGTTGAGAGGTGAGGGGTTGAGGGTATTTGCATTCATTAGGAAATACTTACTGCGCACGGATCATGTGCCAGGCACATTTCTGTTACATTCCGAGGCTTATTAGGGGTTTCACTAGCCAAGGCACTTTGGCTTGCAACAAATGGAAAGGCCATTCAACCTTGCCTAAGAAAAGGGGGATTTATTTCCAGGAGACAGGCAAAGCTCATGGAACTTTCTACGTTAAAGAAATCAAAGAGTGTCACAAACGACTAAAACTCAAACCAGAAATCTCTTCAGAAAAACCTCTCTTTCTTTCGTGGTTCTGACTCTCATGGACCACGTGTTTACCTGTCTCTGCCTCTCTCTGTGGTCTTCCTCCACTAACTCCTGAATTAATCCACATTTCAATTTAATTCAATTAAGTATCTCAGTCAATATTTTTATTGACGGTTGACTGAGGGTCTACAGGGCCTCGGGCACTGTGCCGGGTGCTGAATGACAGCAGTAACACAACAGGAAAAAGTCACCTGCGGTGGTGGAGTTTAATTCCAGCAGCTGCAGACCATCGGCTAAGTGCAAGATGAACCAGGCTGGCGGGTGTGGTCTAAGAAATAGGTATTTCATTTTTGTTCCCAGTGTTCGGCACAGAGCTCCAAAAAGCCTTGGAATTTCCTGAGCAACTGGAAGGAGGAGTTTTAGGGACATCTTTTATTACCCATAAGCAGCTCCCTGCAACCATACCTAAATTTATGCTAATGAGGTGACTCTTGATGAGCCAGAGGAACCAACCAGGTGATGAGAGGCTTGGAACTCTCTGCCCAATCTCCCCACTCCCTCTACCTCTAGGGAGGGGAGAGGGGCTGGAGATTGAGTTCAATCACCAATGGCCAATAATTTAATCGATCATGCCAGTGTAACGAATCCTCCATAGAAGCCCCTAAATGACAGGGTTTGGGAAGGACTGGTAAACACATCAAGGTGCCGGGAGGGTGGCAGGCCTGGAGAGGACATGGAAGCTCCACACAAGCTCCCCCAACACACACCATTCCCTGTTCTAGGCATCTCTTCAATCTGGCTGTTCCTGAGTTACATCTTTTATAATAATCTGGTAAATGCAAGTAAAGTGTTTTCCTAAGTTCTCTGAGTTCTTCTAGAAAATTATTGAAACAGAAGAGGGAGTCACGGGAGCCCCAAATTTGTAGTCAGCAGGAAGTTGTGTGGCTAGCCCGGGCATCCCATCTGCAGTAGGGGAAGTCTTATGGGGCAGAGCCCTTAGCCTATGGGGGTCTGTGCTAACTCCAGGAATCAGCATCAGAATTGGATGGAATTGCTGGACACCCCATTGGTGTTGGAAAATTGGAGAACCAGTGTGGAAAAAGACGTAAAGGCAGAAAATAGAGGATAAGGCCAATGGGAAAAGACATGTACTATTCAGAGGTTGCTCACAGGTCTCCCTGACAGGTGTCATTCAGCCAGAGGGCTAGATGATGTAAGGGAGAAAGCTGAGCCATTTATAGATAAAGAACATTCTAAGTAGAGAGTGAGTGCAAAGGCCCTGAGGCAGTGAGCCTGCCATAATTAAGGAAAAGCAATGCTGTTCATAGAGTGAATGGACAAGTGGTTGAGGAGACCAAAGAAGGAGCCAAAGGCACAACTCTGTGAAACTTCAGAGGCCATGGATAGACTCTGGATTTTATTCTTAATAAGATTTGAGACTTGTGGAATTTTGAGCAGAATAGTGGCATGCCCTAATTTACAGTCTCAAATGTCATCTCAACTAAAGAAGCAAGAAAAGCGAGCAAGGAAGCAAGCAAGGATAGAAGCAAGGGAGCAAGTTAGGAAGCTGTTGTCATAGTCCAGCCAATAAGATACGGAGTTTTGACCTAGAGGCATAACAGTAGGGGTACTGAGAACTATATCCTACACCTATTTTGAACATAGAGCTAACAGAATTTGCTAAGGAAGGACTAATGAAGTGTGGGAGAAAGAGAGGAGTCAGGGATGACTTCAAGTTCATGGTCCAAGCAACTAGAAGGATGGAGGTACCACTGATTGAGATGGGAAGAACATATGAGGGGCATGTTTGGGGAGTTGGGCTAGGAGACTGACTGAGATGTCTTTGGTCCAACTGACTGGAAGAGGAAGGACCCAATGACATGAGCATTGCAACAAGAGTCTGATGTTCAGGGGTGCCTGGGTGGCTCAGTGGGTTAGGTGTCTGCCTTCCGCTCTGGTCATGATCTCGGGGTCCTGGAATCAAGTCCCACATTGGGCTCCCTGCTCAGCGGGGAGCCTGCCCCCTGCCCCCCCAACTCGTTCTCTCTCTCTCTCCCTCACACACACACAAATAAATAAATAAAATCTTTAAAAAAAGAGTCTGATGTTCAGCAGAAGCTGTAGGTCAATGAGCATCAGGAGGCAGCTATGTGCACTATGCAAGTTATAACATACTTGATCTTCAAAGACAAAAATGCTAAAAATACCGAATTCTCTCTCTTAACAATTTGAAATAGGGTGTTACTAAAAGCCTATAAGTCAGATTTGCCAGAGATAATATGCAATTTCTAATGCATCACATCTCCCTGAAGCCAAAACAAGTATTAATTCAAAGATAAAATCAAACAAATTGGTTATTTCATAGCATAGAGCCAAATTCACAAATAGTTACTGAGTGCATCATTCACTCTCAAATGAACTGGTACAGCATCACGTTTAAACAACCCATTGCTCTTTCCTAACCGAATCTCAAGAGGATGGTGTTATAGACTTTATGATATTTGTCTAAAATACAAACTAGTTATTTGAAAAAATGAGTGCAAGTCATATTTCAACTTGAAACTGAGACCTAAATGAAGAATTTGTTTCTGCCTTTCAATAGATACTATAGCAATCTTGTCACTCTCTCATCTTCACTGGTGTGGGCATTGCTAACTTCTGTGTCTCTGTAGAGAGGAGAATAAATAATTTAATCATTTCTGGGTAGTTTTTAAAGGGAAAACTGTTAAAGGGAATAACAGTAATGGAACAAAGATTACAATTGATAAGTAAAAACAAAATAAATTTAATGATCATTAAATTCCTACTATTTATGCAGCATTTAGTCAGGGACAAATACTCAACAATATCTACTACATCTTTTTTAATCTTCATACCAGAGAATGCAGTTCATATTGTCAGAAGGTAATGAAAACAGGAAATGAGACACGGTACACAGTAAAAGTCAGTCAAGTCTACACTGAAGTCCTACGTGTGCTAATTCCTAACCAGGTGAACCCGAGCATGTTCATTAATGCCACTAAACCACATTTTCCTTCCTTTCCATGAAAACAAATGAGACTGGGGCGCCCAGGGAGCTCAGTCAGTTAAGTGTCTGCCTTCAGCTCAGGTCATGATCTCAGGGTCCTGGGATCAAGCCCCACATCGGGCTCCCTGCTCAGCGGGGAGTCTGTTTCTCCCTCTCTTTCCGCCCCTCCTCCCTGCTCATGCTCTCTCTCTCTCTCTCTCTAATAAATAAATGAAATTTTAAAAAACAAAACAAATGAGATTATTATAGTACCCGCCATAGAGGGTCACGGAGGACACTACGAGCTGATGCACAGAGAGCTCAGCGGGGAGCCTGCCAGAAGCAATGACCTTGAGGCATCATCATCAACGTCATCACTTTGCCATCCCAACCAGCACCTTTACCATCATCAATCCTGTAAGGGAAAATCTATTTTCGTTCCTATTTTACCAAGAGGGAAACTAAAGCTCAGAGACGTTCAGTAAATAACCCAAAGCCACACAGTTTGTGAATGTCCGAGCCAGGATTTACTTCAAAGACTCATTCAAAGTCAAGTTGGATGACTCCAGCACACCCAGAGGTGAGGCTGTTTTGGTCTCACATGCTGCAGAAATCACGATGCTTCTAATTTATTTCAGAACTTAAACCTGCTATGGCATTACTTTGTTTCATGGAACTCCTATAAAATAGCATTTAATCCTTGTAAGAATCCATAGCTATGCCCATATTCAGGTGAAGAAACGAACCACGAGAGACTATGGACTCCCGGAAACAAACTGAGGGTTTCAGAGGGGAGGGAGGTGGGGGATGGGCTAGCCCAGTGATGGGTATTAAGGAGGGCACGTATTGCATGGAGCACTGGGTGTTATACGCAAACAATGAATCATGGAAAACACATCAAAAACTAATGATGTACTGTATGGTGACTAACATAACATAGTAATAAAAACAATAAAAAATAGATAAAATAAAATAAATAACAAATAAAAATAGAAACAGAGGCCAAGTTGACCCAACTGAGTTAACCAAATGTTTATAAAACCTTGAAGAGACACAGAAGGGGTTGGAACTCAAATCTATTACACTCAGTGGTGTAACGTTGCACAGAGGGTGGGAAGTTACATTTGAATCAAGTCAACCCTGCTAATTCTTTAGAATTTTTGCAACACATATTTTCAAATTCTCAGACAAATAGAAGAAATCCAAAGAAATTACAAAACAAAGAAAATATGAATCTGATATATGCTATATTTAAAAGTGAACGCATGGCTTTCAAGAAACTTGATAACAGGAGGAATTTTGAGCCAGGGAAACAGTTTGTAAAAACAGAACTTGCTTCTGCGGAAAACCTGTTTGAAATTCAGTGTTGCAGAATAAATGCAAAGATGTTAAAGACTTAATGGCTGGTTTAGAAGTGGGTTCCCCCTACCCTGTAAATTCTTTGAGGGCAGGAAAGAAATATAAGTTCTACATTTTCCAGTCCAGCAAAAAGTTGATCTTCTGTATTAGGATATTTTAATATTATAAGGAATACGTAGTTGGTCTTCATCCCTGTTTCTTAATATAGAGTTCTTCAAACTCTTCCTGAGTGAAAGAGGTGAGGAGCATCTTTTGTTAATTATAATAAGTCCCTTTCAACCATCTCTGAGTTTAGGCTACTGAGGTGAATCCTTAGATTGGGAGCTGATTGCCAGAGAAACCAACCCTGTGATTGAAGGGTAGAATACAGCCCCATCCCCCCCTCCAGGGCTGGAGATTGAGACAACCACCAATGACCAGTGGTTAGACCAATAATGACTATGTAATGGAACCTCCACAAAACCCCTAAACAATGGGGTTCAAAGAGCATCCAGTTTGTGAATGCATCCATGTGCCAAAACGGTAGCACACCCCAAATCCACGGGGTCAGAAGCTTCTGGACTCAGTGCCCTTTAGGACCTCGCCCTATGTACCTTTTCATCTGATTGTTCATTTATATTCTTTATAACAAACCCATAACAGAATAAAGTGTTTCCTTGAGTTCCATGAGCTGTGTTAACAAATTATTAAACCCAAGGAGGGGTCATGGAACCCCCAATTTGAAGCCAAGTCAGAGAGAATTTGGCGTAACGTTGGGGACCCACTCTTGCAATTGGCATCTGAAGTGGTGGGCAGTCTTGTGGGTGAGCCCTTAACCTGGGGGGTCTGCACAAGCTCTGGATAGTCAGCGACAGAATGGAATTGAATTCTAGGAAACCAGCTGATGTCCAGAGCGTTGGAGAACTGGTTGCTGTGGGAAAACCACGTACACATTTGTCATCAGAAGTGTTGTGTGCATAGAAACTGATCATAGTCAGTAGTAAGTGTCTATTTAGTAACTGAATGAATGAATGCCTGAGTTAATTTTCCTCACTTCCTGCTAGGCTAGTCTTGGGTCAGTGCAGAGCACAGATGTGGGATCAAACCATCTGAGTTGGATCCCCACCTCTAGCACTTAGAGGGACCTGAGTTTTGTGAAAATAAAGCCCTTAGCACAGGACCTCAGAAGGAGAAGACAGAGCTCAAACATCACAGCACACTTTACCAGACTCAAAGAAGACAACAGAATGTCCCTAAAGCTACAGTATTCCCAAAGAGTTAAATGTAAATTATTTTCTTCCCTCACTTATAGCTTTCCATCTGCTGTAAAAGCCTCTTTAAATAAAGCAGGGCTATAGATACACATACACATACTGTCTCTCCTAGGAGGCAATCATTTCAACAACACTGCTCAGTTCTTTTTAGACTGAATTAGAACCCTAATTTGAATAAAATCAACCCCTACATCATATTCAAATTTGTGGAGCTTTTTTACAGTAATTAAATATGTATCTGTAGCTGACAATGGGTTCTCCACATGCATATTTAAATATAGCTCTTCTTCCCACTATAACACGGTTATATAACCAGACACACTTCTGCCCACTTAAGGAATTACATACAGGGAAATGAGCATCTGGGAGCTGGATTCTGAGACGCTGTCTATCTTTAGCCTCAGGGTGCATGACACACTGCAAGGGAACATTTTACTATTATACACACCTTCCTTTTTGTTTCCTCTGTCCACTTCGAGAGTCAGAAGCAACGAGAGCTGGAGAGAGATGGGCTGTGGCACGGAATGCTGTCAGCTATGGCACTGCCCAATTATTGCCGCATCGCGGAATGCGTGAAAGCAAACTCTAGACATTGATGCCATCACCTGACAAAGCTGGCTCACAGTCAGCATCTGACGTGTTTGTATTACTAGCATACATTTCTGGGTAGCCAGCATCTCCTCAGGAGGCATGGAACCCATCAGGGCACGCTCTCCTTGGTTGAACCATGACCCTTCTCATTGGCAACCAATAGAAGGAATGATTGGCCTGCCTGGTAAATAAATTAACCTTCTGAGATGAATTAAGCAGAGAGAACCCAAGCTCAAAACTCTACAACTAAGGGACATGGGTAGGGTCCTCCCCCTTATAAGATCTCAAAGGAAGATTTTAGTAATCAATAGCAACAAGGTCTACTACAGTAGATGAGGAAGGATCCCCACAAAGATGTCCATGTCCTGATACCCAGATCCGGTGAAAAGGCTGCCCTCCATGGCAGAAGATACTCTGCAGATGTGCCTACGAAAAGGATTTTAATACAGGGAAACTACCCTGGATTATCCAGATGGGTATAATGTCATTACACATTGCCTTACAAGAGCCGGGCGAGAGGGCAAAGGCAGAAGAAGGAGACGTGACACTGGAATCAGAGGTTGGAGAGATGTGCTCTGAAGATGAAGGAAGGGGCCATGAGCCAAGGAGTACAGGCAGCCTCTGGAATCTGGAAAAGGCAGGGAACAGTCTTCCCGAAAACTTCCAGAAGAAACACAGCCCTGCAGACCTCTTGATTTTTGCCCCAAAAGGCTCAATTCAAACTTCTGACCTCCAGAACTGTAGGCTACTAAGTTCATGTTCTTTTAAACTATTAAGTCTGTGATAATTTGTTACAACAGCAATAGGAACGAACAGGTGGATTTTATTTTTTTTTAATTTCAGACAAATCTTTTTAGGATTAATTTCCATTTCTGAAAATCAAATCCACATAGAACTATTTTGGCCACTGAACGGGAAGTACTGTAAATTAACAAAATTATTTCTGACTCTTAAAAATGTACTTATGCCTTGGTTCCTCATTTATTTGTCCAACACATTCATTTATTCACCCATTTAATATTTTTTTCACTTGTTCAACAGCCCTTATTGAAAGCCCCGAGCTGAAGCAGATTAGAAGAAACAAATGAAAATTTCAGCTCCTATCCTCTTGTCACTCCCAGTCTAATAGAGGAAAAACACATGTCAAAAATTTCAGTATCATGTCATAAATAATTTAAAGAAAAACACAGATATGATGTATAGTATATAAAGAAGATCTCTCCATGTCCTTATATATATTATAAGTATATATAAATATATTTAATATAATAAATATATTAATGTTATAAACAAGATTTTAAAATAAATAATATATAAATATATATGTATGTATATTTCATTCTATAGCTCCTTCATTCTCTTTAAAACTACATGGAATTCTATAGTATGCATAATTAATAGCTATTTGGCTGCTCCTCTGTTAATGGACAGAGATACTGTTTTTCATTTATACCACCACACAAGCTATGATGCAGTAGTCATCCTATTGTACCTCTGGTTATGCACATGACTACTTCATACAAGATATCATGTACATAAAAGAACACAGATACCAAATAGCTACATTTCTGGAGCTACATACATTTATGCATATGCCTAGAAACTGTCTGTAATTATATCATGCAAATTAATAACAATGGTTACCCCTGGTAAGAAATTAAAGGCAGGATGATATTGCCAAGGGACACTAGCCTTGGCATTTATTTGTAAAGTTTTAACTTCCTATAATGAGAATGTGCTTTGCATTATTCATGTAAAGTTAATAACAAAGTATTACAGTGGCATATGTTCTTGAAGCCGAGCAAGAAGGCATCAATGGATAGAAATTGAGGAAGAGTCAGCCAGACACAGAAAAGAGAAGGACGGTGATCATGGCATGGGGCTTCAAGGGAACACAAGAAAAAATTCAGGAGAAAAGACTGAACAGGCTAGCCAATGATTCATCCAATGCAGAGACGCCAGAGAACATTTAGTGAAAGAACGAGGTCATTGTCTCTGAAAGGTTAGATGGGAGCTGACTTTCCCTGGGACGAACTGTGCCTACAGCATACCTAAAACGACCGTGAATCAACCCAGCCATTCAGTGAACTATTAATTCGTTCTCCCTTCCCTAAAACACACTTCTTTCAAATTCAGTGCCTTTCCACAGCCAGAAGACTGAGATTTAATCAACTGGGAAGGAATGTTCTAGGGGCATGAATCTTGCTTGTCTTGTTCATCATACTATCCTGAGGACATGTTCCTGGCTCAGGGATGGCAACTACTAAATATTCTTTATTCAAGTCTAGGTTCCCTGCGTCACAGAGTACTAAGAGCTCCCTTCACTTAAATTGCATTTTTCCCTCAGTCTTCTCCCTTACAGGTCAAAGAGTGTCAAAAGAGAGGAAGAGAGGGAGGGAACGAACACACCCTGTCCCTGAATACGGGAAGGTGCATTGAGACTACTAGAAGTTCATACAACTCTCAGCATCCCCATACAACTCTGCAAAGTGCAATTATTTCAGCTCTTGGACAGGTCAGCTACAAATCTGCACTGGCTCAGTAAAGCCAGGTGGTGGTACCACCCATACCTCATCCTGATCCGTGATTAATTATCTCCCGCCAGGTTAAAAGAAGCAGAATTAAGACAAGGAGTAAAGTCAGTTACGAAATCAGTTATAATTAACCCATATCTCAGAGCCCAAAGTCAGGTCCACAAGACACTAACAATATCCCTACTGTTACGGACTGAATTGTGCCCTGCACCCCCCTCCCCTACCAAGGTCACACGTTAAAGCCTCAAACTCCAACATGACTGTATTTGGAAATAAGGCCTTTAAGGTGGTGAATCAGGTTCCATGAGGACATAGGGTGGGGCCCTAATCCTATAGGACTGATGTCCTATGGAAGAGACACCAGAGATCTCTCTCCTCACACACACAGAGGAAAGGCCATGTGACGACAGCCAAGAAAGTGATGCCTCCCCAGACAGCAACTTTTGGGGGGCCCTGATCTTGGACCTCCAGCCCCTTGAACTGTGAGAATATAAATTTCTATGCAAGCAGACTAATACACTGTTTTAAAAAAAGGAAGGAAAGATGGAAGGAAGGGTGGATGGACAGAAGGAAGAAAGGAAAGGAGGGTGGGAAGGGGGGAGGGAAGGACAGACTGAGGGAAAAAGGAAGAAACAGAACATTTTCTTAATTCAACTCCCTAGGATACACTTCACTCAAAGTCTTCAGGATCAACAAAGATAAGGTGGTAGCTGATTTCCTTGAACTTGCTCCTAATTACCACAGACAGGAACCTAGTGTTACATGTTCCCGCTGACATCAGTTTTGTGTGACCTCAAACTCCAAACAGACCCCTTATTTTCTCATCTTCATTAATTCCTCAACGAACCCTGTCTCCTGTTACTCTTCCCTGACCTGCCAATTCTGTAGGCGCAAAAAAAAAAAAAAAAAAAAAAAGCAAGATTCTCTTGCACAGCTAGTGAAGCTGTGGTTACTAGGCAACCCTCCATATATTTTAAAATAACTTGAGGTTCTTTAGCAAAAGGAAAGGGAATATTCAAGACCCCGTTAAGCTTCAAATTTTTAAAGCGCACCCGAACCAGAGTTAGTAAGAAAAGCAATCTACTGCCATTTCTGGAATCCTTGGAATTCCTCTTCTGTCTGAAAACTGAAGAACGACCGTGGACTCTTAGAAACTCTTCACATCTTTTGACAAGTGGAAAAGGCAAATTCTCATGCTCAATACAGTACTGGAATGAGGAGGGCTTTGCAGAGTAATTCAGAATAATGAAAGAGGAGGAAAATGTCACGTTGGCATCTGTCAAGCTGGAAGATGTGACTTCCCTGGGGGGAAACTCCTTTTCTGTATCTCCAAAAGGAGCCCTGTCTTTAAAGCGTGTGTCCATTAGCTCGAGCGGTTCTGGCACATGGGGGGCAAAAGACTCTCTGGAGTAATCAGAATCCAAAATCACTCAGGACTTCGCAATCCTTCCCTTGACTTGTTCCCTACAATGAACAGCAAGTACAAAAATGTGGATGCAGCTATTGGACCCTTTCAGTGAAAGGAGTCACAGCCTCACAATTCCAGATGGGGGGGCACTCCAAGGTTATCTGAACCATACAAACGAATCCCTCTGATAACCTGTCTTATTTTTTTTTTAAAGATTTTATTTATTCTACAGAGATAGAGACAGCCAGCAAGAGAGGGAACACAAGCAGGGGGAGTGGGAGAGGAAGAAGCAGGCTCATAGCAGAAGAGCCTGATGCGGGGCTCGATCCCATAATGCCAGGATCACGCCCTGAGCTGAAGGCAGATGCTTAAACGCTGTGCCACCCAGGCGCCCCATACCTGTCTTATTTTTTTAAAAGCCTTTACCAAATAAGGGTTCGCAGTCTTTTCTCCTGTTTTATCTAAAACTTAATTAACTCCCAGTATCCAGGAAATTTTTCTCATATTCATTCATAATTTTTCAAGGAGAATAATTATCCATTTTCTTTTTGTACTATTCTTTAGAAAATAAAGGATAATTAGTCAACATCAACTGCTTAAAATTCCTTCATATTAATTACCCAACTCACGGCCCATTCCTCGGACTTGAATAATCTCAGTGTCTTTTACATTCTTTTGAAAGTTTTATTCTCTGGCTCTTTTGTGACTCACTTCTGAATTACCTTCCACCTCTCCACACTCTATTGAAGGAATAAATGGAATGAATCAATGATCAGTAATGACAAGATGGCAGCCTGCAAATGCATATGGAGAATTTTTTGCCCACAGAGCATTAAAAAAAAAAAAAAAAAAAGAACGAACGAATATTTTACGATCAAGTTTCCCATAAAACTTGGGATTTCAATTGGAATTTCAATTTTGCTTAAAAAACTGGAAGAACTGACAAAGCTAGATCCCAGATGATAACCAGCTTTAAATCTGGGACAAAAGAAAATCTGGGAACAGACTCTCATTCACACGTAACCACTCAAGGACAAGTAACTTACAATCTCTCAGCTTCGGTTCCCACATTTGTAAAAAAGGGATACTATGGTAATTATCATTAACTATGTGGTTGGAGTAAGGATTAAATGAAATAATGAAGTTAAAGCATTTGGCACTGTTGCTGGCAAACAGCACATACTCAATTAAAGCTCAATAAACCACCGTTAGTATTATTTTACTTATTAGCGACTGAGTAACAGAAAACCAATTACTGTGGCTTGTTAGCGCGTGGTCCCAAGATGGCTGCTCAACCTCAGGTAACGCTTCCATGTTATGCTCTGAGAAAAGGGCAAGAGACGAGCTGCCAGAAGACTCTGCCCATTTCTGAAGGGTTTTACCAGAAGCCCTATGGAGTGACCGAACCCAACCTGAGGGAGTCATTTTAGCTGGGTATACCATGACCCCAACCCAACTGGGGATCTGTTTGTTGGTAAATAAGAAGCAGAAAAGAGATATCAATTAGATGTCCAGGAGTGTCTAACAAACAAACCTACAAGGTGTTCTTGTTATGAAACAGTCGGTGGAAAACTTCTGAAACAGGCTTACCCCTCCACAAATCCATGCTCCTGCCTCCTTGCTTTTATCCCTTTCCATTCGTGTTCTTCCACTTACAGCTGCTAGGTGCTCTTATGACTGCCTTCCTCAGGACCATGTGACAGGAAGTACATAGCAACTGAGGCCAAAATCTAATAATCATCACTCAAACAGAGTTGGTCTTTCACAGCAAATTTCTTCTAAAAGTGTATTTTGAAATAGTAAAGCAAAGTGAAGTATTTCAATAGGAAAAACTACTATTAAAAATGCTGCACTTTCTGGGTGCCTGAATGGCTCAATTGGTTAAGTGTCTGTCTTTAGCTCAGGTCACAATCCCAGGATCGAGACCCACATCAGGCTCCCTGCTCGGCAGGGAGTCTGTTTCTCCCTCTGCCCCCATTCATGTGCACTCCCTCTCGCTCTCTCTCTCAAATAAACAAATAAAGTCTTTTTTAAAAAATGCCACACGTTCTCACCAAACTGCTTTTATACGCTTACCATTCCAGAGGTGAAGAATTGGTGGGCCTATATTTAAATCACTGCCTGCTATTACCACTGTTAAGCAAACAGGGTATAAATGGCAGCATCGAATTCCCAAATCGACCCAAATAATGATGAGATTCACAATTCATATGTCTTACAAAATGTAATGCAAGTGAGTCACTTCCGTATCATTTCTGCTAATGACCATTAAATGTCATGATGGTCTGAGTACAACTGATGTGCCACAATATTCAGGAAACCCACAGAAAATATAAAATGTTGCATTACAATTTGTTGTCTCTGGAGGATGATAAATCTTTCTTTTTTCCTTCATTCTCTGAGTAAGCATAATTTGCAGAAAGAAAAGTTTAAGGGAAGAGAGAAAAAGAAAGGTAAGGAAACAGGTTTCTCTGAAGGTTCTTGGAAGAGTCTGCTCACTATTTATTCATTCATCCCCCAGTAGATTTCTACTGTTAGTGTCACTTGGCTCCTATACACTCCCACTGGTAAATGGCACTCAGATTCTCCCTGTGAAACCACCTCTGCTTTGCTGCTCTGGGTAAGGTCGACCACACTCAGGCTCAAGACAGGAACCTGATTAGCCAAAGGCAACTCGCCTACCCCATCACCTCAGACATATGACTGGTTCGATCATAGATCTATGATCTAATTCTGGCCAGGGAGAGCCAGGCTCAGAATGTTCCTTCAACTGTTAGGAGAGAAAGGCACTCTGTCTCCCACTGGATAAGAATCTGAAAGGATATGAGCTGTGGAACTGCCATGGCCACCGGAACCTCAAGAAGAATCACTTCCCACCAATGTCATTGGGCCTCCTGCAACAAGCCACCCCTTCACCTAGATGCACCCTGGCCTTTGAATCTTATGAGCCAATTCCTTCCTTCTAATTGGATTTTCTGCCTTTTTGCATCATAACTGGTAAAAACTCCAGCTATGAACTTTCACCTAGTACTGGTCAACAGTTGATCAAGAGAAAGACAAAGGTTGTTGAATCCTCCATGGAAGGATGGATAACCCACTAGCATATTGGAAAAACACTTTTTTAAAAAAATTATCAGCTACCTGGCACCTTTTCTACTCCAATTTCTTTGGCTTCATCGTTTAATAAAACCAGAGGAAATATTGGTTGTGTGAGTATGAGCAAGTTAGACAGGTTGCTTCTCTTCCCTATGCCTAAATGTCTTTACTAGCAAAGCAAATTCAACAGCTAGCTTTTACTGAGCAGCTACTATGTACCAGGCACTACAGTATCCTGCTTAATACAGCAGTTCTAGATAGCCACTACTATTGTTATCCCTTTTAAAGATGGGGAACCCTGTCCCTCTAGGAGTTAGGCCATTCCCATAGGGTCACATAATGAGGAAGTGGTCAACATAGCGGTCACACCCAGGACAAGCACACTCATCCTCAAAAGTCATGCCACATAGCTCACAAGGTCACGGTAAGGCTTCGTGAGGAAATACATGAAAACGTTTAGCTGAGCACTGGGCACACAGAAAACACCCAAGAAATGGTAGCTATTGCTGTCGATGTGGTCGCTGTTGTTGGAGTCTGGTGGTCTGACTGTCCTCACACGGAAACGCTATTCTGTATCGTCATGTGCAGCGCAACGGGCAGGCACTGTTGATCAAGCCAGTTTGGCTGAGCCCTCGGGCTCATTCCCATTCTCACGGGCTGCTCTTTCAACTCCAGAAGCCCAGAAGCGAAATCCAGTGGATGCATTCCTGGACGGCGTGTGCTCCCAATGACCGAGCAGGGAGACTCATTCTGGCCCAGCGAGGGCACAAAGCCAGGCAGCCTTCCAACCCAGCCCAACCCGGGGCAATGGGAGTGAACTCAAGCGAAGCAGGAAGGGGACGGCCTAACTGCAATCTGGCAGATTAGGAAGGAGAAATGTTCCCTCTCAAAGTAGGCCATGGGATCCCATGTCGAATCCATTGAGAAAGCCCGCACAACATTTCTTTCACCGTTGGAACAATATTGTCCATTTTCCCAATTACTCATTAGTATAAAGGGATTTTCTAAGTATACATCTCTGGGTGTGGTTTACAGAGATTAGCAACAAAACACCTCTCTTCACCATGACCAGAAGGTGAACATGAAAGGGTTTATTCTCTCTTAGTAAGGAGCTAAAAATCATACAAGTGTAGAAAAGGCTGTTCTAAATGTTATGATATTTCAAGTACATATATTTTAGGATTAAGTATAAAGTATGACTGTTCATTACTGAGTATTTGGGGATAAACAGCCGCTCCCACAGCCACTCTGTCTAATCAGAGAAGGGAGAAAAGAGAACTCACGGCCAAGAGAAAGGAACAGCATTGTTTCCAGGACGCTGGGCGTAAACGAACAAAGAATGCAAAGAAAAGGAAATGTAAATCAGTATTTTCAAAAGTGTCCGTACTCTTGCTGAAAGCTTCCGGTGGACATTTCTAAGTCTCCAGTATAAGTGGATGGGTTTTACTGGCTCAGCCCTTAGGCGGCATTTTTCTTCTGGAGCCATGGAAGTAGGGGTCTGGGCGAGCTGGCATGCGGGCTGCCCAGGAATGAAATCTCTCACTGATCAAAGCGATAGTCTTTACCAGCATGAGTTTCCCACTTAGAAACTCAGAGAATTTAACTAGAGAAATGGAGAAGAGGGGAAGAATATTCTAGTCCATAATAAATAATCTTGCCTTAAACCCTTTCATTTGCTCTTGCTCTGTGTGTGTTAAAGACAAATAAAATGAGAACATGAACGTAAAGTGCTGAGCAAATTGGTGGACGACCTCCCTTAGCTTAAAGCCCGCCCGTGGCCTTCCATCGTACGCAGAAACATGTTGACATCTTTCCGAGAGCCTATATGCTCTTCCTGATGTAGCCCCCACACAGCCCTGCAGAAACGACCCTGAGCACTTCCTCCCCACCGCCCGCCCAGCTCCCTTTGAACACTCTTCCCTCCAGATACGCTGAGCTGCTGCCGTTCCCCACGTGGTCACGCTTTCTTATAGCCTCACTTCACCTGTGCCATTCCCTCCGCCCACAACAGTCATTTCCAAACTGAGGTGCAGTCATGCGAAGGGAAACGATATGAAAATCTGTGTTTGCTTGTATGTGTGTCTGGAATAAGGAAGGAAACAAGTTTACTGAAATCTAATACTGTAAGCTATGGATTGATCATAGAGCACATCCATAATGAATAATGAAGGATAAAGATATTAGGAGTTGCTTTTTTTAATTGAATGAATCATGTCATCAAAAAATTCGAAGCCTCTGAATCTAAAACACTCTCTGGGTCTTATAATCCCATCTCAACCCCACTGTGCCTCGAGAAGTCCACTTTATGACATCCTTCCTCCAAGCCATCCTTGAAGTTCCTTGAAAGCTGGACTGGATGTATCTCCAATGCCTTGCTGCTCCCCTTCTCGTGTCTTACCATTCCTCTCTCCCCTCAGGGCAGCCAGTGACAGCTTCATCATTTCACTTCCTACTTCCATCCTTCCACTGATTCTCAACACACTTAGAATTCATCCCCACCCCTCACTGTGGACTCTAAATTCTACAGGATCTCACCCCATGTAGTTCCTCAACCTTATATAACCGTTCCCTTTGTCCTCTGGGCTCTGGCCCCATTGGCCTTATAGATCTCTTCTCAGTTACCACAGGAAGCCCATTTTTGTCCTAGGCTCTTTGCCTCCTTCATTCTTCTACACAGAGCGCGTCTCCCAAATCTCTGTATGGCTGGGTCCTTCCTGTCATAAGGACTCACCTTTCCTCAAGCACTCAGTCTAAAGCAGACACCCACTCACTCTAGAGCTGCACTGTCCAAGATGGCAGCCATCAGCCACATGTGGTTTCTAAGCACTTGAAATGTGATGTAACAAATAAAATGCCAGGTTTTGAAGACTTACTAGAAAAAAGAATGTAAAATGTCTCATTAATAATTTTTACGCTTATTATATGTTAAAATTATAACATTTTGGATATATTGGATTAAATAAAATACATTATTAAACTTAATTTCACCTGTTTCATTTTACTTTTTTAATGTGCCATCTAGAAAATTTAAAATTGCATACATGCAGCTTACATTATCTTTCTATTGGACAGTGTAGCTCTAGAATACATTTAATTTTTCATGTAATTCTTAGCTCCACCTACCATTTGCATTTATTTATCATGTGTTCTCCACCCCTGCCCCCTAGGATCTCCTGGAGGCGGGGTCTTCGTCTATCTTGCTCACACTATAGCATTAATGCCACCCAAGTTACTGCACATGGTAGACATTCAACAAATATTTTTGAAACGAACACTTTTACAGCCCCTTTTATACCAAAGCCAACATTTACCGAGCACTTAGATGCATTATAAAAATAAAGTCGATGTCTCTATTTTATAGATGAGGACAGGGATACAGAAAGAGTAAGTAAGCTGCAGATCACTAGTTTTATAAAAATCATGATTTGGATCTGCGATTCCCCCATACCGCCCACACCAGTGATCTCACATAAAATTTCTAAGTATTTATCTGTCTCCCCACCAGCACCATGAAGACAGGGACAAGAACTCATCCAATGTTTCTCTAGTGCTGACATACAGTAAGTGCATATATATATACACACACACAGATCCTGAGCTCTCAGTAATAACAGTGAACCTTTGCTGACTATTTACGAAGTGGCCAGCATTGTTCTAAGCACTTACATTCCCACCTGGAAGCCTAACAGGAACCTCAAGATTAGCATGTTCAATTCTGAATTCTTCGTCTCTGCTCCAAAACCCACTCTAGCTCCCACTTCCCCACATTTCACTTACTAGCAGTCTCATTCTGCCAGGGGATGAGTCAAAATATTGAAGTCATCCCTGACTTTTTTTCTTTCTTTCCCAGGGCATTTCCAACCTGTTCAGAAATCCTTCTGGCGTTATTTTTACAACACATCCAGAGCCTGACTGCTTCTCACCATGTCCACAGGTATAATCACAGTCCAAGATGCCCTCAGCACGGCAGTAGCTACCATAGGGCCTCGCAGCTCCTGCCTGTGCTGTGCTGTGGACAGACTGACGCTTCTGAAAGGTAATCCAAAGCACACGCCATTCCCCAGTTCATCACCATCCAGTGTCATCCCTCTTGCTCAGAACAAAATGCAACGTCCTTGCAGTGGCCAAGAAGTCCTACCTCACTGACTGCATCTTCTGCTCCTCTCCCAGTGCTCACTCTGCTTTGGGGACACTGGCCTCCCTGCTGGTCCTTGAACACTCCTCCCTGCATGTCCACACAGCTCCGTTCCCCACCAGCTTCAAGTCACTGTGTAAATGTCACTCTTTCAGGGAGGGCTCCCTGATCACCCTAAGTAAAACTACAACTCACCCCATACACACCAGACACACACACACACACACACACACACACACACACACACACACACACACTTCTTCTCCCTTTCCTGATTTTTTCCTCCATAGCACTGGAGGCAGCTTGGACTGTTTTTTGTTTTAGGCGTTTTTTTTTTTTTTTTTTTTTTTTTTTTTTTTTTTTTTTAATTTGGTCTTATCGTCTTACTCTCTCCTGGACTGAAAACTCCATGAGGGTAGGGATTTTTGCCTGTGTTTCTTCACTCTTGCATGCCCAATACCTAAACACGGTAACCAATAAGCATTTCTGAATTGAATGCATGTGTATTATTTAATCCAGGGGTACACTTTCTCAGGAAATACCTTAGGCTCTGTGGGTTATAAGGTCTCTGGCACAATTACTCAACTCTGCCATGTATTGTGGAAACAGACACAGACGATACATAAACAAATGGGCATGGCTGTGTCCCAATAAAACTTTATTTGCAAAAACAGGCTGGTGAGAGGGGGGCATATTTGGCCTATGGATGGAGTTGCCAGGCCCTGATTTAAATCTCACAACTGCAGGGGGGCCTGCATGGCTCAGTCAGTGAAGCGTCTGCCTTCAGCTCAGATCATGGTCCCAGGGTCCTGAGATTGAGCCCCAAGTTGGACTCTCAGCTCAGTGGGGAGTCTGCTTCTCCCTCTCCCTCTGCCCCTCCCCTGGCTCATGCTCGCTCTCTCTCTCAAATAAATATATAAATAAAAATCTTCAAAAAAAAATCTCACAATTACCCAATGATTTGGAAAGTATAATATCCCTACTTAGCTGGGTCTTGAAGTGGTTTTCCCAAGATCACATGGCTGGTAAATTCTAGAACCTATCTGAATCTTTGCAGTCAGATGTGGATTTGAGGATTCTGGGAAACCAAAAGATGCCTGGGGAACACCAATGGGACAAATATGAAACGGAAGCATCTCATTGAGAAGCCAGCCCCTGTTGCTTCCATTCACACTTACAAAGGCGGTCCCTCAGAGTCTCAAAGTCATGAGGTTTTCTCAGCCAATCAAAGTTCTCCAGTGAGTGGAGACGGCCACCAAACCCTCAGAGACCTGAGCCAGGCTGTGCTTGTTTCCCAGCCACCCCCTCAAAAGCCCACAAGCCTTTGATGCTGATGACCTATGCACTCAAGTGTGTCCATGACAGGTCTTCAACGAGCTGAGTCTACAGGTGATAAAATCACATCTGGGGCTTTGCTCTGTTCTGTCCTGTCTAACACACTGTCCTCCCCCATGCCGTTTCCTTCACTTAAGAAGGAAACATGCAGAGACAAGTGAAGAGAGCACAGCACCATTGCTACTCACCACCACGTAGCCCTTAAACTGTGGGAGGACCAGAAGGAACTGTACTGGCAAAGGCACTAAATAACCTGGAATCTCAGGGTGAGCAAGATACTCATTTTGTCGTTTCAATCCTTCCAAATGAGTCAAGGAGAATGTTCCAGTCAGTTGCTAGTAATGATTTTAAAACCTCTCTAAAATCTGCTAATCTTCCTTTTCAATGAACAGAAAGCCTCAAAATCAGTACCTCTAGTGAGCGATGCATCCAGTTAAAATTCAGTAATATTGCTTAGTTTCAAGGCATTTCTTTTTAGTTATCTTTTGCGGTGGATTCATATTATGTCAACTCAGTTATGCTGGAAACAGTTTTCAAAGAATTGCCTTCCCTGCGTAGATCAGAAGATGGATCACAAGACCTGGAAGGAGGAAGTAAAGCTCTGTATTGTTTTTACACCTGGGAAGCTCAGCGCGGGGTGCCATATTGACAGTCGGGCACATTTTCTGGGATCTGCTGGTTCACACTGTGGACATGGGGCACCAGCTGGGCTGCAACTTCTTCGGTTCCTGCGAGATCTTCCTTCAGCTCCTCAGAAACCTGGGCCAAGTGACAATGGGCACCATCTTCCCATCTTTTCCTTGCAGGACACCCCCATTGTTGAAGATGGTGGATTAAAGACTTTGTCAATCAGAGGCTCCCATCCCACCCTCATAGGTGCCAATTTGTTTTTGCTTCCTACCACTTTGTGTCCATCTTTACTTCTGATGTTTCTGATGTCAGGCTCCAGCATCAAGCACACCCAGACCCTGTAAATCAGATCCTAAAATTCGTTAAGAATGAATCCCAAAAACAAATCCCTGATGAATTACCTCCCCCTGGTTCTGCTTCTCTGATGGAACCCAAACTAATACAGCTTCTATGTAGGGAAGGTGACATTGGTTTTTCACGTTTGGTACTTCTATAAAATGTAAGCATAAGGAAAAGTCAACCATTTAAAAGGGAAAAAAGTAAGTGAATAACAGGCAAAGTTGTCCACAACTATGATAAAGATCGTGGAGGGGACGTGTGAATCACTGAGGTTTGGAAAATACTCCATTGCCTTTCCACTGTTTTTAAGAGTCAGGGATGAAGGCCGCAGACCTGAGTTAGATCCTACCAGTGAGCAAGATTCATGCCCATGTGTACCTTGTAACTTCCCACATTTCACTTGATGGTAGTACTTTCCAACAGCCCAGTCTTTAAAAAAATAAAATAAAATAAAAAATAAAAAAGCTGCTCATATCCATATATTGAAAATAGCAGTATAACAGAGAATTACATTTCATTTTTTAATTTCATAGTTACAATGGCCATTTTACTATTTTTATAAGACATTCACATGGTTCAAATTTGAAATGTCAGAGGTATTTACTGATGAGCCTGGCTCCTACCTTTCTGTTTTCTATCCCCTGAACCAGTCCCTGTCACCATTTGCAACTATATTTATTAGTTTCTTATGCGAACACAAGCACATACAAATATTAATATATAGCCTTACCTCCCACTTCTTACACAAAATATAGTACTCCATACACACTGTGGGATCAGTACTTCCAGGTTATAATTTAGAAAGTTTTTTCAATAGCCCTAAAAATTCACTCCACTTTAAAATCACAATTACACTTACTGAGAAAAAAAATCTAAAGGAATGAAACCTATGTACAAAGACTTTTATTTTTAAGATTTTATTTATTTATTTGACAGATAGAGACAGCCAGTGAGAAAGGGAACACAAGCAGGGGGAGTGGGAGAGGAAGAAGCAGGCTGCCAGTGGAGCAGGGAGCCCAATGCGGGGCTCGATCCCAGGACCCTGGGATCATGACCTGAGCCGAAGGCAGATGCTTAATGACTGAGCCACCCAGGTGCCCCGTACAAAGATGTTCTTTGCAGTGCTATTTATAACAATAAAAATGAGATAATAAACTTAAGAATTCAATGTTAATATAATATTTAACACAGTGGAATACCATGCAGCCAGGAAAAAGAAGAAGAGAGCCTGATCTTTAAGTAATGATGAGGTGTGGCTTTCCAAATTAATTAAGCAACACAGGGTAGGTGCAGAATAATGTATAGAGTATATATGCCATAGATGTGGAAAAATGGAGTATGCAACATAACACATATGTGAATTTACCTGTGTGTGTATATGTTGATATGTGCCTGAAATATGGCTGAAAAAATACATACGAAACTATACCACTGATTGCCTATTTGGATAATATTGTGTGGCTATAAGGAGAATTTTCATTGTGTATTCTTTCTAATTTTTAAAGCTTGAATTTTCATCCATGTGAATTCCACAAAAATTTAAATCAAATAGTATAAAATTGTTAGTCATATTAAAATTACTGATTAAATGAGTGCACTTATCATGAACATATCTTCCAGCTTATTCTGATTCACCACTTCTCTGTTAGCACTAAGAATTGAGCCTTGCACATGATAGGTCCTCAAGAAAAATGAGCTGAATGAATGAATGTGTGAAATGCACGAACCCACAAATGCAAATCAGCATATTAAATATTTTAAACCATAGGAACGGTTAGGTCACTGGTATAATGATTATGAAATAGGTCTCGATTGCTAATGTGGTTTCCGGTAGTGCTGTGTATATACCACTAATAGCCAGAGACGCACACTTACTTAGGACACAACTTACTAAAAAGAGCATGCTCTCACTTTCCCAACTTCAGAGTCGATGCAGATTGCTTTACTGATGGAGTATAATTAATAAAGGGCAGAAGCCACAAAAACCAAATTCAATGCTCTGCAATGTTGGCAAGCATAACAAGAAAACTGCACTCAGAGTATTAACTGAGGAATCTAAACTTTGCTCAACGTTCAGAAATAGATATCATGTGTCCTCTCTCCAGTTTTGGGAACAAACGAAACCAAAAAGTTCATTGAAATCATTTGACAGAGGTTATTAATGTGCTGAGAGACAGCACAGCTCACCACTTCAAAGAGCATATTTCATTTTTCTCTGGTTTTAATAAAATTCCTAAATGAGTCAGGGAATTTACAGAGGGCCTAAATTATGGAAGTCACAAAACACTGTACATATTCATTTTTTTAAGTTTTTATTTTAATTCCAGTTAGTTAACATACAGTGTTATATTAGTTTCAGGTGTGCAATATAGTGATTCAACAATTCTATACATTACTCAGTGCTCATCATGAGAAGTGTACCTTAATCCCCATCATCGATTTCCCCCACCCCCCATCCCTTTCCCCTCTGGCAACCATCAGTGTGTTCTGTATAGTTAAGAGTCTGTTTCTTGGTTTGTCTTTTTTTTCTCCTTTTGTTCATTTGTTTTGTTTCTTAAATTCCATAGATGAATGAAATCATATGGTATTTCTCTTTCTCTGACTTATTTCGCTTAGCACAATACTCTCTGGCTCCATCCATGTCATTGGAAATGGCAAGCTTTCATTCTTTTTTATGGCTGAATCACATTCCATGGTGTGTGTGTGTGTGTATGTGTGTGTGTGTGTGTGTGTGTGTGTGTGTGTACCACCTCTCCTTTATCCATTCATCAATCAATGGACACTTGGACTGCTTCCACAATTTGGCTATGTAAATAACGCTGTTATAAATATTAAGGGTGCATGTATCTATCTGAATCAGTGTTTTCATATTCTTTGGGTAAATACCCAGTAGTGCAATCACTAGATCATAGGATAGTTCTGTTTTCAACTTTTTGAGGAGGCTCCGTTCTGTTTTCCAGAGTGGCTGCACCAGTGTGCTTTCCCACCAACAGTGCAGGAGTGTTCCTCCTTCTCCGCATCCTCGCCAACACCTGTCGATTCCTGTGTTGTTGATTTTAGCCGTTCTGACAGGCGTGAGGTGATAACTCAGCGTAGTTTTAATTTGCATTTCTCTGATAGTAACTGATGATGAGCATCTTGTCATGTGTCTGTTGGCTGTCGGTACATCTCCTTTGGAGAAATGTCTGTTCATGTCTTTTGCCCATTGTTAATTGGATTATTCATTTTTGGGGTGTTGAGCTTTAGAAGTCTTTTATATAATTTGGATACTAACCCTTTATCGATAGGTCATTTGCAAATATCCTCTCCCATTCAGTAGGCTGCCTTTTGGTTTTGTTGAATGTTTCCTTCACTGCGCAGAAGCTTTTTATTTTGATGTAGTCCCAATAGTTTATTTTTGCTTTTGTTTCCCTAAAACACTGTATATATTCTTATGCTAAGAGCCAAAACATGTACTGAGGTCTATAGGTAGGACTTTGTTTTATAGCTTGGGATCTTCAGCCCAGCCCTATCACCAGTGAATGAATGACTGCATAGCACATAGAACGGCAGCTCATCTCTGGCATCCTGCCAGATTTCTAGTCTTAAAAACTGGTCTTTCCCCTCAAGACATTGCTGACAGAAGTGTAAATTGGTGTAGCCCTTAGGAAAGCTGATTCACAATGTATATCAAGAGTCATAAAAATATTCAAACTTTCTAGCCTCCTAATCGCCTCCATTGAAAGGGAACAATCCAAAACACAGTGAAAGTTATTATAAGCCTGAGTGTTATTTGAATTAGAAACAATTTAACTGCTTTAACTAGCAAGTAAATTACGTACCTACTCAATGCAGTATTGTAGACTTCAAAATTATGGTTTTAAAAATTATGTAACCCTTTGGGGAAATATTTACAATATAACACAATCCATTGTAGAATATTCACAGGATATGACATTGTAAATATGTAATAATTGCAATGATGTGAAATTTTAGATGGGTATGGGAAAAAATGGAAAGTATATTAAAATAACAATTTTATATTGGGGTAACAGTTTATATTATTACAGGGAAGATATCAGAAAACCCAGGGGCGCCTGGGTGGCTCAGTTGGTTAAGCGACTGCCTTCAGCTCAGGTCATGATCCTGGAGTTCCGGGATCGAGTCCCACATCGGGCTCCCTACTCAATGGGGAGTCTGCTTCTCCCTCTGACCCTCCCCATCTCATGGTCTCTCATTCTCTCTCTCTCTCAAATAAACAAATAAAATCTTTAAAAAAAAAAAAGATATTGGAAAACCCAGCAAAACAGAAACAATAAAAAAAGGGAAAACATTTTATTGACACTGATGTAGTCTTTCCTATTTTCTGTCCAGTGTTCAAATATAGTTTGAATGGGATGATCTTGGTTACTAAAATTCTTCTAAAGATTCTGCTTATGGAACCTAGCTTAGTCTAGCGGTCTACTTTCTTAAAGGAATAAATAAACTCACAAAGAATGCTCAGACACCCCAGCTGTACTGTTTTTCCACTGTCTTTCAAGCCAGTTGTATGACATCCACTTTGTCATACAATTTTGGTTTTTACTCAAATGCAAGTTTTAGTTCTCTTCCTCATTAGCAACTCTGAAGTTTCTTCTCATTTTCAGAGAATCAGATAAATAAAATAGGTCAAGAAAATATCTAAAAGAGGAAGTTCTACAGTATCATTTCAAGATATTCAGCTTAGCCTATTACTGATACTAAAATTCCAAGGACTGGGTACAGAGACCGGCATTAGTATAAAAGAGATTATGCAGAGAAAGGCATGTATCTCAACTTCTTGCTCCTTTCGTTCTTAGGCTGAGCAATCTTGAGTAGATTATGATTCCCTGTAAGCCCAACTCCTTTATCTATAAATTGAGGACAAGGACAGTACATTGTAAGGGGCTGAGACTGAGTTCAAACCTCAGAGGGGCATGAGCCTCTCCTTCCCTGCTTTATATTACAGTCCTAAACAATATGTGTTGGTTATACAATTTATACAGATCATTGGGACCACAGCTCTAAAATAGTTAATGTAATTTTGCTACGTAAGAGCAAACACCAACACTTGCAAAATAACACAGAAAACTAGAAGTGAACAAATTATCAAGGTAACTTGCAATTCCAAATCAGCTTGATTTGCTCTGGAAACTTGACCCAGCCTCCTTCTTCCATTTTCCCAATCTGACCACTGTCTCTCACTACCAAATCTGTCATATTGAAATATTTGAGCATAAGAACCCAAATCCCATCTTTCTCTCCTGACAAACTAGAGCTGCTATTGTTCCCCTGATAATATGATATGTAAAAACCATTTAATCCTCTAATTTATGACAGTGAGTGAGACATGACTGAAACCCTGAGCTATCAGTGCTCTTAATTAAAATAACATTAATAATGATCATTAAAGGAAAATAAATTTCATTCTAATTGGGAAGAGGTCTTATAATGTTTCTGACAAAGCCATAATAATTATGCTAAGATGCAGGAAGCACCGCTGCCAACCGAGCTCTCCTGCAAAGGAAAATACACAGTGAAAGTGACAAATGAATGGCTTTACATATGAATGAACATGATCATTGCTGTCCCAAGTCCCAACAGCTACATAAGAGAAAAGGTCAGTGCCATTACTCGATGATGTCTTTTAGGACAACACAATATATAAGTATATGCCTTATATAAAGAATGGACTTTCAAAATATTTAAATAAAATGAATTCACAAGAAGTCTCAACTCTCAACCAGTGTTCTTTGTCTCTAGCCAATTAAGGTCATAATATTTATTTTTGTTATACTACAAAAGATATGAATGTGCACTATAAAAATATATAAACAAATAGATAAAGAAATTGAAAAGCATAAAAGTAAAAAGCAGATGACCACCCACCTCACCTTACCTCCCCCCACCCCACTTCTTCAAGGAAAGCACAATTACTTTGTAATAGTTACTACGAGAAACCATTCCTTTCTTCATTTTTCTATGCCCACACAGTGATATATTACGTGCACACATCTGCACCAAAATTCCTCTTTTTTTTTTCCTGCCATTTGCTGTTTCTCATGCATCACAAGATTTCAGGACAATTTTCCAGAAGATACAACGATGGAATAAGGCAGAACAGAGTAAAACTTGAAGGCTTCAAATTTTCAGTGGAAAATTTCTCACCTTACAATAGATTACACCACCTTTCAACTGTCCACTCCTCCCTTTAAAGGATGCCCTTTACCAACACCTTAATTACATGATTTCACACCTTAATTGTAAGAGTTTGGAAATATATATTCAAAGAGTAAGTGCTTGGCTTAAGAATCCACGTGAACAACCAGCCAGGCTCTCCAACTTCAAAATCTGCTTTTCAAAGTAACCTACAAGCCATGAAATGCACTTCACCGATTATTTTATGTAATTTTCATACACCCCCCACCCCCGCCATGAGACAGGCACCATAATTATTGACACCGATTAACGGAGAAAACAAATTAAGAGAGATTAACTAACATAAACAAAATCGCAGTAAGTCAGAGGCCTAGAAATATCTGTCCGCCACCTGTCAACGAGGTTTATGCTCTTAGCCCCCAGGTTGTAGACTTCACAGTTCAATTCCTGAGGGGTCAGAGCTTTGGAGAAGTCATGAAATCTCTCTGGGCCTCAGCTTCCCCATCAGTATAATACAGGGATCAGATAGATAAATCAATATCAAATCACTTTTGTTATGAATGTCTATTTATTCTGGCCCTTTTCTCTATCCTCTGGTTTCCAAACTTGGAAGACGTTATTCTTTTTATATGTTATATTTAATATAACTTTCACTTGCATGCCTCTCTAGGTCAGAGAATAGTAAGAAATACTTTTTAATAACCCTTATAAGTCTCCTTATTAGTCATTTTTCCAACCAGTATGCCAATGCCTTTTTCAGCTTGAACCTTTGGAAGATGAAATGAAAATTGCTAATTTTTAACTCCATGTGCGTAATGCCCACCTAAAATCACAATTACAAGTTCCCTGGAATGCATGACCTGAACTGGCAGAAAGCTGACCCACTCTTTGAGTTAATATTAGAGCAATTAGTCTAACAAAAGGATTTTTGATCTTTGAAATATTCGACTCCATCTTTCTCTGAAAAATAAGCTTCAAAGTTGAACACCAGTAAAATGTCCAATCTTCTTCACACACACTTTATCCTGTATCCATCTCTCTCAAGTGGAATTTAACTTCAGAAATTTATTTCTGTATGATAAAGAACTTTTTCAGCCCCATGTGTAAAACTGTCAATCTCATTAAAAGGTAGCCCAGCAGCCTGGGGAAATGTACTTCTTTCTAAATCTTTAATCAATCTCGAAACATCTGCCAGTCAGCATATCTTCTGTAACTCCATCTTTTTACAAATGTTCCCCAGAAATTCACAGTTGCCCAATGAAATTGACAGTTATGAAAAAAAATCAAATTGTCTCCTCTCAGTGAGTGGGTTACTTGATGGCCAAACGCCCTGTTCAGGAATAAAGTACAATCAAATCCACAGACAAAAGCATTTCTCTTCCCTCTGGCTTCAAAGCTATAACCAGCACTCTCCTTTTATGATGGTGTGAACAGGTAGGCAGGAAAAAGAACTGAAATCAGGACTTCCAGGCAAGAAAAACTAAAGTAATATGCATATAAATCTTGCCTACTGTTTATTTGGAGTTTCTTCCTCCAAGAAACCAAACCAAACCAAACCAAACAAAAAAACCCAAGGCTGATACTAATAATTTATGGAGTCCAGATTCAAGGTAATAAAGTGATTAAGGTATTTTCTTAATTCATTTATCAGATGATTCTACTGAAGAGACTGGAGCATTTTAACAACCTAATAAATGAAATAAGCCACCAAACTTTTTATGAAAATTAAATCAACAAATCATTTTAGTTTTGAGAACACTAGGTAAAATACAGAGAGAATCCATGGGCCAACAAATCAAGCAAAAACATATTCTTGCAAAGGATCACGGACCCTTCTTTGGAAGGCTGAGCTAAAGCTGCAGATTTTCAGTTATAAATCAGACTGTTGCAAGTTGAGTTTACTGTTGCAGATTCTAAGAAGGAGATTTGGATTCTGGAAGTTCAATGAGAAGGGCTCTCAAGAGCAACACCTAGGAGAGAGTCAAGGTTGTAAGTCAACTGCAACGTACTCTCTATAATGCCCTCTGAATATCCACCAGCCACCCAGAGTCATCCCAAACTGGGCAGCTCTTGAGTGTGGGCTGTGCCCCATGGAAAGGGGTTTGGCTTTTGGCCAGGTAGCTCTCTTCAACAGCAGCAAGGGGCTCAGCTGCAGTTTGTCAGTCTACACCACTCTGAGCACTCCCAGCTGGAGAAAGGAATGCTTCAGTTCCAAGAGGGGGCGGAGGGCCTGGGAGGAAGATCTGGGAGGCCCACCAAGATGCCCACTGCGCAGGTCTAACCCAATCCCGGGCAATCTTTTGACAGTTAGGCAATGGATGCTGAAGTATCAAGCCCAATGGCAAAGGTCAAATACCCCTGGATCATGATGGTAAAAGAATTAGGGTTCTGCTAAGGCTCCCAACTGGAATGTGAAGGGTAAAGGCATGGAGGATTTGGCCCCTTCCCAGAAGGTCTACTGACCAGTGAAGCACAATGATAAAGTTAATAGCTTGGAGAAATTCTTTAATTCACTCATTCACTCACTCATTCATTCACCAAACAGTTTGGGGAAAAGTAAGGAGCCCAGACAAGGACAAGCTGCACCCTTATGGAGCTCACAGACTAGTGAGGGTAAAGTCATCAAAACAATATTCTCAAAATATGTATTTTGAAACAGCCATGAGTGTTATGAAGAAACATAAGGCAGCACTGTCCAACAGAATTCTCTACAATGAGGTTAATATTCTGTATCTGTACTGCCCAAGATGGTAGCCACTAAGGAAATGTGGCTAGTGAACACTTGAAATGTGGTTAGTGTAACTAAGGAATTGGATTTTTAAAATTCTATTCAATTTTAATTAATTTAAATGTAAAGGGACACATGTGGCAAGTGGCTCCTCCCACCACTGAGATGGGGGATGGTGCCAAAGCGTCAGGAAAAGCATCTCCAAATCAAGGACATCCCTGCTGGGATTTTCAGAATGAGTAAAAAGTAGAGAAAGTAAAAGGAAGAGGAAGAACTTTCTAATCAATGAAACAGCAGGCGTATGGGCAGTAATGAAGGAAAAAGCCCAGCTAGTGGAGGAACTACAGAGGGCAAATTTGCCTTGAGCACTGCTTTGGGGGTATACTGATCTGAACACTGATATGGGTGGTATGAGATATAGCGGGGTCTAGATCACAGGGTGTATTGAGTACATTACAGAGTAATTACATGTAAGGGGAAGGCATTTGAGAATATTTTAAACTAGAGGTAGGTAGGATTAGGTTTGATATTTTTTAGGTGACCAATTTCCAGTAAGCAGAATAGATTTGGGGAGTGGGGGACTGAACCAAGGAATGGAGGCAGGAGAATATCCTTCAAGAGTTACACGCACACACACACACACACACACACACACGTTAGGACTGGCAGAAACAAATACCGTACTCCTGAGTTCTCAGTGGGAACATACCTGGTATAATCTCTTTGAAGGAAAACTGGCTCTAATTACCATTATAAGGTACGCCACTTTGTAAGAGAAGTTCCTTTTTTCAGATTTACCTTAGAAATACAGTGTTATGTGCATACAGGTAGGCACAAGGATGTTCACTGCTTTATTGTTTAATTAGCAAAAATAAGAAATTACCTTAAAGTGTCCATTAATAGTGTTAACTAAAGAAATTGTGAAACAGCCAAATAAAAGAACAATGGGCATCCATAAAAAGTGCTGAAAAGTGCTCCAACATAAATTAGAAGAAAATGGACAGGGTATACAACAATCAACAATATTAAATATGAACCCATATGTGCAAAACGAACTACACAAAAACACCTGCATTTTTATGTATGCCCACGCACACACATCTCTGCACAAATAGACAAGAATCTGCCCGGAACGGTATACCTGGGAAGTGAGACAAGTGTGGGGTAGGAGAGAAACTGCCTCTTCATTCTATTCATTTTTGCATTGTTTTATTTATCTGCCACGTACATGTAATGTAAAACACTAGTGAAAAAGAACGGATACATATACACACAGAGAAATAGATTATTATAAAAGCAATCTTTTGTCATAGCTAGAGTGGACTTCCTTCCTTCCTTCCTTTTTTTTTTTCTTTCTTGATAGATATTCAACTCCGTCTTTTTGAAATTCGAGATAAATGATACATCTACAAAGTTACCTGGTTTTGTATCGGGTCGGACCCAAACAGCGCAATAGAATCCAAGTTTTCTCTGCTATTTTCCACTCAGGAGGCCCTGGGAAGACCCGCCTGGGACAAAACAGAATATTTCATGTGCTTGGGCACGTTCTTCCCATCCACAACTGCACTTCTGGCTCAGAGGTGGACAGGTGGTGAGACAGGAAGGTCAGACATTAATACCTCCGTCTTGCTGCAACGGAAGCTGAGGTGTGAGAAGTTCAGTGACGAGCTCTGGTCACAGCAGATGGCTGGCAGCACCAGGACAGGGCAAAAGAAAGGCCATTCTTTTTAGGCCAGCCAGGTTTTTCTCCTCC
Organism: Ursus americanus; assembly: GCF_024610735.1. Lineage (NCBI taxonomy): Eukaryota > Metazoa > Chordata > Mammalia > Carnivora > Ursidae > Ursus > Ursus americanus. The sequence goes on from NC_142148.1 coordinate 7,821,908, forward strand.
ACATGTCTGGCCTGCGCTGAGGACTGCAGATTGGAGACTGTAAAACGGCTGCAACTAAAAGTCACAATGGAACTCCACAAAATTCTTGAAGTTTCTTGGGATTTATAAATATGTATATGCATTATATGTTAGGGTTATTGTCTGCTTCATAATTTAATATGCCAAATGTTACTGCAGGGTTTCATTCATACTGAAATGTTTGCTGAGCTCCTACTATGTTCCCAGGCACTATTTTAGCCATGAATAATTCTGCCCTTAAGAAAACTAAAGAAGATTTTATCCTCTTGATGCTTAGAGGCAAGTGGGGAAAAAATGAGAGATAAAGAAATGAATAATTTAAAAAATCGTTACAGGTGTGAGGAATATGATCCTGGTTGAAACAAAAAGGAGATGAGACTGAGAATACTGGGGGGGTGGGGGGCCACCCACAACTGGATGGTCACCAGTTCCCAGGAGAGAAAAAAGGGGAGGTGGCTTTTGAGCTGATGAAGTGAGAGCCAGCCATAGAAGGGCACTACAGATGAAGGGAAGCAGTAAGTGCACAGGACGTGGATGACAAAGAGCTTGTCCTGTGAGGAACAGAAAGGAGCTGGTGGCTGGAGCTTAGAGAGAAAAGGAAAGAAGGAAAGAGAAGCTGGGGCTCCTGGGTGGCTCAGTCAGTTAAGGTTCCAACTCTTGGTTTCAGCTCAGGTCATGATCTCAGGGTCCTGGGACTAGTCTTGCATCTGGCTCCGTGCTCAGTGAGAGTCTGCTTGTCTCTCTCTCTTTCTGCCCCGCCCCCTCCTCATGCTCGCTCTCTAAAATAAACAATTCTTAAAAAAAAAAAAGATTAAGAGAAGTTCAAGATACCGCATTAAGCAAGGTCTTGTGGTTCTTAATATCTAGGAACGACATAAATGGCATACTCAGAAATTGCATCAAGCTGTCAGTCAAAAGATACATCTCATCCCACCTCCCAGCCAGACCCACTTGAAGCATCTTACAAGACTTGACCAGGTTAATAAAAATACTAACCGTATTCAATATATATGGGCTGCATGAGTCAATATTTATTTGATTCAGTAAACATCTTTTTACTCAACAGATATTGATCAAATTTTCAACTTTATAATTTCATTTTTAGAATAAAAATTAAAAACACAGCCACAGTTAACATATGATTTATTGTATCTTCTAAGTGAAAGATTTCTGTATAGCATTTCCCAGGAAGGTGCTTGTCTAATAAAGTAGATCATCTCTTCCATGTGTCTAAATCCTACTAATAACTACTTCTTAAGTTGGATGTCACCCTAAAAGAAAAAAGACTACAAGACTGAAAAGATTCTAATTATAAAATCGCCAAGAACTCAATCTCAGACTGGAGAAAATCTATACACAAATGGGTCCATCTTTCCCCTGTTGGACTAGCAAAACCTTGAAAAAGCTCTCAAAGCATACTTTTTGCAAGATGAGAGGAACCAGGCATTCTCATAGCTGGCAGGGCAACTTGAATAAAACTTTACGTGTAAATACACTTTGGACACTAAGTCCCACTTCTAGGAATTCATTTACCAGTATGCTCCCCACTGGGTGAGAGGAGGGGTCATCTGTGACACTGTTTGTCACTGAGAAGACAAAGAATTACTCAAATGTTCCACAACAGACATGCAGCTTGGATTCAAACTCAGGCTCTGCCAAATACCAACAACTGACTTGGACAAAACTTACCCTCTCAGGCACTCAGTCTTGTGATCTATAAAATGGGCACAAAAACACATACTTCATGCTCATCTTTAATAACAGATAAAAGGAAGGAAGGAAAGAAGAATGAGTAATCAAATAAATGCACAGAATTTATTTATACACTGGAATCCTGTCTAATTATTGAAACGCATGATATATTACTAAGAAAACCACAGCATAGAAGAGTATGTAATTATATCACACACACACACGCACACACACATGCACACACAAAACTAGTTACACATGGACTATTCTGGAATATTCACAGTGGTTGCTTCTGGAAACTAGATTCCTGGGGATGAAGTTGAAAGGAAATCTTACTGTTCAATGTATAAACTTTGTACCTTCAATCCGTACCAAATATATATATTTTCTACCACAAGAAGAAATCAAATAAGATTTAATTTTAAGGGGGTCGATCTAAACCTCCAGCATTAATTGCTATATTCCCTGATACTGAATTTGCAGATTACAGACCAACAGCAATTATGAGAAGTTCTAGAACGTTCTGCCACTCAAGCACAAAATCTACAACAAAATTAGGTGTGATATAATTTAAATATCCCATTCTATTATTCTGACCTGCAGCAAAATCACTCATTAATTTGGTCAGCAAATATTTGACATGTACTATGGGCTGAGAGCTGGGGGATACACGGTGAATAAGGTAGCTAAGGTCTTTGGCCTCCTAAAACTTACACCCTCGTAGGAGACAAAATACCGACAAAAACATTATGAAGAAAAACATCTGGCACAAAAGTTAAGAAAATCTAAAAATCCTATGCATACTCAAATTAGAATGATGTTCTAAAGGGATGTATGGAAAAGACTTTTTAGACATGGTTGTTCTGAGGCAGGAATTATAAAATTAAAATCTGGAGACCAAGAGAGAGCCTGGCAGGAGAAAATCAAGAGAGAAGAGCCATTAACGGAAATCTATTCAAACCAACAAAGACCTCTCAGGGCAAACTCCCCAGGAAATGTTCCTTTCAAACCTCACTTCACACCACATTTTCCATCTGAATTCATGGATGTCGAGAACTAGACTAGTTTCATAACACCTAGATTTGGGGCCAATGTTGGTAGAATACAACTCGGGCTTAAAAAGTGGTTCTTTTGCAAATTAGCCAAAGTATCTGCATATTTACAGATGGAAACCCTAAAGAAATTGTTCATATGAGGAGTCAGTTTTGCTAGGGGATTCAAAGACGCATGATTTCTTGAAGGTTTTTAAAAATAAATTTCTTTTATTGAGTTAATGTGTGGCTTTAAGATAATAAAATGCATTTTAAGACTTTAATTGCTTTCCTAAACACTGAAACTTGTATTAAGGAAAAGCTCTGAACTCCAACTAGTGTTTTAATTTAATTTGAGTCAGTCCACTCATAAGACAGACTGATTTTTTTTTCCTGTTAACCACTAAAGTATTCATTGTAAACATGAATGAAGAGAAGACAAAATAAAGGTTTGGGCAAACTTGAGATAAATTTGTGGGGGTTTTAAGGGTGAGAAGTGACATATACACAGACGGTATTGAGCACATGGGATATTTTTTCTTAGGACCCAATTTTTAAGATATTTGTATAAAATCAAGTCATATGGCCAGTGTAACTTTTATAGATAAGGGTTACAAAACCTACTTAAGGAGAGAAGTACAATCGTCATGAGTCTCCCAAGCTCGGTCATGAATAATAGGCCACCATTTGGATTTGCGCCATATTGAATTCCACCACCTACCTTCATACTTTTAAGATTTTATTTATTTATTTGACATCGAGAGAGAGATCAATAGAGCACAAGCAGGGGGAGTGGCAGGCAGAGGGAGAGAGAGAAGCAGGCTCCGTTGAGCAGGGAGCCTGACGCAGGGCCCAATTCCAGGACCAAGATCATGACCTGAGCCAAAGGCAGACGATTAACCAACTGAGCCCCCCAGGCACCCCTACCTTCATACTTTTTGCCACTTTGTGGTATGCTTGTGCTGTGACTTAGTTATCCATTAAATAACTTTATTTTTGAAATTAAATAAGCTTATTTAAAGAGGAAGCTACATATTTTTATCTTAAATGGAAAACCAATATCACTTGAAGGTAAATATAACATTTAATGCAATATAAAATTAATGAATACAATAAAACGTAAGGTTGTTACCTGAAGCCTCTGCACCTAAGTATGGTTTTCTCTCTATTAAAAGGCCTTCAGGGAGCACCTATCTGGCTCAGTTGGTAGAGCATGCGACTCTTGATCTCGGGGTTGTAAGTTTGAGCCCCATGTTGAGTACAGAGATTATAGAAAATAAAACTTTGAAAAAAAATAAAAATAAAATAAAAAGTAAAAGGACTTCAGGGCATCAGTTCTTTGAGACAAGTTGATTAAGAAGTAGCAGTTTTCTTATCTTATGATTCAACGTTATTTACCATCCTAATAATTACTTTCTCTCAAGATATATAATTCCCACGTTTGGAGGCCACTACTAGAGTTAGTAGACAAAAATATTGTGAGCAGTCTTTCAATCAAAGGTCTGCTGTTTGGGCCAATATAGTCAACTCTATATTTTCTAACACGGTGTTTCATGAATGCTCCTAAATAAGTCCAATGTTATGAAAATATATTACTAAAGTTAACAGCAAGAGGAAAGTAAAATGCCTTCTGTTTTTCAGTACGAAAGCCATGACTCTTCTGCTGAGATGAGTGAATTAATTTTTACCAGCTTACTGTTCTTACAATGCACAACAAATATCACCTCAATCTTTCAACAATAAAAAAATAAAAATCGACATTAACGCCATTCCTTAAGTTCCTACAACTGTGAGTCAGGCACAGGATTAAGAGTTTGATATACTTATCTCTTATGAGAGGTATATCACTATCCTCATTTTTGTGCATGATGAAGTAAAATTTCAGAAAGAATAGGCAATTTCCTCAAGACCATAGAGTCAATAAGTGGCCAAGTTGAGATCCAAGCCAAAGTGTCAGTTTCCAACGTATGTTATTTCCACCATGGAAAGAATAATGCATTAATTCAACTATGAAAGAAAGAAAGCAAAAAAGGAAGGGAGGGAGAGAAGGAGGGAGAGAGGGAGGGAGGGAGGGAGGAAAAGAACGTGTCCCAGCAAGATTTGTGGAAGCTACAGTCAAAATTATTCTAAATTTTGTATCAAAAGGCAGAGGAACTAAAATACCTAAAACAATTTTGAAAAAGAAAAATGGGAGAAATCAGCCTCCCCTGTTTGAAGACTTATTGTACAGCTACACATATAGATATATACAGACATATGCTGCACATACACAGGCATACAAAGCAATGGAACAGAATAAAGGACTTAAGAATAGAAACACATAAATATGCTCGATGGAGAAGAGACAGCCTTTCCACAAAGGGTGCTGCAGCAATTGGCCATCCACAGGCAAAAAATGAACCTAGACCTAAATGTGCAACTTACACAAAAATTAACTCAAAATGGATCATGGGCTTAAACGTAAAAGGTAAGACTCTAAAACATCCGGAAAAAGTATTGGTGATCTTGAGCTAGGCAAAGTGTTAGTACCAAAAGCATGATCCACAAAAGCAAAAAAAGAATAAACTGGATTTCATTATAATTAAAAACCTCTGCTTTGTGAAAGACCTTGTTGAGAAGATAGGAAAAATGAGCTACCTACGGAGAGGAAACATTGTGAACTACACATCTGAAAGGATTGCGATCTAGAATACATAAAGAACGTTCAAAATTCAACAGTCAAAAAACAAACAATCCAATTAGAAAATGGGCAAAAGACATGAACAGGTATTTTACCAAAATGTATGTCCAGATGGCAAATAAGACATGAAAAGATGCTCAATATTCTATCCATTACGAAAATGGAAATCAAAACCACAATGAGCTATCACCACACATACGTCAGAATGACTAGAATAAAAAATAGTGAGGACACCAAAACCTGGTAACAACATCAAATGCTGGTATGGACACAGAGAAACTGGATCATATGTCGCTGGTGTGAACATGAAACAGTACAAACACTGTGAAAAGCATTTGGGCAGTTTCTTTAAAAAACTAGACATGGAAATACCAATACCACCTAAAAGTGGCACAGCCAGGCATTTACCTAGAGGTACAAAAACCTATATTCCCTCAAAGATCTGTACACAAACATTTATATCTGCTTTCTCTGTAACAGCCCCAAACTGGAAACCACGCTAAATGTCCTTCAGTAGATGAAATGGCTAAGCAAATTACGGTCCATCTAGTCCATGGGTCGCTATTTAACAATAAAAGAAGGAATGAACCATGATACCCACAATAATCATGACAATTCCAGAGAATTATGCTGAGTAAAACAAAGGAAAAAAGAAAACTCAGTCTCAAAAGGTCACACACCATATGGTTCCATTTACAGAATATTCTCAAAAATGATAAAATTATAGAAATGGAAAACAGATTAATGGTTGTCAGGGCTTTAGGACTGTGGGAGGGGGAGCAGTAGGGGAAGCTATAAAAGGACAACAGGAAAGACCCTGTGGTGAGGGAATGTTCTGTCTCTTGATTGTACCAATGTCAGTATCTTGGTTGTAATACTGTATTATATATCTGAAGAATATCACCATTGGGAGAAACTAGGTATGAGAGATCTCTCTGCATTATTTTTTACAACTGCATGTGACTGTACTATCATCTAAAATTTTTTTAAAATCATTTAAAAAATGAGACAGTGGTTTCTTAATCTTTTGGAAGTTGTAGGGCATGGGAGGTGAGAGGCCTGGGGGGGGCAGGGCAGTCCGGACCTCCATAAGAATCTGATAAAAGCTATAAAGCATCATCCCAGAAAGGTCACCTGCGTTCTAGAGCCTACTTAAAGGACTCCACTCAAGAACATAATACACACAAGCTAACATTTATGTTCTCTGGGAACCAGGGTGTAAAGAGAGACTTAGAACACTAGCAAAATAAAGACAGCCCCACAACTGCTTGGCAAAGATCAGCTTCCAGATACTTATTCAAAATTCAGCCATCTGCATCCTAGAAAGAAGTTATTTTAAAACTTCAACATTCACACATATCTGTGGCATTTCTAAACTCACAATTTCATGTTGAATTTCAAAGGAACAAGGGTTGCAGGAGGGAGGCATCATAATCTCTTCCTCGCTTAGAATCTCCAAAGGCTTAATTTCCACCCAACCAGAATCAAATTCCTGGGGTTAAGAGGAAAATCAAATTTGACCTTCCTCATTTCACAAAAACGGAACAGGGAGATTTCTGCAGAGATCTTTGCACTTCAATATCTGATCTGTTACTCAGACTAATTCATCCTTAAGTATAGAGAATATATTAATCTCATGTTAACAATACAAGTCCAACAACAAAGTGTCAATCCCTTGAGGACAGTGACTGGACCTGTCTTATTTAAGGTGGTTTACCCTGATCTTACAGTAATATGCACTCAAAAAATATTTGATGAATGATAAACCAACGGAGATCAAATACAGCCCAAGTGAAAACCAAACTCTTAAAATACCCAAGATAATGATTGCTCATAAAAGTTACAAAGCTGCTTGAGAAATAAATATTTCTAGTCAATGAATGATTACGACTAAGAAAATACATTGGCAGATGTGGGGAAAATCATCCCATCAGTAATTTGGTTTATGTCTACATACAAAGTCACTAAATTGGCCGTTCTTGGCTTAAGTCAGTTTTGGGGGAGGCTGATGAAAGGCTGGGCTTTACGCACAGTTAATCATAACATCCACACAGACCATCAAATAAAGATGACTAAAATACCAGCTGAAAAGCACTTCTGACACGGAAACTGGAGAAGTCGATTCATGTGGGGCCAAGACGCTGAGTGGTCTTGACATAGGCATGTGTATTCAGTCTGCGTGACCCTGAATTTCACCACTGCAAAGTTATCTCCAAACCCTCTTTCTCTTGAGGAAGGAAACAGTGCTCCATATATCTTACTGGATGGTTGAATTTTGATGTTATGACTATAACTTTGTCGAGGTACCATAAAAACAGTGGATCTTCTATGGATCCCAAAACCCTAAAGGGAGTGTTATAGTTGCTTTGGCAAACTGGGTTAGGTCAAACGGGGAAACAAAGGAGTGAGAAAATATTTCTGCCTAAAAACTAACCAATTCTTCAAATCCATTCTCTACAACCCAAGAGAAAGACCCCCAAATTAACAGAAATTCCTCCTAATCTGATGAGCTCCTTCAAGCTGAAGTTTCATGGAGATAAGTTTCTCGTCTCTGATTATCTTTGCCATTTATCCAAGGACCATGAAAAATCTTACAAAGGCAAATATTCCTTCTATACCTAGCATCATTGCCAATCAACATTTGTGCTTATACAATAATTATTGCATGTGTATTAAGTTTGTTTTCCTAACTAAACAGCAAGTTCTTTGAGGACGAGAGTTATTGCAGTAGAAGCAGTAAACATAGTAACCACCTAAGCATCCTCATCCCTAACAGCCGTGGTAGTGAGAAAGGGCAGTAATAAACATTAATTAGGTCTCCATGCGTCAAGCATTGTGTGGATCCCTTTACGAGGATCATCTATTAGGTAGGTACTACGGTCTCCTTATTTTTACAGAAGACTGACGCTTACAAATGTTAAGGAACTCACCAAAAAGCCACATAACCAGGTGCTGACCCGGGATTTCGACAGTCTCATGTCAGAGCATATGCTCTTAAACCAGTTCGCATTTGTTCGCTCAAGAAATCTTCATCAAGAAGACTGTCGATGGGGGCGCCTGGGTGGCACAGCGGTTAAGCGCCTGCCTTCGGCTCAGGGCGTGATCCTGGCGTTATGGGATCGAGCCCCATGTTAGGCTCCTCTGCTCTGAGCCTGCTTCTTCCTCTCCCACTCCCCCTGCTTGTGTTCCCTCTCTCGCTGGCTGTCTCTATCTCTGTTGAATAAATAAATAAAATCTTTTAAAAAATAAATAAATAAATAAATAAATTAATTAATTAATTAAATTAAATAAAAGAAGACTGTCGATGAAGTGCTGGGTACTATTCCAGCACTGGGGTTCAGCTATAATTAAAAGATAGAGAAGTCACAGCCCCCATGGAGCCTCATGTGCTATTTGGGGGATACAGGCGATCAACATGTAAAATAAACAGACCAGTACGTGAGGGGATGGTAAGTCTAGAGAGAAGAAATGGAAAGGATATGGGGGAGGGGAAATGTAAGAAGATATGGGGGAGGAGGAGAAATAAAATTAAGTATCTGGAAGGCCTCAGGGAGCAAGTGGCATTTGAGGAAAGACTGAAGAAGATGAGGGAGCCAGCTGGGAAGACATACCTGGGGGAACAGCATTGCAACCAGAGGGAAGAGCAACAGAAAAGGTTCTGCATCAGCCTAGGGCCTCTGCGCCCATCTAAGGCTTTTCCCGTGAATTGCATGGAAAGGCATTTGTGGTTTGAGGAAGGGGGGACAAATTAGGAGATTTTTATAATATCACAGGGAGGAGATGATGGGGACTTGGACCGGGATGGTAGTGGCAGATAGTATGAGAGACAGATTATAGATATATTTCACATATAGAGCCCACAGATCTCGTGATGGACTCGTTGTGGGGAGAGAGATTAGAACAGACAGAAATGCAACAGAGGTTTGTTTGCTATTTGCTTGCTTGCCTGATTAATTTTTACCAGGGCAACTAAAATGTTGGGACCTCTAGTGGCTGAGATGCAGACTCCAAGAGAAACTGGTTTGGAGGAAACAATCAAGGGTTTGAATGCATTAAGTTTGAAACTCTTAAATGTCCAGGTGGGGACGCAGGCTAGACAGAAGAGGCCCTTGGTGTACAAGAGCATCGAGATGTGTGATTTAAAAGGCGAGAAATCAAGAGACTGCATGTAGATGAAGTGAATACGTCTGAATTTAAACTCGGAGGCATGCAGGGCAATTATTGATTGGAAATTCTCTCCATTGCAAAGGAAGAAACAAACTAAGGACAGTTATATGACACCGTCTAAGCCATACGCTCAGTCAGTCGGGTTAATGATGTGCAAATTGCGTGATTCACCATCCCTCGAAGAATACATTTTTAGTGCCTTTTGTGGATTAGCCAGATAATTGTAGACAACTGCTCCCTTTCCTCCCTCCCAGAGCCCCCCAAATTGGGGCACAGACATTCCTGAACAAACACTGTACCCGGGACAGAGCTTGAGACCTCCATAAACCAATGGAGCTTAAGCTGGAGAATGCAGATGTTAAAGATACTGAGACTTTTAAGTTAAAGGAGTTGAATTTCATTAAGACTTTTGATGTTTAGAGAAAAAAAGTAAGCCTATGTGTAAAATGATTGCTTAATCACTTAAACTATATAGGATCTCAACTAAAAGTGGTCATTTATCTTTGATTCATGTGAATAGAGATAGTCTTAAAATGTCTAGTGTCCCACTGTAAAATCACTTAAATTATAGAATTTGTAAAAAAAAAAAAAAAAAAAAAACTTCATTCAATGAAAACATCTAGATCTGAAAAACCACTTATGCCATTGGACACTTCTGGACAGAAAGATATCTATAATCCCCGTATCCTTCCACCAATAGTGACTGACCTTTGATTATACCAAATAATACAATCAGAATCAATGCTATGCTTTCATTACATCTTCACAGATATTATCTTAGTCAATACTTCCAACATCATGAAATAGTGTTCATTCTACAGATTAGGAAACTGAGGCCAAGAGAGGTCAAGGTCATGGAGCTAATGAGTAATAGAAGCAGAAATGGCTCTTTCCTCCTTTTCCAAATCTAAGGGAGCATTCCTTGGCCCAACAGCTGCTTACCATGAAATGTTGTTTTCTTGTTTAATTATAAACCCTCCCAAACATGGTTCTAATCCACAGACATTTGTCTGGATTCCATTAATAAAACGACTATGTCATATTAGTTCCTCCAGACGCCTATGAACTGCAAAGTCACACATGACCCTGTAGTTCGACGTGCACGTTTGAGTGCCTACTTTGAACAGAAGTGATGCCCCAGCCCTGGCTGAGACTTTCACAAGGCACATGCTGTTCTAGGCTCTATGCAGCCTGGATTAATACCACTGACATTTCTTACTCTGGACAGAGGGTCTATACTATTCCCTGAAGCCTTCTTCCCCATTACTTGGGACCTCCATGAAAACTTCAGTTTGCAGTCTTTTCTGACAACTATGTAATCAACCTCTTTCGTTTATATAAATCAATTACATCATAAGGAGACTTTTTAAAAACTAACTGGTGATAAAAACCAGTATTAATAAATAAGACCAGATTTCACTGATTATGTCTTTGACCTTTCTCTCCATGAGCAATAACCATCATTCTATGGATATTCTAAAATCCACTTGAGTAGTAACGCAGGCAAGATAAATAAATCCTGAGAAAGTCGACTGCTCACTGGCATCCAATATACAATATGTACAATATAAAATGAATACAAACTAAACTATATTTCCTTTCCTTCTGCCTCAAATATCTGTCTGTAAACACTGGCACACATATAGGACCATGTTATGTCAGCTGTAATAATACAGAAAAATAATCTCAATTACCATAAACTAGAAAGTTATGGTAACTAGTCTTTCAAATAAATCACCACGTGTCACAATTTGGCATACACTCTGATCCTTATGAATAATTCACGTTTTATGCATTAATAATGCATGTCTTCTTCCTATTGGAATGCTCTCTAACACAGACTGGATGTCTCTTATCAATTTCCTCATTGACATTATGGAATAAATCTAAAATTAGAATGGTGTTTTTAATGCTCCCTTTAAAACTGTAACAACTCAGCTGGACCCTAAGGTTATCAAAAACATAAAGCTCCTATTATTTTTTGCCCTTTGCACGGGAGTCACCAGGTTTTAAGTACCCTAACAATAGTTGCTCCTGCTGATGAGAATATGTGCATGGCAGAAGAGATCAAAGAAACTTGCACAGGGCCGATAGGGATTGGTTAGTTCTGTTACATGTCTTCCTAATTATATATGTATATATTCACAACAACATGGGACATAATTGCTAAAACACGGTAGCCAGCAGGGAAAGAAAGCAAGCAAGCAAGCAAAGGGTCAAAACAAATCAAGCAAGAGTTTCTAACAATTACAGATGTTTCCTCTCATCCTCCCTAGCTGGTAACCAGTGTGAAATTTTCAGCAAAATTATCTAGCACATAAAAAAGTACAAAGACCAAGGAAGAGAAAGGTGCCAATGACATGTATTTGTGGGGAAAGACATTCAGTTTATCACTGTAACTATACTCCCAGTGTGGTCATTGCATATCATTGCTGATATTATTTCAGACATTATTAATGTAAACTTTCTGCTCCCCAACCCCGACACCCAAACACACCCAATGAACAAAAACAGCAACAATATCTGACACAAGGCAAAGAGAAATGACATAGGTTGGAGTGGGGGGAGGGGGAATCATTCCAGCATCCTCCCCCTCTCTGGAGAATTCCTTCACCATCACTCAATCTCAAAGAAAAGAAGAATGAGTTCTCTCTGAAGTCCTATCAATGAAGAGCAAAGGGAAAGGGGGCAAAAGAGAGGGAGTTTTAAGAGAGGAGCCATCCCTATGCCAACATCTGTCCCCTACAAGCACCCTCTGAGTCATTCATTCTTTCTTGTGGTTCACATTGAGGGAGCACCTGCTCTAGGCCAGGTATTATGTTCTACCCTAAATAATCTTCCAGTGGGCTTCCAATGTGTATTCCAGCAACAGAAATCCACCACCCCAGATAAGGACCAGAGAAAATTCAGATTCGGGTACACACCCGAAGTTGGCCTGGCCAAAGGCCAGCCCACACCGCCTTGGCCAACACCTGAGACAGAGGTGGGTCATTGTCCAGAATTCGACGCCGGAAGAGACTTTTCCCTTGGCAGCAATTTCTCCCTGGGGTCAGAGGGTTACTGACCTTATTCACACCGAGAGCGTCTGCCCTCTTTCTCAGCCAGCCTCCCGTCCTCTGGAAAAGTTAAGTTGGCGGCGAGTGGGAAGAGGGGCACTGGGGGCATCCGGCAAGCTCAGCACCCCCAGCCGGCTTTCTCAGCTCCAACTCCCTTGGCTACCGAATAATATTTATTTCCAGCCGATGGGCTCCAGTGGCTACCGAAGCCCAACACGCGGCCACCATCAGAAAGCCAAGTCATCCGAGAGATAAAGATAGATCCATTACATACCTAGACCCGGCCTTACAGGGGCAACCGCAGGCGATGTGGATTTAGGCTGAGAAAGCCACAGCGCAATTCACCAGCGCGCGGCCGGGGAATCTCCTGCCAGCCTCCAGGGATGCTGGTCAAGGATGAAGACAATTGAACGCACGAACAGGAAAAAAAAATAGAATCGATACTTACCCCTAGGCGTCTGCTCCGGATCCTCACGTACCCTTGCTTCACTATGTCATTAAAATTGGAAGCCATCCCGGACGGCCAGTGACCCCCCTCACCCAAGCGCCCGCACCCGAAGTGGCTTTGGGGCGGGTTAAGGGCAGGGTCAGGAGAAGACGTGGGGGGAGAAAGTTGAAACGGCGAAGCTGCTTCGGCTGCGGCTCGGCGAGGCTTTAGAAGGCGCACATCACTTTGTCTGTCCCCCAAAGCCTGAAAGTGGGCGGCCGGCTCGCAGCCACTTTGGGGGAGCGCGGAGAGCGCAGCGCAGCGCCGCGAGGCAAGGCTGGAGCGCCGCCGTCAGCTGACTCATCTGCCAGCCTGCCAGGAGGAGGAGCGGCGGCTGCTCAGGGCTCCAGCCCTGCCTCTTCCCGGGGCGCAGGAGGAGCGGGGGAGGGGGAGGAGGAGGGGAAGGAGGAGGAGGAGGAGGGGCGGGAGGAAGGGAAGGAGGAGGAGGAGGTAGAAGGAAGAGAAGGAAGACCGCGGAGGGGTGGGCCCCACGGGCCCCACCCCCAGGAGGAGGAGCCGCGCGGGTCCCCGCGCCGGGCGGCGGCCACCCGCAGGCAGACACCCTTGAAAGCGCTCGCACCCCTCCCCTTCTCTCCCGCCCACCTTGCCCGACCCGCTTCCCCTTCCGATCCCTCCCCTCCTCCAGGACCCCGAGCGCGCCCCAGCCCGCCCCCGCACCTCGCTGACAGCCTGCCGAGATAACGCGCCCTCTCTTCTCGCTCCGGTGGCTGATTTTAGGAGGAGAGGAAATTTCACTTTTTTCACAGCCACCGCCTTACCCCGCCTCTCCCTTCAGCCCCATCTCTTTCCCGAGAAGGGCTGATTTTTACCTCTGTTGTGCGGGTGTCTGAAGAGGCGGTGTTGCCATGGTTTGCCTTGACCTTGGCATAGGAGGGGAGGGATATTGCCCTGGCTTAAGCTACATAAGAGCTTCCTCCGGTTTCCTTGGCATCCTGGACCCAGCCCTCGGTGATACCATTTGCTGCATTTTCCTTGTTTAAGCCTGTCTTTCCCGCCCGAATGTAAGTTTCCCAGGGACTAACTGTTGGCCTCATTAATATGTGTACCCCCAAAACCTAGTCCAGAGCAGATGCTTGATAAATTCTTGGTGCCTGGCAAGGCTCTAAGCCGCATGCACGGATTAATTCACTTAAACTCCCCTGTACATATGAGATACGTCCTCCCTTATGTAAATACCAGGCCCATACTTAAGCCCCAGTAGCCTGGCAATGGAGCTCACCCTCAGAACCATTAAGGGATGCTGCCTATACAAAATGATTAAAAGGCAAGCAGATTTTGCACCCACTCTCCCTGACTGCACTACTCTCCTGAAGCATGCTTGAGCTGATACCCACTGACATTTATTGGGCACCAGGCTGCTAGACATGGTACTAATCCTGTTAAAGGAATAATGAGATCTGTACTACCATGCATATTTAATAATGAGATAGGTACTATCGCACACATGGAAACTGAAGCTCCAGCAAAGTGAGACTTGCCCCAGGTCCCACAGGACAGGGACCAAAGGGAGATGTGCCTGATGCCACCTTTGCTGGTAAACACTGTCCTACAGCCCTCCTGAAGACCAGATGTCATGAGGGAGGGAGTGTCCATCCTTTCCAAGGAATTTCTTTCTAATCATTTGTCCTATCCACAAAGGCACAAAGACAGCATCAGAAATGGACAGTTCTTGTTCACAGGAGGTGACAAACCAAGACTGGATGACCTGTGGTCAGAGCTATGGAGAAGAAAGTTCATTTACTGAGTGGACTATTTGACCTGATGAGATTTGAAGATCTTTCAACTCTAAGATTATATAAATCTTTCCTTTCTTGCAGAAACACTAGCTTTTAGTCACTTTGTCAGATAAAGAAGAGAATCACCCAAGAATGTGTCCTAGGAGGACCAAGGCTAAGTTGGGACAATCAGAAGGCAAATATTCTGGGAGAAGAATCTACCTAGTAAATCATTAGCTCTATCATTGTGTTGCCATTTGATATAAATAATGTTTTAAGCTTAAATCTCTCACCAAAGAAAGATGAAATGATAAAATCATTTGGTGAGTTCTTTTTGAAGGCTTAGAACTTAAAAAATACTGTGGTTGTCACGTAGTAGACACGTTCATGGAAGGCATTTGTCCAACACATCTCTGTAGACCAAATCAACAGTATCATAGAAACAAAGAATGAAGGCATTGAGGCATAAGGACCTAGAGGTGAATGGCTCAAGATAAAAGAAGTAATTACTGATCACCCCATGGTAAGTAATGTTCAGTAGAATCCACATCCATAAATAATTAAGCCAGATGTGAGAAAACTAGAATCAAACTAGAAAATACCAAACTAGTTGTGAAGAGACAAGTGATTTTTGTGAACTGCAAGACCGAACCGGTATATGGTTTTATTTGTTTGTTTGTTTGTTTTTGGTTAAATCGAACTGTTAAATGTGGAAAATACACAGACCATACTCTTCACAGGATGGACAGCCACTTGCACTTGTCCAAAACATGTAATACACAACCACGGCAGAAGAGGAAAAGAGGAATTCAGAGATATACAATGTAAATAGTGCTTATAGAGTTGTGCGGTACACAACTTACACAACTATCCACTGCCAAACGGACATATAGTCACACCCAAGTTAGTTTCACTGGGGATAAGTGTGACACACACACCCAAAAATCGTTATTTGGGGCATGTGGGTGGCTCCGTTGGTTAAGCATCCTACTCTTGATTTTTGGCTCATGTTGTAATCTTGGGGTCCTGAGATGAAGCCCCACATAGGCTCGGCACTTGGTGCAGGGTCTGCTTGTCTCCCTCTCCCTCTGCCCCTCCCCCTGCTCTCTCTTTCTCTCTCTCTAAAATAAATAAATAATTTGAAAAATCATTATTTCAATCCCCTTTTTTAACTCGATTTCCAACACTTGAAGCTGCTTATTTGTAGCATCCATTTCTGTTTGTTTCCTCAGCATCCAAACTCCGTTCTGCCAACAGTGGTCATCGTATTCAGTTTGAGTATACTTAATCCCCTGCTCCCGGTCTAAGCTGGGGGAATAAGAGTTGATTGCATTAAAATGAAATAAGTGTGGGATCAAAATGAATTACATATAGTAGTATTTTTCTCTTTCTTGTTGATAACAAAACTGTGTCACGAATTGAAATAAATTTTATAACCATCACATTGCAGAGCCAGAAATTAATCCATAGGTCCCCTACTCCAGCATATTCAAAGTGGAAACCCACTCTAGGTGAAACATGAATGACTCATGCCATTCCCTCCGTACTCCATTCAGCCAATTATCATCATCATTATTATTATAAAGCTCTTCAGGACAGAAAATTATGTGCGAAACCCAAAGGCTTCTGCACTTTTCCAGAGTAGGTGATGGGTTCCCACGCTTCGCCCAAGGAGGCTGTACTTTCACCAAGTACCACAAAGTACCAAGGCAGAGGCTGAAATGGCACTTGTCCAATATCTTTACCAAAAATAGCTTGAGCTTTGGCCCTGCTGCCTGCTGCTCTCAGTGGGAGAGTCCAGAAACAGGCAGCCTTTCCTCCGGCAGGTGCGACAGTGCCAATGAAAATGATTCGGCTATCACTAAGGAGAGAGGTTGTTTGCTGGATGGCCAGGTCCCCGTCCACCAGTCCTTCCCCACCTAAAGAAGGATCACTTGGAAGATGACACTGAAATCAGGTGAGAGAAAACCTGGAAGCAGACCTACTTGTCATTCATTGCTTCCTTGCTTCTGTCCTGCCTTCAGCAAATATTGACTGAGCACCCAGTATGGGTGGAGACTGTCCACAATAAGCTTTCACTCACACACACTCACACTCACACACACACACACACACACACACGCACACGCACATGCACGCAAACAAAATCCTTGTCCCCATGGAGTCTACACCCCAGTAGGAGGAAAAAAACAAACAGATAAACGGTTTAAATAACTATAAATGACAGTTTAAAGAAAAGAAGTGGTGTGTTATGTGGGGGGTAATAAGCAGCCTTACTTTCATTAAGAAAGAGTCAGGGAAGACTTCTCTGAGGAGGTGACATTTAAGTTAAGACAGGAAAGATGGGAAGAAGCTATGGGAAACGTTGGGGAGGTACATTCCGGCTAGAGCGAAGAGCACTTGAGAAAGCCAAATGCAGGAAAGCGTTCTATATATATTAAAGATGTATTTATTTATTGTATTTTAGAGAGGGGGTGGGGGAGAGGAATAGGGAGAGAATCTCGAGCAGACTGCATGACACAGGACTCAATCTCAAGACCCTGTCATCATGACCCGAGCCAAAACCAAGAGTGACATGCTCCACCGACTGGGCCACCCAGGTGCCCCAGGAAAGTTATATTTTTAAAATATATTCTGTCTAATGAATAAAGAATAGATTAGAAGGGACCAGACTGGAAGTGGTAAGACCATATAAAGAAATCCACTTCTAAAGACCTGTACCCAAAATCCTTAAGAGAAATGAAGCTTCCACTGAGAATGTAAATTTATATCAATTGATCCAACTGTCTTGAAGCATAAGTGATATCTATAAAATCTTTTGTAAAACTTTTAAAATTGCTTATCCAGTTTGGAAATGTATCCAAAGGCACAAAGATTTAGTTACAAGAATATTCACGCCAGCATTATTTATGATGATATGTATAATTACCTTCATATTATATATATATGTATATATATACATATATGTATCTTAATATAATATATATACATCTAAACATATATTTTACATGGAAGTGGGTACACACATGTAACTAAATTTCTGAGGGAACTGGGATCAATTGAGTATAATCTTTTCCCATTAAACAATGCTTATTGAAAAGTTATTTTTCTAAACCTGAATGAAATCTCCAGAAGGTCTCTGGCTTTTTTGGCTACTACTAGGTAATAAAGAGTCATCTCAGCCTACTAGCTGTATAACATTGAATATCATTCAATTTCAGGTTTTATCTCTTACCCCAGTTCCTGAACTGGGAGTGTGGGGGTTGGAGATGGCTTCTTCACTGGTTTTCTGCTCTGCCTCCTCTTCTGTGTAGTAACTACAGGCTTCTGGCTTCCACGGGATTGGAGCTCAGGGGGGAAAGGAAAGGAAAGTACTATTTGCTCCAAGTCTTGCCTTGGAGTCGATGCCCTCTGGGCAACAGGTATATAATGTTTGCTCTTTCTCTCAAGGAGCGTTGTGAGTTCCTTAAAGATGCACCTGTTATTCACCTGTTATGAGCTCTATCTCCAATGCCCTTCTTAGTCTGGCTGTTTTTACTCCTGTGAATACCCCAGGGTCTCAAGCTCCAGGGCTGTGTTGGGTTTTTGCCCTTCCAGTTGGTTCTCTTGGTGGATCTATTCTAAGACAAGCCCTACCTGGCCAGAGGAAAAACTCATGCAGTATTGTCCATGTCAGTGAATGGTCAGCTCACTCCCAGGGCAGCCACTGCTCTTAGGTCTGCCTCAAGTCAGGTCAACCGGTTGACCCTAGGCCTCCACCTTTAGAATATTAAGGAGTGGGTCTACCACCAGTCCTTGTGTCCTCTACGCTTGTGGGGACTCATGTCTAGCCTCCTGGGTGATTCTCTTGAAAATCACTCCCCTGTTATAAAGTAAGGATCTTCTCTCCGTGTCTCACAGGAGGAGAAACCAACTCTCTGCCTAAGAACCTTCCTTCTTTAATCGCTTGAATTGCAATGTCTTATTTAGGCTGGAGGGACACAGTCAACGAATGCAGACAAAATCAGGGAGCTGCAATAGGAAGGAGAAGGAGCTCTGGCCTGAGTGGGGGTAGAGAGGATGGGGGGGAGAAGGACAACATGTTCAAGTGTCCCAAACAAAAGAACGTATAGAATGTATAGAGCATCTCACAGAAGGTGGTCAGGGCAACTGGAATCTGGAGAATGACAAGTGGGGATTGGGGGATGAGCCCTGGAGGATAAGAGGTTTCTCAGTGGATTATAGATGATCTATGAGGTAGGGCCTGGTTTTCAAAAAATGAGGTTTGTTTTTTTTTAAACTAAGGTTGTATATATCTACACTAAAATAGTAGTCATAATTATTTGATGTGGGGAGTATTGGAGATGTCAACTTTCTCCTGTGTGCTTTAAAAAAAAAAAATCCTAAATGCAATTTTTAAAAGTAGGATGACTATATCTTTCTACACTTCACATCTTGAGTTTTATAACCAAGGACACAAAAGCAAACCTAAACTTCTAGTGAGCTTGATTTGGAATACAAAAAAAGGAGTCTTGTGATCATTAGGCTCTCCCAGATATTCGAGTTTCTTTTCTGATGAGAAGAGCCCTCCCCTCTGTAGGTCAGTGCCGAGCCAACCCAGGAAGATCTAGGCCAACACATGAGAAAAAGACCAAGAGAAGTAAGTAGACGACAAAGACACTTGGCATTTACAGGGGCCCTTTTCAAAATGAAGCTTGTATCCAGGGTTGTCGCAAGAAGATTAGAAGGCCAGTGCCCCAGAGGTCTTCTCAGGACTGTTCCCCTGGTTCACGGACTGACTTTGGGCAAGCCATTCATTTCTCCTGCCTCATAACCTGATCTGGAAAACAGAGATAAATGGGACCAGCCTCGTTGGTATGGTCTGTTGGAAGTCTCTGGATAAAACGTGTGAAGAGGGCAACGTCTTATGTTCAAAATGCTTTGCAAATGTTAATTAATCCTCACAGCACCCTCCAAGCCCTGTCATATTATCCACATTTCACAGCGGAGGGACCTGAAGCACAAAGCCTGAATGACTCGTCCAAAGACACAGATGAAGCCTGCGTCAGAATGAGGATCAGCCAGGGACAGTGGTGGCGTCCAAAGAGGCATCATTTTCCCTTCACTCATGAAATACAATTCAATGAATTGTGTCTGGAATGTTTTTATTTTGAAAACATACTTTCCGTGTCAATGAATTATAAAGCGAGGGGAAAAAAACCAGGCACATGGACCAAAAAATATGACAGACAGATCCATTGGCAATGTTAGGGACTCCTTTCTCTGGCTGGTGACTGTAAGAGCTGCACACATCAATTCGACTTTTGTCTCATTGGCCACAGCTGAGTCACACGCCCTCAGCTTCACAAAGAGATGGGGAAGTGGGAAAATGGAGGCTGTACTCCAGGCAGCCGTGAGCCAGGCTAAGTGCGGGAGTCTACAGCAAGGGCAGAGGGCTGCTGGCTTGAGGACTGGATCAGAGAAAAAAACCTGAGGGCACGGAGTGCCCCGGAAGGAAGCTACGGGGGGTCACGAGTCATCCTAACTTCCTACTATCTTCACATGGCTAAAAACAAATCCACAGTCTCCCTGACATTATCCCCCGCTGGTATTTCCTATTTTGTCAGTTAGCATGTTTTTAGCTCAAAATAGCATAAAACTTAGCCACCAAAATCTCAGACCAAAGGCATTTATTGCTGTAGTTGATGAAATCTAAGACGCCATTAATTCCAAAGTGCTCTACCGCTTTATATGCCCTGGTAAGGAAGAAAAATTACTGCCAGCCTTGGTTTTCACGTCGATGACCAACCACAGAAACGTTTAATGGCTTTATTGAGGTATAATTGACACAGAGCAAACTGTGGATATGTGAAATGTGAAATTTCCTAAGTTCTGACATATGTGTGCACCGGTGAAGTCATCCCCATAATCAAGGCAATAAATATATCTTTCATCCCCCAAAGTATTCTCATGCCCTGGCTGTCTCCAGCCACCATGCTGCTGTGGGCTTTGGTGGGAATCATTCTGCAACATGTAAATGTATCACATCAACACTTGTACAACTTACATTTACTCAACATAATGTGTCAATTGTATCTCAATAAAGCTCGGGGAAAAAATCATATGTTTCTATACCTATTGTACTTGGACTTCCAGTTCCCCCTCCTCATTTCGTGGAGACCTGCACGGTTGATCTGTGTAGATATAGTTCATTAACCTGCTGAATCACATTCCATCATTTGACAATAATACATTTTATTTCTTCTTTCTCCACTGATGGACATCTAAATTATTTCCATTTTATCCCATTACAAGCAATAGGCATTAAATTGTTACGCCTAAAACACGAAAGAGGATCGTCACCATAATAATATCTTTCTTAAAAAAACCCCAAATCACTAACAATCACTGACACTCAATATCAAAATTCTTAAAAACTATAGCTGCTTGTGGGCTCTTTTTATGAAATCAAATACTCAACAGACCTTCTAAGGACCAAGTGCAATAAAAAAGTCTGTTTTGCAGAAGCTCTGCAGGGAGAATAAAAAACTAAACTAATATATTTTAAATATTTCTTTGATTTCCCTTGTAAGCTTCAAACTGTAACTCTTACATCAGTCCATTTAAATCACTGCAAACATATAACCACGACTGATAGAGGCAGGAACATGCAGGACATTGCATTTGTATTAGCTCGAAGAAGGGTTACGTCTGGCCTTCCTCTTGAAGTGACTTCAGCAAGATCATGTTCAGTGGGCACAGAGAACACCAGCCACACTCCTCCTTGCTCAACAAGGTCAAATGTGACCGTGAGTCCTCATGCACCTCGCTGACATCAGCTACCTCTTGCCCCTGCACGCCCCCCTCCCATCCACAAAGACCTTCTTTCTGTTCCTGAGACACACCGAACTCCTGCCTCTGCATCTTAGCATCCCCTTGTTCCTCTCTTTGCGAACTCTCGCTTCAGATGTTCACATGACTGTGTCACCTCTTCTGAGAAGCCTCTTGTGATTTCTGAATCCCAATTCGCACGCTCCTTCCAACCAAGTCACTTGCTCTCGTAAAACCCTTTTATTTTTTCAAAATACTTATGAAAAATTGAGATTCCCTTGTTTAATGGTATGTTAGCCTGTCTCCCGTCTGTTTCCCTCCCTCTATGAAACTAAGCGTGAGTAGGAACCTTTCTGACTTGTCCACTATGAGCCTCAATGCCTAGGGCAATGCCCAGCATTGATGAATGAATGAATGAATGAATGAATGAATGAATGAATGAATGAATGAGAGGGAGGGAGGGAGGAAGGAAGGAAGGAAGGAAGGAAGGAAGGAAGGAAGGAAGAAAAAGAAAAGAAAGAAAGAATTAAAGCAACACAAACAGTGTCTGCAGGCTATTATTTATCGTTACATGTGATATCATGACCTGAGATATTGAACAAATGGTAGAAACCTAAAACAATGTCTGCCTTGCCTTCACTGTGTCTCTTCCTCTGGTGTGAGCCATCTGTAGGGAAACGCACCTCCTCACTGCATTGGCTTCCATGAAGACAGCTAGTTAAACATCAGTGGATAGAACCCAAGATACACCTGTTCGTAGAGGCACTGTACACTAGATAAAGAAAGAAGTCCAAGCAAACAAACAAACACAACCAACAACTACGGTCATTAGAGTCAAACAGAGTTGGTTTGAATTCCCACCCCACTGCATACTCCGTCTCTGAACCGGTGTTTCCCCACCAGGACACCTTTGTCACCCAGGAGACATCTGTCTGGAGACACTTGGGTTGTGGGAACGGTGGGGGAGAGGAGCTACTTGCATCCAGTGGGTGAAGGCCGGGGATGAGGCTGAACGTGCTACGAAGCACAGGACAGCTCACAACGAAGAATCAGCCAGCCCCGAATGCCAACGGCACCGCAGTCGGGAAACCCTGCTCTAAACAAATTACTTAATCTCTCCTGTAGTTCATTTTTTCATCTGCAAATTGGGAATAAACAACATCAACCAGGTAGGATTACTATGGAGATTAGTAGACACGTGTTTAAGGCCCATGGCTGGAGCGTGATAAGTCAACGAGTAAACATTATGTGTATTACGCATCACATGCTATATTGTGTATCATTTCTCTTTATTAGTTACTAAAGCATGTGGCTTCTTCTATGGCTGGAGTTTTCCTTCTTCTCTTTGATCCTCAGTTCCTAACAGAGGGCCTGGCACTGAGCAGATGCTTACTTAATGTGGTCTTGATAAATTAAATTAAATGTTGAATTGCCTATCTTTAACTTTGCTCATCTTATACTTCGTCCCTTTCTCTCAAAATTAGTTTGCTCATTCCAATCAGTCCTGTCCCCTATATGATTAATGTTTTTATTATTTTCTCATGAATCATCTTGCTGGCCTCTTAAGTCAAAGATTAAATTATAGGATATGAAAGTTAATGATCTGGACCCTTCCCTGTCTTTGTCTGTCTTATAGATAAAGTGGATGCAGCACACTGGCCATCTTGCTATTTCTTGACAAGCCAAGCAGGTACTTGCCTCAGGGCCTTTGCACTTCTTCTGGTTAGAAGGCTCTTCTCTCTGGATATCAACATGAGATCTTAATGTTCCTTCTTTGGTGACAGTGGGGTTGAGCGTTATTGCAATTTTGTTAGTGTATTCTAGATAACAACTTTTCATCAGTTCTAAGTGTTACAAAAAACGTCTGGCCTGAGGTAGTCTTTTCTTTTTCTTTATGGTGTCTTTTAATGAAGAGAAGTTTTAATTTTTAATGGAGTTAAACTTCTTGATCATTTCTTTCACAGTCACTTTAGTGTCTTTTTAAATAAACGTTTCAGCGTCCTAAAGTCATAAAATATTTTACAATATGTTTTTCCACCAGCTTGAAAGTGTTGCTTTCACATTTAAGTCTTTAACTCACTGTGAACGACTATGCCGCGGAAGACTGGAATCCAATTCATTTATTTCCACGTGAGCTCCCCGGCAGTAGGCCTCTTCCCACATCAATCTATGGTGTCACACCTGTCATAGATTCAGTTTCCCTATGTGGGTCAGCCTCTGGATCTTCAATTAGACGCTTGTCCCAATGCCCACTCCTTGTGATCATAGCTGCATATCCATTTTCTTTCCTCATCTAAAAGTGCTCCTCCTTTTTGGGGGTTTTTTGTTTATTTTTTTTTTCAGGATCCTCTCCTTTTGCCTTAAATGCTGATGTTCTTTGGGATTCAGGGGACCTCTCTCTTATTTTCTCATCCTACACAAATTCTTTAGGATCTCGTTGCCCTATGTTTCCCAAATACATGTCTGAACTATGACCTCTCTCCCAAGTTCTGTAATTGTATGTACAAGAATAATAACCCACACACGCTGAGTACAGACCAGGAGCGTAGCAATGACTATCCAGGAGCTTACGATGCATCCGTTCACGGAATCCAGCAGCAACCTAGTGTGGTAGTGACTACTGTCATGACGCAGTCACCAGTGAGAGAGCTGTGGTCCGCGGGTTAAGAGACTTGCTCACAGTCTCAGCGCCAGTGAGTGGGGGAAGGCAGGCAGGGAACACCGTGGACAGAGCAGAGCACACACTCAGCCAGTCTGTTCTACTGCTTATTAGGGAGTTCTAGGTCAATGTCCCCAGCATATGTCAAACTCAGGTGTCCCAACCTAAGCTATTGTTAGTGGGAGTTTTTCAACGTCCTGCGAGGAACTGAGTGTGTGTATATGTGCACACACACGCATACACTCATACACATGATGCTTGTAGGAAAAAATTATTCAGATGTTTGCTTTTTATTTAATTTTGTTAATATTCAATTTTTTTTTGAAACTCACAAATTTAAAAAAACCTACTTGCTAAAAAAAAAAATGGGTGAAGGGTACAGGGGACCTCTCTGTACTATCCTTGCAACTTCCTGTAAATCCTTTAAGTATTTCAAAACAAAAGTGAAAGAAAAATCTAGTTTTTCCTTTTAACTTTAACTATAAAAGCTTAATATTGCGGGGGGCGCCTGGGTGTCTCAGTTGGTTAAGCGTCTGCCTTTGGCTCAAGTCATGATCCCAGCGTGCTGGGATAGAGCCCTGCATGGAGCTCCTTGCTCAGCAGAGAGCCTGCTTCTGCCTCTCCCTCTGCTGCTCCCCCTGCTTGTGCTCTCTCTCTCTCTTTCTCTTTGACAAATCAACAAAATCTTTATAAAAGATTAATATTGTGTTTACTGGTTTCACAGAATTTGACTTTCTTCTAAGGAGCCTTTGAATGATGTTTGATTTCTTTCTTTTTTTTTTTTTAAGAGACAGAGAACGTGGGTGAGTGTGTGCATACAAGTTGGGGGGAGGAGAGGGAGAGAGAGAATCTCACGCAGACTCCTCATCCAGCACGGAGCCCATCAAGGGGCTCAATCTCACAACCCTGAGATCATGACCTGAGCCGAAATCAGAACCAGACGCCTGAATGACTGAGCCACCCAGAGGCCCCTGGTTCATTTTCAAACTTAAATCCTTTTAAACATTTTAAACTGCATTTATGAATTTAATATATTTGATTTCTTTCTTAAGTACTTCCACTGTCTACCTTAACATGTAAAATATTCCCCAGTACAAATAATTTTTATGAATTTTAAATGGGTAAATACTGTGAGCCTAATATTTTCTTAAATATCTCAATGCAGAGTAAGATGTAGGTCTAAGTCTGAATCAATTCTTCATTTACACCTTTTTTTTTTTCCTGCGGAGTTATAAAACTTCCGCTTGAATAGACCTAAGTCTTCCAAATTCTATAAGTAAATTTTAAAAAACTAAATATGTGACAAATTTTAATAATGTACTTTGGCGAACAGGTACAGCTGCTCTGCAAAACGGTATGGAGGTTCCTCAAGAAGTTAAAAATAGAGCTACCCTATGACCCAGCAATTGCACTACAAGGTATTTACCCCAAAGATACAAACATAGTGATCTGAAGGGCGCCCTGCACCCCAATGTTTATAGCAGCAATGTCCACCATAGCCAAACTATGGAAAGAGCCAAGATGTCCATCGACCGATGAATGGATAAAGAAGTAGTTCACATATACAATGGAATATTATGCAGCCATCAGAAAGGATGAATATTCACCATTTACATTGATGTGGATGGAACTGGAGGCTATTGTGCTGAGTGAAATAAGTCAATCAGAGAAAGATGATTATCATATGATTTCACTCGTATGTGGAGTATAAGAAACAGGACAGAGGACTGTAGGGGAAGGAAGGGAAAACAGAATGGGACAGAAAACCATGAGAGACTCTTAACTATAGGAAACAAACTGAGGGTTGCTGGAGGGAAGGTGGGTGGGGGACGGGGTAACTGGGTGATGGGTATTAAGGAGGGCACGTGATGTGATGAACACTGGGTGTTATACAAAACTGATAAATTATTGAACACTACATCTGAAACTAATGATGTACTAGAAGTTGGCTAATTGAATTTAAATAAAAATAAAATAAAATAAATAATGTGGTTTTGATTCTGCCGAACCCGTCTATACTCACCTGTCAATCTTCCTGGCCCCCAGGAGGCATGGAACAGAGGAAGGTATCAGCTCAGCGTACACAGGCTGGGATCCCAATACTGCTGAAATTCCAGCTAAGCCAAAATCCGTTATTCCTTACGTTCGATCAGTTTGGGGCTTCCCTATCCTGCATGCTAGAGGTGCCTAACGCCTGGGACACTGACTGATACTTCTCAGGAATACTTTCCTTCATCATAGCCCCACCTCAGTGCTGCTCTGTCGTGGACCACGGAAAATAAGCAAATGTGGCCGGCCAGGTCACATGTGCCACCACCTTCGATTCCAGTTACATTCAAGATCCTAATTCTGTCTACTCCCAGAAATGTGGACCCCCACTCTGCTTGCACTCTTGAGTGGAATCTGCATTTCCATCTGGGTCTGAATACCACTGGATCTGTCAGCGATCCTGAATTCTGTTGTTTTTTTTAAGATCTATGTATTTATTTAAGAGAGAGAGAGTGAGCGAGAGAGAGAGAACATGAGCAGGGAGAGGCGCAGAGGGAGAGAGAAAAGCAGACACCCTGCTGAGCAGGGAGCCCTAGGTGGGCTTGATCCCAGGACCCTGAGATCAGGACCCCGAGATCACAACCTGAGCCAAGAGCAGATGCTTAACCGACTGAGCCACCCAGGCGCCCCAGGAATCCTGAATTCTTGTGCATGCACTCTCTCCTTGGACCACACAGCTCAGTGATACTCCAAATGGCATCACTTTACACTTTGCTTTCTCACATTTGACTCAGGTGGCCATTCTCCTGACCCTTCGGCAGTCTTTCATCTTCCCTCCACACCTCTGCGACCCCTCCCCACACTTCACCCCGACTCACTCTCTCAATACCTGGCCTCTCATACTGCTCTAACCCCAAACTACACACTCTTCCTTAATTCTGCTTTCTCCTATGTTCTGCCCTCAAAAGTTCCTAATTTACAGATTTCGATTCCCTTTTTTTTGCGCTTAAAGTTCCATGACTGCCTTTTTCCGCGGCGTTGTGTAACACCAAAATGAAATGAGCGTCTTTCACATCAATAAGCTGTGCCTTGAAATCTAATGTCTCAGATTAATATAACACACCCTCTTAATGTTTTCGTGATGGTCTGAGACATCACTGCCCATCCTCTATCTTTCATCCACAGGTATCACGTTAAAGCATGTTCGCCTTCAGTTAGTATATGATTGAACGCACCTTTTCACTGGGTAACGTAATTCATTTTCCTTTTTAACATTCACTGGTGAGTTTGGTCTTCCGCCTGCCCTCTTATTTTTGTTTTCTGATTTTATACGCCTTTTACATTTCACCTTCCCCCACTTTATATACAAGCTGTATTTTCTTTTTAATTTTTAATAATTCCGATATAAAAAAATGTTGACAACGGCCATTATCTACTTCAACACACTTTACTCTCTACATGACCACGACTTTATTATGCCAGGAAATACTTGCCCAGAAAAATGAAGTTGCAAATAACTTTACTGTTTGTTTGAGGAATTTGCTGAAAATCCATTTATCTAAACAATAGACTATTCCCCTTCTTCCCTTCAGTACAAGGAACAATAGTCTCTTCTTCCTACTAAACAATAGATTGCTCAAGTGGGCTCATCAAATTATTCTTTATCCTTGAAAGACTCACTTTCAAGACGTTCCCCTTTCCACATCCATCACTCTTCAACAACATCACAAACTTTGCCAAATCCCAATGGGGTCCCTGCACTGAAAGATCCACCTTAAATCAGACCACAAAGACCTCACAGACATCCACTTTTGACTTTCCCCTCTAGAGATGCTACATTGACTGTGCTGTCCCTTGCTGCAATCAACAATGAACTTGGCTTTCCTTGATCTGTATGTTATTTTAATGGTCTCTTTGGGGAGTTAGCAGTCAACACTGTCCTCTTTTGATTCCTCCTGGCTGTTAATTTTACAATTTTGTGAATATATTTAAATCTATTTTTGAAAGTCTAACTTTTTGTACAAGATAAAAAAAAATGAAGCAATTTTTATTTCCCCTAGAGCCTCCCCTTTCTGGCTTTTGTTACTATGATGTATGAGATTAGACTATAATGATAAAGATGGTGATGAGTTTACAACATACTTGCTCTTTGAATAATCATTTTTGACCTTTGTATTAGGTTGTATAAGCATATAAACATCTATGATGGAAAATTTAGCACTTTGTTTCAATCATCCCATCCTACTTCTAGTATCTATTATAGTGTATCTGTCTAATCTGAGATTTTCAATTCATACATCTGTTTTTCATTTTTTTCTGCACCTTGTCAATCAAGAGTTATTTTTCAGATGTACAAAACAGTGATTCAACAATTCCGGACTTCACCCAGTGCTGTATGTTAACTAACTGGAATTTAAATAAAAACTTAAAAAAAATAATATAATAATACGGGCAAGCAAAAAAAAGTTATTTTTAAAATTTGTGTTCACTATTACTATCACATTTAATGAAATCACACCTATTTTGATCAATGCCAGTTTTTTAGACTGCCATTTTCCTTCTCTGAAATTCTTTGACACGTTCTTATGAATAGCAGGAGGGTGTCTTTGATTTTATTTTTAGGAAAGGTACTTATATTTGCTGCCAGGGGAACGACCTCATGAGTTTAAATGCAAATCGGACAGAGGCCATGTGAAGTATACAGAATTCAACCGGATATCATTATCAACATTTCCATCGGTGGTATGAAGTTGAGAATATGTATTTAAAAAACGAGCTCATCCAACTGACAAGCCTTTATCCTTGGGTAGAAATTCTATTTCTATGTCTTCAAATTCCATCAAATGCCTAAGTCTGAGTCAGCAAAGACCAATGTCATGTGCTTTTAAGATGGAAGGAAAAAGCCAAAGCAAACTTAAATCAAGTGACCAACTTGGGTGAGAGTCACAGAGCCTGTGAATAGACGTGAATTAGTAAATGTGTTTAACTTGAACTTAGGGCAATAGGCTACCCAGTCACATTCTGGAGTTACAAAAACAGGAGGAGGAAATTAAAGTAGAACTTGGTGAGCCCCAGCAGGGTAGCCACCAATAGTCTGCAGAGTCTCTGGGTGAAGCCTCCACTCACGGATCATTCCGGTTCATGGGAATGATAACTATATTCCTTAAATGGGAATAGATTTCTTAAACTTCAAAATTTAGTCTAAAAAATTTGAGAGTAACAAAACCGTAGTATTGATAGTTTTCTATAAATAATAAATTTGTATGCACTTTATATGTATGCATTTGAAACATATTAAGAATATTAAAATTTAAAATTTTTGTGTTTAAATATTCATAAATTAAAAAGACTTGGTAACTATTCAGAAAGATGGTTTTTATTAATCCAGTCTCTTGGGGGACACTTAAAGAAAGCGAGTATGTTAAATTTATAAAAGCTGCTTAAAATATTTGAGGCATTTAAGCTTGTAAAAGAAACCAAATATTTGTCAAAGATCCCGTAAAAGTGATTACTTTATCAGCTGGATTTAAAATATACACTCACAAATATATTTGTGAGCCTAAGATTAATAAATTTGTGAGCTAACCTTAAAGCCTGAGAGTTAGTTTTTCCTTTATAACTTCAATAAATTGAATACTTAAAAAAAAAAAAAAACCTCTTGAATAGTATTTTCTGTATGTACAGGCATCCCCTGAGGGCACCAAAAACCTCCCACAAATATATCCTTCCTTTCATACTGCTTCCTTAAGCATTTTTTTTTAATCATTAAGCAGAGATTTATTGAGTGCCTATTACAGTCCAGGTAATGGTCAAGACACTGAGGATATAGCAAGGAATGAGGGAGGGTTACTAGCAACATGTTTACACAGACACATATTTTTGTGTTCTTCTATATTTTGTGAGAGTGAGGTGTTTAAGCACAATTAAGTTAGAATTCTTCCTTCCCCACCAACTTCCTGCTTGTTACACATCCCTGTCATCAGGTGGTATTAAAGTGCTTGGATCTGGCTAAGGGAAAGACGAATTTAAGATACACGGATTTTGGTTTCAGTGGGATATAGATATGTGATTCATAATCGTTGGTGTGTTCAGTTAACATTTTGCTCACTGTTCTGGTGTAGGAATTGCTTCCTGAGAGATTCTCGGGGTCTACTGGGTTAGAGCTCCCTCCTAAAGACACAAAGATGCAAGGACAGAAGTGGAATCCAAATGGAAACATGTTCCTGACCTCACGAGTATGTGGGCCATGGACGGGAAACAAGGCTTGGAATGTTCAGAGTCGATGAGCATCTATGAAAAATTCTGACACCAAAGGTCTCTATCATTGAGAATCCACTTGATAATAGAGCATAAGTAACAATAAACACACCAGACACTTTCACTCTTCTTGACGGGAATGCTGAGAAACAGCATTTTTGAATTCCTGAATTCATAGTGTAAAGGACACAAAAATCGAGTTGAAGCCTATCAAATCACGTCTCAGCTCATTTGACACATCTTGTCCTGATGAAGTCTTACGGATCTAGACAAAACAGCTCACAGAACGACTCTCAGAACAGAAATAAGCAACCATAGTAGAAAAAGGGCTGAATTATCTTCCCATTTTCCCTCTACAAATAAAATTATGAAATCATTATTACATGATAGAGTGATCAGAAGCTAGATCCATAAAAAATGGAGAGAGAAAGGAACTACAGAGGCGTGAATCAGTTAACAAGAAAATAAATTCTCTGCTATCTTGAGGCACTCTGGACATACATGGCTTTTTTTTTTTTTAAAGATTTTATTTATTTATTCGACAGAGATAGAGACAGCCAGCGAGAGAGGGAACACAAGCAGGGGGAGTGGGAGAGGAAGAAGCAGGCTCCTAGCGGAGGAGCCTGATGTGGGGCTCGATCCCATAATGCCGGGATCACGCCCTGAGCCGAAGCCAGACGCTCAACCGCTGTGCCACCCAGGCGCCCCATACATGGCTTTTTTTTAAGTCAGCATTTAAGTCATTTGTGATGTATGATTTTTAATCATTATGTCATATTTGTTTTTCTCATTCTAAGTTAATATTTGCTCTTTCTCTAATTCTGCCTTCAGAATCTTAGATACATTTTCTTTTCAAAGAGGGCTCTAGTAATTGTAAAAGCTTCAAGTCTCCAAAACCAGGGTCTACCATTAACAGTGGATGGCTGGGAAAATGGAGTTTATAGCACCGTGGGAAAGTGTCCACTGCCCTTAAGCAGTAAGGGTGATTGTTTGGGCCTAGATTCTTGGGGTTTTTTTAAATTGTTTTTTCCCTCCTAAATGGTAGATGTCATTTCATTGGATCCTGGGTTTTAGTATTGCAAAAGACTGGCATGATGGGAAACAGAAGACAACAGGGCAGTGAGAGGTGGATTCATACATCACGGCATAAAAAAGTCGTGGTTCAGTGGAAGGCTCCACCGGCCTACAGCACACTCTCTGAGTTATCAGAATGCAGCTCTGTTCTGACTCTGCAAGTTGTAGATCACTGAGACGTGTGCAAAGTGTGTCTTCGTGTGGGAGAGGTTCAAACTGTCTTCACTCCTACCCTTTGGAAAAAAAGCTTTTTGTCTTTGGCTACAGCTCATCTCGACATCTCTTATTCTAGATAAATCTCTGCTGTTTGGACTTTCCCTTTGAGTAAGTCATAACATCAGCCTGGGTCCTTCATACGCGTAAAATAAAATCTTTAACATGTGTTCATTTGGATATCTGTAGGTAAGTCGTGATTTTACCTTTTCCCGAAAATCACCTTTCAACAGTGGTCAGTGCTTCCTAAACCTCTCTTTCCCAGAAGAGAAGGTCGGAGCTAGCCTGACTCTTCTTTCCTTAGAGATAATTTGGTTTTTCCCTCTGGATACTCAAGGGTTTTTCCCCCCATCATAGATGAATACCGTTAGTTCACTGTGACATGGTGAATTTAAAAATAGTCGACAGCCTCTAATTTAAGACAAAATAAAAAATCATTCTGATTCCCTTAACTGTGAACTCTCTGGTTTAGTGGAATTTGTGGATATCATTGAATATTGTTGGAACGGCAAAAATAATGATTTTTCACATTAAAACATTCAACTGTCTTAGAATTAGACAAAGCCTAGAAGGCACTGTACAAGCCTACATTCCCGTGCAGAGTTTTTAGTTCATGTCCACTGGGCCTGTTTTGATCCAGCCTAATGGTATTATTATTATTTTGAGGGTAAATTTTAAAAATCTGATATGTTATTTTGATCCAAGATTTGTTCTCCAGACAGATGATTTGAGATGGCTATTATATTGTCAACAAAGCTCGTGGGGCTTGTAATGATGTAGGTTATGGAGGTCTATAGGCTTAAAGCATCACGGAGTTAGCCTAGTCAGATGGGAATTTTAAAGAGAAATGGTTATTTTTAGAAAATAAGTACTCTGCTTAAAACCTGCCATTCTTTCTCATCTACATTTTCTTTCTCAAGACACGTTCTTTTTCATTTATCTCTTAAAATGCCCCTTCATAAAAAATGGAGCTGTTTGGTTTCTGTGAATCACACGATGAGTTGAGGCACATCAAAACTAATCAAGTCATCAGTGAGCCATGGTAGGAGTTCGAAGCCATCTTGATATTCTCCTAGACTGTAGAACCTCTGCTTTTACCAGAGTACCAGAGTTTTTAAAATGTAGATATGTCATAGTACTATGTAGAAAAATTTCTTCCAGATAAAGTCCATGGTATAATGTGAAGTAAAAAAAGAAAAAGAGAGACAGACAAAAGTATGTATACCTTAACATTATAATAAACTAAAATTAAAATAAATACATTATATTGAATTCATCAAATAATTTAAAGAAAGACTGAAGGACATTCATAAAACACAAAAAAATTAACTCTGGATGTAGAGATTAAAGGTGATTTTAATTTCCATATTATACTTTCCACTGCTTTAGGTTTTATATAACAAGCTGTTGTTTTTTTTTATAGATTTTATTTATTTATTTGAGAGAGAGAGAGCATGAGCAAGAGGGAGGGGCAGAGGAAGAGGGAGAGAGAGAGGGACAAGCTGACTCCCCACTGAGCAGGGAGCCCAACGTGGGGCTCCATCCTAAGACCCTGAGATCATGACCTGAGCCGAAGGGAGATGCTTAACTGATTGAGCCATCCAGGTGTCCCCAAGCTTGATTAATTAAAATGAAGAAAAATTAGTATTAAGAAAATAAAAGGGGGCGCCTGGGTGGCAGAGCAGTTAGGCGCCTGCCTTCGGCTCAGGGCGTGATCCTGGTGTTATGGGATCGAGCCCCACATCAGGCTCTTCCGCTATGAGCCTGCTTCTTCTTCTCCCACTCCCCCTGCTTGTGTTC
This sequence comes from Ursus americanus, assembly GCF_024610735.1. Classification (NCBI taxonomy): domain Eukaryota; kingdom Metazoa; phylum Chordata; class Mammalia; order Carnivora; family Ursidae; genus Ursus; species Ursus americanus. The sequence goes on from NC_142148.1 coordinate 7,855,577, forward strand.
CCTCTCTCGCTGGCTGTCTCTACCTCTGTCGAATAAATAAATAAAAAATCTTTAAAAAAAAAAAAAAGAAAGAAAATAAAAGAAAAGTATTCCTTTTTGATGACCGAGTTGAAACATGTATGCTAGAGCCCCTAAACAGGCCTCACACTCTATACTCCAGCCACAGAGGACATAATACAGGACCTATACCTCTTGGCCTTTGCACAATCACATTCCCTGCTTGTGTTGTTTCTGCTTCAAGAAAACCTTCCCTGATTTCCTTCAATGGCATCAGTTGTATCCACAGCATTTTGAAAATAACCTCTTCAATGGAACTTATCATATTATCCTATTTCTTGACATGCTTTCTCTACTTGTCTGTGGGCTCCCGAGGGCAGAAATCACATCTTATATAACTTTGCATCTCCCTTGTCTCTGCCTGACATCCAGGGGGGCTCTGTATTTATGTTGAACAAATGAGTGAATGAGCAACAAAACCCCAGACAAGATGATAGGAGCTTTTTCCGTCCCCGCCCCAGGCCAACTTTACTTCTCAAGAGGCCTGAGCATACTTTCTGCATCTCCATAAAATTATTCTTATAAAATTATAAAATTATTGTCTGAATTGACATTCTCTTCCACAAGTTCAGTGAAAAAGCCAAATATGGATGGTCCGGGCTGATGAAAACTTCCTTTCTTCCAGAACAAACAGAAGAAACAATCTTTTCCATCTCAGGGGAGAAACTGGTTTTCTCTTAAGAAGTGTCCAGTCCATACATGAAGGAAGCAGTTTCTGAAACTTGCTGCAGAATCACAGCTAGGTCAGAAATGACCATCCTTTTGTGTGTATCTCACTTATTTTGAAGTTACTTATTATTTTGGTAAAAATACACCTTGGGGAGCTCAGCTCCTGTAAAAAGGAAGTTGGCTGGGTATGTAACAAAAGAATTCTAGACTTCATAAAGCCTGTCCTATGAATAAGTCCTCATCTCTTCGATTAATCTGTCAGTGATGTGTTTAATAATTACAGAGTACTTTTTCCTCAAAAGACTTGAATCTCAGTATCTGCCCTTTAGTACCCCTAGAAAGAAAGCAATTTTATCACAAAACCAGTGAGGACATGGAATCTTGGTGCTATGGGTTATGTTATGGTTGAATTGTGTCCCTTCACAAAAGACATGCTGAAGTTCCAACCCCCAGTACCTCAGAATGTGACCTTATTTGGAAATAAGGTCATTGTCAATGTAATTAGTCAAGATGAGTCAAAGTAAAGTAGAGCGGGCTCTTAAGCCAATATGGCTGGTGGCATTACAAGAAGCGAAGAAACTCAGTGACAGAAACACAGGGAGTAAAGCTATGTGTCGACAGACGCAGAGATTGCCAGTGATGCATCCATAAGCCTGGGAATGCTAGTGATTGCTGGCAAACACCAGAAGCTCGAAGAGGCGAGGAGAGATTCTCCTCCAGAGTCTTCAGAAAGAAGATGGCCCTGCCGACACCTCAGTTTCAGACTTCTGTTCTCCAGAACTAGAAGACAATAAATTCCTGTTGTTTGAACCCACCCAGTTTGCAATACTGTATAGAGCAGCCTCAGGAAACCAATACATAGGGACAGATTCAACCCATTTCCCAGGATTTTGCACCAAGTTATTGGCGAAAACAGAACGAAGCCCACGTCTTCTGTCCTCTGAATCAGTCTGTGGTCAGGCAGGGGACTATTATAACTCTCTAATTATAATTCTCCTAGTTCTGCTATAAATATTGGCTGTGAGTCTTGTGAGTCGTACAAGGTGGAATATGAATTTGCAGAGAGACAGACTTCTCCTTCCCTTAATTTTCCATTTAACCTTTTGTAAGGCTGGTCTAAGAGTCAAGAACAAACCCAGTAGGGTTAAAGTAGGCTGTAATTTTGCATTATCTTTCACGCAGTCATTTATCTGTCCTGAGGTACTGTGAAGTCAAGATTTCTGCTTATTAACCTTTTAGCAAAAGCAAGCCTGACTTTTCAGTTAGAAGCCAAAGTATTAGGAACGATTACCTTAAATAGCACTGCATTTCACATCAAGGAATTTGGCCTTGTGGCTGTTCTTTTTTAAGTGGCCATTTGTTACCTAATAGAGGGAACAGAGATGGGAACAAATGATGAGCCGAAATGAATAAACTGGATAGATTCGAACCAGGAGTTCGCTGCCGGGCCCATAACTGACCAACCTGAAATTCTCATGAAAGCAAACACATGACACAGGAGGAAGAAGAGGTCCACTTGGAGAGCAGAAAGTATAGATCCAGATTTTCAGATTTAAAATCCTGGCTCCTCCATTCACCAGCCTTAAGATCCCGGGTGAGTCGAGTAATCTCTATGTGCCCTATTTCCTCCTACATCAGGTGAGGGTAAGAAGAGTATTTCCCTCATAGGACTGCTGTAAGAATAAAGGGTTCTTAGTATCCAAACTCAAGAGAGAAAATTGTTGATGGTATTTTGACCCTAGTCCATACTGGGACCAAGTAATCACTGGAAGTGATTTTAAATCCATTTCCAACTATCCATGGCAACTCAGGTTCACACTAGGCAGACCTGCAGAGCGAAAGGCAACCAACCCCGCAACTCTGCTTCTGAAAGCCCACCAATCCTTGAACTCCCCAGGTCCCCAAACCAACCATTAAAGGCTCAGCTCTCTCTGCTTGTTCAGAGGGATACGAAACCAGAACAGTTCTCCCTTCCTGGCAAGTGAGAAATTCAGCCTTTTATTTCAGATCTTGAGTGCTGGCTTCTTCCTCCAACACCCTAAGGATCAAATCCCTAAATAGATACATAGAACCCTTTGATAGTGCCTGGTATGTAGTAAGTGGTCAATAAATGTTCATTACAGTTATTAAAAAAAAAAAAAACTGTAGTGACCCTGACCTACTGGACGGGCCAGCAGAAGGGAAGGACAGTAAGTACCGAAATGCAGTATTTGAAACCTAGTTGGGGGCATCAGGACAATCTGAGTTCAGACCCTAGTTGCCACTTAGCTGCTATTCAAATGCAGGCAAATGTCCTTCCTTCTGTAAGAGACATTGGCAAATTGCAGCTGCCTAATCCCGCCCGCCGTTTGTTTTGTGAACGAAGTTTTACTGGAACACAGCTACACCCATTTTAGACAATGCTCTGGCTGCTTCTGAGCCACAAAGTCGGAGCTGAAGAGTTGACATAGACCCCCCAGGAGCCCACCAAGCCTAAAATATGCACTATCTGTCCCTTTCCAGAGAAAGTCTGCCCTGATCTCTAAAGCTAAAGTACCACCTATGAAAATGATGGCAATTCGTACCTTTGTCACAGGGCTATGATGAATGTCAAATGGAAGAATATACAGCCAAAGCACAGGAGAGCATTTGGCCGAGTACGCGCTGCATCCAGGACTAGAAACCAGTCAGCTGAATCAGTGGCAAAGGCTACAGTTTTTGTTTTTATGTTTTAAATTGAATTTGAATTATTTTAGGCAGGGACATGACTTCTTAAGTTGGGCCACAACCCTCCGTCCTTCTCCTGTTTTAAAAATGAGCTTGACTTCAAACACGGTTTCCCCGCCCGGCTCCTGTGCCCCTTTAAACAGGAGCACACCGTTCCAGATGTTACCCATCACTAATACTGTCTTTCTTCCAAGAGATCAGCTATAATCTCATGAGGCCTCACTGGGTTTAATTATACACCTACATATTTTCTTTAAAAGGGAATAATTTGCACGCAGTAGAAGCATAATTCATGTGATTTAAATTAATGAACTACTGGCACGTCTCTGGCACTGTTGCAGGCACTGGGAGAGAGTTCCTTGAAGCGAGGTCCATAAGAAGAGCGTCTGTGGGGTGGCAGAGCTCCTCGTGGAAAGGGTAGACAAGAGCGTGCTGGGAGTGGAAAGGCCTTGAAGCTTGGTAAGTTTGGCTCCTTGAATGAGACACCGTAAGACGGATGGGGCCAAAGCAGAGAGACAGGGATCGTGATGCGAAATGAGGACAAAGGTCCACAGCGAAGTGGGGCTCATACCCAAGGTAAGGGGACAAGGCTTCATCCGATGCATGAGAAACTGCTGAAGCTTTCCCACATTTAAGAATGTTTGTGATCTGCCTTGCTTTCTTCATAGCCCTCTCTGGGTGCTCTTTGGAGAATGGATGAGTGTGTGAATGAATGAATGAGTGAATGGTGGTAGTCCGTTTTCCGTGTTCATTAATAAAAAGTCAACAGGGGAGAGCTTAACAACTCTCCCCAAACCAGGAGGCACAGAAAGCCCATTGAAACCTTTCACGCAGAGTGCGCTGGTGCCCTTGGACATTGCTCAGGGCTGCCGTGTGCCAGACCCGGAAAAGGACACGCCAACCGGGTGAGAAGCCTGTCGGCAACGGCAGCAGGGGGTATAAATGTCCTCCCCCAAAAGTTCTTGAAAAAGTCTGTTGTGAAAATATTTAATTAAACTCTTGAGGTTCTAGCTAGAAATGTGCAGATGGACACACAAACATGTGGAAATCTTTCAGCCTCTACTTTAAAAGAATCTAGATAAGGGATCCCTTGTTGTTAATGTGTTTTGTGAATTCTGGTAGGGCAGGATATAATTTAAAATCCTTTGCCCACAACACCTTGGCAATGCCTCTCAAAATAAATAACTAATATAGCCTGGAGTTCTTTGGCTGGGTCTATACGCATAATTGGTCTGCTCCCTTTTGACTGACATGCCTAATTCATTTACTCAATTAATATTATTTTGGCTAATGGATGTTTTAAAATATTTAAGGCATATGAAGTACTGTTTTAGGCACATGTTGCATCTTATCCTCCCAAACCCTTATAATTATTAGTATTAATAACAGTAAATGAGTGAACACGGAAGTGCTTACAACTGTACCTCTCAATTACTGTCAGCTGTTATCATCACCATCATTATCATTATTGCTATAAATATGACTCTTGTATTTGCTACTAACTCAATCTATAAATCAGGAACTGAAGCTCAGAGAAATTCAGTAACTTCCCCAAGGTCAAAGATAGAGTGAGAATTAAAACCCCAGGGTCTGACTGCAGAGCCATACTCTGAGCTACACCAGACTATACCAGATCTACAATGATAATTATCTGGTTGAAAATATATTATTATTTGGGCCAAAATTTGAGCCAGTTGCCTCTAGGATCCATCTGTGATGTCCGTTTAGATTTCCTACACACACACACACACACACACACACACACACACACACATACACACACGCATACATACATAGAGCTGTCCGTATAAAAATACATTCATAGTTGTAGGTACACTTAGGATAGCTAATCAGTTATAATAATTACTCTTTGTGTGATAAATGTGCTATGTTTGTCAAGTCAAAAAAAAAAAAAAAAAAAAACCAACCAACAACAACCAAGGAGTTATTTTTTAAAAACCTTTAAGCCATACATTATGGACCTAATACTGTAATCTAATTCTCAATGAAAAACATTCCACGATTATGATTCCAATTCCTAACAATAAATTCCCTAATGTTGCCACTGTCGTTTCAATGGGTGCAGTGCTTTCCGTGCAAGAGCCTGGAGAAATTTCCAGAGATGTGTTCTGATTAATGCACAATTTAAAAAAAAAGTTGCATTTATGTGTGTGCTGTTTTGCTTAGCTCAGGTGTTTCTTAAACGAGGTCTAAGGGAGGCAAAAAAGAAGGATGATTTCAGTGGGAACATAAGCAGAACTTAAAAACCTGCAAATGAGTGTCAATATGGCGAATATTATTAAAAGGAGGAAATGGGACGCTGACTCAACCTGTGAGCAAGCAGGCCGGGCTGCGTCCTGGGCTGTGTCACCTGCTGAGAAACGTAGCACTCATTTTGCTTGTTTGGGATTTTTGTGACAGGTTCCAGGCATACAAACAGCTTTCTCCCCACTTCCTTCTGCTTTCGGCCCCTTGATAGCATATGCCTACAAGACCTTCTCCTCGTTCTATTCAGTGACTCAGGAACATGCAAGCCTTGAGTCAGATTACAAAATAATTCCCATTTGTCCTCCTTTGTGCTCTTTATTTAAAGTTCACTGAAGTGGAATTCTTTGCCAAGTTAATTGGCAGGCTCTGTGTCCATCCCCAAACCGGGCTGGCGTGAATGACAAAATCCCTCTTCATTGTCACCCCTGGGAAACCACCTATAAAGCCACTCCTTGCTTTAGTGATTGTGGGATTCCAGGTCATTTCTCACCCAGCGCCCTTGTCTAAATGCCAGAAAGTAAATGGGGGTGGAAATGTGCCAACCCAAAGGCCAACACCTCTTTTCCTCACAAAAGCTTGACTGTATTCGAATATCTGGCGGAGGCCTCTCAGAAGAGAGCGGAGCAAACCACAATCTAGCGGTGGTCATGTGACCCAGGTGTGGCCCTTGGGCTAGAAGCAGAGAGAAGCAAACCACTAGCTAGCGGTGGTCACGTGACCCAGGTGTGGCCCTTGGGCTAGAAGCAGAAATCCCCTGTGGGCCTGGGAGGATGTAAGTCTTCACCCCTGACAAGGGGACGCACTGGAAAAGAAATGCTCTGTGCCACTGGCCTTTGCTTTGGAAACAACTGGGTGAGACACCATGCTCAGAAGAGTCAGGGCCATCTCGTAACTGTAAGTGGAAAGTTCGGAAGATTGAGGGGAAGCTAATCCAGAGCCCAGACATTGTGGAGCCACCGAACCACCACCAACAAATCACCTGTGGCCAAAATTTCATCTTATGTGAGAAAATGAAACCCTCCTCCAAGATCCCGACAACTGAACATTCCCTTAACCTGCAGCCAAAATCATTCAAAACTCTTACACCAGTACTCTGATTTCTTGTGCATCTCCCTACCTCTTTCTACAACAGTGTAAGGGTTAAATTTGGGACAACTTCCTGTGTCAGTCCTGAGGAAGATGGCCTTATTCCCACTGGGATGAGCTGAAGGCCTGGTAGGGGAAGAGACAGTCACCAGCGGCCGTGAGCGTTACTACACAGTGCTGCTAAAAATAATGACCAGAATGTAAGGCCCTGACTGCCTGCTCTTTACGCAGGTCGCTTTTTAGGGTTCCATTAATTAGAGAGCAACATTGAGGCCTGTGGTAATGTCTCCCCCAGATAGCAAGCAGTCTTGCTTATAGATTTTTTTTTACCTCAAAGTATAACTTTGTTATTTTTTTTATTATGTTATGTTACTCACCATACGGTACTTCATTAGTTTTTGATGTAGTGTTCCATGATTCATTGTTTGCACGTAATACCAAGTGCTCGTTGCAATAGTGCCCTCCTTAATACCCATCACCAGGGTACCCATCACCCCACTGCCCTCCCCTCTGAAATCCTCAGTTTGTTTCCCAGAGTCCATAGTCTCTCGTGGTTCATTTCCCTCTCTGATTTCCCCCCCTCCTTCATTTTCCCCTTCCTTCTCCTAATGTCCTCCATGCTATTCCTCATGTTCCACATTTAAGTGGAACCATATGATAATTGTCTTTCTCTGCTTGCCTTATTTCACTTAGCCCAATCTCCTCCAGTTCTGTCCATGTAGTACAGTTTACTGTAACAGCAGTACATTCCCTGAGCTCAATGTCCCTTATTTGCAATGCAAACCCACCTAGACCTCTCTGCTTGAAAGCCTCCTTTTATCCTCTCCTGTGGGACTTGGAGGGCAAGGAGGGAGCCAAGAAAGATTCAAAGCTCATGCTGCTTGCTCTGCAGAAAAAAGTCCTTTGTCTCTGACCCAGGAGCCTCGCGTCTTCTGGCAGCACGTATGAAACTGTTCACTTGCAAGTAGGATAAAACTCTTAGACCCTTCCCTGTTCTCAACAGGCCTGTGGAGCAAAATGCACCCCTAGATGACAGACAGATACTCCCACATCCTTAGACTATGGCCTTCATTCCCATCATACCTCCCATGAAAATCTACAACAACCATTTCCTTGAAGTCATGATAATATAGCACTTAAGAGCACAGTCTTTGAAATGTAACTGATTCAGTGTAGAGTCTGCTATTTGCAACTTTTTTAACCTCTCTGAGCTCCAATTTTCTCATCAGAAAATTGGAATAATAATAGTACCTTTGCAAAATGTTTTTGTTTGTTTTAGCATTCTTGAAGTGTGAATGCAATGTCTAAGACATGAGCACACAATCCTCACAGCTCCCTGCAGTCCAAACCACCAGTCTCCTTCCTAGATGATGGTAATAGTCCCCTAACCAGTTTCTCTGCTTCATACTCGTCTTGTTTCAATTCATTTCCCAAATAGCGCCAGGATAATATTTCAGCAATCAAATCATGTCTTTCTGTTCCTAACCTTTCTAATAGAATAGAATCACATGTCAAGTCCTAATTGTGGCTGATAAGACTCTACATGTTTCAATCTCTGTGTACCTTTCTAATCTAATTCATCAATCTCTCTATTTTTCACTGTGCTTCTTGAACAATTCAAGTTCATCCCAACCTTCGGGCATTTGCACCTGCTATTACTGCTACAAGGAGTGCTTTCTCTAGGGGTCTTTGCAGAGCTCACCACTGCTTGTCATTAAGATCTGCACACAAATGCACTCCTGCGGAAAGACTTTCTCGTATCACTCTTCCAAGATGTGCCCCTGCCAATTAGTCAGTTCCTTTATTCCTTTTGCTTTCATTTGAACTACCCAAAATTATTATTTTTTTGCTTACTTAGAAATGTTATTTTGCTTTTCTCCTTTCATCAGGACGCGAGTGCTATCTTGTTAACCGCTATAACTTTGCAGCAAGAAGAGTGCCTGGAATCGAATTATATTGTTGAATGAATGAGTGAATGAATGAATGTTATGCTTATATCATCAGGATATTAAAGATGCAAAAGTCTATAGCCATTGAATATCTTGACGTAAGACTGAATGACAAAAATAATAATAATAATAATAATAATCCTCAGGCTGTTCCCAAACCCATGTTTACTTCTGGAAATTCAGTGGTTTGTGGTCAATGTTATAGCTTAACTTTTTTTGCAATGTTCAAACTAAATAAATACAATTTTGAGAAAATTCCTTCATCTTTAAAGGTCATCCTTGTGACTTTTGCTGAGAATTCCCTGGAGATGGATTGTTTTTAGTCACAAATATTCCCTTGATAACTACGCCCACAAGGACTCAGGCTCCTTATGGGAACTAAAACATTATAGAGATAGGGTCATAAAAGCCTACAAAATATGCAGAAAAACAGACTTTATGTTGTTGACTTTTGGCCATATGACTTTATTTTTGAGAATCTGGGCTTTTCTTAGACATTTATGGTTCAAAATAGCATTTCCTATGTATAGTAATCAATTACACAGGAAATGAGTAGTTTGGGGACAATCATCTAAAGTGCATTTTCCTTATCGTTTCAAAATAGCTTTTTGTGGGGTGGGGGAAGAACTTTTAAAAAGTATAATGTCCCGTAGAAGCACATTTTAGGCTTGATTCTTACCAAATATTAAGTACAGATAATACATAGCCATGATATCCTAGGAAAAGTCTAGCCAGGTCCTTTACAACTTCATTGCAATACTCAAGGCTTTGCCTGCTGATATATATTAATGTAATGAAACTGCACACTGGATTATAAATGTCTTGCCAGTTTACAAGCAATCTGAGAGATTGCGTCTCTCACAATGTTTATCACACTTCTTGGCAGGTAGTATGTGTTTAACACAAATTTATTAATTTGTTGGTTGTAAGAATAAGGAAAAGATTTTTATTATGAAGAGAAAATATGTTACTATAATCTATTATAGTCTAGGACTGGTAAGGTGACTCTGATGGTCTCAGTTTCCCTACATTTTTGGTTTTGCTGTTCTTAGTGTGTGGCTTCTTTCTTAAGTTTGCTTCATGATAACCAGATGGCTGTTGCTGTTCCAGCCATTAAAGTCCAGATTCCGGCCAGAAAAAAGGAGAAAGGGCAAATAGGAATACATGAGTTGAGGTTTTTTTTAAGTGCTTCCCAGGCAGTCCCACCAAATAACTTCCATCTACTTCTCACTGGCCTGAACTGGTCATCTGGTGAGCCCTACAGTCACGGGATGACAGGAAAGGCGGGCTTTTAGGTGAGTGCATTGCTCTCATCATCAAAATCACAGCCTCTTTTAGTAAGAAAGAAAGGTCGAAGACTTATCGGGTAGGCAGCTTCTGCCTGAATAATGTATTATGAGCATCCATTTCCCTTGATTTTGGAGGATAGATAGGTAAGATTACAGGTTTAGAGATGAAAGATACAGTTTTTGATATGCACTAGTTTAGGATTTTCAATCTGTATATCCTGATGTATCTATTCTCAAATTCTCTGAAACACTAAACACCCAAATTCAGAGGTTTTATCTAAAAAGATGAAAATGCAAATGCAGCAGGTCAAATAAAAATATTCCCATTTTAACTAGTGAGTAAGGATGGTCGTTGAATGCTAAGTGTTGAATAATAAACGTATTATGATATAGCAGATGCTACTGGATTATCAAGGAATTGCGATACGCCTGATAAGCTTAAAAAGGATTTTTAAAAAGCCAACAAACAATGAAATCACTTAGAAGAGTCCAGTTTGAAAGCCAGCAATTATCAATTCCATTATTGATAGGATGCTGCTGATGATGGTGGTGGGGGCATGATGATGGTATTGGTGAGCATGCAGTGGAGAGAGTAGCTAATATAAAATTTAGAACCTCATGTGTGCCTAGCCCTGTTCTAAGCACCTGAGACATTCCATCTTGTTGAAGACTCACATCCATCCTATAAAACAGCTAAATATTTTTGACCCTATTTTACAGATGACTGAAGAGAATAACTAACAGTCCAAGTGCATTTGATTCATAAGAATTTGAAGTCAGATCCAGAGTCTGGCTCCTAATTCTCACATTATACTTCCCTGGGGATAAGGAAAAGAAGGTCCAGCAGGATTCAGAAGATCTGAACCCACATCACAATGCAAGTCTGTTACCACTGGCTTTATATCCATCTTGTTGTGCCCTCACCTAAAGACCATCCCCACTCCCTTGCGTGTCTGTGATACTGGAACAAGGGGAAGCCTACAGATGAGTCAGGTCCAGGAGGAACCTGTGTTAGTGTGTCTACACCACCATGAAGGACAAAATGTAGGGACAATTTCATCTGGGACTGAAACTGGTGAACAGTACAATCCTCCTTTATTGTTTACAATAACTGACAAACAGATTTGGTCCCTTTTCTGATCATTTTTAGGTATTTATTACATCCAAAAATCAACTTTCTATCAATCAGGACACCACTGCAATGAATATCGGTGTTGAACAGGGAGGGATATTTAAGCAAGGACTACTTTTTGAGGTAGCTTATTAATCAACAATTTTATATTACAATAACTTTTTTTTGAGAGAGAAAGAGCATGCGTGGCTGTGCTCATGAGCACTGGGGGATGGGTAGGGGCAGAGGGAAAGGGAGAGAGAGAATCTCAAGCAGACTCCACGCCCAGCACAGAGCCCCACAGTGGATTCAATCCCATGACCCTGAGATCATGACCTGAGCCAAAATCAAGCATGGAATACTTAACTGACTGAGCCACCAGATGCCCCAACAATAACTTTTAATTTATCTTGAACCACATGGTTGAGATAAGAAAATTTCAGATAATGGAGACCCTTCAGAAGTAAGTGGGATAATATATAATATAATATAATATAATATAATATAATATAATATAATATAATATAATATATTTGTTTTTAACTTGCTTTGCTCACTTAACAATGTATCATGAATAGTTCCCATATTATTAAACATCTTTGTGCAGTGTGCTTGTAAATGTATATATAATATTTTATTAGAAAGACATACAATGTCTACCAGTGTGTATATACTACTGGATACCTCAACTCTAAAAATTAATTTATTATTAATAATGCCATATTATATATATTTCAGTGAAATATGAACACTTAATTATTTGAGATAACCAATTTCTAGAAGTGGGACTGTCACATTGAAGGGTTTATATATAGTAGGAAAAATTATAAATAAGTAGCTTTGAATTAGCATTCACCAGGAAGTTGCCTTTGCCAGCTTCCTCCTTGCGGTCACATGGAAAGGTGATGTGGCCACAGAGGAGCTTGACTCCCACTTACATCCATTAGCTGTTCCGTCCCAGCTATGTATTGTCAGTACTGCAATATGGAAGCTCCTCCAGGCCAGCAATCCTCCCTCAAGTGTTTCTCATCCACATGCTGTTCTGTGTTTCACTACCTCCTTCTACTTCCCTCCCTTCCAAAACCTCCTGCTCCCTGGAATATCAGTTAACCTGGTTACCAGACTCTCCTCTAGTTCCTCCACGTATGTCCTCGTCACGGCGCTCTCTATCTAGTGGTGTCAACTCAACTCTTACTCCCTGAGAGCACTACTTTCTTGTAGGCTAGTGAAGAAGAGTTGTACTTTCTTCCATACCTGTTTCCACAGGGCGAGGGATGGCTTAGCCTTCTCCTGGCTTCTGACCGCCTCTCCTTAGCTACTGCATTACATCCTGAAGGAAAGTGCCCTCTGCTTCGGGAGTCATGGCATCTGCTGTCCGCCCAGCTTCTCACCTTCTCTCCTGACCACCCCCTTGCCTCACACAAGCAACCAGGGAAATAATTTAGAAATATATAAGTCAGATCCTGCCACTGGTGACCTAAAACCACCTACTGGTCCCCAGTACACACAGAGTAAGATCTGACATCCTTACTATGGACTGTAAGGCCCTAAAATATTTTGTCCCATTCTCATTTCCCGCCTCTCCCCAAGCATATCCCACCTCAGGGTTTGTAGGTCGCACTCCGTCTGCCTGGCACATGGTTCCTCTCTCACCTCCTACAGCTCTTGGCTCAAGGACCTTCTTATTACAGAGGCTTTCTCCAGCCAACATATCAAAAGCAGTGATGGGTCTCCTACCTGGATCTGATTCTCTGTTTCCTATGCCTCTTTCTTCTTCCTCTCATGAATGAAATGGCATGTACTATTCCATTCAATGGTGAATCTCCAGCATTTTCAGTCTCTGGCACTTAAGAAGTAGTCAATCAATATTTGTTGAATGAATGAATAAAGAAATGATTATCTACTTATCTTTGGTCACTCCCCCACGCTTATTTTCACACCCTTTCCCTCTCTGTAGTATAATGTAATTATTCCTATTTTCCTGTCTTACAAATTCCCTGAGGGCTGGGCTTCATCCTACCTTTCTCTGTCTCACCTACACTTAGGAAGGACCCGACACGTGACAAACTTAGGAAAATATTTGTTGAACTGAACGCTCCTCCCTTTCAGACTCCCTTCTTGCCTTTCCTATCGTCCCCATTTCTCAACCAGGAAACAGAGGCCCAGAGGAGGTCAGAGAATTCTCCAAGCTGGTGAATGGCTGAGCTATGATTTTAACTCACACATTTTTACCCCAAGCATAGTCCTCTCTCTCTTTTTTTTTTTAATGTTGTTTTTCCTACTAATGGCCTATCCTCCTCTTGAATTGATATATACAGAAGCTTCCAGCATTATGCACATGCTGTGAAAAGTTATGTTTGAGACCTTGGGATCCTTAATTTGTCAAATGTTTGGAAGAAAAATATACTGCTCTAATTATAGAATGCAGATGGCAATTTGAAAACTTACAAACTATGTCATTTAACAAAGTAGAACATGAGAGAATCATGCTTCATAAAGTGACCTTATTTTCTTAAAGGGACAGTTTTTGAGAATCTTACTTTGAAAGACATAAACAGGCTGCCTCCTCATTCTTGATTATAAGGATACCTAAAGTAAGCCCATTAAGTACCAGTTACAATAATTTTAACTATCAATTATAAAAGTGGGCCTTTCTAATTATAGGCAACATTTAGCATTTGGGACTGAGTTATTGCTGGTTATATAAGTTGCAGATCTAACTAAAGCCAAATATACCCTAGCTGGATTTTACCCCACATTTCTAAATTTCTAATTATATTGTGATGGCATCAGCACTACCCTCTGCAAAAGTTTAAAACCTCATGACTCAAAAATAATCTGCAGGGAAACTTCCAGAAGCAAGGGAAAAATGTGAATGAGGACATGGCCTAGTATCAAAACCAAATATCATGAGAAACAAGCCCTTAAGAACAGAGGTAGCTATGACTAGCCAATGTAATTCCTTATTCTTAGGTGAATTTTCTAGAAGTGACACATTCTCCTCCATTCTGCCATTTCTTGCATGCAATGCACACTAACCATAAACCAGAAGAGCAAAACATAATACGACAATTCCCACTGCACCCCCAGAGCATGGCATGAAGGAAGAGAGCAATTAATTAATTCCACAAATATTTATGGGGCTGTGAATAAGACCAAAGATCACACCTTTATGGAGTCTATATTCATTTTGTAATTAAGACTGGTTATAAAGCCTACTCAAGAGGTCTTTAAAAATAAGCTTGCCAGCTATCTGGGAGAATAAAAAGGGCTTCTGCCTAAAGTATAAACTCGTTAATGTTTCCCCAAATGTTAAGTATGACATGAATTCAGTGTTAAATTTTAAGTAACAATGCCTTTATTTGAATATATATCAGAAAAACACTGTTTCTCCATTTAAACCAGTGACACATTTTATATATGTACAAATATATATGTACTATATAAATATATGTTTATAATTATATTATATGTTATAAATTATACATAATATAAAAATTATATATACTATAACTATAAATAGGTAATATATGTATAGAGACGTATGAAAAAACATTATATATAATACATATTTATTTATATATTCCATATATTTATACACTTATTTAAAGAAAAAGAGATTTTTCCATTTGAAGAAAAATACTATATAAATACGAAGAGAAATGGTACAGTAGACTATATGGCAAAAATTGTGAAGGTGACATGTGATCAAAGTTTTGCAAACACTAATCTCCTCAGAAAGTGATTGTTTTTAGAGAGGGGGAGGGTCTAAAGGAAGAGGGAGAGAGAAAATCTCAAGCAGACTCCCCGCTGAGCACAGAGCCCAACACGGGGTTCAACCCCATGACCCGACCCTGAGATCATGACCTGAGCTGAAATCAAGAGTCAGACACTTAACCGACTGAGCTACCCACGTGCCCCAAAAAGTGATTTTTAACCCACATAATTCCAAATTGTAAATGTGAAAATGCTTGCTATTAAGAATTACTTAACTCTAGAATGTTTTATCAAACACATGAATTAATATATACATATATATACTACATATAATAATTAATAACTAATTGTGCAATGACAATACCGTTGATTGTAGATTTATTACATTGTAGGCACTGCTCTAAGCATTTTGCACATTTCATATTCTTTCATGCATACAACCCAATTATGAGATAGATAAATTTACTGTTTCATCTTATAGTCTAAGGAACAGTGGCATAGTAAGAAAATGTAATTAGAGACGTAAGAATTAGAAAAAAAGAAGTAAAGCGTTCCTATTTTCACATGACATATTTACACATCTGGGAAACTTAAACAAATCGGTGGAAAATTACACAAACAATAAGATAATCTAATAAAGTAAGAGGTATAAAATCAACATGCTAAAACCAATAGTCTTTACATTATATACTAAGAAAATGAGGTGTAGAAGATATAGTGCAAGGGAAGGGAAATAAAAATGAACAAATGAATAAAAAAATACTTAGATGTACACTTGACAAGAATGGTTCAAGAATTATGAAGAAAACTATAAACTACTCCTGAGGGACCCCCAAATTAACATGGACAAAAGGAAAGACACGCTGTCATATAAAGATGGTGTCATAAAAATATCAATTCTCTATAACTTAACTTATAAATTTGACATTATCCCAGTAAAAGTATAAAAGATTTTTTGAGCTAGACATGTTTATTATGAAGTTTATTTGGCAGGACCAAAAGGTAAAAAAAAAAAAAAAAAAAAAAAAAATCAAGAAAATCCTAAAAAAGTTAATAATAAAGATGGAGAATAACTGGCCCTACCAGATAGGAACACGTACATAAAGCCTCAAAAATTAAAATGATGTGATACCGGTGGATGGATGGACATGGAGAACAATGGATCAGAAAAGAAGTCTAGAGAGAGACACAGTTGTATATGCAAATTTAGCATGTCATAAATTCAGAATTGCTGCTCAACTGGGCAGAAATGGACATTTTAGTAAGGGATGTTTGAATAACTGGCTTGCTCTATGGAAAAAGATAAAACTGAGTATAATTCTCATACTGTACACAATAATTTCCAAATAATTAAAGATTTAGATGTAAAGAAAAAAATGAAATAATACAAATATTTTTAAAAATTGATGAATCCCTCTGTAACTTGAGTTTGCTGAAAGCCTTCCTAATTATAATTCAAAATCCAGATGCAACAGTGGAAAGGGCTGATGCATTTGACTACTTAAAAATAAACTTTTGCACCATAAGCAGAGTAAAAATGTAAATGACAAAATAGGGAGAAGGCATTTGCAACAGATACGAAAGGATTAATATTCCGAAAACATAAAGAGCTTCTAAAAAAAAAAAAAAGAAAGAAAGAAAAGAAAAAAGTTCAACACTTCTGTTAGAAAAATAAGCAATGAATATGAACAGATGGCTCAGAGGAGAAAATGCAAATAGATCTTCAACAGAAAAAAAGGTGCTCAACCTTGGCTCACAAGAAGGAAGTGGGTAAAAGCCCAGACGTCATGGGAAAGAAAGCATCCACGGTGGACCTGTGACTCCCTCCTGCTCTTCTTGGGGTTAACATCAAACAGTCTCCCTTTTCAAAGTTCCAGCATTTTTACCAGGATCCACTGGGTTTGTCTAGATTGCTTGTCATTAACAAACCCCTGGAATTTATTAATGGATGGAGCAGGGTCAGTTGGAAAATGGAAGTCAAGTCTCATAGAAGGGAAGTCGGTTTCTGCATGACCAACAGAGTTTAAAAAGCCCCAGACTCAGCTTCCTCAGCTGACTTGTGCTGCACACATCCTCACTGAAACGTGTTCCAATGTGGGTGAGAGAGAGTTTCGTAAGATGCATCTGAGGGTATGGGGGTCCCTCCAGAGAAGCTGTGTCTCTGCCTCCACTTACCTCATTTCTTGACTTATTAGTAGAGTCTGGTGGTAGATGTGATCTATGCTTTGCCTAAGTCAGCTCGGACAATTCGATATTTTGCAGTGAAGAAGTCACTATCGTTCACCTATGAGTCTGACAAAAATAATCTGTTGGTGTAGCTTGTGGGGAAAGAAGCATGTTTATACATTGCTGGTAGGAAAACCAAGTAATATGTGGAATTTAGCAATGTGCAGAACCATCACGTAAGCATCTACTCTTCGATCTAGCTCTCCCCCTTCCAGGAATCAATCCTAAAGATAAACCAGCGAAAGTCAAAACAAAATAAGGCCAAACACAAAAAAACAAAAAACAAAACAAAACAAAACAAAAAACACCCCAAACCCATATATGCATAAGGCCATTAATTGCAGCCCTGTTTGAAATAAGCAGAAAATCAGAAACAACCCAAGTGCCCATCTGTAGAGAAGTGATTTCACAAGCAGCAGAACATCCACACAATGGAGTACCATGCAACTGTTAAAAAAAATAAGGAATATCTTAATACTCATATGCGGTTGTGGAGTGGTTTCCAGAAAATAGTAAGTGAAGAAAACAAGGTATAGAATAGTATATATAGTATCTACATTTTATCTAAGAAATGAGCAATATACAAGTGCACACATACATCTGCTTATATTATAAATAAAAAATGGAAAAATAAACCAGAAATGTTACAAATAAAATGTTATCCATAGGGTAAAGGAGAAAAAAGGTTGAAGAGCAGGGATAGAAGCTAACGTTCTCTGGATATTTCTTGATTTATTGATTTAACCTTTACAGAGTTATAAAACAAAAGCAAAGCAAATTGTTAAAAAAAAATAAGAAACTCCTAAAATGAAAGCAAAATAAAACAAAGCAATCTAATGGGTATTGATTGGTGGTTTACCCACAGATGGGAATTTTTTTTTTTTAAGATTTAGTTGAGAGAGAGAGCACGCATGAGCAGAAGGGGCAGAGGGAGAGTGAGAATCCCAAGCACACTCTGCACTGAATGCGGAGCTCAACATAGGGCTCGGTCCCATGACCCTGAGTTCATGACCTGAGGGGAAACCAAGAGCTGGAAGCTTAACCAACTGAGCCACCCAGGAGCCCCAGGCAGAAATTAAATGAAGCGACCTTACAGCACAGTAATCTGACTGCATATCCTTAGTAGGACATATTAAAAGGACAAAGCTATTTTACTAATAAGAGTGGCATTATTTTTCTCACACACAGACATACACACACATAAATATATGCATGATTAATCATCTATATGCAAATGATAATAGCAGTATTATTATTCTGACACACACACATTTATAAATATGATTAAAAACAAATAGGTAAAAAAAAGTAAATAGGTAATTATGTTAATATCATTACTAACCAAGATTTTTCAGCACCGAAGTAAAGAGATTCAAATAAAAAATCAAAGAAATGAAGTAAAAATCTTGTAACCATAGATTTAAATTGGTAATAGCAGGAGAAACCCATGGGTGGTTTTTTTTTAAGGTTTTATTTATTTATTTGTCAGAGAAAGGGAGAGGGAGGGAGAGAGTACAAGCAGGGGGAGTGGCAGGCAGAGGGAGAAGCGGGCTCCCCGCTGAGCAGGGAACCCGACGTGGGACTTGATCCCAGGACCCTGAGATCATGACCTGAGCCTAAGGCAGACGCTTAACTGACAGAGCCACGCAGGTGTCCCAAGAAACTCATAGTTCACCTGTCCTTGAAAAACAAGCTTATGTCTTATCTCTAAATACCGAAAAGAGACTTTGTATGACAAAGTAACCTAGCACCTAGACGATGCTTCTCACAGGCCATGTTTTTTCTCACAGGAACCATGGCTCTTAGGAGAAATGGCAGAATCCTGGTCTGAGGGAGGCAAAAGACAGTGGGAGTTCTAGAAGCATCTCACAGAAAGCTGTGAGAGACCCCTGATGTTGTGTCAAGAGGTCTCAGGAGCAAACTGAAGCAACCTTGACCAAAGATAAAAAGAGTTAAGTCTCAAGAAAAGAAAAGGGAAAAGAAACAAAGAAAAAAAAGACTGCATGAAAAAACAAATGTGTTACAAATACATTCAAAACACTACCAAAAATTAATACCAAAACCAACCAAACAAAAGAAATCCTTCCTAGAGCCCTTGTAGAACTCCAGCAAATATGGGGAAAACCAAGCATTGTTTCTGCCAGATCTGCATGAACAGCACCTCGGGGTGACCGTATGTTAGATCGGGGGTAGGGTCCAGCACAGAGGGTTCCAGGTAATACACGCGGAAGGACTGGTAAGGAGAGGCAATTTACCACTTGCAATGCCTATTGAAATGATCAAAGATGGCTGAAGCCATTAGGTGGAAAGCCGGTATGGAACTCTAGAACGGATGAGTTGAGCTAACAGCACTTAACCGCATTGGTCAGTCGTGACATCATAAAAACAACACTAGACATCTACTTCTTGACCGGATGTAAGAGGAAGCACACAGCACCACCTCCACCTATGACATATTCCTGGGGTGGCAGGGAGGGAACTTGACCCAACTTATAAAACTATCAAATGACAGAGCGACTTCTGACATGATACCACAGGGTGCAACCAACAAAACCCACATGGCAGCTTTATGGAACAATCTGGTTTCTCCAACAAGTAAGTAGCAAGCAAGGGGAGAAAGGGGAAGGTAAACTTGTATCAATCAAGGGCAATGAGTGGGCTTTGTTTGGATCCTGATTTGAAAGGAGGAGAAATTATCTAAAAAGAAAATGTGTATGATATAATCAGGAAAATCTGAACACTTATGGAGATTTTATATAATTGAAGAGTTATGGTTCCTTTGAGTATGTGATGATGGTGTTACGGTCATATTAAAATTTAGAGGAACCTACGGAATGCTGATGGATGAAAAGAACATGATATCCAGGATTGGTCTCAAAATAATCCAGCAGTTGAGGAGTAAGGGGGAAAAGAAAGACATTTAGATGAAAAATATGTTTAGCCATGGATTGAAAATTGCTGAATCTGGTTGATAGATGGTTGGGGGTTCATTACATGATGCTCTGTACTTTGTGTGTGTTTGAAATGTTCCGTTAGTACACGTACACACACACACACACACACGCACAAAGATGTTAGCTACCTTGCCCATAGTCGCATAACTAGGAAATGATAGAGCTATTAATCACTGTGTAAATGAAAGTGTGTTGAAATTATGAAAAATTTGAGAGAGGGATTATGTCTCATCTTTTTAAAAATCTCCAGGTCTTAACAGAGTACTTAGCATGTAGTTACCCAAAAAGCTTTGTTGCATAAAATATTTTTAATATTTTTAATTACTTATGCCCTGTTTTGTTTCAGAAATGATATAGAATAAATGAGTAAAGTCAATATGCAAAGTAGTATTATGAAATTAGGACCTTTACTTTGATGTGATAGCCGTATTTTGGTTTGATATTCATGTAATCTGTCTTGAAAACACAAACTTCATTATTCAATTTTTTCTAACATTGGCATTCAATAATATAATACTGATCCTACTATTTATTCAGCTTTTTAATATACTTGAATTTAATAATTTATTTAGGAGAGTGTTTTGCTGAATAAAGTACAGCTCTGATGAAGAAAAGCTATAGTGGTCCAAAACTATCATCTTTCTTCATGCAGTCATTTATTCTACAAACTCTGTTGAGCACCTACTGTATACCTGGTGTTCTGCTATGTTTGTATTTAAAACCGAGTTGCAGTTAAGAAAAGGGCAATGTGTAAGTTATCCATGTCTTTGGGATTCTCATTCCCCTAAACTTAATATGAAATCCTATTTATTCTGTACCCCAATTCCAATTTCATCATCAAAGGTCCACACCAAGACTTACCTCCTACAGGGAGCTTGCCTGGACTGTCTCAAACTAAGTCCTCCAAACTTAGTGCAGGGTGCCTTATGTAAGTTAGCTTCCTGATTCCTCACCCTGTGGATTCCTTGTCACTTCACGTAGGTCCCTGAAGACAGAGCCTGTCTTTCATGTTTCCACTTGCTACAGTACATAGGATAACACCCTGAATATGGCGGAACCTCTGAGAATAGTAATATATTCTTCAATTACTGATAAAATTCAATGCAGTAACATGAACCTTGCCAAGTTTTCTCACAGTTTATTTTATTTAACCCTTTTGACAACTCTGAATTAGTTACAATGATTAACCCATTTTACTGTTGAGGAAACTGAGTTACAGAGAATACGCAGAAGGGAAGGGACAGGAACCTACACAGCCACTTAAAGTGTGCAATTAAGTGGTTTTTACCAACCAACATTCTTATCACTGGAAACAAAACAACACAAAATGACTTATACCCATTGGCAGTTACTCTCCATTTTCCCTCAACCTCCCAGACCTTAGAAAACAATGAATCTAATTTCTGCCACTATAGGTTCGCCTATTTCAGATACTTCATATAAATGGAATCATACAACGTGTGGTCTTTTTTGACTGGCTTCTTTACTTAGTATGATGGCTTTAAGGTCCATCCACATTTTAGCATATGTTCATTCATACTTCATTCCTTTTCACGGCTAGGTAATATTCTATTGTATGAATAGACCACATTTTATACATCCACTCATCAGTTGATGAACATTTGACTTGTTTCCACTTTTTAGCCATTACAATTAATGCTGCTATGAACACTTGTGTACTGGTTTTCATACGGACAGCTCTTTTCATTTCATTTTCAGCCAGGATGGCTGGCTTATATGTTATCGTGCATTTAACCTTTTGAGGAACTTCCAGACTTCCCCCAAGTAACTGCATGAATCATTTTACATTCCCACCAGCTGTGTGTTAGGGTTCCAGTTTCTTCATATCTTTGCCAACACTCAGTATTGTCTGTACTTTTCATTCTTGCCATTTTAGTGGGTGTGAAGTGGCATCTCATTGTGATGTTGATTTTCATTTCTCAGATGGCTGATAATATTGAGCATCTTTTCATGTGCTTAGGGATCCAATTTTAGTCTTTGCATGTGGATATCCAGTTATCCAGGCTACCATACATTGAGAAGATCTTTATTCTCCATTTAACATCTTGGCACTCTAGTCAACAATCAGTTGGTTATAAATGTGAGGATTTATTTCTGGACTCTCAGTTCTATTTCAATGACCTACATGACTATGCCTACAGCAGCACCCACCTATCTTAACTGTGATAGCTTTGTAGTAAGTTTTAAAATCAGGAAGTGTGAGTCTTCCAACTTATTTTTTTTTAAGATTATTTTGGTCATTCCACATCCCTTGAATTTCCATATGAATTTTAGGATCAGCTTTTCAATTTCTGCAAAGAAGCTAGCTGGGATTTTTATTGTGAAGGCACCAAATCTATAGATTAATTTGGGGAATATTGTCATCTTAACAATATTCTGTCTTCCATTTCATGAACAAAAGATACCTTTCCATTTATGTAGGTCTTCTTTAATTTCTTTCAACAGTGTTTTGTAGCTTTCAAAGTGTAAGTTTTACCCTTCTTTTCTCAAATTAGTTCCTAAATACTTTATTCTTTTTGATGCTGTTGTAAATGGAATTACTTTCTTAATTTCCTCTTTAGAAATTTTATTGCTAGTGTATAGAAATATAATTGGTTTTTGGTGTCTTGATCCTGTCCCCTGCAACCTTACTGAGCCTGTTTGCTAATTCTAATGGTTCGCTAGTAGATTGTTTAAGGATGGTCTCCAAATAAGATCATGTCATCAGGGTCTTTGAACAGGCTGTTTCCTTTGTCAAAAACATTTTCCTCCTCCTAATGGAGCCAACTCATTCTCTTCCTTCAGATCTTACATTAAAAGTCACCTCCTGGAGACATCTCTTCCTGATCACTCAGCATTCAAGGTGGCCAACACTGCTACTTTATCTCAATCCTCTGCTTCTGTCTTACATGGCATAAGAAACAAAACTTGTATACTTATTTTGAAAATGCAAAAGGAAACAGAAAGGTAGTAAGAATATTATAGTGGAGCCCCATATACTTATCAACATAACTTAATATTTTTTATGTACTTTCAAACTATTTTACTTTTACTTTTACACTTTTAAGCATATTTACAACTATTTTGTCATTTTACCCTAGATACTTCAGTATGAATCTCAAAAAACTAAGGACATTTTCCTATAACTGCATTATATATGTAGAGACACACACAAAGGTATTTCCTTACTATCATCTAATACCCAGGCCATATTCAAATTTCTTCAACTGTTTCAAAGTCATCTTTTTCAACTGATATGTTACAACTTGGGTCAAATTAAGGCCCACAAATTCCATTTTATTATATCACTTAAAATCTAGAACAGAACACTTTCTTCTCCTTTTTAAAACAACATTGAAGAAACTGGATCCATTGTTCCATTAATTATTTTGTGTATTTGCTTGTTTACTTGATTTTGGTTTCAGTCTTGGGCTGTCAACTCCAGGAGAGCATTGGCTTTGTCTGTCTTGTTCCTTATGAGTCCACAGTGCCCAGAATGTAGCTGATACTCATTAAATATTTCTTAAACAAGCGAGTGAATGAGTGAATGAATTTCCATGATAGGAGTGTGGAGAAAGTGCTAGGGGAACACTGAGGGGTCATTTTTATATAGGTCCCCCTTTAAGACCCCAAAAGAACTGCAGAACATAGACTACAGAGACTAGATTGTAAAATCTACCCTGCTTTGAAGGAGAAGCATCTCTCTTAAAAATGTCCTCATTGACAATAGGCATATATCTGGATCCCTATTTAATTAGAAGATGAGCCATGGTATTAAATTTTAGGGTCACCTTCTTCTTTGATACTCAATTGGTCTTTTCATCTTTATCAAACCTCTCCTACTTTTGTATTCATCTTCCAAGAGAGAGAAATAAAATTTCAGCTTTATGATATGGACACAAATCTTCTGGCTTTAGAATAAACCCCTTGGTTTCCAAGGTTCACAAGTATAATACTGAGTCAATATGGGGGAGGGGGTGGCATGACTTCTAGTTACAGTTTTCCTCCTGGAACTTAAATGATCTCGATCTTTAGTTTAGACGTGACTAATGTAAAATGGTTCCTATGGCATTTAGGAAGAATTTAAAGTCTGAATGCACTCACATTACTTTACAAGCTGTACAGCCTCACACCTCCTGACAGAGCCCATTACCCTAACATTAAAATTTAATACGGGCATTTCTCCTCTTTCCAATTTGATGTTTAAAAATGTAAGCACTCTTATATTCAAGCTCTCTTTAAACAATTCTTTCTGGTTTCAAAATGCTTTATGTGAACCCTGGAACTTCTTTTTTTCCCTTTGAATACTGAGGTCATTCACTGGTACCTACCAATTTTGTCAACCAGAATAAAATGCAAGGACCCTGTAATAATTTTCAGTGTAAGGTGCACACTGAGTTGAGTTTTAAGAACCTCTTCTGAAGGAAGGCATGGAATAGCAGAAGGGAATGAAGGTAAAGTGGCTTATTAATGCCCTTTCCCAAGGCTTGATACAGTGGACATAGTTTTATTATCGTAGTAGAGACTCCACAAAAGAAAACACTGGGAATGTGATTGATTTTTGATGTCAATGGTCTTCCCATCTCCATCCCTAATAGACAAACATTTTTGTTGGTTGGTTGGTTGATTTTTACTTTCCATCACTTATTCTCTGTTCTTTAGTAATAGCCCATTTTTTGTCCTGTGGAAAGAAATCCTCCTTAATTTAGTCAATACAGTTTATGTCAGATTGAATCTACACGCTTTGCTCCAGCAGTAATCATATGACTGAGGAACGTACACAAGCCAAACCACTAAGACACGATCTTAAGATTTTGATGAAATCATTTATTTAAAAAAATCTATAGTGGGGCTGCTATTAAAATAAGATGTGTATCTAGAACTATTGGAGGCCATTTTGCTACAATGCCTCAAGAGCCTGACTAAAGCTAAAATAGAAGAAAGCAAAGAGAAAAGACAGCAATAGATCTCTAATGACAATGTCTGAGCACCTAGATTCATCCATGCCTGAAGATTTCTCTGAACTTTTCTGTTACATTAGCCAATAAATTATTATTGAGGTTAGTTTGTGTCATATTTTGTCTTTTGGAACTTCCAGAATACTCACAAATACATAGGACAGTTGTCTGATTATCACTGGCCCAGCTTTGGGATTCCAGGAATAGGCCAGTCAATTCTCACGTTAAGTGCTCTAAGCAAGGATCTTCATGGTGTCCATCCAAGGGAAAGGGATTTTTCAAGAAGATCCACTAATAATCCAGTCTTTTTAGAAAGATGTACTCTTCTAAAGACATCTAACAGGACACTGTCTCTTTTCCTTTCGTGTTGCATTCTTGGTGGACATTCTAAAGGAAATAATAAGTCTAGAAGTAGTTTTCTATGAATGTAGTCCATATCCAATTCTTCAATGCTATTTATTTTCTTTGCTTTATTTTTTATTTTTATTTTTTGCTGAATTTCTGCTGTAGGTTCAAGTCAACTTCGCCAGAACACAAGATTGGAATATTGATTTAGCGCACAGATAGGAGAGCCAGCTTCTTGCTAGCATGGCCAAAGCACCGTCTGTGGCAAATGAAATCTGATTGCTTTGCACAGAGTCCTCTGGATCCCAGTGATGGACAAGGTACAGAGTCTGTGAGGGTGAAAATGAATCTAGAGGCTCGGCTCTCCTTAAATCACCCACATTCTTCGGACAATGAGGAAAAGAGAAGGAAAAGTCCACCTCCAGATGACAAATGCTCACCACCGCTTGCTTGCTAAGTGAGGCTGACTAATCTAATATCTCTGAAATGATTTCAAGGTGTTACAGAATGAGCTTGGCTCTATTTCACTTTTGCTAGGACATAAGGCAATAAATTCTAAGCATGCTTCATTGCCCTGTAATAAGTTACTCACATCATCTTCACTCTAGCTGATTACTGATCAAATCATCAGGAGCCCATGATCGAGACTGCAAGCACATTTCTGCCAAAGCATGTGTACTGCCAAATGTTTTTGTAGCGGGAAGATTCAAGGAAATACACAGTTGGAAGTTCCTGAACTCTGCTTTCAGTCGACTAACAACACTGGTTTTATTCAATCACAGCACCTTATTTGCAACCTGTGCAATTTGCATGTACTTGTTTATTTCTAAAGAACCCAAGAACACTCATGCTTTAACCTCATTGATCTCCATAATGTTCTGAGGTGGAGAAAGGACAGGACTGACTGCAAACCTGACTCAAATCATCATGTTTTGCAAATCGAAGACCTCACAGCACAAAAAGTTGGATTAGTTTGCCCTAGGGCACTCACACGCAAAATATAAATTATCAAGACTCTATTGATTTTCTCCTTCAGCATCGAGTCTCAAAGACTCTGGAGTAGAAAAAGAAGCTAACCCTATTGGTCATGGTGGTAATTACCAAGTAACCCCCCTCTCCCTTCACACCACTTATCAACTTTTTGCTCAGAGATTTCTCAACAGTGTAGCTCAACACAACACATAGGATTTCCCATTAGCCATGTGCTTCCATCCATGTCACACCTGGAGGCAGAACAATGAATACATGAGGACCCCTGTTCTCCAGAACCTGCTCGTCTGATGGGAGAGACGTAGAGTGAAACATATCCAAATTTGGGTACTATCTCTTATTTATTTAATAAACAAAAATAAAAACGAAGCCACATGAATAAACAGCTAACAATTCCCATGCACTCGCCGAAGCTATCCTGTGAACAAAATTGGTGTGGACTCTACATCGCCGTTTTTTGTGCCCATGTAAATGTATACAAAACTGTGTACCCTTTCCTGTTTATCTTCTAAATGGAATCCCGTGACATACTGTACACACAGCAACCTGGTTTTTGCTTGTTTGGTTTTGGTTTAGTAAAATCATGGCTATCCCTTTAAGCATATATGGAGACATCTAACTTTTTAAACAACTATGTAGCCTATTTACAGTTACACCACATTTTATTCAACTTTCCCATAATTGGTAGACATTCAGGTTATTTTGTTTTTCCTCCAGTAATTTTTCTCCTTCTTCTTCCCCTCCTCCTCTTCTTCTGATTCTTCTTTTTTCCTCTGGCCACCTCCAAAGTGATGTGCAAGAAACACACATAAATTGTACTGTTACTTCCACTGAAGTTTTCTTATTTCTGTAGAAAAGATCCATAAAAGTGGGATTTCCAGGACAAGAGGTTTACTTGAAATTTTAATGTCAATATATACAGTTATTTCATCTGAAGTACTTTTGTAAAAAGAGTCACATTATAGTCTACTTGTTTATATTTATATCTCTTCTTTTATTGAGTGATTTTTATTATAATAGTGGGCCTATTGTAACCGTCCTATGATTTTTAAAATCATGCTCATTATGCTGGCAAATGCATCAGCACTTAACCTTAGCCCAGATGCTGCTCAAAAAACTTCATTTTAGTCAACTCATCTTAATAACAACCTAGGTGCCATCTGTGACCAGTTTACAGGGAGGGAAACTGAGGCAGAGATAGGCTCAGTAATTTCCTGATGGTTCCACAGTTCCAAAGTGCCAGAGGTAGAATTTGAAAGCAGCTGAACCCAATGTCCTGGGCTACACCAAGTCTCAGTAAGCACACAGGAAGGGCTAGGAACTAGAAGGTAGACAGCCTTCAGTTCAGCCATCGACCCTTCTTGCTTACTAGTCTCAGAGCCTTGAGAAATTACCCGTTATTTCTGAACTCAGTCTTCTTATCTTTAAAATCAGTCTGAGGGTTGTCACGAGAACTGAATGAGGAAATGTTTGTCGAGTGTGTGGCATACGGCTGGCTAAGTCTTTGTTTCTCTTGCCCCCTCTTCCCCTTTCCTTCCCTTCATGAGTTCCTTTCATTCTTTCTCTGTCTCTCCAGCTCCCTGTTCCGGCATGCAATATTCCAAAGACATGTTACTTCTTGTCTTCTTTCTTTCTTCCTCTTGTTCACATCTCCCGCTCTCAACCTACTGCTTTGTCACTTAGAAGGCGTTAATAATTGAAGATTGAATTCAGCAAGCTTTGGTTTTGCATTCAAATCACTTGGAAAATATTTAGAAGTATGTGTTTATGTACATACATACATACACAGAGAGGCCCATGCCCCCACCACTGAGAACGGATTGAGTTGATTTGGTCTGAGCATCAGGAACTTTTAAGACTTCCTTTCCTAGGTGATTCTAATGTGCAGCCAGCCTTGAGAACGACTGGTCTAATAGGAAAAAGTCTGTACTTTGAGCCATATTGATGTATTAATGGGTGTAAAACTTGAGGCGCCTCACAATTACTCACCTGGAGGAATTATTTTCGTTTTAAGTTTTTAATTTTGATTCCTGTATTGTTAACATGTAGTGTTAAATTAGTCTCAGGTGTACAATATAGTGATTCAACAATCCTATACATTACTCAGTTCTCATCATGGTAAGTGTATTCCTTAATCCCCATCATCTATTTCACCCTCCCCCCACTCTTCTCCCCTCTGGTAACCATCAGTTTGTGCTCTATAGTTAAGAGTCTCTTTCTTGGTCTGTCTCTCTCGCTTTTTCCTTTGCTTATTTCTTTTGTTTCTTAAATTCCACATGTTGGTGAGATCATATGATATTTGCCTTGCTCTGACTGGTTTATTTCACTTAGCATTGCACTCTCTAGATCCATCCATTTTGTTGCAACTGACAAGATTTCCTTCTTTTTATGGCTGAATAATATTCCATTGTTTAATATACCACATTGTCTTTATCCATTTATCTATTGATGGACACTTGTGCTGCTTCTATAATGTGGATATCGCAAACAATGCTGCTATAAACATTGGGGAGCGTGTATCCCTCCAAATTAGTGTTTTTATATTTTTTGAGTAAATACCCAGTCATGGAATTACTGGATCATAAGGTAGTTCCATTTTTAACTTTTTGAGGAACCTCCATACTGTTTTCCATTGTGGCTGCACCAGTTTGCATTCCCACCAACGGTGTGTGAGGGTTCCTCTTTCTCCACATGCCTGTCAGCACTTGTTGTTTCTTTTGTTTTTGATTTTAGCCATTCCACAGGTGTGAGGTGATATGTCGATGTAGTTTTGATTCGCATTTCCCTGATGATGAGTGATGTTGAGTATCTTTCTGTGTGTCTCTTGGCCACGTGTATGTATTCTTTGGAGAAATGTCTGTTTCTGTCTTCTGCCCTTTTTTTTTATAAAGATTTTATTTATTTATTTGACAGCCAGCGAGAGAGGGAACACAAGCAGGGGGCTGGGAGAGGAAGAAGCAGGCTCGCAGTGGAGCAGGGAGCCTGATGCAGGGCTCGATCCCAGGACCCTGGGATCACACCCTGGGCCAAAGGCAGACGCTTAATGACTGAGCCACCCAGGTGCCCCATCTGCCCATTTTTAATTTGAATATTTGTGGTTTTTGGCACTGAGTTGTATAACTTCTTTATATATTTTGGATACTAGCCCTTTATCAGATATGTCATTTGCAAATATCTTGTCCCGTTCAGTAGGTTGTCTTTGAGTTTTGTTGATTGCTTCCTTTGCTGTGCAGAAGCTTTTTATTTTGAAGTAGTCCCAACAGTTTATTTTTTATTTTATTTCCCTTGCCTCAGGAGACATACTTAGAAAGATGTTGCTATGGCCAATATCAAATAAATTACTTCCTCTGCTCTCTGTAGGATTTTTATGGTTTCACGTCTCACATTTAGGTCCTTAATCCATTTTGAATTTATTTTTGTGTGTGGCATAAGAAAGTGGTCCAGTTTCATTCTTTTGCATGCACCTGTCCAGTTTTCCCAGCACCGTTTGTTGAAGAGACTGTCTTTTTCCCATTGCATATTCTTGCTTCAAAGATTAACTGACCATTTAATTCTGGGTGTATTTCTCAGCTCTCTATGCTGTTCCACTGATCTATGTGTCTGTTTTTGTGCCAGTACCATACTGTTTTGATTACTACAGCTTTGTAATATAACTTGAAGCCTGAAAATGTGATACATCCAGTTTTGTTTTTCTTTTTCAAGATTGCTTTGGCTCCTCAAGGTCTCTTGTAGGTTCCACAAAAATTTTACGATTGTTCTAGTTCTGTGAAAAATGCTGTTGGTATTTTGGTGTTTTTTTGTTTGTTTGGTTTTTTTTTTTAATAGTAATTTTTTATTATGTTATGTTAGTCACCATACAGTATATCCTTAGTTTTTGATATAATGTTCCATGATTCATTATTTGCGTATAACACCCAGTGCACCATGCAATACGTGCCCTCCTTAATACCCGTCACCGGCCTATCCCAATCACCCACCCCTCTCCCCTCTGAAGCCCTCAGTTTGTTTCCCAGAGTCCACAATCTCTCATGGTTCATTCCCCCTTCTGTTTATCCCCCCTTCATTCTTCCCTTCCTTCTCCTACCGATCTTCCTATTTCTTATGTTCCATAAATGAGTGAAACCATATGATAATTGTGTTTCTCTGCTTGACTTATTTCACTTAGCATAATCTCCTCCAGTCCCATCCATGTTGCTGCAAATGTTGTGTAATCGTTCTTTCTGATGGCTGAGTAATATTCCATTGTATATAAGGACCACATCTTCTTAATCCATTCGTCTGTTGAAGGGCATCTCGGCTCCTTCCACAATTTAGCTATTGTGGACAATGCTGCTATGAACATTGGGGTGCATGTTGCTCTTCTCTTCACTACGTCTGTATCTTCGGAGTAAATACCCAGTAGTGCAATTGCTGGATCATAGGGTAGCTTGGGATTGCATTAAATCTGTAGATTGCTTTGGATAGTATAGACATTTTAACAATATTTTTTCTTCCAATCCATGAGCATGGAATGTCTTTCCATTTCTTTGTGTTGTCTTCAATTTCTTTCATCAGTGTTTTATAGTTTTCAGAGTACAGGTCTTTCCACCTCCTTGGTTAAGTTTATTCCTAGGTATTTTATTATTTTTGGTGCAATTAGAAATGGGATTGTTCTCTTAATTTCTCTTTCTGCTGCTTCATGATTAGTGTATATAAATGCTACAGACTTCTGTATATTGATTTTGTACCCTGCAACCTTACTGAATTCATTTACGAGTTCTAGTAGTTTTTTGTGGAGTATTTAGGGGTTTCTATATATAGTATCATGCCATCTGCAAATAGCAAAAGTTTTAATTCTTCCTTACCAATTTGGATGCCTTTTATTTCTTTTGTTGTCTGATTGCTGTGGCTAGGACTTCCAGGACTATGATGAATAAAAGTAGTGAGAGTGGACATTCTTGTCTTGTTCCTGACCTTAGCAGAAAAGCTTTCAGCGTTTCCCCACTGAGTATGATGTTTGCTGTGCGTTTCTCACATGTGGCCTTTATTATGCTGAGGGATGTTCCCTCTAAACCTACTTTGTTGAGGGCTTTTATCATGAATACAATATGGATGTTGTATTTTGTGAAATGCTTTTTCTGCACCAATTGAATTGACCATATGGTTTTTATCCTTTCTGTTATTGATGCAATATATCATGTTGATTGCTTTGCAAATATTGAACCATCATTGCATCTTGGGACTAAATACCACTTGATCCTGGTGAATGTTTCTTTAATGTGTTTTTGGATTTGGTTTGCTGGTATTTTTTTGAGGATTTTTGCATCTATGTTCATCAGAAAGCGGCCTATAGTTCTCTCTTTCGTGTGTGTATTTTCTGGTCTGGGTATCAGGGTAATGCTGGCCACACAGAATGATTTTGGAAGCTTTCCTTTCCCTTCTATTTTTTTTGGAATAGTTTGAGAATAGGTATTAACCTTTCTTTAAATGTTTGGTAGAAGTTGCCTGTAAAGCCATTTTGTCCTGGACTTTTGTTTTTTGGGAAGTATTTGATTACTGATTCAATTTCATTGCTTGTAATTGATCTGTTAAAATTTTCTATTTCTTCCTGTTTCAGTTTTGGGAGGTTATATGTTTCTAGGAATTTATCCATTTCTTCTAAGTTGTCTAATTGTTGGCATACAATTTTTCATAATATTCTCTTATAATTGTTTGTATTTCTGTTGTATTGGTTATTTCTCCTCTTTTTTTTTCTGATTTCGTTTATTTGAATTCTTTGTCTTATTTTCTTGATGAATCTAGCTAGAGGTTTATTAATTGTGTTGTTTTCAAAGAACAAGCTCCTGGTTTTATTGATCTGTTCTACTGTTATTTTAGTTTCCATATCATTGATTTCTGCTCTAGTCTTCATTATTTCCTTCCTTCTGCTGGTTTTGAGTTTTGTTTGTTCTTCATTTTCTAGCTCTGTTAGGAGTGATTTTAGGTTGTTTATTTGACTTTTTCTTGATTCTTGAGGGATGCCTGTATTACTATAAACTTCCTTCTTAGAACTACTTTTGCCACATCCCAAACACTTTGGATTGTTGTGTTTCATTTTTATTTGTTTCCACGTAATTTTTATTTCTTACTTTGATTTCTTGGTTGACCCATTTATTGTTTAGTAGCATGCTACTTAACCTCCATGTATTTGTGCTCTTTCCAGATTTTTTTCAGTGATTGACTTTTTTTTGATAGCATTGTGGTCAGAAAAGCTGGATGGTATGACTTCGATCTTTTTTAATCTGTTGGGACTCATTTCATGGCCTACTATACGATCTATTCTAGAGAATGTTCCATGTACACTTGAAAAGAATGTGTATTCTGCTGTTTTAGGGTGGAGTGTTCTGAATATATCTGTGAGATCCATCTGATCCAATGTGTCATTCAAAGTCACTATTTCCTTTATTGGTTTTCTATTTGGATGATCTGCCCATTGATGATAAGTGGAGTGTTAAAATCCCCTACTCTTATTGTATTACTATCAATTACTTCCTTTACGTTTGTTATTAACTGTTTTAGGTATGTGGGTGCTTCCATATTGGGCACATAAATATTTACAATTTTTATATCTTCGTGTTGGATTGTCCCCTTATTATTATATAGTGCCCTTCTCCGTCTCTTGTTACAATCTTTGTTTTAAAGTCTATTTTGTCTGATATAAGTATTGCTATTCTGGCTTTCTTTTGAGATCCATTTGCATGATAAACGTTTCATCCCCTCACTTTCAATTTGCAGGTGTCTTTAAGTCTGAAATGGATCTCTTAATAGGTAGCATATAAGTGGGTCTTTTTTATACACTCTGCCACCCTAACTTTTGATTGGAGTGTTAGTTCCTTTACATTCAAAGTAATTATTGATAGATATGTATTTATTGCCATTTTGTTACTTGTTTTGCGGTTGCTTGTGCAGCTTTTCTCTAATCCTTTCTTCTCTTGTTCTCTTTCATGGTTTACTGGCTTTCTTTAGTGATATACTTGGATTTCTTTCTCTTTATTTTTTGCATATCTATTACTGGTTTTTGATTTGTGGTTACCATTCAGTTGGTATATAACATGTTCTGCATATAGCAGACTACATTCAGTTGATGGTCACTTAAATTTGAACCCATTCTTTACTCTTCTTCCCCCAAATTTTGTGGTATATTGTGTCACATTTTACTTCCTTTTATTTTGTGAATACTTTGACTTATTTTTACAGGTATACTTATTTTTATTGCTTTTGTGTTTCCTACTTTTCATAGTTAGTTACGTTACTTCTTTTCTTCTCAGAGTTCCCTTTAGCATATCTTGTAGGGCTGAATGAATTCCTTTAATGTTTATTTGTCTGATAAACTCTTTACCTCAGCTATTATTTCTTCAAATAAGTTTTTTTGCCCCCCTTTCTCTCACTTCTTCTTCCGGGATCCCTATAATATGAATGTTATTATGCTTGAGAGAATCACTGAATTCCCTAAATTTATTCTCATTTTGCATATTTCTTTTCTCTCGTATGTTCAGCTTGATTACTTTCCATTACTCTGTCTTCTAGGTTGCTGATTCATTCTTCTGTCCCCCCAGTCTGCTGTTTATTCCATCTAGTGTATTTTTTTTAATTTTTAAAAAGTATTTATTTATTTATTTATTTATTTATTTATTTATTTATTTATTTATTTATTTAACAGAGAGAAAGAGAGAGACAGCCAGCGAGAGAGGGAACACAAGCAGGGGGAGTGGGAGAGGTAGAAATGGGCTCCCAGTGGAGCAGGGAGCCCGATGTGGGGCTCGATCCCAGGATTCCAGGATCATGCCCTGAGCTGAAGGCAGATGCTTAACGACTAAGCCACCTAGGCGCCCCATCTAGTGTATTTTTAATTTCATTTATTGTGTTCATCTCTGAGTGGTTCTTTTTTTATCTCTTTGCTAAGGGTCTCACTAATGTCTTCCACTCTTTACTCAAGTCCAGTGAGTATCTTTATGATAATTACCTTAAATTCTTTATCAGGCATATTACTTATATCAATTTCACTTAGGTCTCTTGCTGTAGTTTTGTTCATTTTTTTTTTTCATTTGGGACATATTCTTTTGTTTTTTTTTACTTTGTCCAACTCTCTGTGTTAGTTTCTGTGTGTTAGGAAAATCAGCTATGTCTTCTGCTCTTAAAAGTAGTGGGCAGGGTGTGTACTTCTAACAAGGTAGCACTGGTCCTCTTCCACTGGGGATGCTTAACCACTGCAGAGACTGGGGTTGGCCAGAACTACTCCATGAAGCATACACAGGTGGGAGAGTGCAGTTTTAACAAGGTGCCCACATCTTCCCTGGGATGTGGCCAGCCACTGATGCTGGGACTGAGGCCCCACAAAATGTGCAGTCAGGAGGCACAGTGTTGGTAAAGTTTGCACAGGTCTTCTGGGGGAGTGACCCACAGTACTGGCACTGAGGCAGGCCCAGCAGGCATGGGCAGGGCACAGTGTAAGCAAGTTAGGTAGTGAATGCTGGTGCCATGCTGTTCCTGCAGGTGGTTGTGTGTTTATGCTGGGGGTCAGGGGTGGCAAATGGCACCCGCCAGCTCATTTATCCCTGGATAATTCCCTCAATGAACTCTGGGATAAGTACTTAACTTTCCCTCCCATATGCTCCAGGAGTTTTTGAAACTGTTGCTTCTATACTGGATCTCCATGGCCTGTTTGTTGTAATGTCTCTTTAAAGGCAGGGACTCAGCTCCCTCTCCCAGAGCTGAGCTGCTGATTTTTAAAATTCCAGGCATTAGGTCCCACTGGTTGTAAGAACTCACAAAATTCAGCCCCCGTTGCTTTCAAAGTCAATGCTATGGGGATTTGTCTTCCCCATGCAGGCTCCTCAGTGTGATAGTCTGTTTCTCCCCCTTCCCTGCACTGTGGACAGCCAGGGCCCTTTTAACTGCCCACTGCAACTCCACCCTCCCTACTCTCTTTGATGTGGCCTCTTCTGTACCTTTAGTTGTGGAGTTCATTCTGAAAGTCTTTGGGTCATTTACTGGGTTATTTATGCTGGAGTATTATCTAGTTGTATCCATGGGACCAGGTAAGCTTAGGGTCCTCCTACTCCACCATCTTCCCAGCCTCCCCAAATCCTTAGACGGCTTATTAGAACACAGATTGCTGGAACTTTCCCCAGACTTTCTGTTTTATAACAAGTTATGTTGCCGATCAGGGAATCATATTTTGAAAAGCACTGTGCTATATTTTTGGTGACAGAGGATGATGTTTCATCTTCCAGGAACTCTGTGTTAGAAACCCAAGCTGGGTTGTAACCCTATTCTGTTTCCATACCACCTAATACACACTTAGCTCGTGCCTCCATCATAACACGTAGCATATTTGTTTCCCCAACTAGACTACACTCTTCTTTAGTATTGGAACCATTTTTTTTTCACTCCTGTAATACCCCAAGGTTAGCCTAGCCTTTGAACATAGTTGGAACTCATAAAATGTTGAATGAATGGAAGATTTCTCCCTAGAGGCAGGAGCAGTAAAGGAAGTGCTTGATTCATCATCAAATAGTACCTCACTTGCATGGCACTAAACTCAACGAACTTCTTCAGCTCAATCAGAAAGGCACATGCAGTGGACAAAATAAAAATACCTGATACTACATCACATCCATCCAATTGCTCATTTTGCTGTAATAGAACCACAGTCAGCACCTCTGGCTGGGGTTTTCATATTAAGAAAATCAATTTCACATCCCCACAACAGCAATGTTCAACTACCATATTCCTTGTTTCCCCCCACCTACCTCATTTTAATTTAGCAGGTGTTTAATAGTACATAATTATATCTCACTACTGTTTGGGATAGGGAAATTAGGAATCCAATTTGCATTTTAGGAATAATTTGGAAACACGAAAGCTAATTATCTAAGATCAGATTTGGCCAAATGGAATAAGCAGGTCATCATTTGACAACAAACTCTGGCATTTACCTGAATAAATCTAAAAACTGGGCATGAACTCATTTATAAATCGATTGTTTTTAGGTAGTATCCATAGTAGTATTAGTTAGTATTCATAGTAAAGTAGTCCTACTTTATTTTTTGCCTGCCCATTTTGATCCCACTTCCTTTTAGGAATCTTCTCTCCCCATTTTTATATAGCCTTGGCAGTAGGATAATCTTAAGGACTGCATCTTCCTAGGGAAGATTAGAAGGGAAAAATACTTTCCTTCCTTGGCTTGGGATACGTCTTTGCTTGTGTGTAACCCACCTCCTTGGGCACTCTCTCCCAAGATTTTAATTTTAACAACTGAGAAAAAGTGAGAAGAAAGTGATGCTGGCATCTTAAACCAGGATGTCCCAGATAAAATATCATTGTTAACCTCCCTGCATCCTTGATTCTGGGTCATCCCCAAACCCGGTATATTTTAGTTTCCTCTTAATTCTGTGAGTCCTTCAACCCTATGGCCCCACCCTGCTTTAATCGAATTCTCTTTGGTTTACATTTGCCATATTTGCTTTCTGTCGCTTACAACAATAAAACTCCGGCACAGACTGGCTTTGGCACAAGTAACTGTTATAGTTTCCTGCCCATGAATTCTTCCAGTCAAGTCCATTTTTGTCATTAGCTGGGACTTTGCTTCCACATCTCACACTTAAATTAAGTTCTTCCATAGTTTTTTCATTTTAAATGAAATCTCCCACCCAAATTTTAGGTGGCTTATTTCCATTGGCTACATTACTACATATAAAAGTTAAGTGTTATATTCAAACCTTGTGGTCCATAGTATCTTTTAATAAGAATATCCTTGTCCTTATAACAATTGTTCTTTTCTTAACAGCAGTGAAACATACCCTGTGTTCTATAGGAAGTAACAGTTTCTTATTTCTAAAAAGCAAACTCTGTGGGAAAACACCTGTGTCAGAGCAATGTTGGGCACGTGCTCAAGGCACAATTTTTTTTTTTGAGTGACTGAGTATTATTTCAAACAAGGACATCTGAAGGGCGTTAAAGTCAATGAGATCAACCCTTTACTTACTCATTTACAAAGTGAGGTGAGGAGTTGTTGGTTTACTTGTGCAGGGATCCCCAAAGCCAACTCCACAACCAACATGATTCATAGGAGCATGGACTTTGGGTTCAGGCATAGCTAGACAGACATTACTGAAAACCTTACAGACTCAGTTCCCTCAAATTTATAAGGGGGATGATCTCTTTTAAGGCATAAAAGTTTAGCAGAATTGATCACATAATGAGTGCTAAGTAAAGAGTACCATTATCATTGCTGCAACAAAGGTTTTAATCTTTCTAATATTTGATGCCTCGACTACTTTTCATTAATGCCACTGCTGCATTTTTCCAAATAAGAATCCACTAGCTATTTTATTATGATGTCTTAAATAAGAATTCTTCTTAGA
Source organism: Ursus americanus (assembly GCF_024610735.1). Classification (NCBI taxonomy): domain Eukaryota; kingdom Metazoa; phylum Chordata; class Mammalia; order Carnivora; family Ursidae; genus Ursus; species Ursus americanus. The sequence goes on from NC_142148.1 coordinate 7,893,286, forward strand.
GATGTTGGTAGTTCTTGGAAATACAAAAGGATTGCATGCCCAGGCACATCAAAGCAAACTTGGCAATTTCAAAATAGTACAACTGGTCGAATTACTTTGAAAGATGATCTTTTAACTCAAAAAGATATCGACACTCTCATGTTCATAGCAGCACTATTGACAGTAGCCAAGACACAGGAACAACCTATGTGTCATATATATATACATATATATATACATATATATATATATATACATATTATATATATGTATATATATATATATCCTATGTGTCTGATATATATATATATATATATATATATATATATATATATATATATAAATAATCACAGTGGAATATTATTCAGCCATAAAAATGAGGAAGGGGTACCTGGGTGGCTCAAACAGTTAAGTGTCTGACTTGGCTCAGTCAAGAACTCAGCGTCATGAGGTCAAGCTCCATGTTGGGCTCTGCATTCAGCATGGAGTCAGCTTGGAGATTCTTTCCCCCTTTTTCTCCCTCTCCCTCTGCTCCTCCCCTGCTTGTGCACTCTCTCTCTCAAATAAATAAATAAATAAATAAATAAATAAATAAATAAATAAATAAATAAATAAAATCTTTCTTAAAAATGAGGAAATCCTACCATTTGCGACAACATGACGGACCTTGAGGGCATTAGGCTAAGTGAAAGAAGTCAGACAGAGAAAGAGAAATACTGTATGATCTCACTCACATGTGGAATCTGGGGAAAAGATCAAACTCTTAGAAAACGAGATCAAACTTGTGGGTATTCGAGGCAGAGGAGTGGGAGAGGAGGATTTGAAGGAAGGTGATCACAAGAGTACAAAATTCCAGTTACAAGATGGAGAAGAACTAGGGTTGTCATACACAGTTTCATGACTATAGCTAGCACTGCTGTATGATACAGAGTTAGGAGAATAAATCCTAAAAGTTCTCATCACAAAGGAAAAATATTTTTTCTTTTTCGTTTTCTTTTTATTGTCTCTATATGAGAAGATGGATGTTAACCTAACCCATTGTGGTACTCATTTCACAATATATGCAAATCAAACCATCATGCTGTGTGCCTTAAACATATATAGTGATGTTTATCGATTATTTCTCAATAAAACTGGGGGAGTGCAGTGAGATGTTCTTTAAAGACAGAAAGATGGCACAGAATACTGAACAAATTAAAGACTAGATAGGTGAAGAAGGCATATATTTCTCAGAATGTGGGATAAAATAAAGTGTATTCTATGGGGCGCCTGGGTGGCACAGCGGTTGAGCGTCTGCCTTCGGCTCAGGGCGTGATCCCGGCGTTATGGGATCGAGCCCCACATCAGGCTCCTCTGCTATAAGCCTGCTTCTTCCTGTCCCACTCCCCCTGCTTGTGTTCCCTCTCTCGCTGGCTGTCTCTATCTCTGTCAAATAAAAAAATAAATAAATAAATAAAGTGTATTCTGCTTTATAGGAAATTAAATAGATTGGACATCAGCAAAGTATGGTCATACAATCTGGCCTAGCACCTGCTTTTGTAAATAAAGTTTTACTGGGGGGGGGGCATGTGGGTGGCTCAGTTGGTCAAGTGTCTGCCTTTGGCTCAGTTCATGATCGCGGGGTCCTGGGATCAAGTTCCGCATTGGGCTCCCTGCTCAGTGGGAGTCTGCTTCTCCCTCTGCCCCTCCGCTCCTTGTGCTCACTTGCTCTCTCTCACTCTCTCTCAAATAAACAAACAAGTAATCTTAAAAAAATTAATAAAGTTTTATTGGAACACCACCTGGCTGGTTCCTGAACACACACTCTGTGGCTGCTTTCCTGCAACAATGACAGAGTAGCTGGGTCTGAGATCGTGTACCTGCAAACTCTGAAATATTTACCAGCTGGCCCTTCACTGAAAAAAAAATGGCTGGTCCTTAAGCTAGGTAATTTGCCCCCCTTATTGGTGTAATAGAATTCCAATAGCCATAAAATTCAATTTCTGTGAACTCTTTCGAGGCCGAATTTAAAATGGTTGCCTTTCCCCTGTGCCTGCATTCTGCCTTTTACACAAAATGTACATGTTTCCTCTCCCGTTTAGCCCATCTATCTTCTCACTTACGTATATATTTACAAGTCAGTTTCTTTTGTTCTGATGCCTGTTGAACATCCCATAATGGCTGGAGAAAACTGAGTATATTTGCAAACGGACATAAGTGAAGGCCTTTGGGTTTGGGCTCCTTCTCTAGCTGGAAGTGTTGGCCAAAGTCATTATACACATGTAATACACACCTCTGAGAATGGCAAAGGCCAGGTCGCAGAAGAACCGGGCAAATTAGAAAAGCCAATCTGAAATGCACCTCGGGCTGTGCTGTTTCAAGGGACCGTGGCTATTTCACGAGAGTGGCAAACACAGACCGCGCATGAAGGGAATGATCTGGATGCTAATGATGAGGCTATGACAGTCGGAAAGAGGACCCTTCCGTACTCCCATGTGGTGACGACGAGGGTGGAAAAGAAAGACCTCCAAGTTACCATCGTGGCGAGAAGAGGTTGAACAGGCGGGGAAGCACCCGGAATGACAGAGGAAATGGTATGCGGCAGAAGTGGCAAAGGGGAGGACGGTGGGCTGTACGCTCTAGGCTGAAAATCACAAACATTCCATTTGCCGAATGACCAGTCTGCCCTGAACTCAAGCTTTTGGAGATTAAAAAAAAAAAAAAAAATCACAAAATAAGGTGAGTAGCATCCAGGGCAGCTATTTGGACCCGGAGCCTGGAGTCGGGGGCACTACTCCCCTGCCTGCCTGTGGAGTGTGAGAGCGTTCAGAGAGCGGACGCCGCGTTCTCAGGCAGAGTCCCGCCGGTCTCTCAGTTTACCTGTGGGCGGGGGGGTGGCCATGGTGATCACGTGGGAGGCAAGTCCTGGAGTTTGTCCCCTCGTGTTTCGGAGGACTGAACTGTGATTGGGACGCAGGTGAAGCAGGTAGGAGGCGCCCACCACGGACAGACAGGAGCCCAGGTCCGCTGTGCTAAAAGAGCAGCCCCGCTGTGAAACTGAAAACTTCACAGAATGACACAAAAACAAAAATAAAACAAAACAAAAAAACAACCACCTAAAATGTTGCTAAAGCCATCCTGCAGGACACAAATTGCCATGAACTTTAATTGCTAATAGAAACAAATTTTGGTAGAGATCTGCTTCAAAGAAAGGACAGCCAAGGCCATTCATGAGGAGCGGTGAGCCTCTGGGACCCTCAGTAAGCAATCTGTGGTAGGAAGTCAGCAGTTCTGCCGGTGGGGGCTGACCTCAAGAGCTTGAGTTTCCTTCTTTCTTTCTTTCTTTTTTTTTTTTGGGGGGGGGGTTCTGTTTTTAAAGATTTTATTTATGTAATAGAGAGAGAGTGCGTGAGCACATGAGGTGGAGGGAGGGAGGAGCAGAGGCAGCGGGAGAAACAGACTCCCCACTGAAGCAGGAAGCCTGACACGGGGCTCGATCCCCGGACCCCGAGATCATGACCTGAGCTGAAGGCAACGGCTAACCAACTGAGCCAGCCGGGTGCCCCAGGAGCTTGAGTTTCTAAAACTTAGATTCTGGGCCTAATTGCTCTGCATATAACTTAACATTGTACACCTTCTTTGTTGAGACACATTCTTTGGTGAATCACATTGGAGTGAGCTCCTTAAAGGCCCCAATCAGCCCACCCCTCTTTGGCTAAAGGTGACAGTTTTATCCTGCTTTTGAGCTCAGTGCCTGAGTGGCCATGCACACATCTGGTTGTTGGGGTGTATGTGCAGGACGAAACTCCCATGCTTTAAAGCTCCAAGCAAATGGCCAGCCTCACTTTGCCGATGTGAGTCCAGAGTTATGGGGCAGCAACACCAAGAGGAGACGGAGAAGCCAGATGAGTCTGCAACATTTTACAGAGTCCCTGAGTTCTTGCAGTACGCGACCGCCGTCCGTGACCTTCACGCCACTTTTCCATGGGTAAGGCCCAGACAGTGCTTGTCAACATAACAAGACAAACAGAGCCCACGTAGAAGTGTAGGATCCTCTGGTTTCCAAGGCCTCCTCGAGTCAACTGTCTTTTAGCTAAAGTCTGCATCCTAGGTGCGTGGGAAGTGGATGCACATTCAACTCTAATGAAATAATCTGAACACAGCTGACTCATTTATTCTAGTGCCCATTTACCCTAGTAGACATCATAGTTCATTTTCATTCCCCAAGAGCTCCATCATGCCTCCTTCCCACCCAAACTCCATTTCAGCATGTAGCCAGTGGTTTCTATGCAATGAACATCTGCAGTATAATCACAGGGAATAACATATTCCCTATGAGCCAGGCACTGTGCTGTGTCCTACGCGGGTTATGCTTACTGAATCTCTACAACAGCCCTACAAGTACAGGTGAGTACGATGAACATCCCCATTTGACAAGTGAGACTAATACAGGAGCTAAGCATGATTTTTACATTTTAAATGGTTGGGGGGGGATCTAAATAGGAACTTCACACATGTAATTACATTAAATTGAAATTTCAGGGCACCTGGGTGGCTCAGTTGGTTAAGTGTCTGCCTTCGGCTCTAGTCGTGATCCCAGGGTCCTGGGATCGAGTCCCATTTCGGGCTCCCTGCTCAGCAGGGAGCCTGCTTCTCCCTCTCCCACTACCTCTCCCTGTTGCTCGTGCTCTCTCTCTCTCTCAAATGAATAAATACAAAAATCTAAAAAAAAAAAAAATTTGAAATTTCAGTGTCTGCAAATAAAGTTTTATTGGCACCCCGACGTGCTCATTCATTTAGTTACTGTCTGTGGCTGCATCTGGGATGCCACAGCAGATTTGAGAAGTTGCAATAGCGACCATCTAGCTAGCCACACATGGAATATTCACTCTCTGGCTCTTGACAGAATGTGTGGTGACCCCTGCCCTCATCTGGGGCAGTTAGGTCTCAAGGTCTCAGCAGACTGCAGACCCACAGTCAGAACTTTGTGAAATAAAATGTCAATAATGATTAAAAACAAAGACAGCGTCTTTGGTCTCTCTCAGACTAGCAAAAATTATAACCGCTGTACGTGCCTATTGTTTGAGTCTAGAGTTGCCATAGTCTCACACTGGGTTTAAAAATAGCGCTTGCTTCTGTTCAAAGCCAAGATGAAGCTGCAAGCCTGCCGCTCCGCTGCCTCCTGTCTGGGAGGGCTGCCGTGTGCCTGGATGGCACATCCACGCCACTGCTCCTGCAGCTTAGTCCAACGGCGCAATTAGAAGAAAAACTTAATGAACTGACACAGTAATGAGACTGACTTGTCCTCTTAGCAACAGTGACAGCAACAGTGCGGCTGCCGAGCATGAGGCTGAGATGTCTTCTTTGTGAGAACAAACAAGGTATCTTAAACACTGTTACTCTACAGCCCCGGGTCTGCCATTTTTCATTTTTTTCTTGGGTTTCCATGGAAAAATTGCTTAACACATAATGCCTAGGTCCCTGAAGAAGTTATGCCTTTAAGAGAGAGTTACAATAAAGGTCAACATATCTGGTGAGTAGCATCCCTTCTGGTCCTCCCTAGTTCTGATCTTTTCTTGCATCATGCCTAGTAACAAACATGCTCCTGCTAAGTCATCACGTGACCCAGGACTCTGCTAAGTGAATTGCCACTGACCAGCCAAGCCGATTTGAGCTCAGGTTCCAAGAAGTACAAGGTGGTGGTTCACCTCTTTCAGATAAGTATTCTCCCAGTTTTATCTGCATAGCGTCCATAGCCGTGGCTCTTCTCTATTCCTGTTTTATTCTGTGGCCCCCCGAGTTGTTTTGCTTTTCCCTTTAAATTTGGCCCTGCATTTTTTAAAGTCTATTCCCAGGGTTTAACCTTGTTGTTGTTGTTGTTGTTGTTGTTGTTGTTGTTGTTGTTACAGTGAATAGGATCTTACACTGTATCGTATTTTCCAATGATTTTTAGCTCATGAATAGCTATTGCTTTTTTGCAAATTTATTTTACTGGCCATCTTTTAGAACTTACTCATGGTAAGTTCCATTTTTTTTTTTCACTTGGATTTTTAGGAAGAGAAAGAGTCTGAAAACAATTATAATTTTATCTTCTACATTCTAGTATTCCTACACTGTGCTTCCTTTTCCAGTCCTATTATAAATGTGGATACCCTTAAAATTGATCCCTAATACATGAAGCCTCATTGTATGGACTCCAGTAGTAGTCTGTGTTCTTTTTTTAAAAAAGTGAAGCCCTATAAATAAAGCCACAACTTCTGATCTGCAAAGTCATTTTGCTGACATCATCTTCTGTGACTCAGATTCAATCTTAGTAAACTGGAAATGAAAATTTCTGATGCTATTTCACAGGATTATTGGGTAAGTAAAACAAAATGATGCATATAGCTTTGCTTAACACAATTACCAAAGCGTCCATTCTACGGGAGAGATGTGATGTGCGAGGAATATCAAAGTGACACTGTGGAAATGATGTCATTAACACGGCGACACAGATCATTCCCGACTTCAGTACCCTTCACAAGAACACCGGCTAGCAACTCTCCATGCACAAGACATCACTGTGAAAATCCCAGAACTTGGGGTTAATGCTGAAGCAACCCCTGGGCCACAGAGACTGAGAAGAACACAATACAAGGGTAAGAGGAGCAGCCATGCTGTGACATGTCCGCTCCCCAAGGCAGGCCCAGCACCGCCCCTAGAAGGCCCCCTGGATCTAGGGTTTCTCCTATAGCAGAAGAGAGTCCAAGGTGAACAATCTGGCTCTTCCAGTGCTGTAGGGCACTTCCTGGGAGGCCCACTAGGATCTCACTGCCTGGGGATCCCTGGAGGAATCTGCAAGGCTCAGCCACAGGGCATCGGATTGTGATGGAGAAAGGGGCTGGGCTTACACTCAGATCTGGGTGGACCACATTCCTGCTGACAGTGGTGCCTAAGCAGAGATCCCAGGCAACGCGTCTGCCCATCTGCAGGGCAAAGCAGGGGGCCCTGCCTGGCTAGAAAGTTCAGCGGGCAGGTCTGCCTGACTTGACCCCAGGCAGTGGACTGTGCTGGCCAGGGAGTTGTACTGCCACACCTAGGGAGGGCAGCAAATCCACAGCTTGGCTCAACTGCTGAATATAGCCTCCAGTCCAGCCAGGCCAGGAAGCCTGGTCTGAGAACCTGGGCAGCTGTGGAGCCCATCCTACAGCCCCACTGAGGCAGAAGCCAAGCCAGCAACCTTGTCTAACAGTCGAGCACAGCCTCAGGCCCCACATAGCCAGGGACCCTGCCCAGTGACCCTCGGCAGCCTCAGAGCTCAGCCTATGGTCCTGCCCAATTGCTGAACACAGCCTGAGGCTTTATCCAGGCAATAACCCTGTCCCATCATGGAGCACAGTCTACAACCTCACCCAATGTGGGGGCCTGGACAGCAACCCTGCCCGACTGTAGAGAAAAGTCTCCAGCCCCACCCAACTGTGGGATATAGCTCGAACACCTCCTGATCTGAGAGCTCAGCCAACAAACTTGCCCAACAGTAGATCATAACCAGTGGTTTACCCAATTGCAAAGCCCAGACTGTGGCTCTGCCCAACTTCGGGGCTATAGTCTGTGAACGGGCCTGATCACACAGGCCCTATCCAACCATGAAACCCTGCTCATAGCCCTGCGTGAACACAGATCAGCCAGCAGCACCATCCAGGTGGGAAGAACAGCCTGAGATCCCATCAGATTAGAATTTGAAGATTCGACTGTTTTGGATTTTCTAGACTCATTGTATTTCCACACAAATTTTCTAATCACATTGTTAATTCCTACCAAAAAAAAAAAAATCTGCTGGAATCCTGATTGAGATTGCATTTAATTTGTAGGTAAGTTTTGGAGAATGTTCATCTTATCTATATTTCCTCTTTCTATCCATGAACATAGCATACCCATCCTTTATTTATTTGCCTTTTAATTTCTCTTGGTATTGTTTTTATGCACAAGTTTTATGTATCTATCATTAAATTTATCCTTTGGTATTTTGTGTTGTTTGATGTTTTGTAAAAGGTACTGTTATTCTGAATTTCATTTCCCAATTCTCTGTGGCTAGCATTAGAAATATAAATTCAAGGGCGCCTGTGTGGCACAGTGGTTAAGCGTCTGCCTTCGGCTCAGGGCATGATCCCGGCGTTATGAGATCAAGCCCCACATCAGGCTCCTCTGCTATGAGCCTGCTTCTCCCTCTCCCACTCCCCCTGCTTGTGTTCCCTCTCTCGCTGGCTGTCTCTATCTCTGTCAAATAAATAAAATCTTTAAAAAAAAAAAGAAATATAAATTCAGAAAAGAAGACTCAAACAGGAAGATGGACACTACTGGATCATAAAACATATTAAGACTTAAGACGCATTAAACCCAGAATAAATGTGATATTTGCATAAGAACAGTCAAATACATTACTGGAACAGAATAGAAATTCCAGAAATAGATCCATACACATATGGTCAGCTGACTTTTGCAAGGGTTGCAAAGCAATTCATTAAGAAATAGAAAGTGTTTTCAATAGATCATGATTGGAACATCTAGATAACCTTAATCTTTACTTCATACCATAAACAAAAATTAAACCGAGCAATTATGATGGGTTTTATGCCTACATATGGTAAATAAAACTATAAAGGTTTAAGAAGAAAATATAAAATGATATCTTTGTAACCTGAGGGAGGCAAGAATTTCTATGACAGGATACAAAACTCAAACTTCCATTCATTAAAAGGCGTCGTAAAGAATAGGAATAGTAAAGCCACAGAGTGGGAGAAGATATCTTCAAAGGTTATATCTAACAATAGACCTGTATCTAGGATGCTGTGATATTCCTATAAGTCATTAACAAAAAGACAATCAACCCAGTGAAAAGATGAGAAAGAACTTCATCAGCCTTCCACGAAGAAAGATATGTAAATGGCCAATAAGCACAAGAAAAACTGCTCATTGTCAATCGTCATCGGGGAAACAAATGGTAAGTACAGGGAGATACTAGGACATGACCTCTAGTATGGCTAAAACTAAAACAACTGACATTATGAAATATTAGTAAGGATATGCAGCATCGAGAAGTCTCATAAGTTGGTGATGGGAAGGGAAATTAGTTAAGTAATTTGGCAAACTGTCTGCAAATTTCATATAAATTTACCGTATGACCTAGTAATTCTACACCTATATACTTACCCAAGAGAAATGAAAACACATATGTAATAGATACAAAGAATATAATGTATATTATACATCATATGCTGCTGTATACCAAGTTAATGTATCACATTTTAACCTTTTAAGATACATGGATTGTTACTTTATAATACTGACATTGCCTAAGTCCACCATCATCCTGCATAACTTTGCTTAGCTTTACACACACTGAAGAAAATAACTAATATCATAAAAGACATAGTAACAGCATATTAACATGCAATGCACACAACAGTTTTCCATAAGATCAACAGAATTCTGTTTATCTAGCTCTTAATGGAATAATCTTCTTACAAAATCTTATCAGTTAACTTGATGGCAAATAAATATTATTCCATATTTTAGCATCGGTGTTGCCCAGGTTTCAGTAGTGGCTTAGATGGTGAGGCTAGCCTGGAGTTCTGGAGGAAAGGGTTCCATCATCAATTAAGGATGGCTGCTATGCGTACCTGGGCAGGCGCAGGGCAGACAAGCATGCCTCAAGGTAACATTTGCCATCCCAGACTTAGATAGTTAAAATTTAGTACAAGTGCAAAATAGTAGAAATGCACTTAGCAGAGTCTGATCTTTCTTTGATGATTCAAAACTTTATTTATTAATTCATTTTTTTGTTTTTGTTTTTGTTTTTTTAAGAGAGAGAGAGCACGAGCTGGGGTGGGGTGGGGTGGGAGGAACAGAGGGAGAGGGAGGGAGAGAATTTTAAGCATGCTCCATGCCCAGCGTGGAGCCTGACACAGGGCTCGATCTCAGGACCCTGAGATCATGACCTGAGCTGAAATCAAGAGTTGGATGTTTAACTGACTGAGCCACCCAGGCACCCCTAAAAGAAACTTTAAAATATTTTAAGACTACAGGCTCATCGTCACAAACATCAGTCGTGAACCAACAAAAATTTTTTTTGTTTTGTTCAGTTCTGGGTAAGCAAACATTTATTGTAGATCAAATGGCTATGTGTTTAAATTAAAGTACCTTTAAAATTGAAAGAGTATATACGGAGGGAAACATCCCCACTATTTTAGACAGCACCCAGCACTCGTGAGATTACAGTAATACGAGGCAAGACTTCTACAAGATGATAGGCATCCTAACAGTCAAAGTGAGTCTCTGGACATCACTCTAAGCCTTAATGAGCATTACTTTATCTTCCAGGAACAGCAGGAGAATAACCTTCTTACTCCCCACATTTGCAACAGTTTGAGTTCCAGATGTTGGGGGCTGCTCAGCAGGGTTTTGGCAGCTCCACACATTTCTTAACAGATAGATCTGTTTTCATTGCCTTAGAAAAAAAAATTAGTTGGCAAATTTACAATGCCATCTTTTCAAAGAAAATAAGAAGGAAAAATGACCTGCATATTTACTAAGCTGTTGGTTACAGTTTTCATCATCTTTGCTCAGTTTTCAGGACCATGAATTGCGAGGGAGGGAAACGAATAAAGGGGCTGAATCCATGAAGCCCCAACAAAAATCTAGCATTTGGTGTTCTGACTTCCAGCCATCAAGTGTAAAACTATACTATTGTATTGCTCCTTGGAGAGAAATCAGAGCTAGGTTGTTTATCTAGAGAAGCCACATGTCTCCTGTAATGATGCTTGCTTTATCAGAATGTTATTTCACTTCTCTTTTCAGAAATTCATCCCAATACAGAGCCGGGCTTGATGTATTAATAAAATTTCACCTCCTTTCCCTCTCTCTTCTCTACCTGGCTCACTATTTGGGACTGAAATTACAAAAAGAAAATCTTCCTTTCTTTCATACACTGCTTTGGGTGGTGCAATGAAGCTACTGAAAAATGACCAAATTTTGCTGTATTTAAAATCCCTGAATGTGAAAGATCATTAAGTAAACCTTCTCAGTAGGATTATTGTGGAGAAAACACACAAACTTAAAAGACAAGCCATCTGATTACGGACTTGCTTCCGACACTGATTTAATAAACCCAAGATGTATCACAGCCCCCAACGTGGGGCTCTAGAATCAGAGACCCTGGGGTAATAGCCTGGCTCTCTCGCATCAGCCGTGTGAGCTCATCTGAAGTTTCCTCCTCTGCGAATTAGGAATACGCTATGGCTGCCTTACAGGGTTGTCACAAGGATTAAAGAAGATCATGCCTGGGAAATGCTGGCACAGTGCCTGGCCCAGCATCAACATGAGTACATGTTAACCACTATTTGAGAAACTGAGCAAGTTACTTCTCTTTCTAGGGCTTCATTCTGTGTGTGCGCACGCATGTGTGCGTGCCAATGTTATTTTCCGTATGTGCCTTGAACACTCCTAGGGATAGTGGTGAACCTCTTAATGGCTAGAAAGGTTGGGGGATGTGAGACCCCCTCCCCAAGACCCTCAACTGAAACAGCTCCTCTTTTGTGTTTCTACAAGCTAGGTTTCTGCTGAAGATTCCTTCGGAAGAATGCTCTGTTGTTTCAAAAGGAGGCGGCAGAAAGCGGGGGAGCTTGCAAATCCAAAGTCTGTATTTTCTCCCTCCTTGATCATGCCGCTCATGCCTTTCAAGGCTGATTGCAGACCTACTGTGTGCCGGTCTTCACAGAAGGCTTTGTCTCTGAGGCGGCTGGTCCCCAGCCTTGTTCTTACTGTGTTCACACCAAAGCGAGGAAACAAAGAAATCGAGAATTTCAATGTGGATGGTTGGAATGGGTCACAAAAAGGAAGGGATACTTCTGATCAAGAGAATTCAGGACAAATTCATGGTCAAGGTGACATTATAACTGTCCGTTATTAATAATGATGAATAACAGCAATCATTGAGGGCTAACCATGGGCCAGACATCGAGCTTGGTGCTTTACATGAATTATCTTGTTTAATTCTCCCAACACCTAATCACCCACCCCATTTTAAGAACTCAGAAAGGGGAGGGGCGCCTGGGGGCTCAGTCAGTTAAGCGTCCAACTCTTGACTTCGGCTCCGGTCATGGTCTCAGGGTCACGAGATCAAGCTTTGCATCAGGCTCCACACTGAGCATGAGGCCTGCTTGAGAGTCTCTCTCTCCGCCTCCCTCTGCCCCTTCTTCCCCCACCCCCTGCTGGGGCACTCTCTCCAAAAAAAAAAAAAAAAAAAAGAATTAAGAAAGGAGGGAGGTACCATAGCAGCCAGTGTTTGAGCTAGGTTGCTGGTTCTGAGTCTGGATGTGTATTTACATGGGTATACCATCCCCCTAAGGCAGTCTGACTTGGAACAATAAAGACCAGATTTCATCAATGCTAAATGCACATTTTTCTTCCCATTTTATAGTTTCAAAATTGGGATGCATCTTACATTCAATAGCATGCCACAGATTTCTTGGCAACATTCCTTCTTTCCTGGTAGCACAGAAATAATGGCGCGTCATAGATGTCAAAGGCATCTCAGATTTGATGAAGTGAGATGACATGCTGGCAGAAAGCTCAGGAGGTGGGACACCCCGGATAGATGAACCCATGTGTGCAAAGAGGGCAGAGGCATACGTGCCAGCATGCTGTCCTCAAGGAATAAGAATCAACTGAGGGGACTGGTGGACATGATAAGAGCTGAAACTATAAATGCAGAATCAGGGGACAACAGGGCTTCCTGACAAGCTCTGGCACTTCCCCAAAGTAAAGGGGAAGTATACTGGACATTTCTCGGTTGTCCCGATAGTGGGGTTTCCAACAGCATTTAGTGAAGACGGGAGGCAGCTTGAAAGGCCAGTGTCCTGCAGTGCGTAAGATGGTCCTGCCCATGGAAACACCGCCTCACCTTCTGCCTACCTTTCAACCACCAATCACAGTGAAACACCTGTCCACAATGAGCTGAGAATAGAATCTAAACTCCATTTACAGAGGAACACAATGCAATATTCAATGACTTTCACAAATGTGAAACTACTATGTAAATTAAGGGAGACCTCCACTTTGTCTTGTGAGATCTTTACCACCTTGTTCTCTTTTGCAAAATCCCATCCTGGACAACCGTGTGGATCATGGGATCATATTGTCCATACCTCTGGATCAGCCTGGACCAGAAGCTGCCTAATCCCATCGGTGGCACAAGCATTAAGAAATCATTAAGATCCAGTGTAGTTAAATTCAAGCATCTGTGTTTTAAAATACATATTATTTTTTTGTAATTTACTTTGCTTTTACATCTTTTTAAATGATAGTTACTGCATTATATCTACCTTCTGGGTATAATTTGGTTCTATTATTTATGAATTTAATTTCATGATAATTAAAAATATTTTACAAATATTTGTTATAAAAAGGTGGAGAGGGACTTGGATCTGTATGGCTGCAAACTACAGGTGAGATCAAGGCTTGGACACTTGACAAAGATTCAAATCTGAGAGGCAATGAGAAGGAATCAGAGAAATTATGACAGATTTGAGAAATTTTGAAAAATACAGAAAAAAATGTTAGGAATAAAATTGGAATCATCCATAAGTTAATCATCCAGAAATAAGCACTGTTAATTTTTTTATCCCTCTTTACCTACCCACTTATATTTTCTTTCTTTCTTTAAGTTGGGATCATATCGTTTTTAGAATTCTTTCCTACACGATGATCAATTATTAACTATTAATTATGATCCTGCATTCTATTAATTATTCTTTTTAAACACCTCTTTCAGTGGCTGCATAATATTTCATCAAAAGTAATTCCACCTATTTCCTTTAGGACACATTAACAGAGCTGGTTGATCTCCCAATATGTTCTGCAGATAGTATATAATAGCAGGGGCTGCCTGGGTAGCTCAGTCAGTTAAATGTCTGCCTTTGGCTCAGGGCATGCTCCCAGGGTGGCGGGATCAAGCCCCGCATCAGGCTCCCTGCTCAGCGGGGAATCTGCTTCTCCCTCTCCTCCCAGCTTGTTCTCTTCTCTCGCTATCTCTATCTCTCTCTCTCAAATAAATAAATAAAATCTTAATGAAAATAGTATATAATAGCACGATTATAGTGATGAAAGGAGCTTTAGAATTTGCCAGGATTGGGGCACCTGGGTGGCTCAGTAGGTTAAGCATCTGACTCTTGATTTCGGCTCAGGTCACGATCTCAGGGTCGGGAGATCGAGCCCCCAGTTGGGCTCCACACTCAGAGGGAGTCTGCTGGAGATTCCCTCCCTCTGCCCCTTACCCCGCTTGCACATGCTCTTTCTCACCCTCTCTCACCCTCTCTGTCTCACTTTCTCTAAAAATAATAAGTAAACAAATCTTAGAATTTACCAGATTAATCTCCATACAATAGAGGTGAAAAAATGGAGGAGCAGAGAGAATAAGTCACAGAGACACAAGAAGCCTGGTCTTTATTCCCAGACTAATGTCTCCTTTGTATTATTCTAAAGCTGCCTTCTCTGGTGCTCCCTCTTTAATGAATTGACCCACGACTGGCATCTTCATGCTGTATGTAATCACTTGTAACTATTGATTTGGCTTTCAACACAAACAAAAGCTGGACGTTCAACGGGGTGTGCAGCTGAGAGGCAATGCTTTCTGCTTTGGGAGCAGAAACATACACAGATAAACAAGAAACATCTCTCATTCTCAGTGCCCAGCAGCCACAGCAGGAATTCTTCACGGGTGAGACCGAAATATTGCATGATTCCAAGAAAGTTTTATTACCAGAAACATATGGGAGGATCGATTTAATGCCAAATCATTTTGAGCTATAATAAAGATGATAACAGCTTGACTTCAGACATGATATGTAAACACATGGCTCTTCAAATTACAGTCGGCTTACGTGTTCAATGTAACGTAACCCATTATGCACACAGATAATGCAGATTCGGAGCAAAGAACATCTATGCCATCCAATTTAAATGTGGGATACGTACTTCCTGTCCATTCTGCAGATGCAAAATAAGACCTGTGCTGCAAATGGTCAAGGGAGGTTCTCAGTAAGGGATAACTACAGAGTCTCAGTTATATGTAGGGAATCGGGTAGGAGGAAGAGGCAGGGAATGAGGCCAAAGGAGGATAGCAATTAGCATTAATCTCAGGAAAAAGTGAGAATGGTGCTCCTGGCAAGGGAAATCAACCCACCGTGAAAAGTCGGGGGCACTGATTACAGATCAAACCTTCTATCACCATCATATCTACCCCAATAACTGCAGTAACTTCCTAGCTAGTTCCCGGCTCCCATCCTTGCCCCCCACAGCAGTATGCATGATCCTATTAAAACCTAAGGCATGGTCCTTGGAGTTGGGTTGGGCTAAGAGTAGAAGTGACGTCGACAGTTGCCAGGCCAACAGAGGTCAGAGCCACTGTGCCCTCTCCAGCTCCCCTCCATCTTTCTCTGCCTCAGCAACCTTGGAGATCCCATGGCCCAGAGGGAAGAAGGCTGCTTGACTGGCATTTGACTGTGACATGAGTAACACCTACACTTGCATTGTGTTAAGTCACCGAGACTTGGGATGAGGAGTATTTGTTACTATAGCACATCACTTGTCTTGACTAATACAGCTATTATTTTAGTAAAGCCATAGAAAGCCTTGGTGAACAAGTATTCACCTTGTGACAATATCTCATGTCCTACAAGGAAAGTTGAATTTATTTTTCAACTTATATTTTGTTCTGTAAGAAGTTAAATGCATTATGTACAATCTGGGGATATGAATCCAATCACCGTACCTCCCCAAATACATTTATTCATCTTGGCAATCTTGTAGATGCTCATTCAAAGTCCCTTTGAAATTCAGCTTTGATGGATAAATGACTTTTATTTGACTGTTTCACTAAATGTCTCCCCCTCTAGGAATTAAAAAGAAAATCCAAAGATTTTCAGTCTGTAAGATGCTTCACTTAATTATTGATGGCTGCAGTTGAGGCCATGATCAAACAAATTAGCTCAGCTCTGCTGAGGGAGAAAATATCCTACTGAAAAACAAAACAGAAATTCTCTACAAATCTTTCGTGGTTTGGATATGAACAACTTGTGGGTGACCTCAACTACAGTGAAAGGTGTGTGTGTAGATCATCTGACGGTTACGGCAGCGTTGATACCATTGAACGACCCGTGACCAAAAAGTGGGTACCAGGCTGGGCATCGGCCAGCATGGCAAGGTGACAGTGATGAAGAAGACAATATGCTGAGCACAGCTTGCCGTTAAGGGAGAATAGATATGATAATCATAGAACCAAGTTAATGAAAGCTTGGCATCAAAGTGAGAGAAATAGCTTGAAAAAAAGAAATATCTTGAAGATTCTGGAAATCTGTAAAAATGGAACCTGACCCAGAAAAGGAGTGGCGGGTGTCCTTGAGGAAGTGATGCTTGAGGTAGGACTGAAGGGTGGGGAAGGGGAAGAGTATTTTAGAGGGATGGGTGTGTGGAAAAGCCCTGTGGCAGGAGGGAGGGCATAGCCCTGAAGAAAGAAAAGAAAAGCACTCAGAAGTCATGCAGTTTGTGGCAAGAGAGGGATTTGGAGATTTTGGGGGCGGGGGACGGACATGCAGGGCTGCAGGAAACAAAGCAAGGGCTTCAAGGGGGAGCAAGGAGGGGCGGGGCTATCTGCACCGCTTCACCCTAGATGACTCCAATCCCAAAGCAAGCCCATGCTTTCAGTCCAAGCCCCATCTGGCCTAAGGTCCAGGCAAAGGGGTGGAGGCAGGATGGTCCTGCTTTTAAAGAGGATGTTCTAGTAAGAAGACATATCTGCATAAAGACCTGGAGCAAATGAAGAAAGCAGCTTAGGCATCAGACAGCCTCACCGTTGAGTCATGGCTCTGCCATGTTATTTCCCAGTCTCAGTTTGTTTGTCTCTAAAATGGGGGCAACAGGCAGACCTCCTATAGCCACTGGGAATATGAGAAGAATGATGGAAAGTGCCAGAGCAGATGCCTACCACTGATTTTCTTCTCTTGGCTGAGGAAGTCGCAGGCCAGGGGATGTGCTTAGCCTTAGACACATCAGAATCATCAGAAGGACAAGGAGAAACTCCTGAGGAACAACTCTCAAACGATATCCCTGCTTCCTCGCCCCTCCGGGACAGCCCTGGGGAGGTCTCCCGCGGTGGCCCAGCAGGGTGGAGCCCCAGTGGCCCACAGCAGTGACCAGCCTTCAGTGCACACTGTCTTTCCACTCTTACCTCCCAGCTCTCCTGTCTCCACTGTCCTGTGCATCCGGGGATCAATCCCAAAGCCACTGCTTGCACTTACCTGCTTCCCTCAGGAGTAAATAAGTCTGTGGCTGTGAAGAGCGCATGGTATAAAAAAGCATTTAGTCAAGGTGGGATTTTGTAAGTATTGTTATGGGGGGAGCAGAATTTAAGGAACTACACTCAGGATTATGAGCCCAGACAAAGAAGAGCCTAGTTCAGGGCCAGTTCAATGAACAGAATCTGGAGAACTTCCAGCTGCTTTTGCCAGAGAGCTCTTGCCTACACCAGGACTGACCAAACCTCAGACAGAAATGATCTTGCCAACAAGAGCTGGAAGTCGTTGTGAGCCTGGAAGAAGGGGAAGGGGAAACTCCTGGAAAGACAGAATCTGTAAGAATCACGGTGAAGACAAATGTAACACCAAAGACATTATCCTCCTCACTTAAGTCCTCAATAACGGAAGTAGCTACCAACAGTCTCTCCGCATAGAGAGTAAATCAGAATATGTGCATGTGTGTTTAATGTATATTCGGGCATGGATGCAACAACAAGAATAAATGTACAGATATTACAAGCATCTGCTATGGGCTGGGAAGACAAAGAAATGTTCTGATTTCACAGAATTTGCATTCTAGAGTGTGGAGACAGACAATAAACAAAAGAATTAAGTAAAAATCTGCAATTGTCAGATGCAGACATGTTTTGGAAGCAAATTCGGCACAAGAGGAGAAAGCAGTATTGCCCTTTTAAATAGGATGACTCTGCAGGCCTTAGGGAGAAGGTAACGTCTGCATAGACAGACCAGAAGCAAACGAGACGGAAAGCCACGAAGATGTTTGCAGGGAAAAACCATGTTAAGCCAGAGAAAGAGTAATGCAAAGGCCCTGAGCAGCTATAGGGCAGAGGACAGCACATTTTTTTCTACAAAGGGCCACATGGTGAATAATTCTGGATTATTGGGCTATGCCATCTCCCTTACAACCACTCACTTCTGCTATAGCCACAGAAAATATGTAAGCCAATAGTTACGGCTGTGTTCAAATACATCTTTACCTATGGCCCTTGAAATGTAAATGTCATATAATTTCCACATGACACAGAATATTCTTATTTTTCTATTTTTTTCAACCATTTAAAAATGTAAAAAAAAAAAAAAAGATTTTTTTTAGCTCATCGGCTAGGCAAAAATAGGCAGTGGGCTAGTTCTGGCTCTTGGGTGGTAGCTGGCCAAACCCTATCATCAGAGCCCTTTGGGTCTGAAGAAAGCTTTAGCTTTCACTCTAAGATGGGAAGGAACAGGAGGTTTGAACAGAAAAGCAGCACAATCTGACTCTGACAGGAGCAAAAGGGCTCTGACTTGTGTTAAGAGCAGGTGACAAGGGAACGAGGTTGAAAGAACAGAGAGGGGCAGGGAAACCTGCTGAGAAGCTTCACACAAAAACTATTAACTATCCTTTTAATTAAGGGTATGGTGGTTGGAACGATCATTTGTGATTCCAAACGCATATTTGCAATTTCCACGACTGGACAATGAGCCCGGAATTACAGTGTTAGAATAAACACCTGCCATCAAGAAATATATCACTAGATCAAACGAGCCATAGTGCAAAAATCCCATTTATATTTATATTTCATAGCATTGAGATGGCGTTATCTTTGAGAAAGGGAGCTTATCTCTTATTTTGCATGTGCTTTTTATCTCTGACTTCAAAGGCAATGCTCTTTGGCCGTGTTTTTAATATCATCGTGTTTGCATTTAACTCAAAATCAAAGCTGACACCAAAGCTTTCGATTCGTTGGAAAAGCATCACCCGGACACCTCCTCTCTCCCAAGCACCTTCTTGGTGCTGGACTTTGTATTGAAAAGTAAGAGAGCTGTTACAAACATGGGGGTTATATAACTGAATGACTGCAGTCTGAAAACAGAATTTACCACAGAGCTATGAAAATGGTGCTATTAGGGCAGGTTGTCAAGAAATGATGAATACTTGTAACTGACTATCATTTCTTTAAGTCTTCACGCGTGAGTAGGCCATTAATCTGAAATTGCTCCCACACCACGAGCTGTCACCTACTTTGTCTGTCCATAAGGCCTAAGATGTCTTCTTCGGAACGGGGAAATAGGACCAGACTAAGGTTTAGGCTTAGATTTCTGCCTTAGTGTACAGGTAACGTGTGTGTGTGTGTGTGTGTGTGTGTGTGTGCGTGCACGCCCAAGCGTACTGTCCCATGAGCGACCACAGGGACCGTTTCTGGGCAATTTAGTGAAGAAACATTTTGTTAGTGCACTGATGTGGTAAATGATTTATATTTCTGTTCCACTGGACCAAGAATTGAAAAACGCTCCTAAAAATTGAGCCTGGGGTCATGAACATTATTTTTAAATCCACAGTGAGTTAAGGAAAAAAGAGTCACAGTGTGTCTAAATATTTGCACTGACTTCCATTGAGAACTTTATTAATAATGAATTCTATTGAAGATTTAACCCAAATATGAAATTGAGAAAAAACAGACACTGCTTTTTCACTCTCCCTGTGTCTTATAGTTTTGTGTGTGTGGTGGTCTTCTAGGAGTTATAAGCACACAAGCTATCATCACCACACTCTTATGCGATGTCTCAGAGGCGTAATCCCCGTAGCAGGCACCATGACGAGGAAGAAACTGGCAAGGATATACAGGCACCAAAAGAAATCTCAAACTTACACTATTTCTAATCCAAATGCAAGAAAATTCATAAGGAAAAAAATGTCTAAGGTCGACCCCCTTCCTCATTGAAATATAAAAATAATAACAATACCCTAATAAAATGAACTTACATATTTGCTCCTCCTACAGTGAACTCTGATTTTTAAAAAGACAGTGCATCTGAATGACTTCTCAATGATGGAAAAATGAGTGATGGCGTGAATCGGATCCAGGATATTTACTGAAAAGAATCACATCTCAATCATCTCTGCCAACAGAGCAGTAAGAATAATCCCATTCAGGGGCGCCTGGGTGGCGCAGTCGTTGGGCGTCTGCCTTCGGCTCAGGGCGTGATCCCGGCGTTGTGGGATCGAGCCCCACGTCAGGCTCCTCTGCTATGAGCCTGCTTCTTCCTCTCCCACTCCCCCTGCTTGTGTTCCCTCTCTCGCTGGCTGTCTATCTCTGTCAAATAAATAAATAAAATCTTTAAAAAAAAAAAGAAGAATCCCATTCAAAAGGTAATAGAATGAAATGATTTTTGTAGAGGTTGGATCTCATTCGGGTTTCTTTTTATAATAATGTTTTGGATATTTAAGGTGCTTAATAAAATATTAGAATGAGCATGCTTTTCTACTATGATCTGGCTAGTGGTTGGGGAGTGATGCTAAGGAGGAGTCTGGTTAAAAATACCCCAGGAGCAGACACTCACTCACTGCAGATAGTTCACTAGATGAGGATTCTGGCTCCAAATGGCATCTAACTTTGGTCATAATGGAGTAGCCGGTACTGGCGTTACCCATAAATTAGAAAACTGGAGAAAATATATGAAACTACGGTTTCAGATGCTGTCAACAGTCAGTGAAGGATTGATTCCTAAATACAAAATAGCGAGCCCTGTTGTTGTCACAGCTCTGTGGCTGACTGAGTCCAAGAAGAAAATGCAGAGAAGGGCCTGGTGACCTTACAGGGTTGAGAAGATAGAAAGGACCTGAGGCTGCCAGAAGATGCTGGATAGGGCTCTCCATAAAGAGGCAGGTACGGAGAAAAAGAACTCCAGATGTCTGCACGGCAGTCCCATTAGTCTCTTCTGAGTAGGAAGCTGGGCAGGCAGAGAGCACAGCTCTACGAGGCTGAGCAAAGAATGGCTAGGAGCTGCACAATGAATAAAGCTACAAGCAAACTCCAGAGGTCCTAGACCCCTCTCCTCTTTCTAGAAGCCCTGCCTCTATCAGGTGAGCAAACCTGGACCAGACTCCTGACAGATGAGAGAATGCATGGAAGAAAGCCCAACTGCTCTGGCCAAGGCTGTTTTGGACCAATGTACAGCCAACAAGCCCCTGTACATCCAAAGGAGCCCATATCGTCAGCAGGGCCACTCAGCTGGTCTGTATGTGACATTAGCAATAAGCTAAGCTGAGACCAGCCAAATCTGCATGAATCAGCAGAACCCCCAAGCCAACCCATAGACTTGTAATCAATAATGAATGCTCACTGAGGCAGTGCATTTGGGGTAGGGGAGTTGTTACACAGTGGTAGCTAACTGATACATATCTCACACACACACACACACACACACATATACGCACATAGATATACACACACACATTATGTAACTGATAATACCTAATGCATTCCAATGAAGTGATTTAATATGACATATTTACTTAATTCTGAAGTTTTCTTAACTACTCAAAAGAAATGAGAGAAGATAGGACTGTTGGAATGAATCTTTCCAATTATTTTCTTTTCAATCACATTTAATAACATTAACAAATGATGCTTGGAGATTACCTTGTGTTTTTATCCCCTGGCTATTATTGGCATAACATTATAAGCAATCTTCTCTGTGTCTGGGGATTAGTGTGACTGACGTGGGATAAAAGCTTCAAAATCCTCCAAGTTTAGGTCTGAAATTTGGCATCTTGCATCACAAGCCACACTTTCCAGACCAAGAGGTGGGGTTTTGGCGGGGGGAGGTTCTGTTTGGTTTGGTTTTTTTGGAATAGCAACTCAGAGAAATGCTTTCTGACTTGGATCGTGTTACTACAACAACAGTCCCACATGGCTCTTTAGCTCAAGTTCATTCTTTTAATTAGCAGACTGAGATTCCTCCTCCTCCCCAACCTTTTCCCCTAGGAAAATTTTCCAAACATCTCTAGCTCTTCTCTTTCCTTTGGGTGTTCGCATGATGCCAGGAGGAATTTGCTAATTAGAATATTTTAGTGTTGGGTGATGGCTTTTGTGATTTTGAGAGAGTCTTTGTAGAGCAGATTTTTCCTAAGAGGTATTTTTTTCCTGAAAGAGATAATCCCATGATATATATCTGTACAACTCTAATTTTGACAAAAAGGGAATTAAGAATGGGCTTCTGATAGCTTGGCATTCATGCTGGCACAATGGAGTTAAGAGCGTGGGAGTAACCTGCACTGGAATTCTTCCTTAACTCTGTATGATCTTTATTAACTCATCTAACAGATGTTTGAGCATATTCCAGATATATCATGAGATATAATGGTGATGAATTTTTGTGAACTATGCCAAGACAATGATGAACAAGACCTCCTCTTCATGGAGCTTAAACTATAAACTATAGAATAGGATACTTGCTAGGAAGACAGCGTACAGGAAAATTAAGTTATCTATCTGGATTTTCTTTTTCTCACCTCTAGAATGGGTATAATCTTACTACTGCCATTTCTGCATTCTGTGAGGTGTCAGTGAGGAAATTCATGGACATTTCAGTTGGGGTTGCATTCAGCTATGAATAACAGAAAGCCTAATATGGAGTTTATCAGTCACCGGTAACAACAGTCTGGAAGTAGACAGTTGCTGGTGTTATTCCAATGGCTCCACACGGGAAAGTCTCTTGGTCTTTTACTCAGATGCCAAGCATGGCTGCTGTGGTTCCAGCTATTACATCTGTATTCACAGCAAGATGAAGTAGAGAACAGCCAGACTAAGCTATCACTTTTTTTAGTAAAGTAACAGCTATTGGAGAACCCACCCAAACTTCAGATTAGACCTTACGGGCCAGACAGCATCACAGGGTCACAGATAGTTGTAGAAAAGCCTGTGAATGTGGGTACTTAGCTTTCCCAGCCTCTACAGAGGAGTGGGTTGAAACGGGTACTGGATCCACCAAACTAGAGTGCTGGCTACAAACACTTAACTCAAGCATGGATTAGTATAAGCACTCTGTGCCTGGTAGCTACCTGCTTCTTCATGTTCTTAAGTTCTAGACACAAAAAGGATTTTCTAGGTGAAGTAGGCTGATGCAGTCAGCCAGGAAATTGGATTTTCTTTGACCCAATCAATTTAGGACCAGCAAGCAATTTCCTGGGACCAAGCATAACTGCTCAGAGAATTTTAAATAAAAAGGCAACTATATCCAGGTGGCATCAGAAAATGTCACTTACAAGAGAAGGAGCAATACTCTGTAGAGATTAATGGTTTACAAACTGCAGACTGAGAACGCTGTGGAACACACTGGGATGTTGAGAATGTCCCCAAGTGACCTTTTAAATTTCATGTTTTCATTTAAATATAATACCCTTTCTTAATTAATATAGTATGTTCTGGATTATGCAGATGATTTCCACATTAGTCAGGTTACATTAAGTTATGCTGATGTAACAAACAGCTCCAAAAAAATCACAGTGATTAATCCAATCAATGTGTATTTCTCTGTGAGGACTATGACTTGGCTCAGGGATGGAGGCTGCTTCAGTCAATGTAAATGTTGTCAAAATGTGTCCCCCTGTGACTGCAGCTGGGGAGGAGGACATGGAGTGCTGGACACTTGCTCTTACTGCTTCTACTCATATTTCACTGGCCAAAGCAAGCCCATCACTACACCTAGTTTCTTTTCTTTCTTTCTTTTTTTTTTAAGATTTTATTTATTTGACAGAGAGAGACACAGCAAGAGAGGGAACACAAGCAGAGGGAGAGGGAGAAGCAGGCTTCCCCTGAGCAGGGAGCCCAACGTGGGGCTCAATCCCAGGACCCTGGGATCATGACCTGAGCTGAAGGCAGATGCTTAACGACTGAGCCACCCAGGTGCCCCTACACCTAGTTTCATGCACTGGGGAACATGTAATCTTCCTCTCTGTTTCACAAAAGGGGCAGGAACTGCAAATGTGGTCACGTGTGTACCAGTTACCGTGCCTCTGAGTACCGTTACTCTGATCCAGTGCCAAAATATGAATATATGATTGAGTTGAGGTCAAGGTATGCGACTGTGATTTAATCTCTCCTTTACAAAGAGAAGGATATAACTGGACCTGACATGTGAATGGTTCACTCATACTGGGGATGGTATAAAATGGCTTAAGGTCATAGTTGGGGAGCGTGTAAAGCTTAAGCTCTGAAATTAAAATCTGTGTTGAGATGCTGGCAGTACCACTTATTAGCTACCATATAAATGGTAGAAGCCATTAGTATGGTTGCTGCTGCCATGGTTATAAGTTTCAAGAGATAAAGCCTCTCAACGAGGTTTTCCCTGGATGAATCGGAACAACAGCTTTCCAAAGGATGAATCCCATACCCTCACCCCCAGAAACACATTACCTGGATTTGCACCAAATAGATCAATTTGGCCCAAAGTGAAGTGGAAATCTGGCAGTTTTCTGAGGTACTTAATTAAAGGAGTGAGTCAAGTCAGATAATTAACATGCAACATTCATAAGCAATAATTATTACAGGAGTGGAAATACTAGCCCTAGGAATTACACAGATAGCGTAGCATCCGTTTTGGTGTTTCTGAAAGTTGGTTTTCAAGTCAGATCTCTGTGACACTATACACAACTTATTACTGAGCAAAGCTGAGGACTTGGATTTTACTGCTTTCTGCAAATTTGCTTTGTCCACTTGTCCCTTCTGGAGGTTCCATGGAGCTGGGAAAGGAAAATGTTACAGAGAAAAAAGAGCGCAAAGGACTGGTCCCTGGTGGTGGTTTTTTGTTTGTTTGGTTGGTTGGTTGGTTGGTTGGTTGCTTTTCTAGGGGTTTCTTTCGTGGTGGTGCTGAGGATTTTTTTGTTTTGTTTTGTCTGCTTTCTGAAAACATTCTTTTCTATATATCTACCTTATGGAGCCTCTAAGAGACATAATTCCACCTAGGTATATAAATATTTATAACCCCATATGCAGAACACTGCAATAAAATGTAGTAACATTTTTTAAAACATCGATGACTTTAATTTGGTGTTGGCAATTAGAATTTTCAAAACACAGAGGCTATGAATATATGAGTGCCTAAATTGATCTCCAATGAACCATCTTTCATAAAACATATGCATCTTTTACGCTTTGTAAACACCAAAGGCCTTGAAAAGCAATTGCTCGACAAATAATTTTTTAATGCCACTTTCTCATTACAACAGCCCAAAGTCATCAGGTAATAGACAACTAATGAATTTCTTCCTCAGGTTAAAATTTTAAATGAAATTTTCCATGTCAGGAATTTTCCTCATGACATTAAAATTCAAATAGTTTTACGCATAAGGACAGCCTTCAAAAAGTAATTGGTAATAAATGTAGCAAACGCCTTTGCATTATTCCCAACCTAATTTTCAAATTTGATTTTCCAGTGTAAAACTCAAGGCAAAACAATAACCAATCATGCAGCTAATTGCGATGAAATACGAAGGCATCTTTCCACCAATTTATTTCGTAATGTGGTTTGGTTTTATTTACCTCTGATGCACTCAAAACATTACAACTTGTTTATTCTTCTGAGAACTAATGGTAAAACAGAGTCTTAATTTGAGAACTGGAGAATCGGGCTTCTTTTGGCTTGTTTCCAGAATGATCTGTCTTCCTTTCCTGAGCAGCAAATAAAATGCTTCTTTATAGGCTGAAAGAAGATAGGTAATCGCTCACATAAAGAGGAGACCTGTCCTACCCAGTGGAGACAGGGAGCCAAGCTTCAACTGTAATTGATCTTTAAGGAAAAGGGCAATATGGATTTGACTTGGTATTTATATTTCTCCCTTGAAATTGATGAAACTTAACCAACTAGATATTCTAACTTTATTGTGTCTAAAAATCTGTTTTCCTTGGTCACATGGGTAAGACTCCCAGCCCCGTTTTTTATTTTTATTTTTTATTTTTTTGGTTTCAATCAGTTTTTGTTTTTGTTTTTGTTTTTAAATAATTAACTTAGAAAGATCTATTGCTGACAATGAAACACTCAAAAGCCTGTTTCGGCCGGGCTTCATAAATGCAAATGAGAGAAAAATTTCCCCTATTTTTCCATCCAAAGTCATTTTAAAACAGCAAATTCTTAATGAGCTCTGTCAAGAGACCGCCAATCACATAACTCTTTAGCATTTCCTAGTTATGAAGGCCATGTTTATATCCAGAGGCACACACAATTTTAAAAGGTTATGAAACCCCCAATCTAGTTTCCATAAACGCATTCACTTCCATCCAAATGCTAGAAAACCCCTTAACCACAATTCTTTGTGTTGTCAGGTAACAATGGGTTTGTTATGGCAATTATCACATTATAGTAAAGACTGTGCATATGCTGGGGGTGGTATTCCTCAACAGTTTATGAGCCTTCAGAGAGGACCATGCTTATTAATTTCAGTACCCCTGGCTCCTGACCCAGACATAAAATGGGTATGCAAAATAGTTTGCTGAATGAATGTCAACAAACATTTATTGAGTGTCCACTCTATGTTAGTTACTGCAGAGATAGTAATGAATTCAGACCCTACATTAGAGTAGGGATGACAAACACTAGACAAATATTTACATGAACAAGAAAAAAATATCAGATAGTGATAGGTGTGGTGAAGAGAATTAAAATCGGATAACATGGTTAACCAGTAGTTCTCGGAGGAGAGTGATCTCCAGATCAGAAGCAGCTAGGAACGTCTTAGAAATGCTAATTCTTGTGTCTCATCCCAGATCCAACTGAATCAGAAACTCTGGGTATAGGGAAGTCTCTACCAAGCCCTCCAGGTGATGGTGAGGTATGATCAGGTTTGAGGACCATTAAGCTAGAACTCCAGGGTAGCTCCTTTAGAGAGACAAGCAGAGGTCTCTCTAGGACCACCTCTCTAAGAGGTGATATTTCAGTTAAGAGCTGAATTTAAAAAGGGAGGCAGCCATAGAAAGATCAGGAGAGAGAGAGCATTACTCCAGGCAGAGGAACCAAAAATCACAAATTCTAAAATAAGAACAAGCTTGTTGAGTTTAAGGACAAGAAAAAAAAAGACCACTATGGCTGGAGTCAGGCACAGAAAACATAGCCTAGAACACTGGAGACAAGGAGGAAACCCTCTTATCTGTGTTGTAGGTCATGGTGGGGGCTTTGGATTTGATTCTCAAAGGGTTATGAGGTCAGGAAGGGTTTTGAGTAAGAGAATAGCATGAGCTGAAGATACTAGAACAAAGGACTTAATTTACAATGCACACAGGCTGTATCATGGCCCTGATACATACACTTCTCAAGCTTCTTTTGTCAAAACAAGTGTTTTGCTTTTCCAAGAATGAAAGTGAATTGATTTGCTAGTTTGAGATAATAGGTTGGAAAATGCTTTGGGGCTACCCCTTTCCATGCTGTGACAGGTGAACCTGCTTTGGAGGTTTTCAGGGAAAAGAGATTTTCAGGGAAAATTATTTCCGGGCCAGGTCACCATCCCTTAGCTCCTGCAGGCTTTCATAAATATTGCCTGCCAAAGTGCTTCCTCCTAAACTGGCAGCAGAATCTCAAGTTGTGAATGGATCAAGTTTGGTGGTGCCAAACCGAGGAAGAGCAGAGATGAGAACTCTTTTGATCCCATTCATCTGGTTTCCATAATGAATGCTGGATCTTGAGCTTCGGGGGGAAAGAGGGCGAGCAGAGTCCCATTTATGAAAGAAAAAACATCTCTAATTAACAAGTATCAAAACCACCAGCTAATTACCACTACACTAGGGAAACTTTTAAAAATCACAAATAAATAGCTGATAGGCCTAGTCCTCTATTAATGCCATAATAGCTGAACATGGCTGTTTGCTAAGAGCAGATTTATAATCACACTCAACGCCCTTATTTTTCTACCATCTGTAATTATATTTCATTAAAGTAGTTGCTATTCTTCCAAAATGCAGCATCTCTCACACTAGAGAAGACAGAAGCATGGACAATTTATGAACCTAGAAATTCTAATTTTATTCTGATAGTTGCAGTAATGAATAATTTACATACTAATGTTAATTAGATGAATTAATAATTTTTCTCAAGTGGCAAGATTATTATTAAAATAGTTCATCCTTAAGGACACTGCCCCATTTCTTTGCAGTTCTAACCAGCGGTGGGTTTGAGAGGCCATCAATTTTCACCTCTTGTCTCTTATCGAGATCTACTATCTATTAAAAATAAATTCCAGCATACATTTTTTTTCCTCCACACATTTGCATGTAAATTAGAGCTCTCTTTTAGTAGTAGAAAATTTCTTTCTTTTCATTCTAAATTACTGGCCTGTTAATGGGTTTCTGCATATTTGTTTTCTGATTCACAGCTCCCCTCATTAAAAATAAAATCCTTTGAATGTTATTTGGTTAGAGATAACTGGAGAGAAATTTGTAGAAATAGTTTTAAGTTTTTAAAAGATCATTTGCTTTGATTGGAAGAAACACAGGGAGGCACTGCAGAAAAACCTTTTTTTAAATAAAAATTCGAGAATGAATATTAAAACCTACCTATTGGCATTCAAGTGATTCAATTATTGCTGTCACCACTTTTTCCATAGGACTCCACCAATTTTGTTAGTATTTTACAAGGTTTCATGGAGTCATTCTAAAAAGAGTTTAATGCACTAAGATCCATCCATCAATCCTTAACTATATAATGAATAAATGATGTCTGGCTTACCTACTATGGTAAAACAATAACAATAATAATCCCTGCCTCTGAATTTTTTACAAGCTAATTAGAAAGATGAGATAATTTCTAAAATGATAAGAGATACCACAAAGGGACATGTGCTAAGTATCCAATGAACAAGATCTCTCGGATACTGATTTCTGAGCATCTCTGACCACTCGAACCAAGTGGAGACCTTCCAGAAATACAGATTCCTAAGCAGTGCCCAAGATCACCCTTTCCTGAATCCCCTGCATCAGGCTCTTTGGGAGGAAAGCCCAGGAAATCAAATTTTTAAAGCGCTACCGTGATCACCATGAGACACTGAGACGTGCATCGTCCATGAATCACTGCCCTGGGATTTCAGAGGAGGCAGAATCTCATTTCCACCAGAAATGGTCAAGGAGGTCTTTGTAGGGAGGTTAGATCAAGAGAGGGTGACAGGCCAGGTGGTGTGACCTGTCTGAGCAAAAGCAATGATGGCCGTGAGCACACAGAAGAAGGCCAGGACCAGACTATAGGGCACTGCTCCCTTGGTCCAGGCTATGGAATTCGCAAGCCGGTGGGGGACTGAGTGTTGCCTTAAGTTTGCAAATCCTTTAAGGGCAAATAGTGTGTGTGACAACCCAAAAAACAGCTGAGAAATATTAAATGCTATCTTCTCTACCCTATCAGAACTTTTGGTTTACCTTGACTCTTCTTCAAATGTAATTACTATGCCACTGGTTGCCAAGCCCAACCCCCATTAAACAAACAAAACTCCATGCACTCTTCTCAGTTAAAACATTGTGGGCACGTTTCAATACGTGTATAATCATTTATTTTATATTATTTAATATATACTACACTATATTGTATTATGTATGTTGTACTGCCTGAATTAGAAATAGAACTTTATAAATAGAACTTTTTAAAGAACTGAACATCTTAATAGTTGTAAATTTAATTTCATATATTCATGGTGAAACACGTTTTTTGCTCCATAAAATTATTATAAATATTTTATGGGGAAAATATGATTGAATATGCTTTATGATTTTTTTAAAAAATGCATATTGAACAATGATTTAAAAGTATGGTTCTAAGCTAAATGTTGGCTTTCTGTGGCAGTCAAGGGTTACAAAGACATTTCAAAAAGATATGTGGATCCACACAGGAGGAGGACACTAGTGGCCATCTATCCGAAATGTTGGTGTTCATTTTCAGGTGCAACTGCCAATTTTGTAAACTAAAAAAAATCCTGTTTTCTTAATATTGATTGACTAGTTCTGTAAATTAAATGGCAGATATCTTTTTATTTTTAAGCAAGTGGGTTCATAAACTCAATAAAAATCTTCCTCAGAAATATTTTTTCACATGATGGAAATTCTGTCTCCATGTTTTTATTTTATTTATTTTTCAAGTCCCAACCACCCACCCCCAGATCCATTTTTAAAAGGCCTTTGCTACAAGTTTCTCTTGAAAAGCACATTGCTTCTCATTGTTAAAACATCACCATTATCCTGAATGGACAGTTTAAACTTCCCTCACACCCAAAGAATGTTAAGGGGGCGGCGGGGGGCGGGGGGTGCCTGGGTGGCTGGGTGGCTCAGTTGTTACGCGTCTGCCTTCAGCTCAGGTCATGTCAGCATTCTGGGATCAACCCCCGCATCGGGCTCCCTGCTTAGCAGGAAGCTTGCTTCTCCTTCTCCCACTCCCCCTGCTGATGTTCCCTCTCTTGCTGTGTCTCTCTCTGTCAAATAAATAAATAAAATCTTTAAAAAAAAAAAAAAAGCGGGGGAGTGAGGGGATGTGGGACAGTTTCCATCAGATTTCACTTAACCTTGAAATACGGCAGGAAAGTGTAGATCCCAGAGGTAGGAGTGGTATAGGGCTGGCATTTCCTTGCTATATGCTTATACTTACATAATTATTTGCTATTTTCAATCTATATTTTCTTTGCAGCAATTTATTTGGTCTTCTGCAATTCTGTAAGGGTGAGTTACTGAAAATCAGGTAGCATTTTCTATAAATCACTTCACAGTGTTCATGGAACCTGACCCAAGAGCCCGGGCACTGCTACGGACACTCTGCATTGAGGGCTTGCACCCTACCCTCCCTCTTCCTTTGCCATGCAAAGTGCTTGAGGAATGACTGCCAAGCATAAGCACTGGGTGAAGATGCCAAAGTTGATTTCTGTAATAATTACTGGTAAAGATCAATTCCTATATGCATAAACCCAAGTATAAATAAAAGCTGTACGATTTTCCTCTGCCACCTGCCCAGCCCTCCTGGGCCCTGTGAGGGTGTAGGTACCCCAATGTGGCGATCACCGAACCAGGCTGGTTTCCTGTCACTGCTCACGGAAGGTATGTGGCAGCAGAGAGCACAGAAAATGATCTCTTCCTTGTTTGGGAATTTCAAAAATGAAGTCCTTGGGAGAACAGTAAAGACTCACAGTAGGAGCCACAAACTTGGGGAAGTTAAGTGATAAATAAAAGGACTGCCTCCCTACCCAGCAGAGTAGAAAATACTTCTTTTGGGGGGGAGGGGCAGAGACAGAAGGAGAGAGAGAATATCAAGCAAGCTCCACGATCAGCACGGAGCCAGACATGGGGCTCAATCCCACGACCCTGAGGTCATGACTTGAGCCAAAACCCAAAGTTGGAAACTCAGCTGACAGGGCCACCCAGGCACTCCTAGAAAATACTTCTTCAGGCTAGAGGAAGGAAGAAATTAAAGTGGAATGAACAAGAAGTCTCAGGGACGTTAGGGGTCCCTGAAGGAAAGCCCCATGCTCAGATTTGTGGAATCCGAGAGAAGAAACTGCACTTCGAGAAACGTGATTTCCACCTTAGCCCAGACCACAGAACAGGATCCCTAACTAAAATGAGAGTCTACTGTATGGCGATGCCCGCACATTTGCAAAATGTTCTGAAACTTCCTTTAAAGATGAGCTGGAATTTAACTCTTACTCCTTTCATCTATGCCACACCGAATTCCAGGATTTAGGAAGCATGCCCTGAACTTGAATGACCGAAGACCACTTTAATAGGTAGGTGTTTGAAACTTGTTGAATGGTTGCCTGTCAAAAACCATGTCGGATGTTAGCCTCTTAGCACCTCTGGGCCTCCAGTACTGAGGACGTGTGTGGCAGGGACAACCCCCGATGAGAATAATCCATGCAGGGAAGATGAAGCATCGAGGAAAGACTACGAATCTACACTGGCGTGGGTGCTGCTTCTAGCTTTACAATAAAAATGCAAGGCAATATGTATTGGAATGAGGTCTTTGCTGTGGACTTTTCCATTTGGCTCTAAAAATAATGAGTACTCAAGTCTGGCCAATTAAAAGTCTGAACATGTGGTGTCCCTTCAGTACACTGGTTTCTTAGGAAACTTTGGAAAGGCTCTTTGCCTTGCAATGCAATTTTCGTTACTAATCTATCCTAGTTGTGCCATCGACCATGTAGCTAAACTGCCTGTGGACATATGTAATCACAAGATTCACCTGTGCAATTTACAGGTTCATCATGCTCCGTTCCCCACATGATCAGCTACTCAAATGAGGAAGAATGTGGTCGCATAGTTCAATGCATCTTATTTAAGAAAAATGCAAGGATATAAATGCAAGGATATAAACAAGAACTCCTTTGGACAAATGCATTCTGTATGGCAAAGACAAACTGCGGGGTAGTGAGAAATTTTTAAAATATCTTGCGTCTTTGCTAGAAGGTAATTGGAATGACCTAGCTGCAAAGATGTTCTGTAATTGCTGGTCTAAGAAGTCCAATAATACCCTCGCAAAGCACACCAGAGAGGGACGATGAACACCATCTGGCCTGTTTTCCAAAACAGTTGGTCATCGCAGCTGATGGTAACTCAAACGTTCATGAGGTGGGGGCTGGATTCAGTGGTCTCCAGAGATGTCCCGAAGCTCTAGCACTTAATCATGAAAAGATCTTTTTCTGTTGCTATTAACGTTTGTTTTGCTTAAACATGGTAATAACATTAGTGTTTTTTCCAATCACAAAGTCATACCAAAAAATTTGGGATAACAAAGGAAAATATAATGAAATGAGTAAAACTTATCCATAATCCCAACACTCAGGAAAAATGACTGTTAATATTGGTTTTTTAAGTATATCTATAGGATATGTTTATCTTTCTAATTTAAATAAAAATAAAATTATATTTACTGTGTTTGACTTATTTTTACTTAATACTAAATATCACAGATATTTTGCATGTCAGTAAAATAACAACAACAATAGTTATGGTTGTATAATTAGAGCGTGTGGATGGATCAGAATGTACGAGTAAATCTCATATTGATGAATATTACATTATTTTTAATATTTTGCTATATCAGTCATTCTTTAAAAATAATCAGCTCTCATGAGGTATAATTTGCATGTCATAGAATCTATTGGCTTTAAGGGTTGAATTCAAGGAATTTCAGAGATACAAGCAAATTTTCTTATAGACAAAAATGTGTGCATGTGGAAAGTTACTTCCTTAACATAAATCCTAGAAATGGAATTATTAAAATGTGCATGTGTCTTAAGACTTTTTTAAATACAAATTACTAAGATGCTGTCTAGAAATGCCGTGCTAGGAAATACTTCTGTCCGATCCTAGAACACTTTTTTAAAGACATAGTCATGAAGGCAACTTTGGAAAGATCTTACACCTAAGTCCACAAATCCCTGCATAATCTGGCCCCTGCATACTTCTCCAGTCCAACCATATGCCTGCCCCTTTGTACACTCTGCTTCCCAAAATATGGTAGCTCTCTCCCACTCAGGGTGTTTGCAGTCCCTTGGCCCTGCTGGGTTAGGCCTTCTGCAATGCTATACTCCAACAGCCGACGTGATGGATCTTTGCATCATTCATGTCTCCCCCTAAAATGTCACCTCCTCAGAGGACCCTTCTGTAACCAACCCATTTAAAATGGACACACCCAATGTTCACGATGTGTACACCATGTTTATTTCCTCCAAGGAGCTCATTCAACTTAAACAGCTATTTGTTTGCTTACTATTTTTTTCTTTTGGCTTATCTAAGAGAATGTACCATAAGGGGAGGGAAATTATATGTCTTTCTCACCTCTGTAACCCTAAGCACCTGCGTGACAGGTGTCATACATACATGTTGAAAAAAAAGAAAGGATAAATGAACATGTGGAAGCT
Source organism: Ursus americanus (assembly GCF_024610735.1). Taxonomy (NCBI): domain Eukaryota; kingdom Metazoa; phylum Chordata; class Mammalia; order Carnivora; family Ursidae; genus Ursus; species Ursus americanus. The sequence continues at coordinate 7,927,228 of NC_142148.1, forward strand.
ATTTACCAGCGTGTGTCCTGCACGTACAAAATCAGCTGGGCAAATTTAAATTTGATTATTAGTCCATAAGTATCAAATATTACTGATACAAGAAAAGTCTAGGGTGCTGATGGATGACAAAAGACGAGTGTTAATTTCTAAGTACATTTTCCTCATGTCTCATCTTGTCTTCAAATAATACTGACCTGGGTCCTGCCCCAAGACACCACAGAAATTGTTTGATCGAGTTCACTGAAGACTTCCATGTTGCTAAAGCTTCGGGACCCTTCTCTGTCCTTCAGCGGCAGTTGACACGGTGTGCCCACACTATCCTTCCCAAGACATTCTCCTTTCTTCACGTCTATCTTCTTGTTACCTCTCTAGTGCTTCTTTCTCAATTTCTTCCTCTATCTGACCTCCAAACATGGCAGTGCCTTGGGAATTTATCATCAAACCTCTTCTTCAGCTTTCTAACTAGAAAAAGGTCTTATCCAAGCCATACCCCTAAATACTGTCTATATGCTACAACGCCCAAATACTAGTCTCCAACCCACGGCCCTTCCCTGGCTTCCAGACACATCTGTATGCCTGATGACTATTTGATATCCAACTACTATCTTCCACTTAGTGCATCTAATGCAGAGTTTTTGATTCGAGCCCTTACCTCATCCTGCATCCCATGTACACACAAGGTCGATTCCTCCCCCAGGCTACATCATCTCGTGAAATGAAACGCCTATTCACCTGCCAGTCATAGTGTTCTTGACTCCTTTCTATCATCCATCTTGTTGATCTGTAAACGTATCTTCGAAATCCTCTGCTTTTCTCCATCTCCACTGCTGCCCCCGAATTCAAACCCTCGTCGTTTCCCATCTGGATTGTGGCAAGTGTCCTCTGACTTCTCAGTGCTTCCACTCTTGATTACTCACATGCACTTTTCCCACAGAGCAACCAGAGGGACCTTTACACGCTGTAACCCAGACCACACCATTCCTCCGCCGAGGAGTAGGAGTGCCCTTCATTCTTTGGAAAACAGCCATGCTTTTTATGAGTGGAGAGAAGATAACCATAGTACACATTTTCTACTAAAAAAAAAAAATGCAGGAATAAAGAGTACAGAACAGTCGCTAATCTGTAATGATTCTAAAATCCAGATGATCACACTGTGTGGGCACCTCACTTAGGAGACAGGGGATGCCCTTGATTAGAACCCATTTATGCTCCCCGGACATGGTCCCCTCATGCCCTGCTCCCTTCCATTTTTGCTGAGTCACTCTCCTAAACTCTTCTAGATCATTCTTGGTTCTTGATCTAGCACTCGAAATATTTTGTTGTGAAAAATATGTATATGTAGAAGTGCCTCATGAGCAGGGATGGTAATTCCTTCTTGTATTCCCTACCCAACATGGAATGTAGAAACTTTACTGGAGGAGATACCCAATATCTATCTGTTGAATGACTATTTTTACAAACAGTCCATAAATATTTTTTAAAAAACGCTATATGTGACTGGAAGACACATGCCAGGCCATAAGTGGGCATTAAGAAGAGGCAAGAGAAAACATTAGTGTCAAGTCTTCATGAAAAATCAAGAAAACATCTGTCTATCCACAAAATTCTTAAGCTGCTGTTTCAGAGCAGGTTCCAAACTCCATTAAGCCAATAACAGAGAAGAGGTCTCTGAAGAACGGGTATTTCACAGCTAAGAGCTTGAAACATGGGGGCGCCTGGGTAGCAGTTGTGTCCAGCTCTTGGTTTCAGCTCAGGTCATGATCTCACAATCTTGGGATAGAGCCCTTGGGATAGAGTCGGGCTCAGTGCTCAGCATGATGTCTGCTTGAGATTCTCTCCCTCTGCCCCTCCTACTCCTGCTCTCTCTCTCTCAAATACATAAATCTTTAAGAAGAAAAAGAGCTTGACACATAATTTTTTTCTATGGCCCACATATGGACATGCACAACTTGACTACGTCCCGATCATAGGCACCATTTACAATAGACCCCCACCATCTTTCTCTGTTTACTGTGAAGTGTTCTCATTACGCCTCTGCATGTTAGCAAATAATAACAATTGAGACCTACAATGATAAAAAAGATAATACACATTTGTGTAGATTTTCCATGCTATGGATTGAAAGTGCCCACCGCCCCATATTCATATATTGAATCTGTCTCATCTATTTAGGCTGCTGTAAGAGCGTATCAAAGACTTTAGCTTATAAACAACAGAAATGTATAGTTCATAGTTCTGGAGGCTGGAAGTCCAAGATCAAGCCCCCAGCATGGTCATATCCCCTGCTGAGGGCCCTCTTCCTGGTTCATAGCCGGCACCTTCTCACTGTGGCCTCACATGGCGGAAGAGGCTAGGGAGCTCTGTGGGGTCTCTTTTATAAGGACACTAATTCCACGCACTAGGGCTTCACCCTTATGACCTAATCAATTGCCCAAGACACCACTTACATATATCATCACCTTTGGGGGTTAGGATTTCAACAGAGGAATTGGGGGGGAGACACAAACAATTCAGACCATAGCAGAGCCCGAATCCCCAGTGTGAAGATATTTGGAGATGGGGCCTTTGAGGCGGTAATTAGAGTTAGATGAGGTCATGAGGGTGGGGTCCTCATGACAGAATTAGTGGCCTTATAAGAAGAGATACCAGAGAGGCTGGCGTCTCTGCTCTTTCTCACTGAGTGCGCACACCTAGGAAAGTCTGAGTGAGCACACAGCAAGAAGGCAGCCATCAACAAGCCAGCAGGAGGGCTCACACCAGAATCCAGCCATGCTAGCGTTCTGGTGCCAGGCTTCCAGCCTCCAGAACTGAGAAAATAAATTTCCATTACTTCAGCTACTCAGTCGACGATATTTTGTTATGGAAGCCCAAGCCAGTTAACACAGTCTGTTATTATTCGGCCTTAAGTTAGCTGTGTGAATGCGTATTCCTATGGGCATCTCTGGTATATATGAGAAATTCAGGATCAAAAGGACCCACGGGGAAGGACACCTCTGTGTTGCAGGTGGACTGCCGTATGCACTGGAAGATGTTTAGCACCATCCCTGGCCTGGATTCCAGAGGTCCACCTTGCCCAAGTTGTGATAAGCAGAAATGTCTTGAGACGTTGCTGCGTATTTCCCCAGTGGGAAAAGTGTACTGGGTTGAGAATCATACATCTAAACTCTTTCCTGGCATCAACCCCTCTGGGGAGTATCAGTGTAGTTAATGTCTTCTTGCAGCTAACTCGAGCTCTTTGATGTTTCAATCTGTAAAAATGGCAAGTGCCTTAAAAAAAAAAAAAAAGCAGAAGGACTCAATACTCTGACAAGTTTTAAGCAGTGACCACTTCAATGGAAGGTGCCGCTTGCAAACCATGTTCTTTATAATTCAATTTTTTTCCTCGATCTGATGCCGCAGCAGCAAATTCACGGGTGGCCCTATCCTTGCTGATGGCAGACTTCCAAACTCAAAGAAATCCATATGTGGCACTGTGCCTTCTCACCAGTGCCCTTAAGCAAAAGAAAATTTAGACGGGTGGCATTTTGTGACAGTATTTCAAATGTCTGATTTCACATATTTTAAAAAACGAGTCAGTCACAGTGGACTCACAGTTGGCAAATAATTATATGGTAACTGCTGCCACTCCTGATAAATACGACAACTTCCATTACACAGATCATCGCTGACTATTTGAGAGCTATGTCGAGTAGGAGTGCAGCTATTTTTGTTAATTTCCTATTTAGAAAAAGTCAAATATAAAGCCATTGAGATTCTCTCCCTCTGCCCCTCCTACCCCTGCTCTCTCTCAGTCATTCTTTTGGACTGAGATGTGCCGTTGGACATTACAGATTTCCCTGACATTATAAAATTTGCTTTTTTCTTCAATGCCTATCTTCTTGGTCTGGGCAGGACTTTACAGGAGATCTGATCAGATTAGGGGGATTAAGAGAGTAGGTCTTTAACACAACTATATCTTCTTTTTTGTTAAGATTTTATTCATTTATTTGAGAGAGACAGAGAGAACAAGAACGAGCAGGGGGAAGGGTAGAGGAAGAAGCAGGCCTCCTGCTGAGCGGGGAGCCTGATGCGGGGCTCGATCCCAGGACCCCGGGATCATGACCTGAGCCGAAGGCAGACCCTTAACCAACTGAGCCACCCAGGTGCCCCACAACCATCTCTTCTTAATCACACTGCATTAATCCATTGATGTGCTGTCACTGGGACTTCCATGAATCCTTGGAGGACGGAACGTGTAAACCTCAAGACATAAATACACCTGAGAAAGCGCAATTTCATTTCACATGGCCCCCAACATACACTAGAAGGGCAATTTCTGAGTTCCTGAAAGTATTTCATCTTCCACCTCAATTCTGACTGCTGTCAGGTGAAGAGTTATTAGAATTCACTCCCCTGAAGGATGAGGCTCTAACCGCAAATCAACAGCACCCAATCTGGTTCTCAGTGGCCACAGAGAAGGGGAAGATTTTGGATCAAATATAGAGATAAAAGATTGCATTCCCCCTAACATCACACATTTGGCAACAGGAAACCAAATTCTAAAGCAAACCTTGACAATGACCCTTCCAAACATAGATGCCTTCTTGGTGGGGCGTGGGGTCAGTCAAGGTCTCTATTAAAAGGTCTTCAGAAGTTTGAGACGGTGAATGTTTTCCTCTTATGAATATTTCCCCCTTCTCCTTTCATAAAAAAAATAATGAAAAGCAATGAATGGAAGGCCCCCTGGGAAACAGAAAAACGGCAAAAACTAACCAAGTTACAACCTGAAACTTCCCTTTCATGCCCCAACTGCAATTTCCCTTCTCAGAGGAAACTACTGTTCTAATTTGATGTATTTAAATTTTTTTAAAAAATGAAAATAGCATGTGTGTGTGTGTATGTGTGTGTGCATTTTTGTAACTCAGGAGTTTTACTATCCTACTGCTATTCATCTTGGTGTTTTCATGCAACTATGTAACATAGAAATATTCTTAAAGCACATTCTCATTATTTTATTGCATGGGTATGCTGTAATTGTTTTAAAACTTACCCTCCTGATAGAGAGTAGGTACTTTGTAAATCTTGTGGTCTCTACCTACAGATGCATGCAGTTCTGACTGTTTCTCACCATCTCCAGCTCTCCCACCCTGGTTTCCAGGCTGCTCTTCTGTCTCTGCTAGAGGTTGACAATGGCCTCATCACTGGTGTACCAGCTCTGGCCCTCGCCTCCATGCAGTCCAACCCCCACTCAGCAGCCCGAGTGATCTGATTAAAACACCAGGCACATCATGTCACTCCTCTGCTCAGAACCCTCCTCTTTTTCTCACCTCACCCCAAGGAGAAGCCAGGGTCCCCGCCAGCCAGTCCCTGCACTCTGCTCCTTCTCCCACCTGCCACTTCTCTGCCCTCGCCTCCTTCCTCCTCTTCCCTTGGTTCTCTCTGTTCCAGGCGCACAGGCCTCCCTGCTGTTCCTTGAACATGCTAGGTACCACCCTACCTCGGTGCCTTTGCACTTGCTCTTTCCTCTACTGAGCTCACGCTCCCCAGACATCCACATGAGTCCCTTCCTCACCTCCTTCTGGTCTTTGCTCAGATGTCGCTTCTCAGTAAGGCCTTTCCTGCAACCATATTTACAATCACACATACACCCCCTGCAAATTTTCCATCCCATCTCACAGTTTAATATTATTTATTTAATTATTTATTCTGTTTATGGTCTATCTTTCCCAAGAAAAGCATCAGCCCTATGAGGGAACAACTGATTCCCTACGGCTTTGAACACAGTGAATACAAAAAAAAAAGCATGAAATGAACAAATAAGTTACAAATAATGATGAAATGTACATCATTATAGTCTATCTTACTATATGACATGGGCAAAAATAAAAATTAGTAGAATAAATTCTTAGAAAAGGAATTGCTAGTTCAGAGTGTAGATAGTTGTATATTTACAGAATATAAAGTCTCCAAAGAATCAACACCAGAGATATCTAAAAACCAGGGTGAGCATGAGAAAAGTTTTTGGCATTAGAACATGTAAAGAATGGTTGTTGGTGAGGGGCCCCGGCTGTGCTCAGTGCGGACAACTGCGCAAAGGATGCAGTCGAATCCCTGTGCTGGGGAGGACACGGATGAACTGGAGTCGTTTCTGGTATTTATTTCCTCAATTCACCCATCATCAGATGACTGGGCCAAAGAATAAGCCAGAAAAAAAAAAAAAATCAAATGGTAAGAAAGCATAAGCCTCATAGGCGACAGCGGTGGGAGCAGTCCTGAGTGCAAGGCTGCCGCTGTGATTTTGAACCCTGGGGCGTTCAGGGGGGTTCCCACAGAGGGTCGTCAGGGCTGGGGGTGGGGCCACGCTCACCAGCGACCGTTTCCATTCAGTCCTGTCAAGCCGGGAAGACACAGTCAACCCCTCACACCATCCATTTCAAACCAAACTCAGTGTCAAATCCAGGGCTGTGCAATTAAATAGAATTAGGAGGAGCCCAACTCCCAGCTATTCCCATGACTCCAATGTCAGCCTCGTCAAATGCCACTGCATTTGTCACGGTGACGGTGAGGTGAAGGTTGCTTCGGGTCTGTGACCAGAGTACACACCCACAGGTACACACACACACACTCACATACACACACCCACATACACACACCCACATACAGGCACACACACACAGAGGCATATGCACACACATACACACATGGGCGCACACACAGGTACACACACACACATTCACACACAGAGGCACATACACATACCGACAGAGGCACAGGCACATACACAACCACACACACACACACACACGCACACAGGTACATACACACACATGGGCACACACACAGGCACATACACACTCACACACATACACACATGGGCACATATACTCACATGCACTCACACATGGGCGCACACACAGGTACATACACACTCACACATGGGCACACACACACAGGCACACACAGGCACATACACACTCACACACATACACACATGGGCACATATACTCACATGCACTCACACATGGGCGCACACACAGGTACATACACATTCACACACAGGCACAGGCACACACTTGCACACACATACGTACACATGGGCACACACAGAAGTACATACATACACTCACGTACACACTCAAACATGGGCACCTACACGCACACTCACAGACACACATGCCGTGCGTTCTTCCTAATTTTGCCAGGCAGCCTGCAGACTTGTCTCTCCCTCCCCTGAAGGAGCTACAACGATAAGGTCCAGGCGGCGCGATCAGAGGAGACAGGCGTGGCGACGTTACTCCTGTCTGCTGAGAACCAGTTCTCGGTGGAAACACTGACACACCGTTCACCGTTTCTCCCAGGGCAACTTTCCAAGGGTGAAATGCGCCATTTCCGGTACGTGCGTAATCTAACACACCCACTGGAGACCTGAGAACCCCGCCTGGCCACGGCAGCAACCGTGGCAGTGAAATCAACGGCAGAATCATCTTAAAATGCCGATCGCCGAAGAGACAGTGTAGGAGAACTTTCTTCGACAAGAGACAGTGCAGGAGAACTTTCTTCGACAAGAGACAGTGCAGGAGAACTTTCTTCGACAAGAGACAGTGCAGGAGAACTTTCTTCGACACATACGTACTGTGTCCTTACAGACGCAGACCCTCTTCCAGGTCGAGGCTCACCCACTGGGCTCTGGAATTCGACCCCATCTGGCTACTCACTACTTGCAGGAATTTAGACGACTCACTTCGTCTCTTTCTGACACAGTTTTCTCATTTCTCCATGTTCTCGTCTTTAAATATCTCCCTTCCACACAGTTTTTGTGAGGATTATTCCAAAGAGAATTACCCCACATTTCCTGGAAGCGTAGGTGCCAGGCACGGCGCTGAGGGTTTTGGAGACTTTATTCTTCTGAATTCTCACCACAGTCCCACGAGGCACCTTTTATCACGGTTCCCATTTTACAGATTGAAACACATGCGGCAGAAAGGAAAAACACATTTCCCAGCCCCCCACAGCTCGCAGGTGAGAGGGCTGACGTCCAGCTCCAGGCCCGAAGTTCCTCCTCACGCTGCTCCCCGCAGCATGTAACACGGTTCCCCCAGCTTAATCGACAAGACACGTCGTGTCATTATTCCCCAGGATTTACCTTCTCTGCCTACCTCGCAGGGTTGTTTTACCAACTAATGAAATAAGTCTGCCTAAATGCAGTGGACTCTTCCTCTTTTTAGTGGAATCTGGGTTCATGAGGATCTTTCTCACTGGTCGGTGCCTTCGATTATTTTAAAATGACTCATTAAAACATGCCAAAGCAGAGTATTTGTTCAAGGCCTATTTTCATAAGGCTGCGCCTCTCTGCGCTGGCCCTGCCGCCCAGCCAGGGGACCCCGGGAAGTGTAACAGACTTGGGCTCCCCAAAATGAGCTCGCTCCCCAGTTCTCACCGCCATATCGAGCCACTTGACTGAGCCCTTTGCCAAACGCTGAAAATAATTTTATTAATCATTTATCCTCGAGAAATATTGACTCCAACGGAGTCTTTCAAAAGTCACATATTTTTAAAACCCAAACTACAAAGTTTGGACGCTACCGATGAGTCTCCGCTGTGGGCTGTCCTGCACACGGCAGCGTGCTTGGGAACATCCAAGCCCGAAGCCTGTATCTCACTCTGTTGCCCCCATCCCCACGTTTGTGACGACGAAAAATGACTCCAGATATTGTTGAGTGTTCTTTGGGTGGAGGTGGGGGGCAAACCTGTCCCTGGTTGGAAACCACTGGTCCCGAGCAATATCTTGAAATGATTATCTATATGGCACTCTATGGGATGTGCTCTCAACTGTGGCCCTGACGTTTCCAACGATGCTGGGTGGGGCTGAGGATGAGGGACAGTGATTTACGGACAGTGAGATGTAGTGCCACATTTGCACTTTGGACCCAATGCCTGCACTTATAAGTCACTATATAAAATGGGCACTGCATAGCATCCGGTTATATACAACTCTACCTGAGGCTTTATTCCATTTGAACTGATTTGATAGAAAGTTTACCATCATAACATTAACATTTAGTGAATGCTTACAATACGTCAGGTGCAAGGCAAAGGTGTTTGACATACCTTGTCTTAACCAATCTTTGTTCTGAATGTGTCTTAGTGATTACTGTCTCCGCTGCAGAGATGAGGAGGGGGAGGTTTAAACTCAGTAACTTGCACAAAGCCACAAAGATGGGACAGGGCTGACCCTGCACTTAACCCGCAAGGCTCTCTGACTCCAAGGCCGGTGTTAACTATGATGCCATGCCACTTAGTCATAACATAACTTAGCCATGAATACAACTCCATAGATAGAGGGGACAAGGGTCCATGGTTGAAGCCACCTCTTTGAAGATATCTATTTGTTCCTTAAACAAGCAGTTACTGAGCACTTACTATGCGCCCACCATCCTCCAGGCACTGGAAGTACATGGGTGGGCAGGACAGACAGACAGATAGACACATTATGGTGCCGAATCTGCTTTTACATCATCGATCCCGCCTGCATTGTTCCCCAATTCTGCCTCAACTTTGCAAAGGTCCAATTACTCCCGCCGTAAGTATGAAGACATGACTATATCTCACCTTAATGCCCATCACCATTAGGATCCTGAAAATGTGCATTTTATCATTTAACAACTGTACAAGAAACTAAAGAAAATCTTGCCCAAGCAGCATCATGTAAACCTTAGAAAGTGGTCCTCCTTGACCTTAAGTGCAAGCTTCGAGCAATTCTTTATATGCCACAAGATCTTTTTTCTTTCATGTTCAATCTCCAGCTTCAACTTTAGATGGAAACATCATTACTTCTAAATGTTGATGGATGTGCAGAACATTATTTTTTTGCCTGAGATTCACTCGGGTATAGAGGTCTAGAGAAAACCAGAACATTCCGTACATAAAGAATAGGACCTCATTCTTCTGCAAGTAAAACTCCTTTGGTGTCAATGGTGGGCTGAGAACATAGAGTTAAACTGTGGGTAACAAATTTCAAGTAATTACTTAGCCAATGGCAGAGAGTGGGATTGACTAAATTCTGGTGCTTGATGTGCCAGTGATAGGATGGGTTTCAATTTGTCCATCCGGTGGAAGGATGGCCAAGAAATAAGAAAGGAGGAAAGGGGGAGAGCCAGGGAAGGAGGGAGTAAGGGAAGGAGGGGAAGGGAGAGTGAAGGAAAGAGAGAGAGAGAGAGAGGGGGAAAGAGACAGATAGTGCTCCATCTGAGTTCCCTGGGAATACGGTGAACAGATTGCTAGCATACAAAAGAAAAAGCCAGCTAGATGGCTTTAGAAAGCTTTGTCAACAGATTCAAACCTGTTTAGGGCCTCTGAGGTGGTAAAAAGGGGGGAAATGATGCCCTAGCCATATTTGGAGCAAATCTATATTTGCATATTTATTGCTGCAGGAATTCAAATGTCTTTTTTACGGTAGTTCCTAACATTTACAGACAGAGCAGAAGTGTGAACAGTGGGGTGGCAATTTGTTTCTCCCTCATAGGCTGCAACTCAATTTGGGGGGAAAAATTCTGCTTTACAAGAGGAACTAGATTACATTCCCAATGGCCACTCTGGGCAAGTTGGATTGTCTGCCGTGATCACTTCTCGTGCCACTTGGCAAGTGGCTGGTAACACAGCTATGCCATCTCTTCTCCACAGTGTTTTCTGAATATCCTAATCTCATACTAATATGGGTTTTTTTGTCAAGTAAGTTAGAAAATTCTGCCACACTATTTGCCTCCGGAAAGTCACAATGCATGATAGTATGTTAAAGGCTCTGAGAAGCCCTGCAATAAGCATAGCAGTTTGACTTTTACTAAGGTTTTCCCAATTCTGTTTGAACAGAAAACATGTTCCTGATGACCCATTTTGTTACATTTTGCTAGTGTTCTAGAAGCATTTCAGGAAATTGTAGGCTATACGATTTGCTCTGCTTTCTGGTTACAACTGTTGTATTCACACAAACCAAACAGACTTAGAGTAAACAAACCAGTAATCATTAAGCTGTTTTAAATGGGTTACAGAGTATTTGGTCTCGGGAACAGAAATGAGTCAGTCATGTAAAATGTTTGCTGCCAATCATAATGGTTACAATTTATTGAGGACTCACAACGTGCGGGAAATAGACACCTCGAGTGTCTCATCTGATCCTAAAGATCACAGTAAAAAATAGACACTTTAGCCCCATTTTACAGATGAAGAAACTAAGGCTCTGTGAATTTAAGAAACTTACCTGCAGTCATGTGGCTAGAATAGGGCAGATTTCAGATTCGAATTCAGGAGCCAGTTCAAATCATATGCCTGCCACTATCTCCCCCCTTTCTCTTCTGCCCAGCACAGCCACTCAAATAAATAAGTCAGGGACATGAAAATACAGCCCAGAAATACAGTCAATAATATTGTAATCACACTGCATGGTGACAGACGGGGACGACACTTATCGTGGTGAGCAGTGAGTAATGTATAAAGCTGTCAAATTGCTATGTTGTACACCTGAAACTAATATAACATTGTATATTAATCATACTTCAATTTAAAAAAGAATGAATTTTTTTTTTTTTTAAATGAGCATGAATGGAAAGGCACTTACATTTGCTGAATGTTGCCCATGCGTTCTCTTCCAGAAGGTCCGCACTTGGCACAGATTTCGCACCTGGAATGAGAGCTGGTTTTACACTGAGCATAGACGGGTCTGCTTGACTCCAGGAGCTCACATTGTTTCCACTGCATTACAAAATCTCAACCAAAGTCGCTTTTGGGGAATATGATTAAAATCTAGACCTAAACTTCAATATTTAATTAGGTAAAAATAAAATCGTCATTTCATAACCATAGCCCGAATCCATGTAATATGCTACTGGAGTTAATGAAATCAAGTGTTTGGGCCATAATTATATGTAGCTCTGAATAACTTAATTCTAAACTTTAAGAAATGTGTTTCTAAAACTTGTTTCATGAAGAGATTTACTCAAACCTTCCCTGGGTCTGTAAATACATGGATGAAAGGTAGAGATTTCAATAGTCCACATTTTCCCCCCCACTGATGAGGGTGTTGGATAAATTTTTCAATTACCTGAAAAATGAGGTGGGGTCTGGCCAACACAGTGATCACTGCCTTGAAAGGGAGACCAGCTTTCTAGTAAGAAGCAAAACCTGGAGAAGGGACCCATACAACAAGTATAAAGAAAGCTATCTAGGCAGAATGTAACAGAATTTATTTCACATTATAACTCGAGACCCCTATCAATCACTCATCATCTTGGAAGCCTTATAAGAAAACTGTAAATCCATCCCTGCCCTTTGGGAGATGATGCTATATGAAAGATCTTCCGCACAACACGGCCCCGGGTCAGAAAACTTTTACATTGAGGAATAAACAAACAAACAATTATCATCCAAGAGAAATCTTGTGTTATTTTTGCTACTTTAGAATCCCCTTCTTCTGGCAAAAGCACATTGCGTCTGTCTTGCAGTGAGCACTCTCCCTGCTGGAGAGAGTGTCCTGTCTTTCCTGATTAAGGAATGGGCCTTAATCAGCTTAAACATAAGCTTATTAGACCCTTTTTCCTTTGAGTATGGAATCCTAAAGGAAATGATTCAGAAACAAAAACAAGACAAGCACAGGCTGATTAACTTCACTGGTGGCATCCTAAATTAAGAGTGCATCCGTTGCGGCTATGACTCCCCTCCCCCCATGAACTTTGTTGCCTTCTCGGGTTTTTTTTTTGTTTTTTTGTTTTTTCCCCAAACCTGTTTCTAGAGCTTTCCTTTGGAACCTGTTAGGCCCCTTCTTTCCTTTCAATTAATTATTTTTTCTGCTTAAGACTGTAAGGTACACATTTTGTTGCCTGCAAGCAAAGACCCGTAACTCACGTCATTCCAGATGAGGAACTTCATAAAAGTATATTAATGAACTTGACAAGAGAACAGAGCGTGAAATAAAACAAAGATGACTCCATAATCATTCCGATGACATCACAGCGTACCCACAATGAAAAAGGCAGGCAAGTACATTAACCGAACAAGGAGGAGTTAAGTCTAAGTTCTACCTTCCTCCCTTGGGAGGTGTCAGGGTCCTAGGAGCTTGCTTCCTGTGTGGAGAAACTTCAAGAAGGGAATGGGCACCAGGAAGGAAGCAGAGGGACACCAGAAGGTGAGGGAGGACCCGGGGTCTTCTGTTTGTAATATTTCCATTTCTTGATGCTTATGCAGAAGTACATGTTGTAAAAATATTAGAACAGAAACCGTTACAGTAAGTAGACGTCCACCTCTCTTCTTAGCTTCCACCGGGTATGAGTTTTCTGGGACTGCCACAGCAAAGGTCACAGACGAGTTGATTTCCACAACAGAAATTTATATTCTCACAGTTATGGAGACACTGGAAGTCTGAGACTCAGGTGCTGACAGAGCTGGGCAAGAATCTGCTCCAGGCCTCTCTCCTTGGCGTGGAGGTGGCCATCTTCTCCCTGTGTCTTCACGCTGCCTTCTCTCTCTTTACCCATATGTGGTGCATCCAAATCTCGGATTCTCGCAAGGACACCAGTCATTTTGGATTAGGCGCCACTCAAGTGACATCATTTTAACTTAATTACCTCTGCAAAGACCCCTTTCCAAACATGGTCACATCCTGAGGTACTGGGAGTTAGGACTTCAACACATGCTTGGGGGGCACAATTCAGCCCATAAGCTACCTGTTGCCCATTGCCCACCCATGTTCTCTACAGGTTGCCGCTGTTCCGCACGTTTGTTCCTTCCCATGCAATAACTGTATGTGTGTATGTGCCCACAAATGTACACGCACGTGTGGTTTTTGAAGAAATTATACAAATAGGATCATACTATACACATTTCATGCATCTTTGTCTTTTCACCCAAAACTCTTATTTTGGAGATTTTTTTTTTCCCATCTAAACACATGCAGACTCACGTTATCCTTTTTGAAGGTTTAACTTCTTGACTCCACCCTTGTGAAAAGGTCTTGATCCAGCACACGTTTTTCTTTGTTTTCCATTGGAAAAGGAGTAGAGCAGTGAGGCTTCTTTAGAGCAAGTAACAGGAAATTACTCTAGCAACCTAAGCAAAAGAAACTGCGTTCCAGGCTGCTGGAAATTTACTGACTTGCTCCTATCAGGAGGCGGGACACAGTGGAGAGGGCTTCCCAAAGACTGAGGAAGCTCTGGAGGGTCAGGAAGCAAGCCCTGCTGTTGAGAGTCTGCAGAAGGTTCTGTTTGCTCAGCGAGCTGCTGCTGAAATGAATGAACTCCGATCCTACCCTCTCCAACACAGTGACACCCCACATGTGGCAATCGAGTGCCGAAATATGGCTGGTCCAAAAAGAGATGCACCGTAAACGTACAACACACATCCGATTCCAAAGACTTAGTAGACAGAAAATAATGTAAAATACTTTGTGAATAATTTTTATAGTAATTACACGTTGGTGATATTTTACATACATGGAGTCAAATACGATATATAATTAAAATTAGCTATACCTGTTTCTTCTTCTTACCTTGTTTTGGTAGCTATTAGAAAATTTAAAGTTCTATGTGTGGCTTGCGATGGGGACTTGAATGATGTTCTGGTGGGCCACTAGTCATTTCTTCCTTCCTGGCTGAAAGACCAAAAAGCTGGTGTAGAGAGGCTAGCTGGCCAAGCTTAGGTCACATGCCTGGTCTCCTGGTAGTACCCATGCCGGACTGGCTTGCGGGTGCACTGAGTCTGCAGGGTGGCCCACAGCTGTGTGCAGTGATATCTGAAAGGAAATTACGTTGGTCAGGAAGAAGAAGTGATGCTGGGTGGCAAGACATCGTAAGTGCCCAACACAAGCAATTACTGCCTGGCACGTACTAGGCCATTAAAATGTATCTGTTGGAAGGAAGGAAAACATGAGTGAGTGAACAAATATGGCGCAGTTGTGACTACTCTCTCCTCTCCCTGTGACCTCCTTCATTAGGTCCCCACTTCCACCCTGGACCTAGAAGAAGCCACATTTCGAATTATGAATAACTCCACAACATTGCTTTCATGAACTACATATCTAGGGCTATTTATCTGAGTTACCATTTTGTGGAGAGATGCATTAATTGCTGTTATGACTCATCCATTTTGTTTATCCATTCCACTTTCACTGAGCTAGTCACAAAGTCACTTCTGAGACCTCCTGTTTCTCTCTCTACACTCACGCCTGTAGGGATCTCATCCAGTCTCATAGCTTAAATGTCAGATATCAGATGATATTTAGATTTAAATATCAGATGTGTTGATCGCTTCCAAATTCACATCCCTAGGCCAGACCTCTCTCTCAAATTCGCGACTCTGCCAAATATCCAACTACCTACTCGGCATCTCCACTTGGATGACTAACAGACACTGCAAACGCAACTTGTCCAAAATGGAAATGAAGCCACTTCTTCCTACAGCCTTCTGCCTTTAGGGAAACAAAAGCTTTGTCCTTCAGTTGGTCAGGCCAAGAATGATGGAACTCTCTCTGGCTCCTCCGTTCTGAGACAGTGCACGTAGAATCTGCAGGAACTCTTGTTGGCTCTAGGGTCAAACATAGCGAGTCTGATCGCCTCCCACCATCTCCAAAGCCCCACTTGGCTGTAGTGTCCCCATTTCTCCAGGATATTGCTGACATAGTTTCCTCCCTGGTCTTTCTGTTTCACCTGCCTGCTAATAGTGTATTTTCAACCAGTCTCCAGAGGGTTCTTTTTCTTTCCTGTTTATTGATATATAACTGTCCTATAACATTGTATTTGGTTTTGGTGTACAACATAACGACTTGATACATGTATATATTATGACACGGTCACCACAAGAATTTCGGTTGGGCATCTACCACCACACACGGGTACAATTTTTTTCTTGTGTTGAGAACTTTTAAGATCTCTTAGCAACTTTCAAACACACAACCCAGTTGTGTTAACTATAGTCACCTGCTGTACATTGAATCTTCAGAACTTAATTACCTTAGAACTTTAACTTAGAACTTTGAACACCCTCCCCCATTTCCCTATCCCCAACCCCCCACCTCTGGCAACTACCAATCTGTTCTGCTTCTATGAGTTTGGTTTTTTAGATTCCATATGTCAGTAAGATCATACAGTATTTGACTTACTCTGTCTGACTTATTGCACGTAGTATAATGCCCTCAAGATCCATCTACATTGTTGCAATGGGAGGGTTCCCTTCTTTTCTGTAGCTGAATAATATGTGAGATACATATCACATCTTCTTTATCCACTCACCCATTGATGGACACTTGGGATGCTGCCACATCTTAACTATTGTAAATAATGCTGCAATGACATGGGGGGGGGGCAGATGACTTTTTAAGAGTGTTCCTTTCAGGTCATAAATTATGCCATGTTACTTCTCTACTTAAAACCCTGCAAGGCACCCTATTTCACTCAAAGTAAAAGCCAAAGCGCTGACAATGGCCTTCACTGCCCTGAATGATTCAGCACCACCTACCTCTTCCCTCTCTGCCCCCCTTCGCTTCTCCCCTGCTTGCTCACGCCTCTACAGCCATACTGGCCTCCTTGCCGCCTCTCAGACATGCTAGGCGCATGCCCTTCCCTATGTCTCTGGTTCATTCCCTTCAAGTCACTTCTCAAGTAGCCCCTTCACCAAGAGGACCTCCCTAAACTACCACATTTATTTATTTACATTTTAGAAAAATAGTCACTGACAAGGAAAATTTTTATGACATAGGGTTGATTGAATAAAAGGAAGCAAAATGCTGTGTATTCATCAGAATCAATCACTGTTCAAAATAACTGCACGTGTAGGCACGTAAAATAAGTCTGCAGGATGCATATTAAAATAGCAGGAATTATTTTCTAGGGGACCTCATGCCTCACCCCAGCCACCTTGATCACAGCGAATCTGCTTTACTCTTCTTTTTTCTATTGCACTTTCCACTTTTGCACATACTATTTTGCTTACAATAACATACTAATTTACTAACCTATCTTATGTATTGTTTTTTGCCTCACCTATCATGCTCAAATATAAATTCCATACAGGGACTTTTTCCCTCTATTTTATTCATTGATATATCCTAAGTGTCTAGAGAAATGCCTCACATGGAGTAGATGTTCACTAATTATTTGCTGAATGAATGAGTGAATGACCCTGAAATCAAAGACCAGAAATCTACCCTCAAGGACTTTGCAATCTAGTATATTTGCCTTCCTAGAAACCACTCCTCTTATTAAGATTACCCTCTGCTGATAACAAATTTCCATTCTCATCTAGGGTGAACTGCTCTTTATCTATCACAAGAAAGGAATTGGTCATGGACATTTGAAGGAGAAAATAGAAAATATGTATTTATTTTACCAAAAGGAGCTCTGTTGGTTATTCTCACCCCCTTTCCTGCCAGCAGACGCCTCAGCGCCTTCTCTATTTATGTTGCCGTGTTAAGGTACCTGATCTTTGTAGAAAGCAGATAATGACCTATAACGTTATCGGGACTACACTGCAGCATCTCTAACGTGGAGAAAATGCATTTGCATTTTATGATGCTGAATGCTCACCCACTTCATGACCTTACCATCTGTTTCCATCTGTGGAATATTCCAAACGACCAAATAACATTAAAATCACCTAAAAGAGTTTCTTTATTAGTTATAAACTTTTACAATTCAATTTAAAAAGTTTATAGTCCTGAACGCTGCAAGAATGACCATTTTCCGAAGCACCGTCCTGCTCTTTATCACTGGGGTCTGACAGCAGCTCTGACCTTTTCTAATATCTTTTACTGGAAGGAGAAGATTTGAGAAGTAGATAATAAATGGCCAAGGCTTTATTGATATTATGACGTGTAATATTTAAAACTGGTTATGGTTATTAGACCACGGGAGATGATGCCTTCTTACATAATCATCTGCTCCCTGTAGGCCAGCTTCCGTTACTGATAAAACATCTTTTATGAGTTTTAAAAATTGCAGAGCCAATAAAACCATGTGGGAACAAGCAAGGGTGTGTGCTGCTCAACCCATCATCAGAACTGTCAGCCAAATTCAGAGGCTGGGCAGGTTGGAGCTGCTGCTGATCTCAGAGAAGGGGAACACAGCTGGCGCGCAAGTTCCTGGGGAGCTTTCAGGGGGAGGGTCTCTCTCTTAGGGACACAACTAACTCTGTGATCCCATGGAAGATTCATTTTCTATCGGTTGTGATAAAGGGAGTGCTAGACTAAGGATCTGTCCAAGGGCATCCTTGCTCACAGTCAAGACTCTTCACTAATGGAGGGAAAAGGGCATCTTTTCCCTACCCGCTTCCAACACACGTCACATCCAGTTGGTATCAACACCACTTCCAGCACTGAAAAGCTTAAGTTCCTCTTCTACCTCTGGGAGCTAGTGCCTTGGATAAGGGGACAGCTAACGGATTCCTCAACTGTCCACGGCCTCGAAGTGTTTCCTGCTCCACCCATGCCCTCAAACCCTCAGAGAGCTCTCCCTACTCCTTATAGCGCCTGAGGCACAAGTCAGATGCCAGAACTATTTCTGAAAATCTGACCATGAAGCTATTAGTTTTAACCATTTAATTACTATAGCTTGTAACACGGATTGATTTCAAGTAAGAGAAACACTTCCCTTCTTATTCTTTGTCAATTTGTTTTCCACCTTTTTTAATCTTCCAAATGAATTTTATAACATGTTCAGGGTGGAAAACCCTGTTCAGAGTGATTCCAACTAACATGGCAATTTATAGATTCACTTGGGGGAATTTGCATCTTTACAATATTGAGTTTTCTCATTTACAAACATGATCCCGTCTCCATTAAAATCAGGTGGACAGAGCTACCAACTATCTCACTATATCTAACAATTTAAATCCTGTTATCACAATTCTAACAGACATTATTCAGACGTGTGCACTACACAATGCAATAATAAAGTCAATACAGGAATTGTCAGAGAAATTTTTGCTACACATGTATCTTACTATGCTGATAAGTTTCTGAGTGAGATGGGGGATCTGAATTGTTATAATTTAGCTCCTTTAAAGCAACAGGAGGGGTGTTTAGACAAGACATCTAGACCTCTTCAGCAGTAACAATAGGTATAAATGTAAATAAATATAGTGTTTGGCAATCATTATTTTAAAATACAAGAATATGTGTGGCTAAGGGATGATGGTTTTATTATATTTATTTGAAAATGATTCTAGATACTACAAATGGCAAGGTTCTTGCAAAGTCATTCTGGTTGTTTTTCTAACAAGATCACTGTGAACTCATTTGTTAATTTTGTCGGCTATTGGAATCATATCTTTTTAATTTAAAGCTGGGGGCATCACAATGCCAGATTTCGAGTTGTACTACAAAGCTGTGATCACAAAGACAGCATGGTACTGGCACAAAAACAGACACATAGACCAATGGAACAGAATAGAGAACCTAGAAATGGACCCTCTGCTCTTTGGGCAACTAATCTTTGATAAAGCAGGAAAAAACACCCAGTGGAAAAAAGACAGTCTCTTCAATAAATGGTGCTGGGAAAATTGGACAGCTACATGCAAAAGAATGAAACTTGACCACTCTCTCACACTGTACACAAAGATAAACTCCAAATGGATGAAAGACCTGAATGTGAGACAGGAATCCATCAAAATCCTAGAGGACAGCATAGGCAGCAACCTCTACGACATTGGCCACAGCAACCTTTTTCATGACACATCTCCAAAGGCAAGAGAAACAAAAGATAAAATGAACTTGTGGGACTTCATCAAGATAAAAAGCTTCTGCACAGCCAAGGAAACAGTCAAAAAAACCAAGAGGCAGCCTGCGGAATGGGAGAATATATTTGCAAATGACACTACAGATAAAAGACTGGTATCCGAGATCTACAAAGAACTTCTCAAACTCAATACACGAGAAACAAATAAACAGATCATAAAATGGGCAGAAGATATGAACAGACACTTTTCCAATGAAGACATACAAATGGCTAACAGACACATGAAAAAATGTTCAAAATCATTAGCCATCAGGGAAATTCAAATCAAAACCACACTAAGATACCACCTTACGCCAGTTAGAATGGCAAAAATTGACAAGGCAAGAAACAACATTTGCTGGAGAGGATGTGGAGAAAGGAGATCCCTCCTACATTGTTGGTGGGAATGCAAGTTGGTACAGCCACTCTGGAAAACAGTGTGGAGGTCCCTTAAAAAGTTAAAAATTGAGCTACCCTATTACCCAGCCACTGCACTACTGGGTATTTACCCCAAAGATACAGACGTAGTGAAGAGAAGGGCCATATGCACCCCAATGTTCATAGCAGCATTGTCCACAATAGCTAAATTGTGGAAGGAGCCGAGATGCCCTTCAACAGATGACTGGATTAAGAAGATGTGGTCCATATATACAATGGAATATTACTCAGCTATCAAAAAGAACGATTTCTCAACATTTGCTGCAACATGGATGGCACTGGAGGAGATAATGCTAAGTGAAATAAGTCAAGCAGAGAAAGACAATTATCATATGGTTTCTCTCATCTATGGAACGTAAGAACTAGGAAGATCGGTAGGAGAAGAAAGGGATAAAGAAAGGGGGCTAATCAGAAGGGGGAATGAAGCATGAGAGACTATGGACTCTGAGAAACAAACTGAGGGCTACAGAGGGGAGGGGGGTGGGGTAATGGGATAGGCTGGTGATGGGTAGTAAGGAGGGCACGTATTGCATGGTGCACTGGGTTATGTTATACGCAACTAATGAATCATCGAACTTTACATCAAAAAATAAATAAAAAATAAAAAATAAATAAAAAACCAGTCTGCTTATTTCCTGGAGCAATAAATGTTTTGAATCTGTTCAGATGAGAAATTTACATAGCATCTCCAGAAAAAGTTTATTGGAGCAAACAATCTCTGAACTAGATCTTCAATTCCAGAATCTCATAGGAGTTGAGATTTATATCTGTAGTTCAATAAGCAATGGCATTTTCATTTTGTTTGTTTATTAGCCTTGTGCACCCAAAAGAAGAAAATACAAAGTTTAATATCTGGATGATTCAAAAATTTTTAGTAAATAAAAAATCAAAAGCTATAAGATCACAAAGTTTAATATCTGGATGATTCAAAAATTTTTAGTAAATAAAAAATCAAAAGCTATAAAAATGCAAGATGAGGCAATGAATGAATATACAGATATATTCATGCATTCACATTTTAAAATTTTATCATACTACATTATAAAAATCTGTAACACAAACACCCTGATTTAAAGACTCACTTTCCTTTTGCTTTTCTGAACTTCACCCAAACAATGCTAGCTATATTATTACAAATGATGAGCGACACATTATAGCTAGGAAGATCCATAAATGCACGTACAGAGAGGGAGAGAGAGGAAGAGAATAGGATTTGGGAGGTATCTTACTAAAAACTGAGTGGAGCAGAAATATATCCTATCGGTTCTGTTTCTCTGGAGAATGCTGACTGGTACAGGTACTGAAAAAAACAGGGCCTCCTGGGAACTTTAGTAGAAAAAAGAGTCAAGCGCAGATGTGAACATGGAACACAAGACCCCCCCCCCCCCCCGCATTTATAGAAATCCTGCAGCAAGCACAAACTTCTCCCAAAACATAGAATGACCACGTGGCATGTAGGAGCAATCTCTGTATCTCCTCTGTATCTTAAGCAACACAGGGACTTCCACTGACTTCTGGGTTACACATATTTACATTCACATTTTCGGAATATTAATCTTTGCTCTCCTTCCACCCACTCCGAAATTATGCAAGATGGTGTCAGAAGACAGCATTTTTACAGGGTTTTTGTCTATCCGATTTGTTTACCTCAAACCCTTGAGGAAGTGATCTCATCACTTACGTCCAGGAAAGGACTTAAAAGTAGCTCTTCCACCCCGTGAAAACATTTGTATTTGAACTGTTGACATTAATAAACACTTTATTTCACCCTCCCCAGACCATCCCTTTATTTATTCACTAGAATTATTCATATACACTTGTCTCCTCCATTACATTGAAGCTCCTTTGAACATGACTATTAGGGGTTCGTTTCCATAGCACGTCCCTCAGCCTACCTCCCTGTCACACCCAAGCAGCATATATTAAGTCACCCACTATACCCATGAGCATATTTTGCTGCTGATACATCTCACCACAGTTATGAATGAGAGATGCCCACATCTTCCAAACTCGTTTCCACAATAACACCTCTACTCTGATCCCCTATGCTTACAAGATTCTTCTCTCCATGTGATCCACGGGGTCTTTCTATCACATCATGAGGTCTCTGCTCCAAGTCACGTGCTTAAGGAGGTCTTCCCCAAGCCCTGTATCTAAAGGAGCTCCCCCAGCCCTGCGCCAGGCCCACTCTATCCCTGCAAGCTACTTTATTCTCCTCCCTCTCATTCATTACTGCCTGAAATTCCGTTACTTACTTATCTGCATCCTTGTTCTGTTGTCTTCCCCTACACTGCAAGGAAAACACTATAAGGTCAGGGATTTCATCTGATCATTCCGCTGGGGCACAGCAGGTAAGCAACAGACACTTGCTGAATCAAGGTCACTAAAGGTTTGGCTTGGCTGGCCTCTCTGGACAGATTGTGAATCTGAAAGCGACACCCAGATACTGAACCCCTACTACGTCAGGCACAGAACCAGGGGCTTTACACACGTGTGTGCATATTTTAATCTTCAGAGCAACCGCACGAGGTAGAAATATCAGTCACTTTTCATAGATGAGAAAACTCAGACCAAAAGGAGAGGCGGCCAGTAAGTTGCAATGCTGGGATTTGAACTCAAATCTCACTGGCTCTGCCCCTGCATTCTTTATATTAACAATCCATCCCATCCTCCAAAACTCATTCTCTCCCCTAGAAGCAGTTCCCTAAGAGAAATACCAAAGTGATTTTGAACAAACCTTACGTTGTTAAAACGAGCGTAACTGACTACATAATCTGTGAGCCCCCATGTAAAATGAAAATGCGGTCCCTTGTTAAAAAATGATGGAAAACTTGAAGATGGTGACGATGGGGCAGTCAACTAAGCATTTGGTAATGTTCCAGCCCCTTCTAAGAATGAGACCTATGTGACCATCCACATTGTACTCCATGAAGACAGCCCTGGAGATACAAATATATCTTTTCATGGTGATTAATTTGGGAGGGATGATGCTCTTATTAGTTTGGGAGTAACACTAATAACCTAATAACACTCCGCGCTGTGTTTTCTTCTTAGCACTATGGCCACTTTGGCAAAAACCTGGCAGTGATTTCAGGCACAGCCTTCTCGTGGAGACTAGGCTCCTGCAAATTCCATTTGGTTTCCAGTTCATGAGAGGGAGCAGGAAAATTTGATTATGGACTCCTCAGGCCTGAACAGGTGTCAAAATAATTATTCCAAACCAGGAGGTAAAGCTTCCTGACAAGCTGACTCTCTTGGCTTCTGTGCTTACAGCTCTTGGCTGTTGAGTTGATCTCTGCCTGGGAATACAGAGGCCATGGGCTCTTGGCATTCAAAGAAGGAATGTGAGCACGTGGATTTATCTCTGCCCATGGGCTTTCTCTCTTTACTCCTGCATGGTTGCTGCTGGCTGCAGTGCCATTTTCAGCGCCCCCCACCCCACCCCAGGACTTTCCGCAGCTTCCTCACGTGCAGGCTCAGATACCTCAACCATCAACCATGTGCTGCGGGTACCTGGGGTACAACTCGAAACTTGATTTCTCAGCGTTTGAAGACCTCCACCTGCATGTCCCCCAGGAACTGTGGAGTAAAACTGCATACCCATCTCTCTCCCAACCTCAGCACACAATAGGTTCTGCATAGATGTTTGTGGACTAGAACTGAAACCCATAAAATGCCCACCTCCACTGATTTTCCCACTCATCCGTTCAACAGATATTTGTCAAACTCCCATGTGCTACTGGAGTGGGCTGAATAATGGCCCCCTCAAAGATGTGTCAACCCCAAACCTGGAAACGCAACCCTATTTGGAAAAAGGATTTTGCCGATGTAATCAAGTTAAAGGTATCCAGATATGGGGCGCCTGGGTGGCTCTGCCGTTAAGCATCTGCCTTCGGCTCAGGTCATGATCCCAGGGTGCTGGGATGGAGCCCTGTGTCGGGCTCCCTGCTCACTGGGAAGTCTGCTTCTACCTCTCCCACTCCGCCTGCCTGTGTTCCCTCTCTCGCTGTATCTCTATCAAATAAATAAAATCTTTTTTTATAATCGTATTTTTTTATTATGTTAGTCACCATACAGTACATCCCTGGTTTTTTATGTAAAGTTCGATGATTCATTAGTAGTGTATAAAATCCAGTGCACCATGCAATACGTGCCCGCCTTACTACCCATCACCAGCCTATCCCATTCCCCCACCCCCCTCCCCTCTGAAGCCCTCAGTTTGTTTCTCAGAGTCCATAGTCTCTCATGCTTCATTCCCCCTTCTGATTAGCCCCCTTTCTTTATCTCTTTCTTCTCCTACCGATCTTCCTAGTTCTTACGTTCCATAGATGAGAGAAACCATATGATAATTGTCTTTCTCTCCTTGACTTATTTCACTTAGCATTATCTCCTCCAGTGCCTTCCATGTTGTAGCAAATGTTGAGAAATCATTCTTTTTGATAGCTGAGTAATATTCCATTGTATATATGGACCACATCTTCTTAATCCAGTCATCTGTTGAAGGGCATCTCGGCTCCTTCCACAATTTAGCTATTGTGGACAATGCTGCTATGAACATTGGGGTGCATATGGCCCTTCTCTTCACTACGTCTGTATCTTTGGGGTAAATACCCAGTAGTGCAGTGGCTGGGTCATAGGGTAGCTCAATTTTTAACTTTTTAAGGGACCTCCACACTGTTTTCCAGAGTGGCTGTACCAACTTGCATTCCCACCAACAATGTAGGAGGGATCTCCTTTCTCCACATCCTCTCCAGCAAATGTTGTTTCTTGCCTTGTCAATTTTTGCCATTCTAACTGGCATAAGGTGGTATCTTAGTGTGGTTTTGATTTGAATTTCCCTGATGGCTAATGATTTTGAACATTTTTTCATGTGTCTGTTAGCCATTTGTATGTCTTCATTGGAAAAGTGTCTGTTCATATCTTCTGCCCATTTTATGATTTGTTTGTTTCTTGCGTACTGAGTTTGAGAAGTTCTTTGTCGATCTTTTATCTGTAGCATCATTTGCAAATATATTCTCCCATTCCGTGGGCTGCCTCTTAGTTTTTCTGACTGTTTCCTTGGCTGTGCAGAAGCTTTTTATCTTGATGAAGTCCCACAAGTTCATTTTATCTTTTGTTTCTCTTGCCTTTGGAGATGTGTCATGAAAAAGGTTGCTGTGGCCAATGTCGTAGAGGTTGCTGCCTATGCTGTCCTCTAGGATTTTGATGGATTCCTGTCTCACATCGAGATCTTTCATCCATTTGGAGTTTATTTTTGTGTACGGTGCGAGAGAGTGGTCAAGTTTCATTCTTTTGCATGTAGCTGTCCAATTTTCCCAGCACCATTTATTGAAGAGACTGTCTTTTTTCCACTGGATGTTTTTTTCCTGCTTTATCAAAGATTAGTTGCCCAAAGAGCAGAGGGTCCATTTCTGGGTTCTCTATTCTGTTCCATTGGTCTATGTGTCTGTTTTTGTGCCAGTACCATGCTGTCTTTGTGATCACAGCTTTGTAGTACAACTTGAAATCCAGCATTGTGATGCCCCCAGCTTTGTTTTTCCTTTTCAACACTTCCTTGGCGATTCATGGCCTTTTCTGGTTCCACATAAATTTAAGGGCTGTTTGTTCCAGTTCTTTGAAAAATGTCATTGGTATTTTGATCCGGATAGCACTGAAAGTGTAGATTGCTCTGGGTAGCATGGAAACAGAAGGAAAGCCACCAAACTCATTCTATGAGGCCAATATTACCTTGATCCCCAAACCAGACAAAGACCCCATCAAAAAGGAGAATTACAGACCGATTTCCCTAATGAATATGGAAGCCAGAATTCTCAACAAGATCCTTGCTAATGGGATCCAACAGTACTTTAAAAGGATTATCCATCATGACCAAGTGGGATTCATCCCTGGGATGCAAGGGTGGTTCAACATTCACAAATCTATCAGTGTGATAGATTATATGAACAAGAAAAAAGCCAAAAATCATATGATTCTCTCAATAGATGCAGAAAAAGCATTTGACAAAATACAGCATCCTTTCCTATTAAAACCCTTCAGAGTGTAGGGATAGAGGGTACATTCCTCAATCTCATAAAAACCATCTATGAAAAGCCTACAGCAAATATCATTCTCAATGGGGAAAAGCTGGAAGCCTTTCCCTTAAGATCAGGAACACGACAAGGATGCCCACTCTTGCCATTATTATTCAACATAGTACTAGAAGTCCTTGCAACAGCAATCAGACGACAAAAAGGAATAAAAGGTATCCAAATCGGCAAAGAAGTCAAACTGTCTCTCTTCGCAGATGACATGATACTCTATATGGAAAACCCAAAAGAATCCACCCCCAAACTACTAGAAGTTATAGAGCAATTCAGTAATATGGCGGGATACAAAATCAATGCTCAGAAATCAGCTGCATTTCTATACACGAATAATGAGACTGAAGAAAGAGAAATTAGGGAATCCATCCCATTTACAATAGCACCAAAAATCATAGGTTATCTTGGAATTAACTTAACCAGAGACGTAAAGGATCTATATTCTAGAAACTACAAATCACTCTTGAAAGACATTGAAGAAGACACAAAAAGATGGAAAAATATTCCATGCTCATGGATCGGAAGAATTAACATAGTTCAAATAAATAAAATCTTAAAAAAAAAAAAAGTCTCAAGATAAGATCATCCTGGATTAGGGTGGGCCCTAAGTCCAGCGACAGGTATAAGAGACAGAAAAGAAAAAATACACAGAGATACAGGGAAGGAAGCCAGGTGACGATACAGGCAGTCAGTGGAGGGATGTGACCACAAACCAGGAAATGCCAGGAAGCACCAAAAGCTGTAGGAGACAAGGAAAGATTCTCCCCTAGAGGCTTTGGACAGAGGACAACTCTGCAGACATTTTTGTCTCAGATTTCTGGCCCCCCCACTGTGAGAAGGTACATTTCTGTTGTGTCAAACCACCAAGTTTGTGGTGATCAGTCCTAACAGCCCTAGGAAACAAATATGGCCATGTTCTCTTAGGATGAGGCCAACAATAAAATAAATAAGGAGATAAACGTATTCTACAACATCCTGTTGTACTGCTGTGAACAGGGTTGCCAGATAAATTGAGCTCACCGAGTTAAATTTGAATATCCGATAAACAACAAATAAATTGCATGGAACATACATTTACTAAAAAATCATTTGTTCTTTGACATTCGGAGTTAACTGTATTTTTATTTGCAAAATCTATCAATCTCAGTTAACGAAGAGAGATGGGCAGAGGTCAAGTTCCGGGTCGGCCTGAGTGGGGGAAGTGCTTAAATTAGAGTGGTTATGGAAGGCTTCTCCGATGAGGGGTACTTGAACAGAGCCCTGCATGAAATAAGAGAGTGAGTCATGCCACCATTAGGGCAATAGTCTCCCAGGCCCAGGAAACAGGAAGGGCAAAGACAGAAGGTGGGAATGTGCTGGTTATATTTAGCTTTATTCGATAATACAGAGAGCAAGATAGCAAATCTCATTCTCTCCTGAAATCCAAAATGTTCCTAAACTAAAAACAGGAAATCTGTATTAAAGTATTCACCAAGCTATTGATCTCAGCTTTTAATGAGCTGGACTTAGATTATTTAGATGTCAAGCAGGTCTGCTATCCAAGTTTTATGATCCTCTTAAATAACCACAAGCAAGTTATAAAACACCACAAGGCAGCCTAGAGTTGCCATCGTAGGAAATGTTGGCGTATAATTAAAGCAGAGGCCAATATTTATGTGCTTTTTCTCTGCAACAGATTCATTAACAATATCTTAAGCTATTGTATGGACTTAAATTTCTGGTGCTATTGGCATCCATTCAGAAAAGGAGGTTTCATTTAATTTTCAAAGGCTTTTCCAAATTACAGAATGCATGTGTACCCACCCCAAATGCTTGCATAGAAATGTTCACAGCAGCATTATAACAATTATTATAATAGCCTACAAGTGGAAACTCCAAATGTAAAGTTGCTAAATTTAGTAAATAAAAACATAAAATGTGTGGCTCCATTTAAATTTCAGATAAACAATGGATACTTTTTTTTTAGCATAAGTATATCCTAAATTATTTGGGACAAATTAAACTGGGCATTCTGCATTGAATCTGGCAACCCTACCCAAATGTCCATTAACTGGTGAATGGATAAACAAAATGTGTTCTAACCATACAATGGAATACTCTTTGGCCATAGGAAGGAATCAAGTACTGATACATGCTACCACGTGGATGAATCCGAAAAGCATTCTGCTAAGTGACAGACACCAGACATAGAAGACCACATAAGTGTGAGATTCTATTTATATGAAATGTCCAGAAAATGGACATTATGTAGAGACAGAAAGTAGATTAGTGGTTGCTTGGGGGCTGAGGGTAGGAATAGGAATACACGGTAATCAGGCACAAGGCTTTTTACTGGGATGATAACATGCCTTTGAACTGGATTATGGTGATTATATCATAGATTCATAACTTTACTAATAAATTAACACTATACTTCAATGGTTGGGTTTTATGGTAAATTATATCTCAATACTGTTAAAAAATATGTGTTCATTGCAACAAGTCAAATAATACAGACATATGTAAGAACACTGAACATCTTTGTCTCCTTCCCCTTTGAAGTAACCAATGTTATTCCACGGTTTGGTGTCTCTCCTTCCACACATTTGTAGCTCATACAAAAGCAAATATTTAGGCATATCCTATATATGCTACTCTGCAATGTGCGTTTGTCATTAAAAATATCAGGGACGCGCCTTCAGGTGCATCTACAGAGCCCCACATCACTCTTTTAAATACTTGCATGATATTCCATGTACAGATATCTTACAATTGATTCTAACGTTGTTTCACTTATTGATGAAGATTTAGATTTTTCTCTTTCCTTCCTCTTCCTTCCTCCCTCCCTCCCTCTCTCCTATCCTTCCTTCTTTCTTCTTTTTCTTTCTTCCCTTCCCTTATTCCTTTCCCTTCTTCCCTTCCCTTCCTCCCTTTTCTTTCTTTCTTCCTTCCTTTCTTTCTTTCCTTTTTTCTCTCTCTCTTTCCTTCCTTCCTTCCTTTCTTCCTTCCTTCCTTTTTTCTTCTTGCCCTTTCAAAGTATGCCTCAGTAAGCCCTCTTGAACATATATTAAAGGGAGCCACTTAAAATTAGCAAAAGGTTTCAAAATGAATAAAGAATGTCAAGATACTGAAGCATCATAAAGGTCAAACATTTTACCTCATGTTGATATTGTGCTCTTGGATTAATTTAGACTTCATATCAAATGATGCAAAGGTTAAATTATGCATCCACCATCCCAAACATTTGTTCTTTATTTTAAATACACAAATATGCATTTGTGGCCTACACACCAGATGAGGCATATTTCTCAAGTGTAACAGCCATGTACTGACTGGGCTAGACTGAGGTTCTACAATACAATGCCAGTGGGCTGTGGGATTCTAATTCTTTCAGGAAGAGCTAGATGCAGAGATAAAGCAAAGATTTTTTAAAGTATGCAATTGTTTATCATCTCTCCAAACACACAACCCTAAACACATGGGAGAAAGCTAATGAGCTATGAACGATGACAGAATTTATCATGAACTAGGCAATTTATGTGCATCATTACATAATTTGAATAGACAAGAGGTAACAGTGTTTTTGCACCCATTTTTCAGACGAGGGATCTCAGACCTGCGGTGCCTTCCTCAAGATCAAGTAAACAACAGAAACAGGATTAGAACACAGGCTCCAAATATCAAGCTCTCGGTGACTACACCCTGCTGCTTCATGGAAGAAATATTTTGGCTAAGTATTTCCAGTAATCTGCTCTGCCCTCAGACATAGTGGGTATCTTGGGACACCAAGTTAAACAGACCATCATTCCTATCCTCGAGGAGCAGAGCAAACAGGCAAACAGAAAACCACAGCCAATCTGGTGAGACCATGATGAGAACGGAGTGTCCTAACCTGGATCCTCAAAGGCTCCTACAGCGACTTCTGAGTTGAGGTGGTTTTTTGAAGATTTTATTTATTGGAGAGAGAGAGAGAGAGTGAGATCAGAGAGAGCAGAAGCAGGGGGAGTGGCAGAGGGAGAGGGAGAAGCAGGCTCTCCAGTGAGCAGGGAGCACGATGTGGGGGGCTCCACCCCAGGACCCTGGGATAACGACCTGAGCCAAAGGCAGACGCTTAACCGACTGAGTCACCCAGGCACCCCCTGAGTTGAGATTTTAAAGACCCTAGCCATGTGCAATGCGAGAAAGGAGGACAGTATTCCAGATGAAGGAAGCCACATGGGAAAAGGCTCAGAAGCCAGAAACATACTAAAGGGCAGGAGGAATGACAAGCATATGAGCCTCTGGAGACTGCACCATGAGGCAAGAGGAGACAGGAGGTGAATGAATCATTTGGGACGCATTCAGCTGCAAGTAAGAGAAAAATCTGAGTAAGGGGCATACATGAGGAACTTATTGTTTCATTGAACAAGAAGTCTCAACCAACTGCACTACCTAGGTGCCCCAAGACTTCTTTTTAAATTATCATGTTTTATACATAAATAGGTTTGAAAAGAAAATTTTACAGCATTCTCCAAATGAAAGTCCACATATAACTTTCCATAAATCAAAGGTATATGTATTAATACTGTGAATGATTTATATTTGTTTATATTAATATTTATATAAATATATTTCTGTTTATTAATATATTGATATAAATATATAATGACTAATGTATTTTAACATATAAAATGTGATATATATATAAATTGTGATATATATATCTCTATATCTATATAGAGATATATACATACACATATAAATAAATAAATTCTGGTAATCTTAAAGAAAACTTCATAGAGACTGACCATAAACATACATAGCCCATCTATTACAGATTTGGGTGGTTTATTCCTTCTGCCTAAATGCCTATAAAACAGTGGTTTCTGCTTTATCCCCAGGGCATGAAAAAATATTAATCACTACCAGAGAGGTCAGGGCATAAAATATGTATCATCTTCATTCCCCTTTTATGTTGAATCTAAATCTTGATCAGGATGTAAAGGGGCCTCTGAGTGTTGATTTGGTCCTTTCAGGCAAAAGGGAAATGGCTGAATTCCACAGAAGCTTCTCCATATGTTTATCTACTTCCACGAAGTGGAGAATTCATTTACTATCTCTAGTCTTGAACTTTCTGGAGACCCTGACCTGTATAGCCACTGTCTTCTTGGAATATATTTTGATCTCTATATTTTCTGATACTTCAAAGCTCAGTGGGTTCAAAACCAAATTAATAATTATTCTCACAAAAGAGCCCATCATTTCCTGCTGATATGACTTCTCGTTCAACAATTGTGATACTACTAGATGATATGTAATAATAATATACAATTACCTATTCTGTGCAAGATTCTTTAATAAACGTTCGACAATCCTCATCTCAATTAGTCATAGCAGACTCATTGTGAAACTTACCCTTTGATAGAACAGTGATGCTTAGAAAAACTTGTAGAAAAGACACTCATCCAATGAAGACCACAAACACTGTTAAGCAGTAGGATATCTGACTCAAAGCTTGAATCTAACGAAATTTGTCATATTTTTTTATAGCTTCGGTTTAGGGAATATTCCCTATCTTACAAGCCAGAGCTTTCTTTTCATTATGGACACTGGAAATGCCAAATACTCACTTTCTCGGATTCTGTTGCAATTAAGACATACTAGAACACCTGCTCTAAGCTCTGCAGTTCAAGTGCGTCCACTCCAGATTTTGAATCAAGACAGTGGTGTAAGGAAGGAGTTATGCAGGAAGGCAAGGGAGCGAAAGAGCTGTAGTAACACCCATCCTCCAGGGGGCAGCAAATAGTGGCGTTAGCAGCAGCATCCCGGGGCCACCACTGGCGGTGCTGGTGGTACAAACTCCTGCCCCAGCAGCTATGACAGCTATGTCTCCAAAATACTAGTTTGGGGGCATTATTTCTGGCTGCATAGTCTCCAACCCTGTTTCTCTGACCCTCCCAGGGACTCTGTGAGCTATCCCGTATCTCCTAGTAAGTGCTTTTCTGTTAAAACAAGTAAGTGATGATTTCTATTGCTTGCAACTAAAAATCCAGAGTGATAACAGCTCTTAATACTTGCTCCATATCATTTAAGGGGTACCTCTTTAACCCCTTCCAATTTCTTAATATCTATTGAAGGTGCATTTTTATGCAAAGAGGAACAGAAATGGTAAATATTTAGGTAAATGTAACTGGCTATTCTTTTCCTCTAATGCTTTTTAAAGTATGTCTGAATGAGAGGAAAAATTATAACATTGTCTGATGAAGTTTTTAATGCCTGTAAACATTATATATCAGGCACCTAAAACATAAAATGGGGAGGGTCCAGGAACCTATCTATTACAGGTGTCAAAATTTCTACATTCTGGGCGCCTGGGTGGCGCAGTTAGCTAAGCGTCTGGCTTGGGCTCAGGTAATGATCTCCGACCCTGGGATGGAGCCCCGTGTGGGGCACCTTGCTCCACGAGGAGCCCGCTTCTCCCCCCACCTCTGTCGCTCCCCCTGCTTGTGCTCTCCCCCTCTCAAATAAATAAAATCTTTAAAAATTTTCTACATTCCATGTGAAGTGGTAAAAATTGATTTTAAGCAGATTGCTAAGATTTATATATGTATATTGCAATTCCTAGAACGACCACTAAGAAATTATACAAAGAATTTTGTCCACCTTTGGGCTTTGTTGATTAGGTTTTATTTTCTTTTATCTGATAATTTAGCAAAAAAGAAGTGTAAGCACCGCTAAGATTTTTCTTGTTGTGTGTATTACAAGGGTGAACTTAATTTTATGCTCCTTTTTTTTATAATAATATTTTTATTATATTATGTTAGTTTTATGCTCCTTATCATTCAAATATCTCTTCCCTCAACAGCTGGCTGAAGGAATTAAGCCATCTGCTATTGGGGAGGGAGGAAATGAAAATCATCAAAAATAGCTTTCAATAGTTGGTGATGAATTCATCCTTACTACTACACAACTTCTTGCCTCTCTAACTAATATTTCTGATAACAGACAGAAATATTCACTGAATCATGATCCATGATAATTCCTTTAAAAATATAAATACGACTCAAATAAAACAGGGGCCAAGTTGTGGTGTATTTTCTAATCCCCAAGCTAATTAAATGGTATGAGGTATGATTTATGCCAGAGGAAAAGATATAAAATCAAAAAAAAAAAAAAAGACCTCATAGCTAGTTTCAAATAACCACATCTAGAAGCTTCTATATCAAACCACTTCTGGATTCATAAAATAATTATTACGTGTGAGACAACTTTGGGAGAAAACTAACCCAATCTCTGGAGTTAGAGTGCATGAACTCTCCTAGGAGAAACGGATTCCCTTCACTTGACACTTGAAGATTGTCTGATCTGCAGTTTGGCAATGTATTGCCGAAGCGGTAAAAATGGACCTACGCTTTCAGTGTCACTTTACCCAGCAAGCCTAAGCGAATGGACCGTTCTCCCAGTATGCACCCTGCACCACATGATGGGTGTAGCAGGGAACAAGACCAGTCCCCTGCATAAGTGGTTCTTACTGGAATCTAACACCTGAGACTTTATCTTAAAGAAACCTTGATGAATATTAGGCTCAAATGTCGAGCTATGAGAACATATACCATGACAGTATATTTAACAACGAAAAACTGGAGAAAACCTGGAAGTCCAAAACCCGTAATCAGAGACCAACAAATAAAACAATGTACATCCATAAAAGGAAGAATTATGAAACTTAAAATTGCATTACAGAAGAATATTAAATGACACTGGAAAGAGGATTTAAATGTTTTAACTAAAAGAAATAAGCTAACAACTGTACACCCTACACAATATAATATCTCATTTTTTAAATCTCTATGTATAGATAATATCCTAGGACTGCCATGATAAATTACTACAAGCGAGTGGCTTAAGACTACAGAAATTCATTCTCTCCCAGTTCTGGAGTTTAGAAGTACAAAGTCAAGGTGTCAACAGGGTTGATTCCTTCTAGAAGCTCTGAGGGGGAATCTGGTCGTTGCCTCTGTCTGGGTTCTCCAGAGAAACAGAACCACTAGGAGATCTATCTATCTCTCAATCATAAGGAAATACATATTGGATTATATTGCAATTGGCTCACACAGTTATGGAGGCTTAGAAGCCCCAAGATCTCCAGTCGGCAAGCTGGAGACGCCAGAGACCCAATGGTCCAGTTCCAGTCCAAGTTGAAGGCCTGAGAACCAGGAAAACTGAGGGTGTACTTTCCAGCCTGAGCCTAAGTCCAAAGGCTGGAAAAGATGGATGTCTCAGCTTGAAGATAGGCAGAGAGAGGATAATTCTCTCATTCTTCATTTTTGTTCTATTCAGACTTTTAACAGATTGGCAAGGTCCAGCCACATTGTGCAGGGCCTTCTGCTCTACTCAGCTTGTGGATTCGAATGCTACTGTCCCCCTGAAACACTCACAGGCACACTCAGGATAAGGTCTGACCAAGTACCCGGACACCCTGTGCCCAGTCAAGTTGACACAGACAATTCACCCTCACAGAAAGTCAGAGTCATTTTATTTTTTTAATTTAATTTTACTTACATTCAATTAATGAACACATAGTGTCTTACTCGTTTCATAGGTAGGGTTCAATGATTCTGCAATCAGAGTCATTTTAAATGACTCTTGTTTTATTTGTGAGGGAAATTTTAAATTACCTCCATAAAGGGAAAAAAATAAGGGTCTTTGGTCATAAATAGAAGTTTTAAAAAAACATTAAAACTAGATACTCCACCTAAAAAATCATTTTGTAAGCCATCCACGATGCATCGACGAACCTATTACATAGAAAGTGTTATTATTCCAATTACAGGTGGAAAGTCCTAGGCAGACATAATTAAATCCCCAAGGTCACGCGTCTAAAAATGCAGATAGTATTGACCCACACCCTGGATCGCTGCAAAATCAGAGCAGTGTTTTGGGAAAATAAACTCAACAGCCAATCATGAACTGAATGGACACAGAGAGAGAAATAAGAAGCAGAGAGCAAAGGGGGTCAGATAGAATGGTAGGATAAAAACAGAGGGAAAAATCTAGAAACCTAGATGCTGTGGCTGAATTGTGTCCCCCTGCCCATCGCCAGATCCACATATTGAAGTCCTCACCCCAGTACCTTAGGATATATTTGAAGACACGTCTTTGGAGAGATCATTAAGTAAAAATAAGGTCATTTGGGTGGGTTCTAAGCCAATACTGGCATCCGCATAAAAAGACGAGAGTAGGACACAGACAGACAGAGGGGAGACCATTGAGGACACAGGGAGAAGACAGCCATCTATGCGCCAAGAAGAGACGTCTCAGGAAAAACTAAGCCTGCTGACACCTACATTGCAGACGTCCAGCCTCCGTAACGATGAGAAAACACAGTTCTGTTGTTTAAGCCTCCCGCGGTCTGTGGTCCTTTATGACAGCAGCCCGGCAAACTAATTCTGAGGAACGACCAGACTTGGATATTCGTTTACCAGGCAGGATAGTGGAGCACAGGTGAGAAGAGAGGGGGGTCTACCAGCACTTGGAGATGCACAGACCCCACCCCCACCCCCACACAGGGCTTGTAGTGAAGCAGAGGAGAAATGAGATATTTGAGAGCTGCCAGCTGCTTTTCTTTATGATTACTCCTAATTTCTAATCCCTGCTGGGCCAGAAATTATTTTTATGGCGGGTGTAAAATTCAATAGCTTACAGAACATTCTTTCATGTTATGACTACAATTATTAGTAAGTTTGGGGGTAAACTGTCTACTTTCCAGAAGTTCTGAAAAGATAATGTGTCTTAGGCTTCCAACATTCACAAAATTCTCTTGCAAATTGCTGGGTTTTTCAAAAAGTCTTGATTATAAAAATGGTGAGCATTTAGAAAACACTTTTATAACCATGTACACACAACCAAGATTTAATAGTAGTTAATATATTTTTATATTTTCTTTGCATTTTTTACCTTTCTCTTTTAAAGAAAATAAATGAAAAAAATAAAGAAAACAAGTGATAGATTTGTCTTATTTTTTATATCTTTTCCCTCCTTCCTTCCCCAAAGATAATTACTATACATATTTATAGACTTTGATATACAGACACACACACACACACCCCTTCACATACTTTATACATCTCTCTCTCTCTCTCTCTCTCTCTCTCTATATATATATATATATATATATAATCTCCTTAGGAACATATAATATGGTTTTCTGTACTTTAAAAATATACACAAATGGAAAAATAAATAGATAAATTGTAGACTTTTCTTTTTCTTCTCAATGTTACATTGATGAGATTTATCCTTGTAAATGCAGAACTCACGCAGATTTGCTGATGCAGAATCCACTTCCGAATCCACTGTGGTTTATTCATCAGTTTCTGCTGATGGAAAAGGAGAATGTCTCACTTCTTTAACGAGGCCAAACAGCGGCAAGGAACATCTCTGCATTTATCTTCTGGAGCACAAACAACTTTCCCCTTCGAACTCTCCTCCCCTCCGTTCAGGGACTTCCCCGCTGCCCTTTCCTGGGAGTACCTCTCCCTTCCCTTGGCAGTAATGTCAACCCTATGATGAATTTGCTGATAGAGCTAGACTGAGACGATTAAATCCACTTCTATTTGTAATTCCAGCACGGATTTGAATCCAAGTCTCCAGATGTTGGGCGGCATGCATCATTTAGTAGGAAATCATATTAAAATGGTACTGAGTCCTTGGGTAAATGGGTTGATAATATGAGAAGGCAGTTAAACATTCCATTAATCATCACATTGCTGGAGGGAGAAAATATTAAACTTTTCTTCCTTACCTATTCTCAAAAGGAGTCATAGATCCCAACTCCATTACCAAAGGAAAACGGACTCTAAGGAAAGAAACTGAATCGCAAAATATAGTGAGTCGCAAGCATCTCCTGTTAAAGGAGGTGCTTTATGAGGGTAAGAATTAATGTCTAAATTATAGTGTTATTATAGCAATTCAAGGGTATTTTTTTTATTTTTGTGTTAAAATTCAGGGCTTTCACTTTGAAAGAAGGCAACACCATGGAAGCTCTTTCCTTCCCACCTGAAGAGAAGCAGCGCCATGGCAACTACATGGTTCATTTCATTGGGTTCACTGAAGCAACAGGTTGAGAACTTATCATGATAGCTGTTTGCTATTTTATTAAGTGCTTATGATATGATAGATACCATGATGCTCACTTCACATAAGCTAACTTGTCGAATATTCAAAGCCAGCTAACAAGATAGGAATTATTATCCCCATGGTAGAGATGAGGACATTGATGAACAGAGAAGTCTAGCAACTCACCAAAGTTCACACAGCAGAACTGAAATGGAATCCAGCTCTGCCTAAATCCACAGACCCTAACCTTTAATACGCTCATGATCCAGGGGCATGAAAGAAGATGAGCTTCATGAGGGAAGAGGCCTGTTCCATCTGTTTTTCCACCCTGTCCTCAACACTTCACAGTGCTGGAATAGAACAGGTGCTCATGAATGAATTAATGAAGGAATGAATCCGTCAACGAGTGTAAGCATGGTGGAGGCTTCACTCAGGAGGTGAAATGTTAGTCAGTATTTGCAAAAACAAAGGTGGTGTTTCTGGGTAAAGCATTCCTGGCAGGGGCACGTGCAAAGGCCCAGGCTGCCAGAAGGAACAGCGTGATGGGGAGCAAAGAGAAGGAAGTCACATTGACGGGAGTAAACTAATACAGGTGGGCAATAAGGCTGCAGATGGAATTGGGTTCAGACTGAGAAGGATCCTCTGAACACTGCTAAAATATATGAAAATATAAAAGTAAGATATTTTTAATCTGTAGTGGCAAAAATTTAATCCGGAGTGTGGACGATGAGGAACATCTGTTTTTCTTGCTGGTCCCGCACTGTGTCCTCTTCTGATCTTGACACCTGATTTTTCTGGAGAAACCAGCTTTTTCCACACTCATTCTAAGGGAGTCTGGAGATATCAGTGCATCACTGCTCAGCTCAGAGGTAGACCAAGGACCAGGCCTGGTCCATCAGCACAGTCCATTCTCCTCACTGTGAGGATCCATTAAGGGATTAGTACACGACCCAAGCAAGTATCTCAGAGTGAATCTCGGGACCTCTATCTGAACTACTGAGAAAGGGAAGTTCTCTTCTCTATCTTCCCACTGGAATTACTGAGCTCAGACAACACAAACCCGGAGGGTTACTTCATTAAAGAGGAACTTCCTAAGAGTAAAGCCAAAGCAGATGGAGAAAGAGAAGAAGTTCTAATCATATCCTCTGAGCCCTGGAACCAGCCATGCATAAAGCGAGAGCTACCCTCTGACCATCCACATATATGATTCAATAAAGTCTTTTTTTAAATACTGGAAGTCAGCATAGCATAGCAGCTCAAAGTCTAACTTCTGGAGTAAGACCAGTTGACTTCAAGTCCCCCTCTGCCATTATGAGCTGTGAGGCCCTAGAATTGAAAAGACACTTATAAAGGGTCAGAAAAGTGCCTGCCCAAAACTAACCCTCAGTGCCTGTTAGCCATCAGTACGAAGCCAGTTTTATCAGGTGTCTTGTAACTTACAAGTGAAAGATCCTGTGGTGGTTAGTTTTACGTGTTGGTATGACCATGCTTTAGTTCCAAGTTATCCAATGAAACATTAATCCGAGTGACTCTATAAAGATATTTGGTAGATGAGCTTAGCGTTTCCAATTAGTTGACTTCATGTAAAGACCATTATCTTTGATAATCTGGGTAGATCTCGTCCAATCAGCTGAAAGGTCCTAAGAACAAAACTGAGGTGTCCTTGCAAAAGAGGAAACTCTGCCTCAAGACACAAGACAGCCCCAGAATTTCCAGTCTGCTGGCCTACTATACAAATTTCAGACTTGCCAGCCCTTGTAATCATGTAAGTCAATTCCCTGAAATAATTATCCATCCATCCATCCATCTGTAATCTCCTCCCACTGGTTCTGTTTCTCTGGCAAACCCTGATTGATATAGATCCTAACTGATACCATTTTTTTAAAAAGATGGAAAAGAAAAACAAATCAATTAATTTTGAGCCCAAGTGGTCTACACTGATAAGCTAGGGCATTCCAAGTAGACTGTTAGGAAACTACCTTAAGACTACCCCCTAAATGTAGCAAGAAACGATGCAGAAGGTGAAAAGCATGGAAGGCAAATATGATCTAAAATAAAATTATTGTTAGGGTTTAAGTTGACGTATTGTATGTTAACAGGAGTTGGAAGGCACACTGTGTTTTTCTGGGCCCTTGATAATTTTCTTGGTTCCAGAAAACTGTTCATGTTTTTTTAACACTGTAAAGTGTCTCCCTTCTCCCTTCAGCACATGGGGAATGTCATCACATAAATGATCTTACTACATATAACTGCACCAGAGAGACTGGGATTTATATTCATGGGGAACACACAGACACATAATTCACCAACGATGTTGACATAAGTGAGTAATCAAAGAGCCTCAGTGGACTATAGATCAATTCTAAATCTTCGATATATTTAGTACCTCGTTGAGTTATACAGCTCTTCATCTTGGAAACTGTCATTGAGGGGATAGCACTCTGGGCTTGTAACTGCTGAACTGTGGGGGCTCCATTTTATGGACATGCATGTGGCTCGTGTTTCGTTATATTCAAATGCAAAGTTTTACCAATAATTCTGTAGTGACCTCAGTCCTTGGGGCCTTGAGTTGATTTATGGGACATTCCAGATTCCAGAAGGAAACTTCCCAATTCCAGAAGGATTTGACTGAAGAGACACAATGTTTTGCTGCTGGCGTAAGTGGACATAAATCTCTTCTTTCTTGTTTGGAAGCCTGTGAGGGTCCCATTAAGCTAGTTACTGACCCCATGGATTCAATGCTGCCAAGCGTTTTGAGAAGAAGTAAGCAGATAAGTAATTTATGATGATTATCCCTGAGAAGACTGGGCCTTCTATCTCACCCCTAGGTGTAGACCACTGAATGAGCTGAGAATGAAAGCCACATCTAGGCAAACTTCTTTATTAATTAATTATTAAATGGATCCTCCCAAACTTAAATTGAGACTTTCAAGGAATATCGCTCACTCACTCCCTGTTCATTCCACCTTACATACTTTGTTCTCTGCCCCAGGGCCCTAAGAAGCTACCTATAATAATAATAATTCAACGTGGATTCTCCATGGTTTTCTTAATTAAAAATCAATCAGTGAGAAATGTTATAAAGCTCAACAAGCCCACATGGGAGGAGACTACAACTACTTGTGTCTAATTATCTAACCATTAGGCAATAAATGAGAATTGCTTTCCGATTATTCAATAAAATTAGTAAGAGGTGCCTTTTGTTACTGGAGGAGATAACTGCCTAGACACTTCTCAAATCAGTTTTTGAAAATAAGATCGACATTTAATAGGTACACCGATTGATGTCAGGCATTTCATAGGCACATACCATTATTCCCCGCAATAATGTCCAAATAAGACTTTACACTAAGGCCTTTCTAGGGGGGATGTGGTTGGAGCTAAGTGGGTTGGAGGGCTTGATTTTTTTTTTTTTAGTTTTTTTAAAGATTTATTTATTCATTTTACAGAGAGAGAGAGGGCATGAGTGAGAGGGGCAGAGGGAGAGGAAGAATCTCAAGCAGACTCCACATGGAGCATGGAGCCTGCCACCAGGCTCAATCTCAGACCCCGCGATCACGACCTGAGCCAAAAATCAAGAGTCAGTCGCTCAACTGAACGAGCCACCCAGGCGCCCCGAGGGCTTGATTTTTAAATCACCCTTTTGAGTATCTGGATGGTACATGTGATATCCTTCAGGTCTGGAAAGAGCCATCTCACCGTAGGAATGAGTCACTGTGGCCACGGTTACACTAAAAGACACTGACCTCCTGGCAATGACAGACTGGTCCAAGAGTGGCTCCCTCACCAATGCTGGGCTAATCAGATTCTGCTTCCTGAGGATCTGGAATGGGGCATTGGACTCTTGCTCAATTTGGGGTCAAAAGCTGGGAAATGATTTCACCACCACAAGGAGAGACAGAAAAATAAGAAGGGGCATCCTCCCTGCTTCTCCATGGTTTTCTGGTTCCTTAGTCTTGTTGCTCAGGAGACATGGCTTTTCCCTTTCCCTTGAAGTCTAACATAGCTAGGTGTACTATGACAAACTCACTTCCCCCCCCCCCAAAACTAATTTGAAAGGATTTCTGTTCCTTTCAAACAAACAAAACCAAATCAAAAAACAGCAGGCTAGAGAAGATTTTTATGCCAATCAAAGAGAAACCACTGGAGATACGTCACTTTTACATAAAGCCATCCAGTAGATGCGGATACAAAGAAATCTAGAAGCAAAACTCCAGAGGGCTAAGCTCCTCCTAGGTGAGCAAGGTCAGCGCATGTTTTCATTCCAGTGACCAGCTGTTGAGGTTGAGGGTAAGGCAGGTAGAAGGAATAATCATGCTGGAGATGGGCTCGTTTTGCTTGAACAAACAGAAAACAGCCAAACTTTTGATGAACCTGTGGGTCGACACTTAAATTTGAATCAGGAGGAGCTACACATGCAAAGATGGTTCCCTCCCCAAGTAAGGTTCTTAGGAAGTTTGATGAGTAAGCACAGGTGAAGGGTAGAGTTGTGCTCACAAAGAAATCTCAGGTTCTTGCACTGGAGCCTGTTGCCATGTAATGTGATGAGCCTGCAGGCTCCTGGCCTGACGGTCTCATGTTCCCTCAGCCTCAGCATCTAGCAGACTGGTGGCCCCACTGTCCTACTGTCCTCATGGTCTCTCTGTCTGGCCACCGGCCAGTGTTGCAGAATCCTGATCTTGTCATCGGAATGTCTAGGATTTTCAAGACCCACCAGATCCGAGTTCTAGAATTCTTGTAGTGTTCGGTCTGTGCTCTACTTAAAGGAGGGGCCTAAACTCAGCTTCAAACTATTTGAACCCTGAGTCTTACCAAACTTCTGATAAGATCAAAGATATCACTACTCTGGCTACCCAGCAAGTTGAGTGCTAGGCTCAAAAGCAAAGGGGCCACCTCACACCCATCAGGATGGCCACTATACAAACAAACAACAACAACCAGAAAATAGAGCAAATGTTGGGACGCCTGGGTGGCTCCGCTGGTTAAGCATTTGCCTTTGGCTCAGGTCATGATCCCAGGGTCCTGGGATGGAGCCCCACATCAGACTTCCTACTCAGCAGGGTATCTGCTCCTCTCTCTTCCTCTGCCCCTTCCCCTGCTTGTGCTCTCTCTCTCTCTCTCAAATAAATAAATAAAATCTTTAAAAAAAATAGCAAACGTTGGTGAGGATGTGAAGAAATTGGAGCCCTTGTGCACCGGCAGTGGGAATGTGAAATGGTGCTGCCGCTGTGGCAAAGTATGATTTTTTCCTCAAAAAATAAAAAACAGAATGCCATAGAATGGCAATCCTCAGAAAGACAAGAAATAACAAGTGATGGCGAGGATGTAGAGAAAAGGCAAGGCTTGGGCGCTGTTAAAGGGAATATAAATTCGTGCAGCCACTATGGCAAACAGTATGAAGGTTCCTCAAGAAATTAAAAACAGAACTCCCCTATGATCCCGCAGTTCCACTTCTGGGTATTATCTGAAGCAAACAAAAACACAAACTCAAAAAAATACATGCACTCCCATGTTCGTTGCAGCATTATTTACAATAGCCCTGATACGGAAGCAACCTAAGTTGATGAATGGATAAAGCCAATGTGACACATACATACGGTGGCATATGATTCAGCCTTAGAAAAGGAGGAAATGTTGCCATTTGTGACAACATAAACGGACGCTGAGGGCAGTAAGCTAAATGAAATAAGTCAGAGAAAAACAAGTACTGTATGATCTCACTTTTATCTGGAATCTAAAGAAACAAACAAACCAAAAACCAAGCTCACAGATACAGAGAACAGATTGTTGGTTGCCAGAGGCAGTGAGTGACGGCGGAAGGGGGAGACATGGCGGGGAGCCCACAATGAGTGAAACAGGTTAAAAAGTATAAACTTCCAGCTATAAAATAAGTCATCCCAGGGATGTAATGTGCAGCATGGTGACAATGGTTAATAATACTCTAGTAGATATTTGAAAGTTGCTGAGAGAGAAGATCTTGGAAGTTCTTATCACAAGAAAAAAATGTTATAACTGGATGTGGTGATGATGGTTGTTAGCTAGACCTGTGGTGGTGATCATTTCACAACAGATTCAAATACCAAATCATCCTGTTGTA
Organism: Ursus americanus; assembly: GCF_024610735.1. Lineage (NCBI taxonomy): Eukaryota > Metazoa > Chordata > Mammalia > Carnivora > Ursidae > Ursus > Ursus americanus. The sequence continues at coordinate 7,970,640 of NC_142148.1, forward strand.
CAACCGAAACTAATAAAATGTTATATGTCAATTATACCTCAATTTTAAAAAGTGGAATTACCATATGATCCAGCAATTCCCTTCTGGGTCGATATCCCAAAGAACTGAAAGCAGGACTTGAAGAGGTATTTGTGTGTCCACATTCATAGAAGCGTTATCCAGAATAGCCTAAAGGAGGAAGTGACCCAAGTGACCACTGACAGGTGAGTGGATACACAGAATGCTCTTTACAGACAGCGGAACAGTATTCAGTCTGACACATGCTACAATATGGAGAACCCCTGAGGGCGTTGGGCTGAATGAATAATCTAGTCACTAAAGGATAAGTGCTGTAGAGTCCACTTACAGGAGGGCCCCAGTAGTCAGAATCAGAGAGACAGAAAGCAGAGTGGTGGCTGCCAGGGGCTGGGGGAGGGGAGAGTAGGGAGCTGGTGCTCCGTGGGTCTCAAGTTTCAGTTTTGCAAGATGAAAAGAGTCCTAGAGATTTGCACAACAACGTGAATGCCCTTAACGTTACTCAGCTGAAGACTAAAAATAGTTATGATGGTAAATGTTATGTCTATTTTACCACATTTTTTTTTAAGCAAAGGTACTTTGACTCCAGGTACTTTAACCCTAAGTTGCTACTAGATGGTTAAAGTCACCAACATTCCCTGAATCTACTGAACCCTTGGTTTGACCCCGCTGATGAGCACCTTAGCCGGCTAAGAAAGGAAAGGGCATTTCAGCCTCTGGTGTTCTTCTAGGTCCAATATCCTAAACACAATTTTAAAAATTACAATACAGGCAAAGAAGTGAGAGGTGACACAGAGTTAAGACAGAATTCAGTCAGTAGGAAGAGACCCACGCCCCTCAGCCAGAAGCAGACATCGGAGAAGATCTAGAACCCTCCCTTCTTAGAAATGACAGGAGCAGTGTCTTTTATATCTATAAGCAACTCTAATCTGACAGTTGTGTGTTTGTAGTTGTCTGTGTTTATTTTTTTGTTCGAATGACCTAAATTTGCAACCACATCAGTGATTATGGATGTGAAGATATCGTACCTTGTCCATGGTGAACTGTTTGTACAGCTGAATCAATATTTATAATGTTATTTCTTTTTTAAAAAAGATTTCATTTATTTGAGATAGAAAAAGAGAGCATGACGGGGGTCAGGGGGCAGAGGGAGAGGGACAGAGAGAATCCTCAAGAAGACTCTCTGCTGAGCAAGGAGACCTACGTGGGGCTCAATCGCAGGACCCTGGGATCATGACCTGAGCCAATGGCGCTCAACCAACTAAGCCACCCAGGCACCCCTATGACAAGTTATGTCTAATCCTTATCACTCCAACTTGTTTTAGTGGATGCTTACTACATACCAGCACACCCAAAGCAAAGGATAGGCAGCGTTGATGAGGTCTGGTACCTGCTCTCGGGAAGCTTGCATGAGTTTCTCATGGGTGTCACAATTATAAATGACACCATTTCTTCCACTCATCCTGACAATTATTAGTACGATGATGAAGGACACCAATGTTCAGTACTTACTACATGTCAATTCACTGTACATTTCATGCTTGCACTAGCCTCATGAAGGCAGCTACTATTATCCCCTCTCTACAGATAAGAAACTGAGGTTTAAGGAGGGTAAACCACTTGGCGAAGACCATTTAAGCAGGAAATGAAAGAACCTTTGAATAGGAAGAACCTATTCAAACTCTGGTTGCAAGTATACTAAATCATGGTTTTTCTTTTCTTTTTAAAGATTTTATTTATTTATTTGACAGAGAGAGAGACAGCCAGCGAGAGAGGGAACACAAGCAGGGGAAGTGGGAGAGGAAGAAGCAGGCTCCCAGCACAGCAGGGAGCCCGATGCAGGGCTCGATCCCCGGACCCTGGGATCACGCCCTGAGCCGAAGGCAGATGCTTAAAGACTGTGCCACTCAGGCGCCCCTAAATCATGGTCTTCAATTGCTTTTTGTTCCCCAACATTCTAAAAACTATTTGAAAATTTCTCTATACCTTGACATATTGAGTTGACACCTATACTTTTTCATCGTAAGTTGAAAAGGAAGTAATATCTGCAATATTGAACGTTCTGACTCTAAAAAAAAGCTACATCACTCTTTTATGTTTATTTGAAGGAATATAAATATCATTCCAAGTTGACATCCACCATCATCCACTTCAAATACATAAGAACAGGAGCACTGCCCAGGAGTCAGAAACTGTAAATGTCCTATTGTCTTTTCCCTTGAAATTGCTGTTACTTCACATCCACCACAGAATCTTCCTCTAAAAGAAGGTATGCTGATGCTTCAAAATAGCCTACTGATCAACCTACTTCCCTGCAGCAAAAATACGGAAGGCAAACTAAAGCGTTAACGCTTTGCTTCAATTTCTTGGGACCATAAGCCCCTTGGCATTAAAATGTTTCACCCAGCCGATTTGTACTAACAATTATTATTAGTGTGTGACCAAGCAAAGCAACATACACGTCTGGCAAATGTTAGTAGGAAACTTATTCCACATGCACCTCTTTAATGGGATCGATGGCTGAGCACATGGTGAAGACGGTTTGCCCTGACTTGATTAAAGGCTGTTTTCCTTTATACCAAACTTCCATTTATTTTCTTTGTTTTGTTTGTTTGTTTAAGAGCTCTGGAATTCTATTCTTCAGGGCAATACACAAGAGTGAGATTCTGGATGAGGTAGGCCTTTCTTTGGTAAGACGGTGATTTATAAGAGACCGAAAAGGAGAACAAGCATGATGCTTTAATCAAGTCATCTCCTCAGTTGTAGGAAAGAGAACAAATTAAAGTGGAGGTCCTTGAAAAAGATTCCCCTAAAAGTAGCCACACACACAGATTCCTTGTGGAGCCCCTTCTGGTGACTTTTTCTTTAAATGACCTCCTTCTTCTGCCAGACTTCTCCGCACAGTCTGCCCAATTAGAACCACTGGGGGAAATTAAAGTACTGTTGTCTGGCCTCCACCAGCACCAAGGACTATAACGAATGGATCAGGAGTGAGACCCAAGCTTTGGTGTTCTCAAAAATCTCCCAGATGAATCGAATGTGAATCCAGAGAAGCCCTGCATTAGACCTTCCTTCGTCTGAAAGTGAGGTTAGAGTCTAAAGTTCAGATGCACTATCCGAAATGGCAGCCACCAGTCACACGTGGCTATTGAGTAGTGGAAATGTGGCTAATCTAACTTGAGATTTATGTAAATGTAAAATATATACAAACTGGATTCTAAGGGCTTACTATGAAAAAAATAATGTAAACTACCTCATTAATATTTTTGTTTTCATTACTTTCTGAAGCTATATTCAAAGCAGATGATGCTAGTAGTGCTAGGAAGTAAGACAGGCAGGGTCTAAAGACGTAGATTAAAAATTACATAGATGGCTTGTGTTACATTTCTTTTGGATAGTACTTATCCAGAGCACACAAAAAATAATCCTAAATTATCCTTTAAATCACCAATAAGATACAGCATTTTTCCTTATATAATAATTCTTATGATCAAAGAGCAAAGAGAAATGTTGCAGATGTCTGCGTATTTACACCATTCTGCCTTTAAGGTAACTATAAAATCCCTTGGTAAATAGGAAGGGATGGAAAATTATGAAGTGTCTGCTTGTCAACCAGGTTTGTACATCTGGTTCAACATTAAGATGAGTAGCTATTAATAGTTTGTAAAACTGTGTTTGTAAAGACCAAATGTGCGTTATGAGGGGGTTGAGGTCCCACCAAATAAATAGGCATATGTAGATGGTTCTTCTTACAGCACAGAGCCCAAGTTATGTTCTCATGTACCTGATCCCATTTAATGGTCTTGACAATCAAGCACTACCTTGAAAAGGTAGACAGACTGCAAACATTTTTCTCCACCATCCAAACGTATTTTCTCCAACATATTGTCACCATCACCTTTCTCCCAGGCTAATGAAGGAATATTGTTCCACCTACTGCTGGGCTGAACTCACTCCTGCTTGACTCCCTCATACCCACTTTTCAGCCAGCATCCTCAGTGATCCCTTCAAACCCTAAGTCAGAACATGTCACTGCTCTGCTCACAGTCCTCCAGGGGTTTCTCATATCACTCGTAATAAAATTCAAAATCTTCATGGTGAAATACAAAAAGCTCCCAGGATCTCATCCCCAGTTCCCTTTTCTATTTCTGCTCCCATCACTCACTCAGTTCAAGTCACACTGTGGTCCTTCTCTTCCTCAAACATATCAAGGACACTCCTGCCTTGGGATTTTGCACCTACCATCCATTTGCCTTCAACACTCTTCCTCCAGTTTTCCGCATGGCCCTGTGCCTTCCTTCCCTCAGATCTCTGCTCTCAACAGGGAAGCCTTCTTTAACTTCTGATCTGAAATTGTACTTCCTGTGACCCTGCTGCTCTCACTTCCTAGCATTACCATCATCTGCTATGTATCATTTCTGTCTTTATTTTCTGCATCCCCCACTAATATGTAAAAGCCATGATAGAGGAGACCTTGCCCTGTCACACATCTCTGCGCCCCCAGCTTCTAGAACAGTAGGAGAGGCCCGTGGGCACCAGTAAATATTTGTGGAATGCTTACAAGTGAATGGACAACACTTAATGAGAACAGAGACTTGGAGAGGTTGAAATGATTTGTCCAAGACCATTGATTTGAAACAAAGTCTTATGACTCTGGGTTTAATTAATCTAATATAAGGTAAACTAGAGAATTTATTACAGCAGCAAATGGAAAGATTAATGGTCCATGAATAACTGCATCTTTTGATCATATCCACACCTAGGAGTTCCACGTACAGACTGCACAAACTGCCTGCAGATAATTCAACAAAGCTCATGTTAAATGCTTCAGAAAATATATTTTCCAAATGTTAAATGCAGGGAAAGTTTTAGACAGTCCAGTAACAAACAACAATGCTGAGAATTAGATGCTTGCAGTAATCTACCATCTCCCTAGAAAATTAAATGGTTTCTTGGATGCTCACCAGTTGAGAATGCAGAAAAGTACTCGTTTGCCAATGCATTCCAGAGAAAACTAGAGTGATTGTTTTCTGTTTTATTCTCTCTGCCAGAATTAGATACTTGTTTTTTCTGAAGCCAGCACATTGATTATTTAGAAGTAGTAATTGCTTCTATTATGTCTGGCATTGGTGCACTTCAAGGTCAATCAAAAGCTTGTCTGATGGTAACCAGTTTACTCTTAAATCCTTAGATATCGGGGCACCTGGGGGGGCTCAGTCATTAAGCATCTGCCTTTGGCTCAGGGCGTGATCCCAGGGTGCTGGGATCAAGCCCCGCATCGGGCTCCCTGCTTCGCTGGGAGCCTGCTTCTTCCTCTCCCACTCCCCCTGCTTGTGTTCGCTCTCTCGCTGGCTATCTCTCTGTGTGTCAAATAAATAAATAAAATCTTTTTTAAAAAAACTTAGATACCTTCTCCTAGGATTGATTGATTACCAGCTTAAGGATCCTCAGAACTGGAATGTCTTACAACCTATTTCACAAGAAACTTGTGGTAGCCAGCCTCCAAGATGGTCCTCAGCATCACTCCCTTCTAGTATGTCATACTGTCACACTGAATAAGGCTGACGAAGACACTGAAGAAAAGACAGAGGGTGATTTCCAAAGCTAGGTCATAAGAAACATTGTGGGTACCATTTTACTTTCTTGGATCACCAGCTCTGAGAGAAGCCAACAGTAATACCACAAGAATAGCTAAGCAGCCTGTGGAAAGATCTTAGTGTTGAGGAATTAAGGCCTCCCGTCAACAACCAGCCAACACCTGAGTGTGTCGTCTTGGACATGGATCCTCCAGCCCCACTGAAGCCATCAGGGGACTCAGTCCCAGCTGACATCTTGAGCGCAACCTCAGGAGAGACTCCTACCAGAAGCATCCGGCAGAGCTGCGCCTGCATTCCTGACTTGAGAAACCATATGGGATAAGAAATTTGTGTTGTTTTCAGACACCACTTTACAGTAATTTGTTAGGATGAATAGATACATGATACCCTGTCAGAATCTCAGAAGAGAGGCACATGCCATCACGCCCTATTTGACAGGGACCAAAGTCTCGTTACTAACTATAGAGTAGCTAGAATCCCTACAATCCTTAAGAATATTATTTTTCAAGCATTTCAAGATAATCAAACCAAAAACTATGGACTCAACTGATACTGAGAAGTTAGGCTTGGTTTGGTTGCTGTGTTGCTTCCCAAGTGTAGCTTGAGCATAATAAATAATTCTTCAGGCTGATTTAATAATCTACAAAAACGCAGAAACCAGAAGTCAATATTTCACTAAGCCGAAGTATTAACCCACAGCCCACTTTTCGTTTACACACGTGAATTAGCTCTCTCTTTCCTAGATAATTTTGACCTTCATGGCAAGTTCTATTACTGGATTTTGAAAGGAATGATTTGCTTTGGTGTGATTTCTTTTTTAAAGTCTTCAAATTGCAAGACATTAAAATTATACTCTATCGGAAGAACAAGTGTGGCTAATACCTGATTACATTTTTCTTCTGTGAGCTGTGAACAAAGGATAAATGCTAATTTGTCATAGCAGATCCACACTGAGTGGATACACGCATGTGCTCCTGGAGGCAAAAATGTCCTACAGAACTAGAAATTAACTGGGTGAATGTGTTCTTACTGACAACATTTTTTTAATTGAAAAATAATTGACTTACAATATTGTATTAGTTTCAGGTATATAATATAGTGATTCAATATTTGTATGCATTATGAAATGGTCACCATAATGTCTAGTTACCATCTGCCACTGTACAAAGTTGTTACAATATTACTGACTATATTCCCTATGCTGTATATTACATCCCTATGTTTTATTTATTTTATAACTGACTATTATACCTCCTAATCCCCTTCACCTATTTCATTGATCACCGCCTTCCCTCTGGTAACTACCAGTTTGTTTTCTATATCTATGAGTCTGTTACTGTTTTTGTTTTCTTTATTCATTTGTTTTGTTTTTTAGATTCCACATATAAGTAAAATTGTATAGTATTTGTCTTCCTCTATCTGACTTATTTCACTTAGCATGAGACCCTGGAGGTCCAACCATGTTATCACAAGTGGCACGACTTCATTCTTCTTTACGGTTGAATAATTATTCCATCTTCTTTATCCACTTGTCTATCAATGGACATTTGACTTGCTTCCATATCTTGGCTGTTGTAAATAATGTTGCCATTGAACATAGGGGTACATATGTCTTTTTGAATTAGTGTTTTGTTTTTCTTCAAGTGAATATCTAGAAGTGGAATTACTGGATTCTATGGCACCTATTTTTAAATGTTTGAGAAACCTCCATACTGTTTCCCATAGTTGCTGTACCAATTTACATCCCTACCAACAGTACATGAGGGTTCCCTTTTCTCCACATCCTTGCCAGCACTTGTTGTTTCTTGTCTTTTTGATTCTTGCCATTCTGATGGGTGTTAGGTAATATCTGATGGTGGTGACAAAATTCTTTATTTATGTCTGTCTAGACAGATGCTAGGAAAAGGAATCAATAGAAGCAAATGAATTATGGCATCATTCTCATAGGGAAAGCTAATTAACTTCTATCTATAAAACTGACTTTACGTAGGGTAAAATGAGTTTTTGCATTCCATCAGATTCAACTATCATTATGGAGTTAACAGTGTCTATGAACAGGAAAGAATATAATTCAGATATTTCAAGTCTCAAAGTTCACCTTTACATGAAAAACTGCCTTAAAAACATTATATTTTATTTCAGCTTTTAGAGCCAAGAGCTGCTTTAAACCAACATATTTCTGCTCTCAAATTCCCTCTGCTGTACTTTCTTTTCAAATCCTTTGCTTAGGCTTGGCCTAAAAATATTATTCTCAAGTATTGAACTGTAAAACTTTGTCCCATATCCCTCTTTGACTTTTTCAACAAAGTGTAGCCCCTCTTAAAAATCTTTCAATAAGTATTATTGTCCAAAAAACTTATCCTTATACTCATAAAAGCTGTAGTTCTGAAAAAAAAATCATTTGTTCACAGCAGTGTCCCTGCCCCCAGCACAATTCCTGGCACAATTAGGCAAGAAAAAGAAAGGCATCCAGATTGGATAAGAAGAAATAAAACCATCTCTGTTTGCAGATTATGTGATCTGATATCTAGAATATCCTAAAAACTCCACCAAAAAGCTGATAGAAATAATTAACAAATTCAGTAAGTTGCAAGATACAAAATCAATACACGGAAATCAGTTGTATTTCTATACACTAACAACAAAATATCTGAAAAGTAAATGAAGAAAACAATTTGATTTACAGTAGCATCAAAAGCAATAAAATACTTAGGAATAAGTTTAATCAAGGAGGTGAAAGATCTGTACACTGAAATCTCTAAGAGTTTGATTAAAGAAACAGAAGAAAACACAAATAAATGGGAAAGAACTCTTGTGTTCATGGATAGGAAGAGCTAAAACTTTCTTACTACCCAAAGCTGTCTATAGATGTAATGCAATTCTTATCAATATTGCAATGGCAGTTTTTACAGAAATAGAAAAAACAATCTTAAAATTCCTACGAAACCACAAAAGAGGCTGACTAGTCAAAGCAATCCATAGAAAGAAGAACAAAACTAGAAGTATCACAATTCTTGATTTCAAACTGTATCACAAAGCTATGGTAATCAGTACAGTATGGTACTGGCACAAAAACAGACACTGAGGCCAATGGAACAGAACCAAGAGCTCAGAAATAAACCCATGCGTATACAGTCAACTGATATTTGATGAGAAAGCCAGGGATACTCAATGGGGCAAGGATACTCTCTACAATAAATAGTGTTGGGAAACTGCATAATCACATGTAGGAGAATGAAACTGGACCCCTATCTGACACCATTCACAAAAATTTACACAAAATGAATTAAAGACTTGGAGCATAAGACTTAAAACTGTAAAATTCCTAGAAGAAAACACAGGGAAAAAAGCTCTTTGACATTGGTCTTCGCCACAATTTTTTAGATATGACACCAAAACCACAAGCAACAAAAGCAAAAATAAACAAGTGGGACAATATCAAACTATATAGCTTCTGCACAGCAAAAGAAACAATTAAGAAAATGAAAAGCAACCTTGGAATGTGAAAAAAATATTTGCAAGCCATCTATGGGATAAGAGGTTAATATCCAAAATATATAAGGAACTCATACAGCTGTATAGCAAAATACATACATACATACATACATACATAATCCAATTAAAAAACAAGCAGAAGACCTGATTAGAAATTCTTCCAGGGGCACCTGGGTAGCTCAGCCGGTTAAGCATCTGCTTTCAGCTTGGGTCATAATCTCAGGATCCTGGGATCCATCCCCACATCCTGCTCCCTGCTCAGTGGGGAGCTTACTTCTCCCTCTCTTGCTCTCCCTGCTTCTGTGCTTTCTCTCTCTCTTTGTCAAATAAATAAATAAAATAAAAAATACGGCGCCTGGGTGGCTCAGTCGGTTAAGCGTCTGCCTTCAGTTCAGGTCATGATCTTGGGGTCTCAGGATCGAGTCCCACATCGGGCTCTCTGCCAAGCGAGGAGTCTGCTTCTCCTCTGACCCTCCCGCATCTCGTACTTTCTCTCTCTCTCACTCAAAATAAATAAATAAAATCTTTTTAAAAATAAAGTAAAAATAAAATGAAATAAAAAAGTTAAAAAAATTATTCCAAAGAATACATACAAATCAGCAACAAGTACATGAAAAGATGCTCAACATCATTAACCATCGGGAAAATGCAAATCAAAACCACAATGAGCTATCATCTCACACCTGCTAAAATGGCTACTATCAAAAAGACAAGAGATAACAAGAGCTGGGGAGGGTGTGGAGAAAAGGGAAACTTGTGCACTGTTGGAGGAAATGCAAATATGTACAGCCAGTATGGGAAACAGTATGTATCTGTGTATATACCCCCCCCAAAAAAATGCAATCAGGATCTCAAAGAGATATCTGCACTCCCATGTTCCTTGCAGCATTATTCACAGTGGTCAACATATGGAAACAACCTAAGTGTCCTCTGACAGGTAAATGTGTAAGGAATATGTGAGATAGATAGATAGATAGATAGATAGATAGATAGATAGATAGATAGATAGATATAATGGAATATTATTATTCCGGAGAATAATAATAATGGAATATATATATAATGAAATATTATATTATTTAGCCTTGATAAAGAAGGAGATTCTGACATTTGTGACAATGTGGACGGACCTTGAGGACATTAGGCTAAGTGAAATAAGTCAAACTCAGACAAATACTGTATGGTACCACTTAAAAGTGGAATCTTAAAAAGCCGAACTCATAGAAACAGAATAGAATGGTGGTTGCCAGGGGATTAGTGGTGTGGGAAAAATGGGGAGATGCTGGTCAAAGTGTACAAACTTTCAGTTATAAGATGAATGAGTTCTGGGGATATAATGTACAGCATGGTGACTATACTTAACAATACTCGATTATTTATCTCAAATTTGCGAAAGAGTGGATGTCATCTGTTCTCTACACACACACACACACACACACACACACACACACACAAAGATAGTTACGTAAGGTGATGGAAGTGTTAATTAACTCTATTGAGGTGAATATTTAGCAATATATGCATGCGTCAAATCATTACAACATACACCCTAAACTTACACAATTGTATACAACAATTACATCTCAATAAAGCTGGGAAAACTAAGGCTCTACTTTGGGAGACTTCCGACATACTTAAGAAAAAGAAAGAAAAGTTAAGTTGGGGGGGCATGACAGAGTACAAAGCACGCAGGTACTGGAGATAAAATCAGGGAGATAGGAAGGGCACACACATCATAAAGGTTTTGTGGCCGTGCCAAGGAGCTATGATTTTATACTGAGTATGATAGCAAGCCAATATTCCCCATAAAAGATGTCTTTTATGCTGAGGCATCATCAAGAAAAGTGAAGGATTTTTAAGCAGGAACAAAAAAAGATTCGTGGGTGCCCTATGTAGGTCACACATGCGGGTTATCTCCACCTTTTATTGTCTTTGAGCTAAAAATTGAAAGTAACGTCAATGATTCTCTTCCATAGAAATGTCGGTTGGGTCCAGTGACACGTAATCAATAATCGCTCTGTGGAGACGGACCAGTCTTGCATCTAGGAGGTAAATTCATGTCAGCATTTCTGATGGACTATGTCTTTGTTCTTTGGAATCTCCTTTGAACCAGTTGTACCTGATTTGTTCTGCCATTAAGTAATAAGCGAAATAAAAGGGGAGTCTGGGTGGCTCAGTCGGTTAAGTGCCTGACCCTTGATTTCAGCTCAGTCACGATCTCAGGGTCGTGAGATCGAGCCCTGCATCCACTCCGCACTGGGTGTGGAACCTGCTTGAGATTCTCTTGCTCCTTTTCCCTCTGCCCCTTCCCCTCAGCACTGCATGTTCTCTCTCTCTCTCTCTCTCTCTCAAATAAATAACCAGCAACCCCTAAAGCATCCTGTAAACCAATCTTTGTTAAACGTATGAACTACAGAACAAAGACGCAACAACTCCACGACGTTCCCTTTTACAGAAGATGCTTTGCGCCTACAGACCACTATTCGATCGTTTCTCACTGTCCACACCCGAGAGCACACACGACGCGGTCTCCCCTTCTTCCTCTCCTGAGGGGCTTCGCAGAGTACATGGAAAACATAACGAGCAAATGCATGCAAACTACCAGAAGGCAGTATCTATGGAAGAAGGGCACACAGAAAGCTGTTGACAAACACTCGAGCTTCCTTTCTCAGTTTTCAGAGAAAAAAAAAAAGTGATGCATGAAAGATGCTTGGTACGTTTGAATAACCAGAATCCCCCTCTCATCTCTGCTCTCACCTGACCTTGTGTCTGTCTGCTCAGTGGTCGTTCCTGACCGGCCTCTGCATCATGTCAATGACCCTGCTGAGATAGGATGATTTCCCTGTTCTACTTTATAGAGGTGACTTCGGAAGCACCTTGACGTGCGCCAGATGCTGGTTTAGCTCGCAGGGACGTTAAAATTCCCATGACAACTTTTTAGTGTGTTTTCCAGCCGCAGTGCCTTTGCTAGAATTTCTGAAGATACGTATCTATACAGTACAGGTATGTTCAGGGTTCTAAAGAAACGTGGATCATAGTCTATTAAAACTGTGGTAAGAATCATGATATGTAGCAAAGATACGCTTGAATCATTGTCTTCCAGGTTTTTTCAAGACCTTCTCCTGAGTCAGGTCAGCATAAGCTGGTGCTGTGTGACCTCGGCACCTTTGATTACTGCCTTTCTTGTGCTCTGCTCCCACCCCATGTTGTAATACTGAATTGGATTTATGATAATATTCTCTTTTTTTTTTTTTAATGAGAACATGGGTATTTACATGAGATTTTCTGTATTCTCTTACTATCAAAAGAGATGCAAAAGTTCCTGAGCATTGGATAATTTCTATATTAAGGTAATTTGTTTCAATTTTTTCATTACCTGCTGGAAGCTCAGAGCCAAATTTGCACCTCGGCTCCAAATTTGTGTAAGTGTATTGATCAATAATAACAATTGAGGGGCGCCTGGGTGGCACAGCGGTTAATCGTCTGCCTTCGGCTCAGGGCGTGATCCCGGCGTTACGGGATCGAGTCCCACATCAGGCTCTTCCGCTATGAGCCTGCTTCTTCCTCTCCCACTCCCCCTGCTTGTGTTCCCTCTCTCGCTGGCTGTCTCTCTCTGTCGAATAAATAAATAAAATCTTTAAATAATAATAATAATAATAATAACAATTGAGTAAGTGTATATAAATCAATATGTTCTAGGGCTTTTTTTTTTTTTTTTTTTGGCTTAGTCTTTCTGGCTTAGAGATTTTGGCTTTGCTACCTTGTATTTTTCTTTACTCTTTTACCTTACATCTTTTCTGCAATGTGGCAGTGTCTAAGGAAAAGCAGCAGGGAGGGATAATTAAAATATTAAATAAACTGACAGATCACAGTCTTATTAAGTAATGACCCTGCTTCTGCTTGCATATTACATAATCCTGCAAAGCATATAATGTAATTTAAAATACCAATTAATGTTATTTTAAATATTAAATATCATTTAAATTAAAATTTCAGGTGGAATTTTTAATGATGGAAGTATGCATGCTAGCAGCACATATGCAACACTTTTTCCTACATATTTGACTTTTCAGACTAAATTAGATAGCTTATGTGTATAAAATGATGAGCAAGTTATATGCTAGAAAATGTATTAAGAAGGACTCTTGATGGCAAGTAACAGAAATCTAGTTTAAAATGGCCAAATATGACCAGAACATATGGGCTCGAGCACAAGAAATAGTCAGCTTCAGGCATGGTTGTATCCAGGGACTTAAATTCTGTCATCAAGTATCATCTATCACAAGGTTCTGCTTTGCTTATATTGGCTTCATTCACAACAAGGCTCTTTCTGTCTAGAAATAATCCGTTTGCCAGCAATTCCAGGCTTATGTCTCACCCACTAGTTTAACAACCTCACCCTCCAATACCGACTACTGGTGTTAGAACGCATTTGGGGAATTCTCATAAACGAAGGTAACAACTCTATCTGGGAAGGCAATGATTGTATCGTCATTAGTGCTGTCTTACGGTTGTTGAATGCATATAATTCGGTAGATTAACAGACCAAAAGAAAAGCATCCATAATGTACTGTCCAAACCAGAAGTCTTGATAGACGAGAGGCTTCTTTTGGGAAGCTTAGAATCTCTGCTGAAGTCCCGCGCAGATTAGATAGGACTTCTTTTTTCCTTAATTCAGTTTCACTTAACCTCCAGGCATTTGGCTGCCTCTACACCATCAGTGCTTTTGTTGTTCCTACACTTTCAGTTTCAAGTCACTGAGCCAAAGCCCATGATAAATGACTAGCCCATGACTTCCCGACTTCAATTTTTCACAGATAAATGATACTAGGATTTATGGTTAATATACCTAAAATATTACAGGAAAGCACAACAACGCCAAGAGGGCCAATGAGTTCTGACAAGAAAAGGTGAAACAATTTGGCAAGCTCATCAGGTCTTGGCTAGGAGGTATTTGGCTCTGAGCTGGAACTCAAACTGCCAGGCTAAATCAAGGCAATCATAGGGATGCATTTGTAACAGCAAGATCAGTTTCAACTCACAGAACACAATCTGGGAATACACACTGCCCCTGACAACAACCGTTTATAGCTTTCATTCTTACTAGGTACCTGTGGAAGGGGGGAAAGACCTCTCTGTATGTATTATAATTGTATCTATCTTGATTCTACTTTTTTTCTTGGCATTGAGGTTAAATGGTAGGTTAGAGGGAGGGAGGGAAAGGCTCTCTAACCATTTATTTGCTGAATTTGGACCATAACTCCCAAAGCTGATCTGGCCTGCTTCTTATGGAAAACCGCCCCGCCCCCTGCCACCAGTGAACAATATTCGTATTTTTGGAGAACATGAAGAGAGAGGAAGAGAAAGGAGAGAGAATGCGAAGATGAGAGTCGACAGAATTGTTTGTTGTTTCCCAACAATCGGGGAGTGGAATTAAATGAATCTACTAAAGCAGCACTGGCAAGCACACTGCTGGCATTTGGGGGACACTTATTATATCCCCGGCTTTGAAAGCCTGACCTCATTGGATCCTCATGGCAACCTGTGACCAATGTTGCTGGTGCTCCGTGTCACATCCCCTTGGCTTCTGATTTCCCGGGCAGCTGCAATGGCCAGTTCCACTCAAGCCCAGGTTCACCTTGCACCAAGAGTCCAACCTCCAGCACTCCACAGTTTTTGCTTCTGCCCCTTAGGGGTATACGCATCTTAGCTCAAGCCATTGCAAAAGTTTATCGCTACCGGGGACATCCTTCAACCAATGGGGACCCTGCCTCCCATCCTTCCAGGGAACAATTCTGGGAGCTGTTCTGTAAACTTCTCAGGAGGTCCTTGATCAAAGACCCTTGTAATGACTTTTCTTACTCTTCTGTTTATTTTCCCACCATCTCATTTCCAATACCATAACTACCTTCACCCAAGTCCAGATCCACTCCCATAACTACCTTCACCCAAGTCCTTGTCTCAGGCTCTGCTTTCAAGGGAATCTAAGCTAAGACATAGTTGTATTATAGCCTCCACTTTGCAGCTGGAAACACTGAGGCTCAGAGAAATCCAGTCCGATGTTACAGAGCTGGTAGGGAACCTACTCAAGTTTCAAGTGAGATATAGGAGAAATCAAACACTCCGTGTTCATGTCTGCCTAAGGCTACCTCCCGAAACACAGCAACCCCATGCTTCAACATCTTCCACTTTCTCTAATGAGTCATCCAAAAAGATAGTAATTCCTCAGGTCCCTGTGCCACAACAATTTCCTGTCTATATCTTTGAGGAGCTTTGTGAGAATCTGCTTGTCCTGTTGGAAAATCCAGCTCCATGTTGGGTTCTATAGAGCTAATGATGTTGGGAAATTCAGATTCATTCAGTCAACCAATACTTACTCAGAGCTCATGCTATTTGCCACGGAGCTAATTGCTAAGGGGAAATTAATGAAGAGCACCCGCCCCCCAAGGAGATTGCAATAGGGGAAGAGAGGTATGTATGTCAACAACACCGAGTACTGACTGGTTGATGTGTACAAGAAGCAATTAACATTGCTAGGGGCGCCTGGGTGGCACAGCGGTTAAGCGTCTGCCTTCGGCTCAGGGCGTGATCCCGGCATTATGGGATCGAGCCCCACATCAGGCTCTTCCGCTATGAGCCTGCTTCTTCCTCTCCCACTCCCCCTGCTTGTGTTCCCTCTCTCGCTGGCTGTCTCTATCTCTGTCAAAAAAATAAAATCTTTTTTAAAAAAAATTAACATCGCTAGAGATAGCTGGAGGTAAGGCGGGGAGAGGTCATCAGGAAAGGTTTCTGAAGCAGCATTTCTCAAACTTTGCCATACATTCAAATTACCCGGGGAGCACGTGAAAATGTGGATTCTGATTCAGTAAGTCTGGGCCAGCACCTAAGCTTTTGCTTTTCTAACAAGCTCCCTGGCAATGCTGATGCTGATCTCTTGAAACTGAACCACATGTGCAGTAGTAAGGCTTCGAGGGCCCCCGGACTGTGTCTTTAATAGCTGATTCTGTTTTCCCAAGGAAACATAGTTAATCTTAGTTTCGGGGAAGAGCCACCCTATTTTCAAAAACACCGGGCAGAATGAGATTAAGATCTATGAGAACTTAATTCAAAGAGGTCATGATTGAGTATTAGCTTCGAAATAAATTTACAGGGAAGACAGTAGAAACCTAACTAGAATTCTCATGCTAAGCACTTCTTTACGAGAAAGAAACACTAAGACAGAGGGGCATGAATTGCATTTTTTCGTTGCCTACAGCGGTATTTCAAATTGATTTGCAACTGGAAAATTTCCCAGAGTAGTCACCAGACTGTAAGTTCCATAAGTCCAGAGACCATGTATATTTTGTTCCCTGCCTGATGTCAAACACAGGGTTGTAGCTCCATAAATATTGATAATTAAAAGAATAATGGTACCTCTTTTTTTCAGAGCTTACTATGTACTAGCTCTTTATATATAGTCTATCACTTAATCCACACAATAACCCTACTAATTAGATACTATAACTATCCTCATTCTGCAAATGAAGAAATGGAAGCTCATATATAGGTAGATTGCAGCTCAGTAACTAAGCCCATCTAAGTAAATGGTAGACCCAGGCAACTAGCTCTAAATCCAGGCAATTAGACTCAAGAGCTGATGCTAGTGTTCGAGAACGACCTTTAAAAGGGGATGTAATCATGACACACAATGAAAAATTACCATGCGTCAAAGATTTTATTTACCTTACTAAGGAGAGAGCCAGGAGTTCTTACAATGGCTCAAAAGCTAACTTTATAGTCAGATAAGGAAAGCAGAATTCAATTCATAAATGGTTGCAAAGCTCCCAAACCAGTCAATATCCACAGAACAATAATCGACTGCATTCTATCAAACACAACTTGCTCTTCTACGGACGGGAAGTGTTTGCATGGCCATCAGCTTTCTTGCAGAGCTGAGGAGTTGACTACACAAGCACAGGCAAAGGCAGGGAACCTGGATGGATGAGCTTGTTGGGACACCCTCTAAATTTCGGTCTTCTACAATTTTCCTTACACTAGTGATCAGATTGCTATATACTGGCTCTCTGAATAAGAGAATGAAAAACAAAGTGGCAAATACTTAGAAGGCAGAGCTCAGAATTTGGTTGGGAAACTTCTCAAACTCTAAGACTGTTTCCAGCACGTGGTGAAGCAGGACTGTGCAACCTGAGGTCTCAAAAGACACTAACTGATGTGGCTTGGCTGATTCCGAAAGTGACGGACCACATGCCCTGAGCTAGAAGCTCTCTCTTCTGGGATGGAGTATAAGGAAACAGTAATTATGGTGATGGAAAATCTATGTGCAATTGGCAACCTCACAAATATTTTTGGCTCAAATATTAATTAGTGGCAAATTTCTAATCATTCTTGGTGGCACACTTTGCTCACGATGAAACTCCCAAGTTAACTGACATCTTTCAGTTCCGTTTACTTTTTAAATCTTGTTAGAATACAAACAACTTGGAACAATATGGCACTGAAGGCCAGGGTTTGGTGTTGCCCCAACGGACACTCACCTGCATTATGGTTTTGGCAAGAGGTCTTCCGAGGGCCACAATACAACACTATCCCTTGGAATGCCTTTGTTTCCTCCGCCCATTTAAAGATATGAGCAAACTGAGCTCTTAGAAGCAGCACCTCCTTCCCCTATGGCTGCAGAGAACAGCTTTCTTTCCAGGAAGGTATTACTTTCCGCCCACACAAACATGGTTCATCACAGTCGGGTATTTTTAGACCACTGACCTCTCAAGATTGGAACAAAAACATTCAGGCGGCTCTCAACTTTCCCAGACATGGCTTGGTGGTGTTTCCCATTAAGCATCCTGTCACTGGACACAGTTGTTAGATTTTGTAATTAGTATGTTAAAAGGCGTAACTAGGTGACAAATTACCCAGCTCGAACACTCTTCATTTACAACCCGTATTAACTACTTAACCACAAACAGATGCAGCAGAATTCAATGGGGACAGCTATATGCTGTCCCCATACAAGATTCCAGATATTTGCATGGCCCAATTGAAATGAATTAACTTCAATATTTACATCGAAAGTACAAAATATTTGCCAACACAAATGCCAGTTTATACTGTCCTGGAATTTACAAACTATAATGATTTAGTCACTGAAACGTATGACAAAAATTAATACCTTAAAGGGCAGAAACTAAGGAGAAAATATTTCAAAATTCTAGCTCAGGCTAAGGAAACAATCATATGCTAACAGAGATCTTCTAGTCTAGTCATTGTTGTTTTTTTTTAAGATTTTATTTATTTATTTATTTGAAAGACAGCACGAGTGGAGGGGAGAAGCAGAGGGAGAGGGACAAGCAGACGCCATACTGAGTGTGGAGCCTGACATAGGACTCGATCCCGTGACCCTGAGATCATGACCTGAGCTGAAATCAAGAGTCAGATGCCCAATTGATTGAGCCACCCAGGCACTCCTACTCTGGTCATTATTTTGATACATAAATTCCTCGTATGGCAGTTTCCCAGATCAGTTAGGAGATTGGGCACAGGAGTGCTACGTGTGTGGGTGTGCATAATGGGAAGTGTGAAGGAGAGTTAACTTGCACTTAAGTTGGGAAAGTTTAATATGTTTTGTGACACATAGTTATTTGGGTTGGTCTACTGCTTAGCTCCCCAGAGCCTTTAAAATGCTAACAGGTTGTACAAATCTCAAAAAAACAAACAAACAAACAAAAAAACACAAAAACACAAAAAACCCACCACACACCAAGATATCAAGTATTGCCTGTGAACCTTTTGTTGGGGCTACTCATTAACTTCCTTCCACTAGAATTCATGTTCTCTGGAACACATTTTAGGAAATGATCTCTCAGTATGCCCAATAAGAGGAAACAAGTAAGGGGGCGCCTGGGTGGCTCAGTCAGTTAAGTGTTCGACTCCCAATTTTTGCTCAGGTCATGATCTCAGGGTTGTGAGATCGAGCCCTGAATTGGGCTCCATGCTGGGCATGGAGCCTGCTTCAGATTCTCTCTCTCCATCTATCTCTACCCCTTCCCCCGATCTTGCTAGCTCCCTCTCTTAAAAAAGGGGGGGAAACCAGTAAGGATTAAGATAGATTTTTGGTTAGATGTCACAGAAAATCTCCAAAGTGCTCTCCAAAAGAGACTGCCATTTTATATTCCCACCACGGAGGTATAAGGGCACCACTTCCCAAACCCTCATCAACATGACACTTGTGCATCTTCCAAGAAAATAAATTGAGCGCTCTAACATTTCCACCTACCATGTTCACATTGCCTTTATTTTCCTCAGCTCATCAGGCAAATCTATCTTTCACCGGAATAAACATGACAATTAAAAATTAACCTAGCCACCTGGTGAGCTGCTGCTCATGCGTCTTTCTGACAAGAACAGACTAGCCGAACTCATCCGGGAAGAAAGAGAAGGTACGTTATTAGCACCGATAAGATGGGCTCAACCGGCTTGAAGAGAATGGAGAATGTATTCCCTGTTCCGTGATGGTGATGTCTAAGTAAGTGAACTCTAATTTGGCTTTCTGACAAAGGTAACCATACCAATTTAGGATCAATTTAGGTGCTAGTTTATATTTAGTTCCTAGCAACTTGTTAATAAATAATAAAATAAAATATAATGTGATACATGTAAAATAGCCACGCATTCTTTGCAGCAACTCTCAGGAAGACAGGGGCGCTCTTTCCCCGCCCTCTTGAATATGGCTGACCCCATGACTTGCTTTAACTAGCAGAATACAGCTGCCCTGTAATTGCCTGACTTCTGAGCCTGAGCTCCAAGAAGACTCACAGTTTCTGCTCTCATTTTCTTGGAATACTGTTGCCATGTGAAGAAGTCCAAGAAATCCTGTAGGAGAGACAACACAGATGGGAATGGAGGAGCCCTCGCCAACTGTCAGGATGTGAATAAGGTCATCAGGGAGCAGACGGTCCCCAGCTTACCCGTCACCTAAATGCAAATGCCTCAATGAGCCAAGCCAACACCATGTGAAACAGAGAAGAACCATTCCAGCTGAGCCCAGCAAAAATTGCTAGCCCACAGAATAAAGAGGGGGTAAATCGCTATTTTAAGTTTTGGGGTAGTTTGTTATATAGCAAAAGCTAACTGAAAATAGTAGATTTTAAGTAAATTTCAACATCACCCTACTACAAGTTTCCTACCTGAAGTTTCAAATACTAGTCTGTTACTATAGAAATGTTTCTACATTTCCAACTGATCGCTCAACTAATAGTTGTGAATTTTGATTCTGCCACTGATTTTTCTCATTTATTTGTAAAAGAATTCTCATTTCAATAAAAATCTAAGCCACTGAGTTGAGTCCAGTTTGGTGTAAAACATCAGTTTTTCCCCCTAAGTTTCATTAAGGGCAATTCACATGGAATTTTCATTTAATTCCTATGTCACTAGAATGCAATTTCTTTTAGGATAGGGATTTTTGGATATGGATTTTTGTCTCTTCTCTTTATTGCCATAACCCAAGGACCTAGAACAGTGCTTGGCACAAAACAAGAACTTAATACTTATTAAATAAATGTGACAGGTGTATTAATATTTAACAAATGCCAGGAAATTATCATCTCACAGTATATCCAGTCAAGTTTTTGTGTGGATAGTGATAAAATGATATTCGATCTGTAAAAGCAAATTCATTAGTTTCATATGAGAGAGTGATTATAAGTTCTACAGGTAGTTACGCAGCTAATAACCTGAGGATTGTGGTGTAATTAAGCCATATCACTCTGGGGAGGAAATCGAGTATCTTTTTCTATCTCTGCATCTATGTACTAGTCATTAAAACCTTCCAGTCCATTAGCCCATTAAAAATCACACGGTGCAAAAACAGTGAGGTATAGATGATTCAGTATTCTGTATTGCTTTCTTTGTGAAAGCATTTACTTATCAAAGTGACAAAATACTCAGCAACTACAACAGCAGAATAGTTGTTTAAAAAGAAAGCTTAAAAAGCTGGCTTATGATTCGTTATTTGCACGCTATCACACTCGGAAAAATATTAATACATAATTAAAAGATGTGATCAAGGACTGAAACAGTCATATTCTATTTTCTTATGTGTTGTCATGGCTATTGTTACAGTAAACACAAACCCAAAAGCCATTATTTTAGGCTGCATACATTTTTGCATTGTTTTAGGGATATTTTATAAGATTATTTCTTGAGAAACAAATTTTGGACATTTTCCATTTTAATAGCTAAGGCCAATTACCATCCCTGAAGAATATCACACAGCCATGAAAGAGATTGAGCAAGATCCACAGTTTGGACAAAGACACACTACCAAGTGAAAAAGGAAGTCGTAAAACATTATGAGGAGTATATTACAATTACTGTAAGAAATTTACAAGTTAACAATTATAAGGGGGGGATGTGCATATATCAAACTACTGATGATGATTTTCTTTGGAAGTTATTTAGAGGGGACGAACATATTCTGCATTACGAAGCTTAGCAATATTTGACTTTCCTATTACACACATGCATTTTTGTTTCCATAGCTGTATTTACTGTTCCAATATTTTTCATCTCTAAAATATTTGCCTCTTCTTATTTTTTTAAATATTTATTTGTTTTTGAGAGAGACAGAACAAGCACACGCAAGTGGTGCGAGGGGAGAGGGAGAGAGAGAATCTCGAGCAGACTCCCCACTGTGCAGAGCCCAATGTAGGCTCAGTCACATGACCATGAGATCATGACCTGAGCTGAAATCAAGAATCAGGCGCTTAACTGACTGAGCTGACCAGGCACCCTTATTTAATAATCCACTTACTTCAGTTATGATGCTTTCAACAAATTGCAAAGACCCTACCAACTATTTCTTAAATAAGAGAAGACATCCAACCAACTTTCCATTCCTCCTTTCCATCTGTCATTTATTTCAGTAACAATAAATTTGTAGCCAGGTGATTTGAGGGTTTGTTTATAGTAGAAAGTGGACCTAACATGTCATCAAGCACCCATGATCTCTCTCTTCTTCCCCTCTGTCATCTTCTGAGTTTTGGATTTTCAGCCTTGGGTTTGTTGCTTCATCTGTACAGGATGGCTGCCATAACTCAAAGCTTCAAAAACTCATATGACTAGGTTCAAAGTGGAGTGTACAAGTGGACAATCATTGAACTCCCCTCATGTTTATTTTTCCTCATGTCAAGGAAGAAAATATTTTTCAGGAGCCCTTTTCATGCCGAGCCTTGTGATATGTGACATCTGAACTCACCACCCACAAAGGGGACAAATTTCCAAGTCTTGATTCATTCCCCAATGCTAAAGGTTTCATCAGCACTGAAAAGGGAAATTGCCTGAATTCTTCTTCTCATTTCAAGAAGGTAATTCCCTCCTTTGTTTATTTGATGGTTTTAAACACGTTTACATCAATAAGCCCTTTTGAGTTATTTCTATTTCTTCACTTGTGAGTTCTGCCACTGTGTGGAATTGCTGAGTGTCTCTAATGGTGGTATATTTTCTCAGGTTCCCTGTGATGTATATTTGAGGGTTTATCTCCCTGACCTAATCATTCTATCCAAAAGCTTAATATCTTTTCAATCCTTTTGATCGTTCTATTTGCTGTCCTCACCACTGCCTCTATAGTAATCCATTTCCTTTTCTTAATTAGAAAGTTCAGTTCCTTTGCTTAACCCCACATGGGTTTGATGCCAAGGTGCTTTCTACTATGTAAGTCTCGTTCCTGTAGGAGCAGTTTCAGAAATGAGGTGAAGGTAAGGGTTAGGTTGCCCTGGGTAAGAATGAGTAGAACGCAGGGATGTGGACAAATGAGTGTGGTTGTCAGCATTTCACTCAGTGACTGGCACATAGTAAGACCTTTAGAAATGGCAACTTTGGTTGTGATGATGTGGCAAGAGTGAGTAACTGAGGTCTGTATACCCTTAACTGGGCTGGCACAAAAAACAGCTATATTTAAATATATAAATTCTAGCACTTAGAAAATTCTTTTTTTAAATGACACTTCTTTGACATTAGAAAAATAAAATAGGGGCGCCTGGGTGGCTCAGTTGGTTGGGCACATGACTCTTGGTATCAGCTCAGGTCATGATCTCAGGGTCATGGGATCGAGCCCCGTGTTGGGCTCTGCATTCAGCGGGGAGTCTGCTTGAGATTCTCTCTTTTCTCTCCCTCTGCCCCTCCCCCCGCTTGCATGCACTCTCTCTCTCTCTCTCTTTCTCTCTCTCTCTCTTCTCCTCCTCCTCCTCTCTCTCAGATAAATAAATGAATCTATAAAAAATAAAGTAAAAAGGAGGCAACCTTACCAAGGTAAAGTAGTGCTTTTCCAATATCTGCACATCACGGTACACATAGAAGGTGACAATCTTGGGGTGACACACTGGGTAAACTGGAGGGAATTTCGAGCCTTGCATGGGGCTGCTGTGGCTGGTGTTGAGCAGCCCAAGGGCTCTAGCCACACTAGATCTTTCCCAGACCCCACAATAGTGATCCCTCCTCCATTGGACACTAGCTGGAAAGTAATGATATGTATTTGAGTTTCAAATCCTGGCTCCTCTGCTCCCTGTTCTGAGCTGTATAAGCTCTCTGAGTCTCAGTTTCCCCATCTGTGTAATGGGAAGCAGAATGAAACTTACTCTAGCAGCTGCTGGAAAGAATAAATAATAAGATAGCTAAAGATGTGCTAAATAAATTATCTACACTCTGCTTACTTTTTGTTGCTGTTGCTGTTGCTGTTATGTCCTGGAAACTGAGACTCAAGATGCTTCTTTACTACACAAAATAAGAACTCTCTGAAAACGAAAGAATGATTTTTGGCATTCCAGCCTTCTAAAACCTCAGTCTTAACATTTCCCACTCCACACATCTGCAGCACAGAAGTATCTCATTTCTCTTGATAGAGAAAACAGCCTTCACCCACCAGAGGCCATCATTCTGGTACGACTTCAGTCCCTTATGGCAACACAGATTAGATCTGCCTTGTAGATTTCAGGAAACACTTAACTGTTTAGTTTGCCTGCATCATTTTTCAACTCTGGTCTCCTTCTGCAAGCTGCCCCCTAACTCTTTCTAAAGCTATTTCTTCTTAAAACCAGCTGTATGATTGTTAATAGGAACAGCAGCACTACAGTAACCCATCCCCTGGTTCATGGGTCCGGGGGGTGGGGGGGTGAGGAGGGAAGCTTTTGATCCAGAATCCACCAACCAGAGACCTTCTTGGGAAAGTGAGAGCTAGAACTGAGAAAAAGAAGCTGAGCATGTGTTCTAAACCAGGAGCTCTAAAGCCAGGGAAGCTCCCAGAGGCTGATGTGGAAAAGGCCAGGGGTGCTAGCAAAAGGGGAGACCAAGGGAAGACTAAAGTAGATACCCCGGATGTACCCAGAGAAGCAGGAAGAAGAACAAGACAGTGATGCCCTGGGCATGTGTGTCTCTGGGTCCAGTTACCCCTAACCCGTAGCCACAGCCCTATCCTGAGACTGGGGGAGATAGCTCTGAATCCTTAATGATAAACTCCTCTTTTCACTCAACCTTACCTGTGATACTTTTGTCATTTACAACCAAAAGAGACACCAAGGCTGCTGCAAAACTCAGAACAATTATCTCCCATTAAATACATCTGCATGTCAGAGATTGTGTTTCTCTTCATAAAGAAACAGCAGCCCATCTGCTTGAGGCGATGTATTTTAGGCAGGACTTCAGAACTTCATAGCAACACAAATTAATTCTTCTTGGTGGATATAGTCAGTATGAGAGAGAGAATTAAAGCCATCTTGGTGCCTTCGTAAAAATCGACTGCCACACAGCCTGTTGCTTTCCAAAATTCGTGCCGCATTTGAATGTCTGGATTTAGCAGATGAAAAATTGGGGAATGGATGATAAGTTATTTCGTGTGTATATGTGTGTGTGTGCGTGTGTGTATGGGAGGGGGAGTGGTTGGGGGGAAAGATGGGAAATTCAATGCACCGTCCAGCTCATTGATTCCATGGATGAGGGTGCCAAGGCCAGAGATGAAGCAGTTTTAAGGAAGGTCAAGAATAAACAGAGGCAGAAAAGGCCAATTTCATTCACTCACTCAGGAAATGTTCCCTGAGGGCCTTCCTCGTCTCAGGGACTATACTCTACCCTAGGTACACCCATATCCTCTTTTTCAACAAATATTGTGGACCTCTTTTCACGTGTAAGATGGCCACATAAGTTTCCTTGGAAAATAAATGCTTTGGAAAGTAGAACCCCACGGGTATGATAAGGAGGAGGAGGAAGTAGAGGAGAAGGGCTTGTAAGAGTTATAACTAGAGTTGCCATACATTCAGTACATATAACAGCTCTCCCACCTTAACGAAAAGCTATAGCATGTAAACAAAATCTTCCATGTTTGGAGCCCCTACCCAAATTTCTCTGCTGCCCTAGTAAAAGATGGGGGCCATAACAAGCTAAGAACATGGGCTGTTGGTTATGGTTATTTACAGTTTACAGTTATTTATAATCATTTATTGGCTATGTGCAATTGGGCTAGTTACTTGACTCCTCCGTGCCTCAGTTTCCTCATCTGCAAAATGTAGATAGATGGCAATACAGCTGACCACAAAGAATGGAATGAGTTCCTTCATACAAAGCCATTAAAATGTTGCCAAGAATACCGCTGGCCCTTGTGTAATACATACTAATTATTCAGCGCTGTTACTACGACAAATACGCAGTGCTGGGTACAGTGCCAATTATTCCACATATACCATTTCATTTCATCTCAACAATCCAAGAGCCGGGAGGGTACCGTCCCTGCCCTGAGACACGGACTTGCCTGGCAACACACAGCTGCTAACTCAGAGCAGAGCTACAAACTCAGATCATTTTAAACCCAAAGAACATAAACTTCTCCCACGCAAACAAATTAATCACAGAAACAGCCAATGCTGCAAAACAAAAGACAAGGAGCAGAAGACTGTTCTAGAACCTATGTGGATATCTGAGTCACCTACAATATTTAATTTACGAATTCCTCATCCCCATCCAGATACCTGATTTGGGACATTCTGAGTTAGCTGCGGAAATGTCCAATTTGAACAAGCAACCCAGAGCTTCTGTTGAAGGCTGGTTTGCAATTTGCTTGATCCAGGTTCAGATCTGAGGTTAGCCTGGTCCCTCGGGGCTTCTTGGAGGTAGCAGGGCCAAACACCAATCTGAAGGGTGGAAACAACCGGGAAAATGGATGGGTGGAATATTTCAGCCAGGACCAATAATCTGAGCAAAGGTGAGGGACAGAAATGCATGCAGTGGATCAGGGAGTTTTGAGGGGATTTCACTGACTGCAGTGGGAAGAAGCAGCCAGAAATTAAGCTGGAAAGGGAAGTAGAGGCCAAACTGGAAGAATTCACGCTAATAGGGTGCATCCAGTAGGATAATCACGCTCAGCTTTCGGGCAAGCATTTCCATGTCAGGGCCTGCTTCATGGACCCTGTGATAACGCACCAGCTTCCTAAGTGGTTCTCCCACTTGGCCTCTTGATTCCCTGTGTCCCTTCCCCAAACAGTAGCGGTAAAGCCAATTTAAATAAAATAAACCAAATCCTATCAGTCCCCTGTATCGGCATCCCATTGCCCTAGGAACAAAATCCAAACTCTTCACCACAGTCTCTACGCCCAGACTCCTCCTCTGGTCCGGTTCATCTCTCAACACACTCCCCCCATCAAGAAGCTCCAGTCTTTAGCCTGATCTTTCTTTTCCTTACACCCCAGTCCTGTCCCTGGTGCAAGGCCTTTTCCCAACCATTCTTTTCTCCTCCAAAGCTCTTCCGTCAATTCATCATTTGACACTGAGCGTAAATGTCGCATCCTCCGAGAGTGGGTACCCACCCACCCAACCTAAAGTTTATTCACATAGCTCCCATACTCTCTTTATCACACACCTGCTTTCTCCCTTCATAGCATGTACCACCACCCACCAATATCTTGTTCCTCTGTTTTATAGTTGCCCCACACCAGCATGGAAGTGCCATGTGGGGGACCTTGAATTTCACTCACTGCTCTCTCTCCAGCACCTAGTGTGGAGAGATATCAACCCAGCATATTAGTAAGTATCTGTTGCGTGAACACGCAACAGTGGGGAAAGCAAGTACACTGGAGGAGTGACGGGAGTTTGGGGTTTCAACAAGAGGAATTTTCCTGTCTCCCAACTGCTACTGTCACTACAATTCTCCCCCTGTAGGATCCTTTCTGAAACTGAAGACTCCAACAACTCTGGTTTTGTTATGCTAATGGCATTTAATTAAACTAATGATGTCTGACTTCCAACTGTCTCTGGCCAGTCTACTAACCTTTTCCTGGCAGTTTAAATAGCTCTAAAATATGAGAACGCATTTACAATTATTCTGGCAAAAAGAGTTAATTAACAGCATACTTAATCATGCTTTTTGAGAGCTGATATATCAGCGTTGGATGTCATTTTCATTAATATGCTGCAATATTTATATTTCTTAAGACTGAAAGGATATTGCTAATGGGGTGGACAGGAAGAGATCATTTTCTTGCTGAACAATGTCCATATGATTAAGTACTCAGACTGTGCTAAAAAAAAAAAAGAATGAATGCGGCAACCCTGAAATCCTTTCCATACAGACAAATGAACGTGTTTTTCACACAAATGTTGCAAATCGAGGCAGCCTCATGGATGGCAGAGATTTCGCCTATGAATGTCAGATTTATAATGCAACGTGTCAATGCTCTGACACGTTGATAAACAAGCTCGTCATGTCATTTGCACTGCGTCATTGGCTCACTGGCAGCCTACAGATCATTCCAAAAATTACCCTGACTAAATCCATTACCAGTCTGAAAGGAACGGCTGTCCGTACCCTGGGTTCTGATTCCATGTGACTCTGGTTAGTAACGGTAGCAGAGGGTTTTCCAGACTTGCACGGAGGGAAGACGATCTCACTTGGATTCTGATCGGAGGTGCTGACATTTAAATCTGTCACCAGCATGGCAGGTTCATCCTAATTGCAAGATTCCTTGCGCTTTATTATGTTTTAAGTCTTAATTGCATATTTAATCATAGGGATGGCAAACACCACAAGGCAAAGCAAGACAGAACAACTGGAGCACACTCCATGCGTCCAAGAGGGTCAAACAAACATCCAGCATTTCTTTAGAAATGCAGAGAAGATAAAAACTTGGAACCAATAAAGAAAGAAGAGAGAGAGAGAGACAGAGAGAGAAGACCAAAGCTATTTCTCCCCCTCCCTCTTGTGATTGCTACCGTTTCTTCTGCATCGCTTTTTATCAAGAGAATCCTAAAGCAACTTTATACCGAAGCTATGCTTGAATGAAATTAAATTCAGGTAAAAGCCATTTAAGCAAAAGGCCATTTGTTTCATCTGTCTTTCCCCTGCAGGCAAATTTACTAAAGTTTATAACCACCTAGAAAAAGAATCTGATTTTTAATGATGTTCAAAAAAAAAAAAAAAAGTCCCTTAAACTGCAGGAATCTTATCTCTCAGTGCTCTGAACCTAATCTTCTAAAATGTCCCAAGTCTAGAGTGGACCTGAGCTGGGACCATAACAAAATAACAACAACAACAAAAACAGAATATGGAAGTTTCCTTTAAACCATAATTAAGCCAGACAATTGTGGTTTTCTCCACTTATGTTTATTTATTATTTTAACACATTTATTAAGTCCCTATCTTTCCTAACTTATGTTTATTTATTTATTATGTCAACAGACATTTATTAAGTCCCTATTAATGATGCATTGAATATGGAACAGTGAACAACACAAATCCAAACCTCTACCTTTGGGGAGGGGGGACACGATGGCAGAGTAAGAGGACCCGAAGCTCACCTCCTCCCGCAAATACAACTAGATAACACTCATGTCAGTGTAAATAACCCAGAAAGTGACCCAAAGACTGGCAGAACAAACTCCATAACTAAAGGTAGAGGAGAGGCCACACACAGGAAGGTAGGAGGGGTGGAGCTGCAGTTTGCGAGCTAAACAGCCCTCTGAGGTCAGGAGGGAGCCGGGGTCATGGAGAAGGGTGACAAACAGACTATCACACCGGGGAGCCCATGGGGTCGGCAGATACGGGGGAGACAAATCCCCATAACATTTGGTATTAAAAACTAGAGGGGCCAAATTTCACGAGCTCTTACAAACAGTGAGACTTAAAGCCTGGAATTTTAAAACTCAGAGGGCTCGGCTCTGGGAGAGCCAGGAGGACCAGAGGAAGCCCAGTCTCTTCCCTTAAAGAGACAGCACAACAAACAGCCTGCAAAGGTACAGTGCAGAGGCGCAGTTTGAAAAACCCTCAGGGCATGTGGGAGGGGGAGTTATTTATGCATCTCAAAGGTTCCAGAGGGGCAGGAATCCTAGGAACACCCCCTCCAGGAACAAAAGAGCTGGCAGGCACCATTTCCTTCCCCAGTCTGCCAGCATAAACACAGGGCCACCATCGGGAACCAGCACAGCACTGGTATTCACTACCTAACTTGCTGACACCAAGCCCTGCCCCCTCCAGCAGGCCTGCCTCAGTCCCAGCACTGCTGGTCTATTCCCCCCCGAAGACAAGTGTGAACCATGTCCACAGCAGGTCTCCCAGCCCCTCATTTTGCGGGACCTCAGTCCCTGCAGTGGTGGTGGTGGGCCCTGCAGAAACCCAAGGTCCACCTTGTTAGAACTGTATGCACTCCCCCCACCCAAAGATGGACAACAAACACTGCTCACAGCAGGCAAAGAGAGCCTGTGCAGTGACCAGACTGAATGAAAAAGCGGCCAGGGTACAATAGCTGGGTGCATGCAACACACATAGGAGACATCCCTGATGTGCCAGATTCTGGGGAACAAGGGGCACTGCGCTGCAGAGCAATAAGGACCTCTTCTTCATAAGGCTGCTACTTCCAGTAGCAGGAGACATAGTAGCTGATCTCCCTAACACACAGAAACAGACACAGAGAGTTAGACAAAACGAGGAGACAGAGGAATATGTTCCAAATGAAAGAACAGGACAAAACCACAGCAAGAAACCTAAGCAAAACCGATGTAAGTAATAGGCTTAATAGAGAATTTAAAGTACTGAGCATAAATATATTCACTGGACTTGAGAAAAGAGTAGAGGACATTAGTGAGACCCTTACCAAAGAGATATAAAACATTAACAGAACCAATCAGAGATGAAGAACACTGTACACAAAATTAAAAATAAACCTGATGGAATAAACAGCAGGCTACATGAAGTAGAGGAATGAATTAGTAACTCTGAGGACAGAGTACTGGAAAGTAATCAAGCTGAACAGGTGAGAGGAAAAAAGTTATACAAAATGAGAGTACACTCAGGGAACTCGGTAACTCCATTACATGTAATAACATTCACATTACATGGATCCCAGAAGAAGAAGAAGAGAGAGAAGGGGACAGAAAACATATGTGAAGAAATAACAGCTGAAAACTTTCCTAATCTGGGAAAGGAAACAGACACTCAGATCCAGGAGGCACAGAGATTCCCCAACAAAATCAACCCAAGGAGGTCCACACCAAAATACCTAGTAATTCAAATGGCAAAAAGTAGTGATAAAGAGAGAATTTTAAAAGCAACAAGAGAAAAGAAGACAGTTACATACAAGGGAACTCCATATGGCCATCAGCAGATTTTTCAGCAAAAACTTTGCAGAAGGGAGTGCCATGATATATTCAAAGTGCTGAAAATCTACACATAAGAGCATCCTAGCCAGCAAGGCTTTCATTCAAACTAAAAGAAGAGATAAAGAGTTTCCAAGACAGGCTAAAGGAAATCATGACCACTAAACCAGTTTTACAAGAAATGTTAAAGGAGACTCTGAGTGGAAAGGAAAGACCATAAGTAAGAGTAAGAAAAGTAGGAAGCAAAAAGCAGTAAAAATAAGTATATCTGTAAGAATCAGTCAAGGGACTCACAAAATAAAAGATTGTAAAATATGACACCATGTACCAAAACCATGGCGGGTAGAGGAGTAAAGAATGGGTTCACACTTAAGAGACCATCAAGTTAATATAGCCGGCTCTATGCAGACATAACATACAAACGCAATGGCAACCACAAATCAAAAATCAGTAATAGATATGCAAAAAATAAAGAGAAATGAAATCCAAGTATATCACTAAAGAAAGCCAGCAAACTGTGAGAGAAGAGAGCAAGAGAAGAAATGATCAGAGAAGAACTACAAAAACAACCACAAAACAAGGAAAAAAATGGCAATAAATACATACTTGTCAGTAATTACTTTTAATGTAAATGGACTAAATGCTTCAATCATAAGACACAGGGTGAGAGAATGCATAAAAAAACAAGACCTATCTATATGCTGCCTAAAGAGACTCATTTCAGACCTAAAGTCACCATTTAAAATGAAGGGATGGGGAATCATTTATCATGCATATGGATGTCAAAAGAAAGCCAGAATAGCTATACTTATATCAGACAAAATAGACTTTATTTTTTTTTAAGATTTATTTATTTATTTATTCGACAGAGATAGAGACAGCCAACGAGAGAGGGAACACAAGCAGGGGGAGTGGGAGAGGAAGAAGCAGGCTCATAGCGGAGGAGCCTGATATGGGGCTCGATCCCATAATGCTGGGATCACACCCTTAGCCTAAGGCAGACGCTTAACCGCTGTGCCACCCAGGCGCCCCCAGACAAAATAGACTTTAAAACAAAGACTGTAACAAGAGACAGAGAAGGACACTATATAATAATAAGGGGACAGTCCAACAAGAAGATATAACAAATGTAAATATTTATGCACCCAACATGGGAGCACTCAGATACATAAAAACAGTTAAGAACAAACATAAAGGAACTAATTAATAGTAATACAATAATAAGGGGACTTTAACACTCCACTTAGATCAATGGACATATCATCCAAACAGAAAATCAATAAGGAAACTGTGACTTTGAATGATACATTGGACCAGATAGATCACACAGATATATTCAGAACATTCCACCTTAAAACAGCAGAATACCCATTATTTTCATATGCACATGGAACAGTCTCCAGAACAGATCACATATTAGGCCACAAAACAAGTCTCAACAAATTCAAAAAGACCACAGTCATACCAGGCATCTCTTCTGACTAGAAAACTATGAAACTAGAAGTCAAACAGAAGAAAAAAAAAATCTGGAAAGAGCACAAATACGTGGAGGTTAAATAACATGCTACTAAACAATGAATGGGTCAGCCAAGAAATCAAAGTAGAAATAAAAAATTACATGGAGACAAATGAAAATGAAAGCACAATGGCCCAAAACCTCTGGGATGCAGCAAAAGCAGTTCTAAGAGGGAAGTTTATAGCAATACAGGCTTACCTCAAGAAGCAAGAAAAATCTCAAATAAACAACCGAATCTTTCATCTAAAGGAGCTAGAAAAAGAAGAACAAATAAAACCCCAAACCAGGGGAAGGAAGGAAATAATAAAGACTAAAGCAAAAACAAATCATATGGAAACTAAAAAACAAACAAACAAACAAACAAAAAACCCACAATAGAACAGATCAATGTAACAGGAACTGGTTCTTTGAAAAGATCAACAAAATTGATAAACTTCTAGCCAGACTCATCACTCACTCACTCACTCAATCAGTCGATACAGGGGGGGATGGGGGAGAAAGGATTCAAATACACAAAATCACAAATGAAAAAGGAGAAACAACAACCAACACCACAGAAATACAATTATAAGAGAATATTATGAAAAATTATATGCCATCAAATTAGACAATCTAGAAGAAATGGATAAATTCCTACAAATAACCTCCCAAAACTGAAGCAGGAAGAATTAGAAAATTTGAACAGATCAAGTACAAGCAATGAAATTGAATCAGTAATCAAATACTTCCCAACAAACAAAAGTCCAGGACAAGACGGCTTCGCAGGCAAAGTCTACCAAACATTTAAAGAAGAGTAAATACCTATTCTTCTCAAACTATTCCAAAAAATACAAGGGGAAGGAAAACTTCCAAATTCATTCTACAAGGCCAGCATCACCCTGATACCAAGACCAGATAAAGACATAACAAAGAAAGAGAACTACAGGTCAATATCTGATGAACACAGATGAACAAATCCTCAAAAAAAAAAAAAAAAAAATACCACGGACCAAATCCAACAGCACATTAAAAAAAAAAAAAAATTCACCACATCAAGTGACATTTATTCCTTGGATGCAGGACGGTTCAATATTTGCAAATCAATCAACATGATACATCACATCAATACCAGAAAGGATAAAAACCATATGATCTTTTCAATTGATGCAGAAAAAGCATTTGACAAAATACAACATCCATTCATGATAAAAACCCTCAACAAAGTAGCTTTAGAGGGAATACCCCTCAACATAATAAAGGTCACATATGAGAAAACCACAGAGAACATCATACTAAGTGGGGCAACACTGAGAGCTTTTCCCCTAAGGTCAGGAACAAGGATGTTCACTCTTGCCACTTTTACCCAATATAGTACTAGAAGTCCTAGCCACAGCAATCAGAGAACTAAAAGAAGTAAAAAGCATCCAAATTGGTAAGGGAGAAGTAAAACTTTTGCTATTTGCAAATGACATGATACTATATATAGAAAATCCTAAGGACTCCACCAAAAAACTACGAGAACTGGTAAATGAGTTCAGTGAGGCTGCAGGATACAAAATCAATATACGGAAATCTGTAGCATTTATATACACTAATCATGAAGCAGCAGAAAGAGAAATTAAGAAAACAATCCCATTTCCATTTGCACCAAAATTAATAAAATACCTAGGAATAAACTTAACCAAAGATGTGAAAGACTTATACTCTGAAAACTATAAAACACTGATGAAAGAAATTGAAGACAACACAAAGAAATGGAAAGATATTCCATGCCCATGGATTGGAAGAACAAATATTGTTAAAACGTCTATCCTACCCCAAGCAATCTCCAGATGTAATGCAATCTCTATCAAAACACCAACAGCATTTTTCACAGAACTAGAACAAACAATTCCTAAAATTTGTGTAGAACCACAAAAGACCCTGAATAGCCAAAGCAATCTTGAAAAAGAAAAAAACAAAACTGAAGGTATCACAATTCCACACTTCCAGTTACACTGCAAAGCTATAGTAATAAAGACAGTATGGTACCGGTACAAGAAAAGACACATAGATCAACAGAACAGAACAGATAGCCCAGAAACAATCCCACAATTACATGATCAATTAATCTTTGGAGAGAGCTAGACAATAAACATAATGAATAAATAAATGTTAGAAGGTGCCAAATGCTATAGAACAAGAAATGAGAGAGAGAGAGAGATCATAAGAAAGCAAGCAGTGGAAGGGGGCTGGGAAAGCCAAGGGCAAAGGCAGTCTGTAATAGGTAGTGAGGTATCTACTGCTGTGTAACAAATTACCCCAAAACTCAGCAACTTAAAACAACAAACACATATTATTTGTTAGTGTCCAAGAGTCGGGAACCCATAAGCAGCTCTGCTGGGTGGTTCTGGCTCAAGATCTCCCACATGGTGATTGGCAAGCTGCAGGGGGACTGCAATCATCTCAAGGCTCAAATGGGGCCAGAAAATCTGCTTCCAAGTTCACTCACATTTTTGGCAGTAGGTCTCAGTTATTTGTTGGCTCTTGGCCAGAGATTTTGTGCCATAGGATTATTTTTTTGGTCTCTTACCTATTATCCTTTCCAGGTACTGATTCACAAGGTAAAGGGGAACTTTCCTAGAGAACTAGAGCATATGTTTTCAAGAAGACTGACTGATATGTGGGATGTAGCCTGTGATCACAGTCCACACCGAGAACTGTAGTAGCTATCATTTGTTGAGAGCTCATGTTGGCCAAACACTGTGCAAAGCCATGTGTTAACTCTAGGGAATTTAATCACGGAAACCTCTGGAAAAGAACAATTATTTCATTTTATGGTTGAGCAAACTGAGATCTGTAGATGTGAACTTTTGCCCAATGGCTAATAAATATTGGCACTGTAACTCCAAAAACCATTCTAAAATACCTCCTTAAAAGAAATGTACCTCGTTTCCATGGGATGAGCCTGCTTTTTCCTTAAGCGATTCAGCTCAATGGGGCCATTTAACCGACCAATAATTGTAATAAAAATAACAAGCAGCAAAATAAAATTCCTGCAATTAATGCATGTATATATACAGATACAAATTTTAATATCACACATATAAATATAAGTATATTTACTATCAGCAGAGATTCAAGGAGACGAAGCAAGATATTAGAATAGCCTGCGATGTTAAAAGTCCTGCAACAAGAATTTCCCAATTAAAAAGGCTCAAGCTCAAAAGAAATTGAGCTCATAATTCATTGTGAAAGAAGAGATATGGAACCCCGTAGCATTTTTAAAAAACACTTTTCGGGTGACAAGTACGATTTAAAGGATCTTATCGATGATGAATTATTCTTGTTCATGATTAAGCCTGCCTTTCTAAGCAGTTGGCTGGGGCATGGTAGCACATCAGGTAATTGATTTAATTGTGAAATGGATCTGGGTTCAAAGTGGCAAAAGGACACATAAAAGGGGCCCAACTCTGGAGACATCTTATTTCTATCTTTACTGAGAACTCTCCATAAATCATTCATAGCTCTGCTCATTTCTGACGCATGAGAGAATCGATAACTTGTGGAGATAAATCATTTTCTCCGCGTTTACTCCCACTGTACCTTCGATGTTTATGCAACAAAGCCTGCAGATAAATAACCAGTTTCAAGCTCCTGAAGTAACTTCGCCTTTAAATCGTTCTTTTTAGTAGTTATCAATTAAAGGTACAATTTGCCTCAATGCAAAGATATCGCTAGAAAGCCTCGAATTCCCCAGTACCAGGACATACTGGCCACACTTGCGTCAATCAACGGGCCACTTGGAAGTCTCTGGAGATTATTTAACAAGCTCTCAACCTGATTCTGTGAGAGATCATGGCAAGTTAGCAGAATGGGAAGGGAGCAGGTGTTGTCATCTGGAAGAGGGGGCTTCAGTTCTGGTCTGGCCACTTCCTAGCGGTGCGTAGCTTTAGTAAATAACTACGCTTTGCTTTGATTGGGCTTCTTCGTATGTAAAACGGTATTAATATAAAATACTTTACAAGATATTGCTGAGGGTGAGAAATGGACAGACAGGAAGAGCCTGGCCTATAGGACATGCTCCATAAAGTCAATCACAGTCACTGTCTCCATCATAACCATCAACCTCCCACATCTGGATATTCACCAAATATTTCTGTGGCCAACTCTGTGCTGGGCAATAAGCTACACGGTGGGGAGAGTGAACAAGGCAGAGAACATCGGAAGTTCCGGGTGGAATGCAGCTTATATTCCACTAAGAGAGCCTTGATATCCACAGACAGAAACGTCAACTGGAGTCTCGTGCCCTCCCTCAGCACCCCTTGAATAGTAAACTCGCATTTTTTTTAATCAAGGGAATAATCAGCAAAACATTCAGACTGGTAAGTAAATTGGGCAAAAGTAAAGGGACCAAAGAGGAGTATACAAGGAGTCTAATGCTATGGGTGCTGCCATATTTCTTTGGTTGGGTGGTAAGGTCAAGGTTGTTCATTTTAATATTGTGTTTCACAGTTCACACATATCTTTCATATATGTTACTCTGTGTATTGTATCAGAGAAACATCTGGCAGACTGCCTGATACATACTGACAGCCAGTAAATGTTATCACCATAACTGAGAGGTAAGCAGTCTCTACATGCACACAACACTTTACAGTTTAGGGTGGAGGGGACTCTAGGGTGGGTACAACAAGGAACTATTTTCCCCACAGTCACTCCTTTCCTCTGACTGATTGAAGCCATCATTCTAAGTCCCTTAACCACTTTACATAGACTCAAAAATTCTTGGGTCATTTTGGCTACTAAAACTTAGTGCAGCGCAACCTAACACCTCAACCTCATGTTCACCTCCAAGTTCATCTCTCCAAGTGCACGCCAGACTTGTGAACAGAGGTGTGTGACATGGTGGGAGGGCACTGAGAGCTCCTTACACACCCCTCACCACCCCCTCCTTGACTGTAACACTTGTGGTGTTGGGGGCTGGGACAAGCACTGGAAAGAAGGGAAATGCCTCCTCACTGAACCAGCAGAGCCCCTCTTCTCCCCTGTGTTGTTGTCGCCTCTCTAATGTCCTTTACTGACCATCAACGCCTTCTGTGTCGCAGCATCCAGATGCTGCCTTTCGTGGGTCAGGGGTCTGGGTGTGTTGTAGGGTCTACGGAGTCTTCCCATGAGACACATTCTACCTACCACTTCCCACAGCTTCTCTGTCCTGTCGGCGAATCTCAGGGGCACATACCAGTAAGAAAGTGCCAGTGGGGCTCCCTTACTCCTTAAGGGACTTATGAGCAACTCTTCCATCTTTACCGCATTACACACCAGAAGGGTAAGATCACCCCCAGGCTCAGCGCATGAGTTTTCCCCAAACTCTTCATTACCCTCTTTGGGTAAATAGAGGCACAAAACCAAAAGTTTCTGTCTGAGCAGTATCCCATCAGGAAACAAAACAATGGACCCTTCTTATAGGAGCAACTGTACTATTAATGATTCTCTTGTTTGGATCGGGGAAAGAATATGATGGGCCAGTGGCACTTCTCGGTTTCACTTTGGATCTTAGGCAATGTTGTAGGAAGATAGGAAAAGTCAATTCCCCTTCCTGTAAAATGGAAGACAATAAAGTCACGCTCCCCGTGGAGAAGATCTACCTAACAAAAGAAAATGCTTAGCAAATTTCTCATGAAGAGTGAACTGGGGATGATGATGTTGAGGGCGACTGGTTCAAAAGCCCAAATTCAACTCTGTTCTCTGTTTTCTTCAAATAGCTGTTGATGAGTGGAGGTGGAAGGAAATCCTGTGTTCACATTCCGCGCCACACCAAGAATATAATCCTCATGTTCTTCCTCGCTCACTGGTGCCATCTCATTTGCTACGCATCAGTGTTGGCGCTGAACTTGGAAATTGGAAGGAGAGTTCGATGCATAGGATAGGAGAACAACAACAAAAAGGAAGGTAAATAAAAGATGAGGGGGAAAATATCAGAAGAGTCAGAGAGAGCTTTGTTGGGGGTGACCACACGTCCGTAAGCATTATAATCGTCCCTGCACTGCAACGGATAGAAAACAAGGAGAGAAAATCCATCTCCGTGTAAGACGCCCACGTGCAGGGATCTCGCAGCAACTGGCTGCTTGTTGTGATTAAAGAAATGAACTGAAGTGAAGCACGTGTGTCGCTTTTTATCCTAAAAGCAATCTTTCCCTTTTAGCAAAAGAGCATATTCAATTATCTCTTTCAATAGATAAAAATGATCTCCACCTTGAAAATAAATATTTGCTCCTGAAGATCACATTACTGAAAATCAAATTACATGCTTGTTTTTATTATTAACAAGAATAAGTTCCAAAGCCCTTTATGCATTGCACCTGTCACTCTCCATATCCTACAATCAAATTTCCCTTTAAATCTCATCAAATAACTCCCAAAGTCATTGAAGAGGCAATAAAATGAGGTTATGACACAGTGCTCACAGAGAGCTAAATGTCTTTCATCTATCTTTAAGTGGTTATTAATCTCTGAATTAGTTTAGAATACATTAACCTTCAAGGTAAATTAGATCAATCAGGAAAATGATTCACAGGAGCGGACTGTCTTTTTTGATGTTGTTTTCATATCCAGCTTATGTGCCAAGATGGCGCCATGGCGCTGGTTCTATCAGCCACCATTAACTATGGGGCTCCAAGCTATGGTGCGCGGGGGGGGGGGGGGGGAGGCCAAAGGCCAAAGGGGATTGTCTCGGGTCTCTTTCCTCCTAGATGGGTGCCCATCTAGACAGGGACACAGGATGAGCAGACATGAATGTAATATCATCATTGTGGAACAGGCAAGATAATTTGACTAGTGCCATGGGGAACAGAGTATCTAGTTCCCTATTTCCCTTACTAGCGGCATTTTAGAGTTCTCAGCCCAATAATTATAGGATGGAAGAAAGCACAAGAAGTGACACCTTAAATAAAAAAAATCTAAGTAACTGCTCTTTAAAATCCCTAAAGCAGATGACTCTGAAATCTTCAATCTTTTTTTCAATAAAAAAAGAGAGAAAGAGAGAACCATCTCAAGAAAGTAATTAGAACTGTACAAAAATAGTAGAAATATATGCCTATTACTTTTCTATACAATAGAAGCCTAATGATGGTGATAATCATTTTAATAACTATTCTGTCTTGAGTCGAAATGGTTGATGCTTTGGCTCATCATAACTCAGAATTCTCAATTACATTGCTCGGTGAATAAAAAAATATATATATACGGGAAGCCAAACTGGGGCTTGGGAGGGCACTCTCCAAGTTCTTAACTACCTGAGTGATACATTTTGGAGAGGCCAGGAGCCCAGTATTAGGGATTCTGCCTGATGGCTTGTTGGCAGGTTGCTCCTCTTGGGGTCCTAGAGTTACACGTTATTATGATTCGCAGTAAACTTAGCCCTAACAAGTATTATTGTCAGGTGCCATTTTAAGCTATGCGTTGCCACCAAACAACTCAAGTTTACATTGCAAAGAAAATCACAACATACCTTTCCAAAGGTTTTTTTTTTTTTTTTTCTCTCTCTCTCTCTTCTCAAAACTCATAGCAAAGAAATCCTAGAAAGGAGAGTAAAACTGTTATAAGAATATTCGTGGATGATCTTCTGGACAGGAAAAAAGCAAGCCTCTTTGGTCAATGCCTTAGAGGATCACATGGAGTCACCCATGAATCCTTCAAAAAGGTTAAAAAAAAATACTAGCAAAATAAGCTTGAGGCTTATTAAGTTACATACATTTTGGAAATTTTTGGAAAGATTACTATGTCAATACATGTGATAGACTCCCTCCCCCTATAAGAATTATTACTGAAGTTAATTTATAGCCATTAACAAAATTTAAAACAGAAAAAGTAAGAATCATAGTTAAATGAATAAAGTTCAAGAGACATTTGAGAACTAGCACTCCTTGCACGCTACACTGATCAGTCTGAAAGAATCGTATAATTACAATATCCAATACAGAAAAAGGCGTGGAGATAAATCTTAAGTGGAAAGATAGTGAAGTGGGGCCTTTTATTAATCTCTTCAAGAAATGTTTCTTTTTCTTTTGTAAAAATGAAGCAGCAGTTCGCAAAAATTAGAGCAATTCAAATGGCCATTCTTAGATGAACCTCCACTTTATAGAAGATAAAATATCCCATTATTTTCTTTTCTCTCAGCTCCTCTAAAATTAGAGAAAACTGTGAGTTAGGGCCTTGCCTGCTTTAACGATGTATAAGACAATCCCTTAACGATTCCCTTTCCAATATAACTACAGTGACTGACAGAGCATACTGTAATTAAAGATAAATAGAACGCTTACTTGAAATAAATCATATTTTAATTGGCACTTCAATTGAAGGGATGTCAAATATAATGACAGGATATTATCCCAGAGTGTAGTCTTTGGGCAAAATTTTATGCTGGTGTTTATTGTTTGTCTTGACATTTGAGCCGATGGCGATGTTTTTACATTTGTTTTTCTTCAAAAATAACTGTCAGTGTTTCACATCGGAAATAGAGGTAGGAGTTGCCATCTGAGTAAACGGGTCTTGCTGACTTCTCTCCTGCAACTGATGGGTTTCTTCCGTTTCTGGACATCCTCTGGAAGCTTTTGTTCCAGACCATGTTTTCAATGATGTTTATATGGCAAAGGACTTAGAAACAGGCATAGTAGCCTGAGGGTAGATTCGTTTGACTGAAAACCGAGGGTAGATTTGTTTCCTGAGTGGTATAGGAAGGTAATTTCTCTTTCTAGGCAAAGCTTGGATAGGTTTGCTAGCAACCCCCTCATAAAAGATTGGGGTTCCTCAGCTGTGGGTGCGGCATCCCCCTGGCCTGCTTCCAATCACTGCCATAGAATCTGGGGAAAGGGAAGCGATGGCAACACGAAGCTCAAGCTGCCTGCTGTGCTGTGAGTAATAGCAGTCCTTTGTCTCTGACCCAGCAGTCTTGTGTTTTCTACCAGCATCTAAGAAGCTGTGGCAGGCTCAGCTGTTAGCTTGTAAGCAGAATTAAATCTCAAACTTTTCAGAGTTCTTGACATAAATGAGAGACTTTTGCAGAAAATTTTTTAAAAAATTGTTGGCTAGCCTGAAAATGTTACTGTATCAAATATCCAATCTTGGGAATGAGCAGTTAAATTTCTTCAAGGCCGGCAAAAGTTATAGGATGAAATACAAGTGTGTTTCTTTTCCTGTTTCTCTCTCTGATATCTGCAGTGCACACATCCTAGGTCAACACTCTCGAGCTGTCAGTGGAGCTAAGCAACATGGCATAATGGCTGTTCTTGAGAGATGAAACTCTTGACACCCCAAATGGATGGACACTACTTCCTATTTAGAAACGTGCTGGCCAAGACCAAGATGCTCATCCATTATATACCAATTCTTTTGATCCTGCTCTGAGAATTAGCTCATGACATCAGTAGCTGAGATTACAAGGCTAGGAAGGAAGCTGGAGAGAAGGGGGATCATGTAAATGAATTAATGAACTCATAACCTTGTTCCTGCAACTCTGGAGAATACAAGGGGAGATGTATGGCCTAGTCTCCCACTCAGGGAAGGAGATTCCATGGGTTACAAATCTTGGCTCATGGGATTATGTGTATTTATCAGTGTACTGGATGCTCACTGGGGCCATTTTCCAGATTTATGTGCCTCAAAGTCATGGAGTACTAAACCATGAGAGTGATAGCACTAATGAGTTTCCTCCCACTGCAAGACTGCCCTTCCTCCAAAACCCATAAATTCTACAGATGGTCAATGGAAATTCATGCAGGGAAAGAACCTCGACCAAGTTACAGAAACAAGTTTTACCTTTAGCCTTGATTCTATAAGAAACAAATCATCTCAAGGACTTCCATTTTGGTCCAACAAAAAGTCTTAGCTATAGTCTTTGGTAGTCTTAGCTACCCCAAACAAGCCAGTCCCAAGACTAGAGGTCCCTGTCATAAAACAGCATAAATACGATATAACAGAGCAGCTTCTGGGTACTTTCCATTTCTGTCCCAAATCTAGTTAGGAGCGTGGCTCGAGATTTAAACACTCTCGCAAAGGGCTCCAACTCACAATGGTTTAACAAGAAATGTGTATTTTAATGAAGACGTCATAGGGAGATGAAGAAGAGGAATTACTTCACTCAGTGCTTATTGGAAATTTAATAGGACCTCTCTGTTCTCCCCAGCTACCACTTTCTTCTCAACCTCAGGGCCAGCCACCTCACGTCTCCTTCCCCTCTTCCTCATCACAATCTCTCAAAAAGACTCACTCTTGTCTTGAAAGATAGCTCTGTCCCTCATCTTGTGTAGAGATAACCAAAGCACTATAGTGACGACACAGTCCCCATTAAGCACACACGCCCTAGAGCGACTGTTTGGCTTTGCCCTGATGGTGTCACTAAGAACCAACAAAATCTCTCTGAATTTCAGCTTCTTCCCCTAGCAAAGGCAGACCAGAGTAGAGCCTACATCATAAGCGGAGAGGTCCTGGTGCATGGAAATTGTTCAGCATGGCTTTGGCTCCTAGGAAATACTTGACAGATGGTATCATTTGAGCTCCCACAGATATGGGGGCAGTGGGGGAATGAACTCAGTTCTCCTACCAAACAAACCAAAACCTTACTTTGCCATCACACGTGATTTTTAACACCAGAGAAAATCACCATGAGCACGAATATATGAAGTCCTCTCTCTTTTCTAAGGATTGGTGGGTGTGCCTTCCAGTGAACCTCCTCTTGGTCAGCAATATCTGTGCTGCGTTCAGAATGAGCCTGCAGTTCTCAATGACTTGAGATAATCTGCTCCCCCAGTGTCCTCAATGGCAGGAGCATTTTCACCACCCCCCCATCCCCAGCATGAAATGCTGCATGCTCTCTGTAATTAAGAAATCCGCTAATTACAGCGTAGGTCTGAGATGAAATCTGCTGCATTTCAACGAGGGTATTTCAATTCTGTTGGCATTTGAAATAATTTAGAACCTGGAGATGCTGACAAGTACCTTGGCTGGTTCTCCTGAATTCCCAGCCCCCCCACGCAAACTGTGTCATCCCAGCATTCTGGGAGAGACAGCTGATGACTTATAAATGTAAAAATTCAAAGGGACAGGAAATAGATCTGTTTTATTTTGGAAAATAAACACTCGGGAAAGTGGCCTTACACTGACATAGCAACAGAGCTTTAACTTAGTAGTCTATGAGCATTTTTTTTAATTGTACATCCATCAGTAAGAAAATTTTTGATGCACACCCAATACAAGGATACTTTTCATTTATGAATTACATACATGTTTTACAACACTAACACAGTACACACTTGATAAAACACACATACAAGTTTGTAAAAAGATGAGATGAAGAATAAATATTTTTTGGTTAAAAAAAACCAAGTGTGAATGAGCCTGCTGTTATCTTTTTGAAATTCTTGATTTCATGCTTTGTGATAGAGCAATCCCAAGGTCTCATTCTAAGTTTGATTTATTTTACTATTTGTTTGAATGCCTGTCATGTGTGAAACAGTTCCAACAATAAGAAGGGTATTATTAACTATACTTAATAAATCATAAAACTTAATTTTCAGTCCCAT
The DNA here is from genome assembly GCF_024610735.1 of Ursus americanus. NCBI lineage: Eukaryota > Metazoa > Chordata > Mammalia > Carnivora > Ursidae > Ursus > Ursus americanus. The sequence continues at coordinate 8,014,421 of NC_142148.1, forward strand.
CCACCAATTATGCATACCTTTTTTTGAAATACTTTTGTGCTTTGCATTGGTATTCTCTTCAATCCATGGTTTTTGGGCAGGAAAATTTTTAAGCCACTTGTTTAATTTTAAAGGTTAAAATAGGAGCTTAATTAGGTATGTTAGTTCATAGACACACTTTAACAGGCTCAAATAAAGACTTTGGTCTGTTTGGGTCCCTGATAGATATCCAGGTTCTAAATCAGTCAGGCAAATAGTGGGTAGTCAATAAACATTTGTTAAGTAAAGGTTTCAAAATAATTAGTTCAACTCCCATACAGAGAATGGATTTCAATGGGGGGTAAGAATATAAACGCAGAGAAAAGGTAGTAGACCACTACAATTATACTGGCAAGACACAATGGGATCTGGACTAGGCAGTTACAATGGATAAGAAGGGAAGAATTCAAACCATGTTTTGGAAGAAGAGCCAACAGAATTTAGTGATGGATTATACAACAGAGATGGACAATAAGGATGGTGTCAAAGATGCCAACCAGGGGCGCCTGGGTGGCTCAGTCATTAAGCGTCTGCCTTCAGCTCAGGGCATGATCCCGGCGTTCTGGGATCGAGCCCCGCATCAGGCTCCTCTGCTGGGAGCCTGCTTCTTCCTCTCCCACTCCCCCTGCTTGTGTTCCCTCTCTCGCTGTCTGTCTCTCTCTCTCTGTCAAATAAATAAATAAAATCTTAAAAAAAAAAAAGATGCCAACCAGATCTAGCCGGAGGAACTGGGTTTATAGTGGTGGCATTAACCAAGATTTGAAAGAGTGGAGAACAAGGGGAGGATTTATATATCATCATAAAATCCCAACAGCTCCATTTTAAAACTTTTCCCCAAACCCAACTATTTCTCAGCCAAATCTCTGCTACCAACCTAGTTCAAACCATCACTGGACTTCACCTGAATTTTTAGATCAAACTCCTAATTAGTCCTTCTATTTTCACTCTGGGCCCTCTGTAATCTACACAGCACTTATAGGGAACATCTTTAAAGTCAGGCTTCCTGAGCTATAATTTACACAATGGACCACATACAGTCATGTAGGATGGCAATCAAGGTATAGAATACTACCATCACTTCAAAAAGCACCAGAAGGAGTATTTTAAAACATAAATCAGATTAAGCAACTAAAAACCCAAAACCTTCTATTGGCTTCGCATCCCTCGAAGACTAAAATCCATTGCTTTAAGGCCCTGCGTATATGGCCTTGCCACAAGATCTCTGATCTTGACTTCTATGGCTTTCCTTCTTGAAAACTCTGCTTCAGTCAAATTGTCCTCCTTGATATTCCTGGACCCTTCAAACCCACTCCTACTTCAGTGCTTTTGCACCATTTCCAAGGATTCCCCCCACCCCCACCCAAGTAAGCTCAAGCTTTTCTTCCTAACTTCATTCTGGTTTCTGTTGAGATAGCGCACACACACACACACACACACACACACACACACACACTCTTCCATCGGGCTTTATCGCCTTAGCAGGTTTTATCTTCCTTCTTACGATTTATTCTTACCTGATATATCATATCTTACTTATCCTTTGTTCATTATCTCTCTCCATCCCAACCTCCACCAATATGTAAGCACTATGTGAACAGAACCTTGTTTATTTTATTTCCTGATTTATCTCCAGCACCTAAAATAACACCAGAGACATAGCAGACATTCAATAAACATTTGAATGAAAACATGGACAGGTGAGCGGATGGATGGATGGACGGATGGACAGGTGGACGGGTGGATGGATGGATGGGTGGATGGATGGATGGATGGATGGATGGATGGATGGATGGGTGGATGGGTGGATGGATGGATGGATGAATGGATGAGTAGATGGATGGGTGGATGGACAGAAGGATGAACTGACTAGAAGCAACAGAGCACTCATCCACTTTGTTCACTAACATGGCTCAAAAGCACCTCCACATCCCCAACCCAGCAACAAGGTCACATACCCACGGTGAAACTCTCAGGCTGCTAAATAGTAAGACTTCAATATTACTGAGACTCACAGCAAGGATATTAGATGGGTAACGTGGATCTAAACATAGTGCCTTCATTGTGGGGAAAAAAAAAAGATTCAATTTCATGTGTGTCTGCAGTACCAGATATTGTCGCTGTGGGAAAAAAAATGATCTTTAACACTAAATATGCTTCCACTTCATTTATCTGCTTTTCCTGGTAACCTCTTTTGCTTTTAAATCTATCTTCTTTTAACATTGTACTATCTGGAATTTGCACCTCCAAAACAAACAGGCTCCCTTTCCCCAAACTGCCATAATGAGGTTCACTTTATTGAATATTTTGGAAATAGCCTTCATAGCCGTCCGCTTAATTAGGTCATGTGGTATAGTTTGCATTCAGCATTTCACAGATCATGCCTTTGTATTTTCCCCAGAATTATTTCTGTTGGGCTTTTAAGAAAGATATTCTGTTGGCAAAGGGCTGTTTACTGACTATAATTACCAGATTTCCCTGCTGAGTGCCCCTCTGAGCCAATGTGTTCAATTCCACAGTTGTTATTATTATTGGCCAAGGTTATTATTTCTATTCAGGAATTTCTAAAGTTAGGTAGCTATATGATTTACATGAACGGCCCAATGCTCAACTCTTTTAAGGAGGGGAAAATGAGTTTTTGCAATAAAATTTAAACAATATGACTAATGATGCCTTAGAAAGAAGAAAAACGGAGAGAAATACTTCTATCCACTAAGTGAGAGTGGGAGAGAGACATGCTGTCTATTCCTCATCTACTAAGCACAGAAGATGTCCAGAGGAAAAGGTCAGGGGAAGAGAACAAAGCTGGGACTCAGGGCTTTGAGCCAAGACTTCTGCATTGCCATTCCGAACATCCAACCTTGAGGCCTGAGCTCTGAGCTCAGTTTCTTTGGGGTGTATTTCAGATGCTATAGAAATGGAAAGTTGTCACTTTTCTGGGACTCTTAATACCTCTGTACTCTAGAAAGAAACTGGAAATGTTCTTACTTTCCCATTGTAACTGAACATTTCTGGAGAAGCTAACAGCCTAAATTAGGTTCCCAGTTGATATAATTACTACATCCAGATAATTAAGGCAATGTCTCTAAAAAGAAAAATCTAGTAATTTACTTGGCATTTTTCAACTGCAGTAGAATTGTTAGAATTTTTTTTTAATTTCATACTGAAATATGAAAGAGAAGAAGGTGGGGAGAAGAAAAGCAATGATCTGTCATTTGGAAATCACACGCCAATCATGTCCAGAGCACCTTTTAACACATCCTTTAGAAATCATACCCCACTATCACATTGCTAGTAAAAGCTTACATTTATTAATTTCATTTTTTATAGGTAAGGGTGGAATTGGACCTCTGTCAAAAATGTACAGGCACACATTCTTAAATGAATAAATTCTACCACGAAGTATTTATCCTTCGGGTACACTTATGCAAGTTCCCAAAGATAACCGCATGTGCATATATTCAAAGATGTACACTGCAAAACTGTTTGTAATAGCAGGCCACTGTAGAAAACCCAAGTGTCTGTCAGTAGAAGACTAGAGAACTAAATCCTGGTACATCAAACAATATAGCTGAAATATAGAATGAGATCATCTCCAAATGCTAATGTGAAAATAGATCAAAGATACATTATCAAGCAAAATCCAGCAAGTTGCAGTTCATGCTGCAAAGGGTTAAGTGCTACCAGCTTCAAGGTCTGCAGCTAGACTGGCTTCAAAATCCAGCTCTCCCATTTACTGGCTGTGTGACTTTGGACAACTACTTTCATTGCCTTCTGACTTAGTTTCCGTTCTGTAAAATAGGGATCATATTATTTCCCTCAAAAAGTACTGGTTGGGGGGCGCCTGGGTGGCTCAGTCAGTTAAGCACCCAACTCGATCTCAGCTCAGGTCTTGATCTCAGGGTTGTAAGTTCAAGCCCTGCACTGGCTGTGGAACCTACTTTAAAAAAAAAAAAAAGTATTGGTTGGAATTAAAGGAATTGATGTAATGTATGTAAAGCACTTGAACATGGGTTCAATCAATGCTCAACACATTGAAGGTATCTTTCAAAAACGAAGATGAAATAAAGACATTTTGAGACATACAAAAGCAGAAAGAATTCATCACCAGCATAGCCACACTACAAGGCAAGTTAAAGGACATCCTTTCAGGCAGAAGGAAAATGATGCCAAGTGGAAATTTCAATCTACACAAAGGAAGTAAAATCACTGGCAATGGTAACTACATGGGTAAACATCTGAGATTTTTTTGTCTTATTACTTAAATATCTTTAAAAGATAATTGTTTAAACAAAAATGAAAACAATATAATATTTATAGTATATACAGGGCTTACAACATATATGTAACTTAAATATATGACAACACCATACTGTTGGCAAGAGGGGAGATGGAAGTAGATGGCTGGAGGTTCTCATCCTATGTGTGGAAAGGTCTTACACTACTTGAAAGCAAGCTGTGATAAAGGTAAACGTTATATGAATATTCAGTTCACCCAAAAGAAGGTGGATAATGAGAGAAAAAAAGAACAAAAAAAAAGATGAAAGGAACAGAAAACAAATCTCAAGATGACAGATTTAAATTAAAAGTGTTACCCAGGGAATGAGCTCCAAATATAATGATGCACACTGGTGAAATATAAAAGAGTGGGGGAAAATGTACTATGCTAACATTAGCCAAAAGAAAACTTAAATGATTCAGTTATTATAAGAAAAAGGGGATTTCATAGTAAAGAATATTTCCAGGTATGAAGAAGGCCATCTCAAACTGAGAAAGGGGTCATCCATCAATAGGACATAACAATCCAAAATAGGTATGCCCCTCATAATAGAGCTTCTAAATACCTGAAGCAAAGATTGATAGAATCCAAGAAGAAATAAAAATCCAGAATTCTATTCAAAGACACCAATATTCCTCTCTTAATAATTGATAGAACAAATAGATAGTAAACCAGGAAGGATGTAAAAGATCTGAACACCATCAACCAACTTGACCTAGCTGATGCTGGTCCAAAACAGAGTACACATTGAACATTTACTAAGACCAACTGTATTCCCAGCCACAAAATAAGTACCCACAAATTTGAAAGATTTCATTCATATAAAATATTTTTGGGCCATAATGGAATTAAATTAGAAATCAAAAAACAGAAAGATTTCTGGAAAATCCACAAATATTTTGAAATTCGATACCTTGAAATACACCCCCAATACAACCCAAGGGCCAAAAAAAAAAAAAAAAAAAAAACAAAACCAAAAGGAAAATTAGAAAAGAAAAAATAGAAAAAAAAAATCAAAAGGATTTAGTTTTGAACTAAATGGAAATAAAAAAATAACACAATGAAAAAATATTTGTGCGATGTTGCTAGAGGAACTGTATAGCACCAAATGCCTATATTTGAAAAGACAAAGTCTCAAATAACATGGATGTATCTCAAAATAATTATGCTAAGTGAGAGCAGACAGACCAAAACAGGTTATATACTCTGTGAGTTGACTTGTGTAAAATTCCTCAGATTACAAACTACTCCATAGTGACGGAAAATAGATCAGGGGTGGCTGGGGGCCAGCCAGGGGTGTGGGAGGGTCAGTAAGGATTGGTCACAAAGGAGCATGAGGAAATTTTGAGGAGTGATGGTTAAGTTCGTTATCTTAATTGTAGTGATGGATTCACGGGTGTATATAAGCCAAAATTATACAACTTTATACTTCATGCGTGTGCAAGTTTATTGTATGTGAATTATACGTCAATAAACTGCTTTTGAAAAATCCGTACAAATTTGATTCTTAACCTGTGTGAACTAGGAGTAGGGTAGTGCTGATATGTAAGGCTGGAGGACTCGAGCAACAAAGAGAAAGAAAAAGACTGAACAAAAACGTACGTATGAAATGTTCACGTGTATGAATTTATGTATAATTATAATTGAATATCTGTCAATGAAGAAAAACATTTTTAATCCATTTTGTTCTAAGAGTGTCCAACTGTGCTTCCAAATCCCATCCCCTCCTAGATGATTGACAATATAATAATGAAAATAGCAAAACTCCAGCGCCTTTTACGAAGGAGGTACTGTGCTATTTGCTGGGCACACACACTTCCACATTTTATCTTCCTAACAATCTTATGAGACAGGTATTATTATCCCCATTCTTCAGATGAGGGCAGCTGCTAAAAGCAGCCAAGGCTTTTCTCAACCACTGACTTTCTACTTCATTCTGCTGTCTATTCGTTGCTTACAGTGAATCATCTATGTTCACAGACACCAGTCCCAAAGGAGATATACTACATGCCAGAATACAACAGGACCCCTTCACTAAAGCAAAACTCCATTCCTAGTGAAAAGAGCTAAAGAGTTAAAAGCAAATAAATAGCAGCACCTGGGTGGCTCGGTCAGTTAAGCATCTGACTTCCGCTCAGGTCATGATATCGGGGTCCCGGGATCTAGTCCTGCGTTGGGCTCCATGCTCAGCAGGGAGTCTGCTTCTCCCTTTCCCTCTAAAACTTCCCTCACTTGTGCTCTCTCTCTCTCAAATAAACACATAAAATCTAAAAAAAAAAAAAAAGAAAAGAAAAGTAAATAAATAAAAAGGCACTGTAATTGGAATATGTCAACTTAAGTGTATAGTCAATGGTCCAATGTCTACCCATTTATTACGTTAGCTACATAAACATTTTAAATCACAGGTGTAAAATATTGACGTCTATTTGAAATATTTCCACGCTATTGTTGCATAAAATAACTATCCTCAAACACTTCTCATATCAGAGCCACATTTTGAGTGAGCTGACACCTCACTACAAAAAGCATCATCCCAGGACCAATTCTGGAATCCCCTGGAAGCTTGTTAGAAATGCAGATTCTCAGGCCCCACCCCAGACCTACTGGATCAGAAATTTCATTTTTATAAAATCTCCAGATGAGGGCACCTGGGTGGGTCAGTCGGTTAAGCATCTGCCTTCAACTCAAGTCATGATCCCAGGGTCCTGGGATGGAGTCCCACATCGGGCTCCCCGCTCAGCACGGAATCTGCTTCTCCCTCTACTCCTCCCCCCTGCTTGTGTGTCCCTCTACTCCTCCCCCCTGCTTGTGTGCTCGCTCTCTCTCTCTCTCACGCCCTCTCAAATAAATAAATAAAATCGTTAAAAAAAAATCCCCAGATGTTTCTGCACACATTCAAGTTCGAGAAGCCCTGACCCCATGGTGACCCAGAGCAGATGATCTTTACTTTTATCTAAGTGAGTAATGCTCTCCCTCAAGGTGGGATCTGGAGTTGCAATAACCAATCACATAACATTAGTGAAATTACTTTTTTCCTTTCTCCTGCAGGTAAAGATCCACGACCACCCCAGAGTCACTGCTCCACCTTTTAAAGTGAACTTCGAATGGCTTGTGTACAGCATCCCCTAATTACAATGGAGAGCTCATACCAAGAATTGTAACGAAACATGGTGCAACATCTCCTTTTGTGGTGATTATGCCAAGTGCCCGATAGATGCATGGCCCACTAGCATGACTGCAAAAGTTTCAGACAGCAGTGACTCTCACCCCTGGCTGCACGTGGGAACACTGAAGAAACTGCCACCTCCCAGATCCCATCCCAAAAGGATCAAGGGGGCTCTCCAACAATGGGGCTCGGACAGCCATGGATGAAGGAAAGGAAGCGACTCAAGCCAGTCGTACTTCACTTTGGCTGCACAGTAGCATCCTGTGGGGGACACTCCGATGTCCAGGCCACGCCTCAGGCTGAATTCACCAGATTCTCTGGGGGCGGGGCCGAGCAGCCATCATTTACATACAGAACAAAACTCCCCAGAGGATTCTAACCTTGTAGCTGAGATGAACAAAGAGCTATTTGTTTTTCAAAATTAAATAGGGGAATGAGCTCTCTGGAATATGAGACACTTTGAGAGGCCTGACTCCTCTGACTCCTTCAGGTGAGGGGAACCACCATAAACATTGTCTGATCTTTGGACCTAAATGATATAGGGCTGTATGGGCCCAGAAAAATCTCTAGAATTAAACAACTACAACAAAAATCTTACCAAGTCTCTTTAGGACATCAGGGAAGTTTGGATGACTTTAACTTTTTAATTTCTACCCTCCTTTTCTGTTGACAGTTTTAACCACAAGCATGTACTCTTAGGCTTTAATAGGGAAGGGAAGTAGAGGGGAGGGGAGAGGATGAGAAGGGAGGGGAGGGGAGGGGAGGAGGAGGGGAGGGGAGGGGAAGGAAAAGAAAAGAGAAAGGTCACCTTGAGCCAATCGGCTTTTCTGGGTTTCCTTCCACACATCCTTGTCACCTACAGCCTAATCTTCCTTACCAGCTCCTGAGCCTTGGTTCTTCCCCAAAAGAAAATCAACATGATCCAACAATTTTGCCCCCTCCTCCAACACCTGCCTTGACATTTCTGACCTTTCGGATCTAACTTCATGCCTCTGTCCCTTAATTCCCACTCAAGTTATTGAGAATTGTCACCTGGCTGGTTGAGACCTCCAGTGTGGCCTCTGAGGTTGGGACATTCTATAAACAGGGTCATGGCAGCCTGTAAGAGTTGATCTGTTGAAATCTGGACCACTGTGGGATAACAAGGAATATTTGTAAGCACCATGTTTTCTCTGTTTTTAGTGGAAAGAGCCTATGCACTCAGTGTGACCTAGCTTGCTGACTCGGTCATTGGCAGTCTTTTACTTGGGGTTTGATGCCCATGGTGGTGGTTCCAAAGAGCATAATCTTCATAAAGCACCTATTTGGTGCACACGTTACACATTTGCTCACTCATTCATTCATCATACGCCTTCATGGAACATGTTTTCCAGAGCTGGCATCTGCTAAGGGCTCAGGCCACAAAGTTAAGAGACACATTTTGTACCCTCAAAGGGTTTACCACCTCGTAAGGAATTCAGACAACCAAACCAACAATTATCCTGAAAGGTGATTCACCATGAGAGAAGACAAGACAAGCTAAGCTCCATCAGTTATTGGCTGTGTGACCCTGGGATATCTACTTAACCTCGCTGTGCCTCAGTTCCCTTGTCAACAAAATAAAATTCATAAAAGCACCTGCCATTAGGGTTGTAATGTGTACTGAAAGAGTTATTATTTGTAAAGTGTTTTAAATCGTGTTTGGTATATACTGTTTGCTCAAGAAAACAATTTTAAAAAAAAATCTGCTATTAGCAGAATAGAGAAGACCAAGATAAATCCACATACATATTGGCCAGTTAATTTTCGACAGTGCTGCAAAAGGTAATTCAATGAAGGAAAAATTGTCTTTTCAATAAACGGGGGACCTTGGCTTACACTTCCCTCTAAAGACGAAACTCAAAGCGCACTGCAGGTCTACATGTAAAATCTCAAATTCTAAAACTTCCAGAGGAGAACTCGGGAGAAAAATCTTTGTGACCCTGTCGGATGCAAAAATTTCCTACACAAGACACACAAAAATAAAAATCCTAACGCACTGAAAATCTGGGCTTCATTAAAAGTTAAAACATGTGCACTGGAAAGACTATTAAGAGAATGATGCACCCTGGCCACAGCTAGGAGAAAATACAGGACACACGGAGGCCGAGGAGGGAGGGAAAGCAGAGGCAGGCCACCCCCAAAGGGCAGGCGGCAGCTCAGACCAGCAAGGGAACTTACAGACACGGAGGTCTCTGGCCACGAGCGAGGAGGTCTCTGCACCGCCTGCACAATCTCGAAGTTTACAACGAGGCCTCGTAGGGCCCAGTCACGTCCACCGTGCAGAGGGGCCCCACAGCACCTTGCTCTCTCAGGGTCCTGACCTTGGAAATGGCTCCGGAGGTGGGAACTGGGAGGGGCGCAGGGTCCATGGACAGGGGCGGGGCCAGGAGCCTCCAATGCCCACGCAGCCTGTGGGTGGGTCCACGGCGGACGCAGCACCTCCGTGACCTCCCCGAACGGGAAGAGTTATGGGTTGCAAATGAGCACAACGAAAAGGCTCAACGTCATTAGTCGTCAGGGAAACGCAAATTAAAACAATGTTGCCTTACCACCACACACCTATGAAAGTGACTTGAAAAAAACAAGCGCTGACAGTTACGGTCAAGGAGGCCAAGCAGGTGCAAGTGTTGTGCGTGGCTAGTGGGCAGGCAAAACAGCAGGAGCACTTTGGAGAATAGTTTGGAAGTATTTTATAAACACGCACTTACCATAGGACCCAGCGATCCCGCTTCTAGTATTTACTCAGGAAAAATGAAAGTCTAGGTCCACAGGAAACCCCATATGCAAATGTTTATAGCAGCTTTCCTCATAATTTCCAAAAACTTATCCATCCATGCAAATATCCATCAAGTGGGAAATGGATAAAGAAACTATGGGCCCGCCCTACCATGGAATGGAAAGCAATAAAATTAACACACTACTGGTATACCTGGATGATGGATGCGTTTCAAAAGCATTATGTTAAATGAGAGAAGCCAGATACAAGATATCACACACTACTGTAGGATTCCGTTTATCTGATATTCTGTAAACAGCAAAAGTACAGGGACAGAAATCACATCAGGAGGTGCTGATGCTGGTGGCGTGGGCAGGACGGAGGGTTGCGTGATTGCAAACGGGCTTCACTGCATTGTAGGAGATGATAGAATGTTCTCCATCACGATTGCAGTGGTGATTACATGACTGTATACATTTGTAGAAACTCTGAGAGCTGCAAAGGGTACATTTGCCTGTCCGTAAGTGATACCTCAACGGATCAGACAGAAAATGCTGGTAAGAGGAATATGTGCTTCTTGTAAGAAATAAAATACAGAGTAAAAAGTAAAAGGTTCCCTGGTAAGAGATGGTGTGTACAGCTTTGCTCTGGTTACACCACTGTATGCATTCGCAGAAATAAATAGAACCGTGGCCTTTGAAAGGGTGAATTTTGTTGTATGGAAGCAAACCGGACTTTAAAAAATTGTAATGCCATACTGAGAAGTAAAGAAAACAGAGACACCCCCCCCCCCCCGAAAGATTCAAAGACTGGACAGATGGTTTGCATTTTATTAAAAGACAGATAACTCTTTATGGTTGGAATTTTACCATTTAAATCCTATCGTGCTACCTACGAAGCCACGGGAAATCCATAGGCTTTTTTTTTTCAACTTTGAAATATATCCTAGAGCTTTTTAAGAAACATATTTTGGCCTAATTGTGTCATCCTTAAGCTACCGTCAGCATTCCCTGAACGGAGCTGAAGACCCAAGTGGTGAAAGAAAAAGTTACTAAAAGAAGCCAATATTTGACTAGGATAAAAAACTAAAACCAAACAAAACAAAGCTGCCTGAGAATTGTCAGAGGGCCTTCCAGGAAGAGATGGTGCTTGAACTGGGTTTTGAACAGTAAGTGGAAAATCATCTTTGGGGAATTGCTATTTGGTGGAAGTTCTTGGTATATGATTTGAAATTCATTCCACGAAATACACTGAGTACTGTCTCTGTGTTAACCATTCTAGGAGGGCGGGGTTCCTCAGCCTCCGGGCTCCCGACATTGGGGGTGTGTAACTCTGTTGTGAGGGGCCGTCTGGTGCCTTAGCAGCATGCCTGACCTCTCCCCCACTAAATTCCAGTAGCTCCCACGGCCCAGCCAGCTGCGTCAACCAAAAATGTCTCCAGACATTGCAAATGTTTCTCGGGGAACAAAATCAACACCACCACGCCCTGAATCACTGCTCCAGGGTCCTGGGGACAAAATGATGAGTGAGGCTTCCTACCTAAAGAAGTTGACCCTCTCATCACAGGGAGAAAAAGTAAATAGGACTTATTCTGAGCTGGCCCATGTTACAGACTGTGTGTGTGTGTGTGTGTGTGTGTGTGTGTGTGTGTGCGCGCGCACGTGCATTGTAAATAAGATAGGTCTGCATGAGATGATGGTTAGATATGCAGGATCTAGACAACTGAAGACAGGCCCCCAAGGCCTAAGTGTGAGCTCTACCACTTAGAAAATACGTGATCTGGGGGACATTTCACTTAAGCTATGTATGCTCCAGCTTCCCTGTGTGTAGAATGTGGCGCAGAAACAGAACGTACATCAAAGGATTGGCAAAAGCATTACATAACTACAGATTGACTACGAGAAACAAACTGAGGGCTTCAGAGGGGAGGGGGTGGGGGATGGGATAGGCCGGTGATGGGTAGTAAGGAGGGCACGTATTGCATGGTGCACTGGGTGTTATACACAACTAATGAATCATCGAGCCTTACATCGGAAACCGGGGATGTACTGTATGGTGACTAACATAATATAATAAAAAATCATTATAAAAAAAAATAATAACTACAGATTGAAAATACAGCTTCCGAGACATGGTAAGGACTCAATAAATGAACTCGATAAATGTTCGTTGTTGTTAATTTCTCCCATTTCAGGCTCAAAGAGTCTTGAAAGGTGGTAACAAGTTGTGCATGATATGCCTTAAGGATAGATGATACTTCACAAATACTTGAGGGAAGGGGGAGAGAATACATAAATAAAAATATTAGCTGGTTCTAAGTTACTCTCATCTCTGAAACAAGCCTAGGAGTATCTACCTAACAGACTGGCAGTGAGAACGAAATCTTTGGAAAATACTTAGCACAGTGGCTGATGCTAATAAGTGTACAATGAATTGTTCAGTTGTGGTCATTAGTAGTTGTAGTGGTGTTAGTTTACAGTCGGTCATCAAGAGATCTTAACTGGGTGATGTTCTTCGGGAAAAGATTGTTTGATTCTGTACTTCTCTTCATAGACCTTAATCTTTCAAAAATGTACCAGAAAGATTCCCTTGTACTTACCGGCCAGGGAACAAGGGCGCTGTGACGTCACTAATTGTAGCTGAGAGGGAGCAGAAAGAGTTGGGGCCGATAGTAAGGGTTTTGGCATGAAGCTAAAACACTCGCCCACTCAGACCATCTGTCTGCTTATGTTCTGCTTTCACTGAACATTATGGAGATGAAGAACCAGGAAGATGAAGAGAAATAAAAACACATGCGGAACTTCTGACGATGTGGAGGGCTGTCACTCAACCCAAGCATACTCTCCGCGTGTCCTCGGCTGACGCCGGGGATAGAGGCAGGAGCACAGGTGGAAGGAGAAGGTGGAACAGCGAGGGAGGCTGCCATCTTTGCGTGTTGTGTTAGCTGGGTGTGAGCTGTGGACGTGAAAGGGGCTGGTCTCAGGAACAGTCAGAGAAGAGGGATGAGAGGGAGAAAGAGAAGCACAGAGTTCCTTCCTGGAAAACTGCCCCTTCCATCCTCCACTTCATTTTCATTAACACTTTCCACCGTGGACTGGATGTCTGTGTCGTGTGTGGAAGCCCTTGACCTCCAGGGAGATGGTATTAGGAGGTGGGAATTTTGGGAGGCGTCTGGGGTTAGGTGACGTCACAAGGATGGGGCATTCTTGATAAGATTAAGGTCTTATCAGAAGAGACACCAGAGGGCTTGCTCTTTTTCTCCCTACCATGTGAAGACACACCAAGAAGGGGCCATTTGCAAGCCAGGAAGAGAGCTCTCATTAGAAACCAACCACCCTGGGACCCTGACCTTAGATTGCCAGCCTCCAGAATTGTGAGAAAATAGATTTCTGTTCTTAAACCACCCAGGCTGGAGTATTTTGTTAAGGTAACCTGAGTTGTTGGAGAAAGCTCCTTCTCTAGATCTCAGCTCACAGAACTCATTCTCAAGGATTCTTTTTTAACCCAACAGGTGAGAGAAGGGCCTTCAGCTGTATGTTCCTGTTGAACTGTGGCTTTTTCCAAAGTAGTTCTATAGGATGTGCGGGAATGTTCTGTGGACATCTATTCCCCACCCCACCTCTACTGACCTGGAATCTCCCGAGGGCAGGACCGCATGTGTTTGGGATCAACCCTCTATACCTCACATCAGCATACCAGATTAATATATATTTGCCTCGGGAACTCGGAAATGCAAGAGACTAAGATATATTGCCCCACAAAAACATCCAGCCTTGCTTACTCTCTTTCAACTGCTGAATCAGATGCTATTTCCACATTAAACATTGCTTTCTGGGTTCTATTTGCAGTCCCGAGTCTTCTACCTCTCTTGTCACACTGCTTTGCACTTTCCATGTCACCAATGACATGAGAATTCTAACCCTCATTTCTTTCCTCGTATCAGTCTTTAATATCTGATTCATGTGATTGTCTTCCTGATCTCTACTTGGAATTTGGCTCTGTAGGGGGAGCTGTCCTTCAATTCAAGCATTCTACATGTCTATGCGTCTAGCAACAGAGCTTCCAAGTACATGGCCGCCAAACTGATACAGCTGACGGGAGAAATAGACAAACCCGTAATTGCAGGCAGAGATTTCAATATCCCCTCTCCCAAACATTGATAGAATAAGTAGACGGAAGATCAATATGGATATACATGACTTGAGTTAATCATCAACCAACTTGCCCTCATTGACATTATTGACACTCCACCCAAGACCAGAACACACATCGTTTTCAAGGGCACATGGAACGTGTCAAGAGCACATGGACGTTCTTGAGGAAGTCAAGGGGAAAAGGAAAAACTCAAAAGGTCCAAGCTTGGGTCACTACCTGCATTTGTTTTCACAGTCCATATGCGCTCATTTCGAACCCCGCTATGGTTAATCAAGCAGTGATTAATAAAGCAGTGATCACCTTTAGTAAAATAAATAGCAGCTAATGAAGGAGATTTAAAAGGGAGATAAAGATGAAGACAATGCGGAAAGAAGCCCACAAGCTCATTATCAATTCCAAATAGAGACAGAGAATTAAGGTATTCTGCAAGAAGTCGTTGCATTCCTAAATATCCGATTAGACAAGTAATACTTTTTGAAGCATCTTAAAACGCTTTCAAGGTTCTGAGAGCTAAAGAAAACTCCACGTAAACATCCGGAAAGAGGACGGTACCGTGTGCCTGTAATTGCTGACTCATCTTAGCTATCAGTAACTCTGTTTCTTGTTTGTTTTGCAGTTGGGCTCAGCCAAACAGCACACATACAGATTCTGTGTGTGTGTGTGTGTGTGTGTGTGTGTGTGTGTGTGTGTGTCTGAATGTTAATGAATTCTGTTCCTTGAAGAAAACCATTTGGGGAAAATAAAACTTGGAAATAATAAATTAAATATCAGAAATAGATGTTTATGTGTACATCATTTTTCAGATATTTTTTCCTCTCTCATCAGCTCACCTTTGCCCTCCAAAGATGTGATCAATTACTGCTTTTTGTCTTAAATCAATATGTCTCACAAAAAAGGAAAATTGGTTTTTCTTACGGACTGTAAATCAATCACAATATGCTATGTCATACAAGGTGTTCACACTGCTCAAGCGTGTTGTTTAAAAGATTCTGTTATAGCTAAACCTCGAATACCTAGAAAATATAACAAAATACAACTGCATTTTGTGAGTTTGAGCCAATGATTTCTTGATGAACAACAAAAACATCAGATTCGTTCTGCCTCATGATCTTCTCTCCTTCTTAGGGAACATTCTTCCTAACGTCAGAGACATTCTAAAGAAGGTCGAGGTTTAAATGCTTTGTAGAATCATCGTGATCATTGTCACCTTCCTGGTCTTTCTGTCCGTTTCTGGGATTGTTTTTGAATATACTTCGTGAACATTGATCACATGGAAACCATAAACACTCAGTGAAGGCTTCCCATCCCCTTCCCCTCTCTGCTTCCCTACACGCCTCAGCCTATCTTTTTGTTTTTAATTCACATTTTAACTGGAAATGACTTTTCATTTCCTAAGCCCTTTTTGGCATTTTAAGCTCTGCTAAGGGTTTTCCTTAAACTTCAATGCATTTCATTAGAAGGATAAAATAAAGCAATCTTACCATCCTTTATGAATAATTAGTGACTTAGAAACAAGCCTCAAAGCCAGAGAAAATTTCACTGTAAGGTAGTGAAATGATAAAAATACACTGAAGCATATACTTTGATGCACTTTAAAGAAATCATCATAGACTAATAATATGGTATCTCAAAGGAACAGATCAGACTGACAGGAAAATTACTTTTCAGGAAACAAAGTAGCTATGACATTTATAGCAACCTTTATAAAGGTTTATAGCATAAGAAAAGGAAGAAATTTAATTCCATTATTTCCATGTGCCTTATAAGTAACCCCAGTCAAAAGGAAAGCTCCCACACGTGCGTGTGCGAGCACACACACACACACACACACACGCAAACACATCTTTAAAAAGAACACATTTCCTTTTACTCCTAAGCATAAAGAAGAATGAATAACTTTCTAGCTGCTGTTACTCCTTCCTTTCCTAGAAAAGGCAAACTTCGAATAGAATCAAAACCACATTAACATGCCAAAGTGAAAAATGGTAGAGTTGCCATGTGCCTACCCATTTATATGGCATTTTTCGTCTCTATAACCCCACTTTCTATAAAACTTAACGCAGCAGTGTTTTCTTATGTTGTATAGCCTTTGTTAATTCATTCAGACATTGCCAACTTGCTTCCTTTCAATTTTTCTTCAAGATGATTTATTTGCACAAAGCCATAAAGTGGATCCTGTGAAATTGAAAGTCATTTCTTCAGTAGGTGAATCCATAGTTCTGTGGGGCTTTTTTTTTTCTATTTTTCTATTCCCAAAGTATAACCAGAAGTCACCAAATATTAAAGTCTTTTCAAATGAAATCAATAATTAAGCTAGTATTTTTTTTTTAACTCAAATTGGGTCAATCTTGTTGGCTAGACAGAAAAAAAAATGTCAATCCGATTTTGAAAAATAAAGGCTCATACAGTCAACACAGGAGTTTCATAGAAACACTTACCTAACCGGCTAGTGTCTTAAGTTGTCCTATAACACAACCATCTTAGAGAGGTGAATGGGCAGCATTCTCAAAGGGACCCCCAATGAGCCCATCTCCCAGTTTTCCAATATTTCTTCCCATGGGTAAACCCTTCTCCTTGAGTATGAACTGGACTTACTGACCTGCTTCTAATGAAAAGAATATGACAGAAGTGATGGGATGTTATTTCTGAGACAAGATTACAATATGCCTATGGCTTCTATATTGGAGGTTCTCTCTCCCTCTTTCTTGCATTGCTTGCTCCGAGGGAAGCCAGGTGCCATGCTGTGAGGCAGACTTTGGAGGGGTCCATGTGAGTAAGCATGGGTGTTTATCTTCTGAGGTCTGACAATGGCCACCTACGTGAGCACAGAAGCAGGCCTTCCTCCAGCTGAGCCCTGTGATGACAATACCCCTGGCTGATGACTTGGTGATAGTCTTGGGGGACCCTGATCCAGAGGCAGCCCAACCCAGATTCCTAACTTACAGAAACTGTGAGATAATTAATGTTTGTAGTTTCCAGTGGCTAACTTTGGGGGTGATTTGTTACACAGCCGTGGATAACTAGTACAAGATACAACTGAATCCCTTATACGATGTCCAAAATACGTCAACCTTATAAAGGATTCAACTATGAATTGCGTTGTGGAAAGCTGCAGTGAGGTTATTCATTGAATTGGTTTCCAAGCTGATGTAATTTTGTTACGTACTCTCTTTCTTCTTATTGCAAGAATTCATCTCACTTTTCTCTTTGTTTCAAATGATATATAAATACAGGAGAGACAGCTGTAAGACACCTAAAAGGTTAAACAACAAAACTAAGGGATAATTATAAAGTCTATGTGTCTGCAGTAGGCACATTCCCAGAAAAAGTAGTCAATCTTACCTTGCACATATACAAAAAAGGGCTTGCTAAAATAACTTATTGTAAAAATACATACATACATACATACATAAAATAACTTATTGTAAATGAAGAGTCATATAAGAAAGCTGGCTGCTAGGAGTAATGATCAAAAGAGAATACACAGAGCAAAAGCAAGGGTCAAACTGATGCAAGACTCGTACATTCACTCTCTATCTAAAATGCATTGGCTGTCAAATATGTAGATAGTTCGAGGCTTTCTCACTTCCCAGTGAGCATTCGCCATTTGCCTCCTTGACCCCAGCTCTCACTTCCCTGTAGCCCCCTCCTTGCTCTCAGTTCACGCCTCTGGGTGTGTCTCCACCTGCACTTGAGAATAGAGCATAGGACACAGGCCAATGAATCAAACCACCGTAGAGCCCTGCTATTGGACAGTGATGAGCATGTGACGTAAGCCAGTCCAATCAAAAGGCATCTCTGTTTCCTTTGAGCGCTACCAACGAGGCTTTCATTGTCACAGGTGGCTTGAACCTAGACATAGAGGAAGGTAGAGCCACCAAAGCCGTCTATCTGGGGTGACAGAAGAGCGGGGGTACTATTGCCTGTATTCTCAGAATAAAGCCAGCACAGAAGATGGCATCAGGAATAAATCCAAATGACACTGTGTGAGCCCTGACTCTGCCTGAAGCCAATCCTGCCTCTGAATGTTCAGTTATTAATGCACCAATAAATCTCTTTTTAGCTTAAATCAGTTAGAGGCAAAATTTTTGGCTGGTTAGTTGTTTGGGGGTTTTTTTGTTTTTGTTTGTTTGTTTTAGATCACTGGTGATAGAAAGTTTCTTAATACCTCCAGGCTCAGGCATTTTAAAAATATTAGCCTTTTTCACACTTGAAGGATATCCTCAAGGGTTTGAGTGCTTTGGGTCAGCCTTCATCAAAACATCACAGAATCCTTGTTATATAAAGAGTCTGCTGCTACCAGCCAACGCAACAATGGAAGTATAATAATCATTGTAATAAATTGTACAATAATCATTTTTACAATAATCATTACCTTTTGTAATAATCATTACCACCACCACCACCACCACCATCATCGTCATATGAACAAAGTACTGAGCACTTAATATGCGTCAGGTTCTATGCGAAGCTCTTTACATATATTATCTCATTATTCATTTTTCTAGAAACAGGAGACTAGTTAAAATACAGACTCTAGAATCCAAACACCCCAGATTTCAATCTTTTTTCCTGCCATTTTCTACTAGTGTGACCTTGCTTCAAATCTCTGCCTCAGATGCCTTGTCTGTAAAATGGATGCTACTGTTTTCATCAAAAGTTGCGAGGATTGGGGCGCCTGGGTGGCACAGCGGTTGAGCGTCTGCCTTTGGCTCAGGGCGTGATCCCGGCGTTATGGGATCGAGCCCCACATCAGGCTCCTCCGCTATGAGCCTGCTTCTTCCTCTCCCGCTCCCCCTGCTTGTGTTCCCTCTCTCGCTGGCTGTCTCTATCTCTGTTAAATAAATAAATAAAATCTTTAAAAAAAAAAAAAAGTTGCGAGGATTAAAGGAATTAATATCTACAAAATGCTGGGGCGCCTGGGTAGCGCAGTCGTTAAGCGTCTGCCTTCGGCTCAGGGCGTGATCCCAGCGTTCCGGGATCGAGTCCCACATTGGGCTCCTCGGCTGGGAGCCTGCTTCTTCCTCTCCCACACCCCCTGCTTGTGTTCCCTCTCTCGCTGGCTGTCTCTCTGTCACATAAATAAAATAAAATCTTTAAAAAAAAAAATATCTACAAAATGCTTAGCATAGTGCTTGGCACACACAAAGCACTGCTTCTGTTAACTTTTCTTGTCTCTTACACTAGCCCAATAATGGAAGCATTTTTATGTTCTTTTTCCCAACGAAGAATTTGGTCTTTATTGGTCTTTACAGAAGTCTTTTTGTATTCTACCCAAGATGGCCACTTAAAAATTCAATTCCTTTACTGAAGCAAAATCCTGTGAGAATAACGATTCTGCCACTCTCATCTTTGTATCCTGGACATTACCTAGGACAGTGTCCTGCTAGTGATGATTAATAGGATGTGCACAGGGGCGCCTGGGCGGCTCAGTTGGTTAAGTGTCCAACTCTAGATTTTGGCTCAAGTTATGATCTCAGGGTCATGCGACTGAGTCCTGCCTCAGGCTCCACACTCAGCGGGGAGTCTGCTTGAGATTCTCTCTCCCTCTCCCCCTCCTTGCCATCCCCTCTCTCTCTAAAAATAAACAAATAAATCTTTTTTTTTTTAAAGGAGGTGGACAAAGTAATTGAAAAAAATATATACCGAGAATATAAAGGCAGACAACTGGACAAAGAACAGTGGCCTAAGAGTCAACAGTCCTGGGACATTGTATTAGTTATCTATTGCTGTGTAACAAATTTCCCCAAAAACTTAGCAGCTGAAAATAGCATGCAGAGATCACCTCCAGTTTCTGTAGGTTAGGCATTCGTCACTTAGCTGGGCATCTCTGGCTCAGGATCTCTCATGAGGCTGCAACCAAGGTGTTGGCTGGTGATGCAACTTAATCTGAAGGACCCAGTTCTAGGCCCCCTCAGGTTAGCTGGAGTCAGTCCCTCCAGGGCCATGGACTGAGGGCTTCAGTTTCAGACTCAGTTCCAGGTCGTTGGCAGGTGTTCCCCTTGGTTCTTTGTCACAAGAGCCTCTCTGGCGGCTTTATCAGAGCAAGCATGTACGAAGAGCCAGAAAGGAAAAGAAAGAGACAGAGGGAGAAGGGACGAGCGAGAAAGAGAGCAAGCAAGATGGCAGCCACGGTCTTTTGTAACCTACACAGAAGCGACATCCCATCCCTTCTGTCATATTCTATTCATTGGAAGCATGTCACTGGATCCAGCCCACGTTCCAATGAAGCAGATTACACAAGGCAACGAATACCAGAAGGTAGAGGTCGTTGGGAGTCAATTTAGAAGGCTGCCTACCACAGACACGGAACTGAAGTTGATTTTGCTCCTTGACGCTGACCAAGTCGGACATTCTGTTCCTCAATTCTTTTACCCATAGAACTTGTGTTATAATTCCCTAAGATCCCTTTCAACTCCAAACTATGATTCTAAAAGGTCCTGAAAAGGATCAAAAGTGCACTTTAAAGTCACATTGGAGGGGTACCTGGGTGGCTCAGTCGGTTAAGCATCTGACTCATGATCTCAGCTCAGGTCTTGATTTCAGGGTCATGAGTTCAAGCCCCATGTTGGGCTCCATGCTGGCCATAGGGCCTATTAAAAAAACAAAACAACAAAAAAGCCACATTTGATTTCAAAATGGCTTCAGAAGCTCACCAGCAAAAATCAAAAGGGCATTAACTTTCCCCCTTTTGTTAACACCACACTTCGTAAACTTCTGTGTCAAACACTGTGGTGAGGAAAACACTAGAATGTGCCATTGGCTTGGCCTCCCACGCCAAGAGGAGACCTGAGAAAAAAGGGGCTGTTGCAGTTCTATGCCTGTTTGCAGCATTTGAGAAAGAGGGAACATGAGTTTCCAAAATTTAATTGAAATGGAGAGTTTTATTAGTTTACCCTGAAGTGTCAATAAAAAATGGTGCATGGCAGATGGTTTTCTTGTGATCCCAACAGCAAGTCCATCTTGAGGTTAATAACCCTTTGCTTTATTGACTTATTGGCAAACTCTCTCCGGTGGTATTTAAGTTTGTTTAGATGTTTTCTTGACTGTTATTAAAAAAAAAAAAAAAAACTCTTCCCACTACTGTTTTCTCATCTACAGAAGAAAGGTCATACTGCTTTCCTTTTGAGTGGTGTATTGAAATCTCTTTTAACCCATCGTAGCAACTAAGACATAAACTAAAACCACATTTAAGCCATTTATTGATGTAAAAAATATCCCTGCTGTATATTTATTAACTTTTCCTTTGGGTTGAAGAGAGGGAACACATTAGTGAATAGTGTCCTTTGGTTAAAACTCCAAAGGAAAGACGAGATTTCCTTTTTTTTTTTTTTTTTACTATTAATTAAAAGGTGTTTTTCAGCCTTTATAGGTATCTGTAACGTTCACAGTCCTACATGAACTGCCTGTGAGTTGCTGGCCTGTGAACTGGGTTGTGCAGACATTTGTTGTTTGTCCTTTATTGTTCTGTTCTTCTCAGTGTCTTTTAAATCTTTGAATGATTTGACAATATTGAAAAATTGGGAGAGTTCACCCTGAAAGAAATTCGGATTTCTGGCTTTCTTTGAACATCCAGCAGATTCCACAAGTCTTGCCCACATTCCAACACAGCAACAGCTGGGCAAAGCCAAAGGGTTGTTTCTTCCTTTGGATGGGGCACGCCCTCGCCTATCTTTGCCATCTCCCCACTCCCAAGTGTTCTAAAAAACAAAAATACTAGCTTAAAATGAGAGACAACTAGAAATCCCTCTTCCATAAAAGTGGCTTCATCATTGAAGAGACAGTGAGGGCAGGTGTAAACTGTGGCGAACGAGAGCATTCTGCCACCTCCAAACAAGGCAGCTGCTACTCACCCAGCCTGCCTCGTTCACTGATGTGAGCTCCACGGTCATGGGAGGGGGACCTGCCTCGTTCACTGATGTGAGCTCCACGGTCATGGGAGGGGGACCTGCCTCGTTCACTGATGTGAGCTCCACGGTCATGGGAGGGGGACCTGCCTCGTTCACTGATGTGAGCTCCACGGTCATGGGAGGGGGACCTGCCTCGTTCACTGATGTGAGCTCCACGGTCATGGGAGGGGGACATCTGGGTTAGGTCCAGGCAGAGCATTTCTGGACTGAACGTACCTTAGTTCGGGGTAAGATTATCTCATTCATCATGATGAAGGCCAAAGGCATCAGAAAACTGTTTTGTGCCTTAACCCATTTTCTTTGCATTGACAATGGCTTTTCCTGTGGGTTCCACATTCATCTGTTCTCACATTACTTGGTCCTTGGAGCAATTACATCCGCCACTCTTGATAGAATGGGAAGGTACATTATTGTCTTTGTGCTGTCTGGGTTTTGTGTTAATAGCAGCTATAATGCTGAAATTAACCCATACTTCACACTTACCCATTGTCCTGCCTGGCACACAGCTGTCGTTAAGCGCGCAGAATGAAGATGTGTAAGCATCCTGCTCTGTCCTATGCAAAATTTAGAACTTGCTCAGTGCATTATTTCTGCTCCCCCATTCCTGTGTGTTTGTTTGCTTTGAAAGACCTCCGTAAAAGGTGACAAACACCAGTTACTAGCTAAAAGCTATTCAAATCCGTGAACAAACACCATCTAAGTTGCTTGAGGGATCTTTTTTTCTTTCAGTGCTTTGTCAAAGGCCTTCGAGAATGGTTCAGACTCATGGCAAATAGGTAATTTAAAACTTTCAGGGAAACAGGTATGCTATGTGATGCTTGATGCTATCAGTCTCTACATATTTAGATTGGCTCCAGCAGACTACTATTTAACTTGAGACAAAAATTGTGTATTTTGAAAGCCCCAAAGCTTGATTCATTATTTACATCAAGACCTATTTAAATCCTAGAATTTCATCAATTCCTTTTTCCCACCCTGTTCCAAATCAGGTAAAATAACACAAAACACCATTTCCGTGAATTGCAGTCTCTTTTTCTGGATTGTTTTCTGCTTTTTCATTAAATCAAAAAGTCTTCACTATCGTTTGAACTCAAATGTCATTTCATGCTGGTGGCTGAATCTTTTATCGTAACTATGGCAATTTTAAAAAGGATATGAGGAGTAGAATCTCTTCCCATCAAAAGAGAATTTTGTCTTGAAAATTCATCAGAGAAGAATTCCGTCTTTCATTGCGTTTTCAACCACAGGTTCTCCCCAGACTCCCTCAAAGAAATCCACTCTCTTCATTGCTGGCTCCCGACAATCCCACCCGCATTCAGCAGAGCCTACTTGTCCATTAGGCCCAGTGGCCATAGCGCCTACAGCCCATAGTACCTTAGGAGCCCATAAGAGGGTTTTCATTTCTTTTAAAATTAGAAAAAATAAAGACTGTAATCCAGCTTAGGTTACACTTGTCTTTATGCCAACGGAGTCATAAAATAAACTCTGTAATATGTGCCCTATGGAGGAAGAAGCTCTGGAAGGCAAAAGTGCTCAGTGCCCAGAAAACCATAACACAGTGCTGCGTGCAGGCTAACAATAAGTCACTTAGAATCAATCCGCACAATAGAATTCACGGTCAAACTGCACAAATGCAATGCTACTTAGTTATAGGGCCTTGAGCAACGTCTTTGAGCCTCCACTTGCTCATAGGACTAATCTTCATAGACAATAGTTATCGAGATCTTACCACGTCCCAGGCCTGGTGCGGAATGCTTTGCGTGGCTTACCTCCTGCGGTCTCTCGGCACGGCAGCCCCGGGCAGTGGTCCTTGTGATCTGGGCAGTGTGGTCTACCCGTCCGGACACAGTGAGGTCATGAGGAGCAGGAGGGGACCCAGCCCTGATCTTAGCAGCAGTGTGGCCTTGGAAAGGAACGTCCCCTCCCAGAGACTGACTTTCCTCATCTGACAATTGGGGATCACGACAGAATCGGGCATCGGGTGTGAGGAGGGTGTGTTAGTTAGGGCATGTCAAGCACTTTCCGGAGTGTCTGTGTTTGAGTACGTGCTCCGTATGTGATGGTTATTACCATCTTTCCCTAGAAGGTGACCTTCTCTTAGGCTGTACTATTTCTGAACTTCTTATATGTGGAATCATACAGAATATCTTCTTTGGGGTCTGGCCTCTTTCACTTAACATTACGTTTCTGAGATTCATCTTTTTTTTTTTTGGATGTCAAAGTAATTTGTTCTTTTCTGTTGCTGTACACTATTCCACTGTATCCGTTCTCTTGTTGATAGAAATCAGGTCGTTTTCAGGTTTGGGCTATTAAGAATGAAGTTACTGTGAGTATTCATGAATAGGGCTTTTGATAGACACGAACTTCATGTCTGGTGGATACCGCCCCAGGAGCGGCGTTGCCGGATCGGATTCCACCATCGGAATACGGTGGGGTGCTGGACGTCATGGTAAGGCAGGGGCTGGGAGTATAAGAGAGAGCAGTACATCCGTAGGGCCCCTGACTTCAGCCTAATAAGGAAGATACGGCAAAATCTATAAATGGGATAGCTGCACATGCCACAAAGGACCAGCTGTGAGAGCGTGGGGGAGGGGGGAGGGAGCCGATCTAGGAAGGGCACAGGTCCTATGACCAAAGGGAGCATGATGAACTTGGGGAACAAAGGCAGTCTGGTTAGTGCAGACAGGAAGGGGAAATGGAGAGGTTGGCAGGGTTCAAACCAAACAGGCGATGTGATGTGTTTTCCACTAATCTCACCGAGGAAGGACATGAATTTTTTGAAGGGGAGAAAGAGTGCTGGGGAGAGAGTGATCTAATCATATCTGTAGCCTGAAAACATTTGCCTGCATTACAGGAAGTGTGTGTAAGCAAGAGAGGAGGCAGGGGGGCTCATTAAGAGATAGGAGCCCTAGTCCTAATGAGTAATCATGTCAGCCAAGGCTGGGAAAGCTGGAGCTGGAGAGATGTGGACCATGTCAAGACGCTTCCATACAAACGTCACCATTTTTTGTGCTGGTTTAATTTAATTTCAGTCCTTTTGCCCCGGCCAGCTCTTGTAGTCAGACTTCATAAGTCTGAGCTAGATGACTTAAAACAATAATTAGCAGATTATTAATTAAATCCAAGCCCTCTTCAGGCCGGTTATTTTCCATTGTAACCCCATCCTGAGGAGGATTCCATTCAGTTTCTCAGCACATTTGCTCATCTGCTTCCGTGTTATCCTGGGTTTTATTGACATCTATCAGACAAACTCTAGCAATGATTCCACTGTTATTTCCGATTGCAGTATGATTATGAATGTCAGAGATATTATTACAAAACAAATCAGAGGCTACGACTAGTACTCATTGTCCCGTTCCAACAGAGATGACCCTTCCCATGTCCCCACTATTATTGTGCACAACAGTATAGAAAGCCAGATTCAGGATTCCAGATGTTCCATGGGCATAACCAGAGGCTTCCCCTCATCTCACAGGATCAAATTGAGATGTGTTCCCAGTAAGAGAGGTCTTTTAAGGTGGCTCCTAGACCAAGGCCATCACTGCTCTGCTCTCTAATTCCCACTGGTTTCTAAGGGATTTGAAGTTACGATGGGCTCTCCTTAGATCAAGGGGAATTGCTAGAAGATTCCACACTTACACATTAGTATTGCAGTGGGGTGGTTGGGTGCACAGATGCAAAGCCCCGCTCCTCAGGTTTGAGCCTTGGCTCCTCTCCGTAAGCACTGTGGAAACTTGAGCAGGGCCCTTAATTTCTCTGGACCCCATTTCCTCATCTGTAAAATAGAGATAGTGATAATGATAGCATTGTTCCTTCCAGGGTTATAAAGACTAGATTAATACATGTAGATACAGTGCTCAGGCCGTGCCAGGCTGTAGGGATGTTGGCTGGTTACTACCAGCCTCTCGGATTCACATCTACTGGATGGAGTTAGTTAACTGTTGAGTTGCTACAGGAATGGGCCATGTGAATTCTGCTCTCGCACGTGCTCTGAAGCAGGTACTGAAGTTAATATCTACTACATTGCTCAGAGCTAGTGCCCCCTGGGGGGTGTTTTTCAGGTTAATCCTCTGAAAACATTGTTTTCCTCCTGAGAAACTGGCATATACCACTCGTTGTAATGTGGTAACACTCATTTCTTCTGTCTTTGCCTTCACTACCCAGAAGCTCAGAGCACACTAACGTCACGTGTGGCCAGTTTATTTCCTTTCCCCTTTTTCAATCAACTCCTTTCCATTCTTTGTCTTTTCCTATTCTGTTAGCATCATATTTCTATTTCATCCATATACACTATACATTTGTAGGCATATTTGAGAAGCTTTCTGAAATTCTATTCGGTAATTAAAAAGACACAAATGAAATCACGAAACAAAATACATTTCAGAAGTACAGCACGTGCATCCATTAACGGCCTGTTTGCAAAGGAAGCTGTCAGGTGGGAGTGAGTTTAATCTCCACATCTGTACAAGGAGGGGTGATGAGAAAACCTACTTCAGGGGGTTATTATGGGACAGGAAAGGATTAATCCATAGAAAGCATTCAGAACACTGGCAGCATATCGCAAGCTCTCCGTGCTGGTCGGTGGTGTCACAGTCACTGGAATGATCCTTAGACATCACGATGGAGGCTTCTCGCAGACAATGAGTTCCTGGAAAGCACCTGACACAAACGAGCCCTAGGCCGTTCTCCAGATTTTTTATACCAAATCTTCCAGCCAGCTTCTAAATTTTGTCCAGTGTGTGTGTGTGTGTGTGTGTGTGTGTGTGTGTGTGTGTGTGTAATCTTTAATAAAGACTCATGTTTTGGATTGTTGCTGTTTTCTCCCTTCAAATATGGGGAGTCACAATGCTCCACGTTATGTCAAATGACACAAAACAATGTTGAAATTGGCGCTGTTAAATACTAGCAACAACCTCACAACAGGCACGCGTCTCCAGCTTAGATCTGGGCCGTAGCTAACAGGACTTCAGAGACGCGTGCTGTCATTGATGGGGCTCACGCACGGACAAGGATCCACACTGATTGTGACACTGTGTGCCCCCAGACCAGCCCCCTGCCTCTGCCTCCCCACTCCCATCTTCTTCCCCTCCATAGTCAGTCACTGTTCCGAATCTGCATGTTTTCTATCATTTCTTCGGGAGAGGGTTACAAACGGTGCATCTAATGTTGAGTCTTTGCGGTGTGCTGCTTGTCAGAGCACGGTGGCATCTCCCTTCACACCGACCCTTCCCGTGCTGTGCTCCACCGTCTCGTCTCCTGCCTTTTTCTCATCACCTTCTCCCCCAGGTTCCTCCCCATCCACTCCTCCACGCACCCATACATTCCCTGATCTCAAAAACAAACACAAACCCCAAAAAGCCCCTTCCATCTACACTGCGATGGCATTAATGGTAGTCTGTCTCCTTCCCTCCATCGTTAACTTTCTTGTAAAAATACTTTTCACTTCTGCCTCCTAATTTCACATGACCCACTGCATAATCTTTTATAATCTGTTCACTGCCACAACACGATCCCCGTAGCTACCCTCCACCCCTAAGCTGGATGGGTCAGTCTCCCTGGATGCTTCCATATCTTGTTACTCTTCTTATCATTAGGATTGTGCATCCAAGCGTTCTCGGGGGCGCTCAGTCTCCTTCCCCAACCCCCAGACAGACTGAATTATTTGAGCCAGGCTAGGTCTTTAGCTGAGTCGGAATCACCTGGAGGGCTTGTTAAAACACTGGGCTTCACCCCCAGTTTCTATGAAATAGTTGTTGAAGGCAACATCGATTTTATCCCACAGCATCATGCCTGATTGGGAAAATCTTTTTTTCAGGGTTGAGTCCTGTGGAGTCCTGAAAAATGTTGTATCTTAACATTTCCAGGATCCTGCCCTCCCCCAGGGTCTCTCATGGCAATTGCAGCCTCTGTCCCCTTGGCCAGTCCTTTTCCTCCCACCTGCGTTCTTTCCTAAGTCCCCTGCCATGACAGGGCTACCTTACCCGTCCGACGCACAGCCCATGTAGCAGCAAGATCAGCATCGTCTGGAAGCCTGTGGAAAATGCAGACTCTCAGGCCCCAAACCCAACCCCAACCCACTGGACCAAAACCCGTATCTTAACAAAACCCCCAGCGATGTGTATGTGCCTTAAATGTTAAGAAGCACTTCTCCCTAGGATGCAAATGATCCTAAAACATTCCTCCCCAGTTCTGCTTGGAGTCGAGACCGTCCCAGGCTCACAAGGGAGCTGAGAAGTGGGGACACCAATGCAGCTTCCTGCCCCATAGCGGCTGTTCCCTTCTGAGCCCCCAGGGGCAGGTGGGCGCAGGGCTCCAGGGGGCCTGGCTGCAAGCATCCTTTCAGGGACCCAGGGCGGGTCTCACTGCCTGGAGATTCCAGAGCCCACACTGGCTCCCTAGGCCTGGACCTCGGCTGATCTGTCTTCTCAGCCTTGACGTTTTGCCACCAAATAGGGGCAGCTCTCCTGGGGGCAACCGCTCACCAGTTTCCCGCCCCTCTTGTCCCAAAAATCGAGGAAAGTATCTACCCACCTTTCCCATAGCCGGATGCCCATCTCCACGTGGATGCCATCCTGGCAACTGCCAACATCCAAAGCCAGACTCCTGCTCCTCTTACATCCTCCCGGTGCCTCCCTGTCCTTCCGCCTAGCCAACCGGACGCTTCCGGCGGCCCTACGTGCGCAATCACGCTGGCAGGCTGCCAGGGCTCAGGAGGCCAAAGGGACAGGTGCTGTGCCGGCAGTGTAAATGCGGGGAGCGGGAGCGAGCTCAGGGGAAGCAGAGACAGCCTGCTTCGTCCACTGGGGGAGCAGCTGAAGACTGCCCTTTGGAAACGCACTCATGATGTTGCCAAACCGATTTTTTATGTGAGATCTCCTTTTATTGTGGCAAGACATTTTTAACAGCTTTTTCAAATTAAGAGAGCCAATGAAAACCTGTCATCAGCTGTATTTGGCCTGTGCTCGGAATTAAATTCCTTGACTTTGCCCTCCTCCCGTTCCCCGGGTCTCTCCCCATCACCCCGCCTGCTCTCCAGCTCCAGCTTCCTTCTATTCCTCCACCGAGTCTGCGCCCCAGGGGAAGTGCAGTAGTATCTGGAATTCCTACCTCCTTCTCTTCGTGATGAAACCCACCTGATAACCGCTGCCAGGTTATTCTAAATTACTGCGCTAGTCCTGTGGCTCACCTGTCTATTCAAAGCCCTTTAGGGATTCCCCCTGGCCACCAGCTGTCGAATTACCTCCAATGGCATTCCTTCCCCTCCCCGCCTCAGTTAGCCTGCTCTTGACTAGACTCTTAAGATTTGGACAAGCCTGGTGGTGGTTGGGAGATGGGAAGAAAGGGGCAGGCTTGAGAGGTATTTAAAAGTTAAAGTCAGTAGCACCAGTTCTCATGACCCTCCGTGCAAATATTCTCCTCCCTCCTTCCTACTAAAGCCTAGCTAAGATGGAGCATATGGGGCCTGTGAGTTTGCAAACTGGCTGCCTGATGGTCACATTTGTTCTACAAGTGTCTTCTGTTTAACCTGCATTCTTTAAAATAAAAAAAAAAAATTGCAGTCTAAAGTTAGCAATTGCGTGATTGTATATACAAATCAGGATTCATGGGGCACCTGGACGGCCCAGTCACTTAGGCATCTGACTCTCGGTTTTGGCTCAGGTCATGATCTCAGGGTCGTGAGATCGAGTCCCATATCCAGCTCCATGCCCAGCACAGAGACTGCTAGAGATCCCTCTCTCTCTCTCCCTCTCCCTCGGCCCCCCACTCCCCGCTCATGCACTTGCTATCTCTCACTCTAAATAAATATATATATTTTTTTAAATCAGGATTCCTGTCAAAAAGTTAGTGGTGACAAATCCAGACCAAACTTCTATGTGACAACTACTGGCTAGAGTTGAGTGTTAGCGGCCTCTTCGGACGCAGGGCCTGCTGTTTACATCTTCGTCTAGCCCTACTAACAAAAATAAGGCTTATGGACACTTTAGACATGAATTTAAAATGGGAATCAAATATTCCTATTGTCCTAGAACTTCACAGGTAAATAAAGAAAACGAGGTATAAAGTTAGCAACAATACATAATGATCTCCCCCGCCCCTCACCCACACTGTTGGGATGTTTTCTCATGTTCCGCTTACTTGCTCATGTGCTCACAAAATGTTAAGTCCCGGTCAGTTACGTAATTCAGTTTCTGGCACATAAGTGAGACAAGTCTTCATTGTTAAAATTTCTAAATGACTCAGCTATAGCCATCCTCCTGTGCTAGATCTTCCATTGGCCTTCCAGATGCATCCATTTACCACCCCTCTCCAGCTCTTAGATAGACCGACTCCAACAAACTCCCTCTGGATTCCAGTTGGGTTTGGCCAATGGTGGGCACCAGCTGGGTTTTGGAGGGAGAATGAGGCTGGCTGTCTAGTCTACCGGCTCTGGCACTGCAGGGATGTTGCAGGATATCTGTCCCACTTCCAATGAAGGCAGCCCTTCCCTGGGTTCCAGAGTGAAGGGCGTGGCTGTTCCCTTCTCTGGCCTCCTAATGGTTACCCGCACCTTTGCAATCTTGGGGAAAGTTTTCTCAAACTCCCCTAATTTGAGGGTGCTACCTATCTCCTGCTACAGCCTGATGATATAGCCCTCTAATCTCACCCCTCTAACTGAGCACTAACCAAATGCATGCAAGAAAAAACATCCTTGTAAGAATCATTTTCTAGAATCTGAGTATCAGTATTTGGGAACATTTCGCAGCAATTTAAAAGTTTGCTTTTATGTCTAGACAAATCTTATTAGTTACATATTTTATCTTTAAGCCACAATCGCTTCTCAATATTTAACCAAAACATGACATATGCAATGTTTAGCCTTTAAGGTTAAAAGGTGACTGCCTCTAATATTATGTATACCTGGTCCTAGAAATAGCCCCATTTTTGTGTTATGAGCCTTCCATTGGTATTTTGGTGTATTAGTGCCATCTGCTGGAAAGTTAAGAAACTTAGGTCTTTCCAAATCCCAAGATGTGTATCCTTGCGGGGGGGGGGGGGGGAGGCAGAGAGGGGAGAATAGTAGGGGGGGGTAAATGTACTTTTTAAGAAAAAACCCTTATCTTTAAATACATAGCTGCTTAGCTTCCACATCATTATCAGTATAAATCCCAATTAATTACAAAGCTCTACAATAAAGTTTAAAATTTGTAATAAAGAGGGGCGCCTGGGTGGCTCAGTCGTTAAGCGTCTGCCTTCGGCTCAGGGAGTGATCCCGGCGTTGTGGGATCGAGACCCACATCAGGCTCCTCCGCTGGGAGCCTGCTTCTTCCTCTCCCACTCCCCTTGCTTGTGTTCCCTCTCTCGCTGGCTGTCTCTATCTCTGTCAAATAAATAAATAAAAAATCTTAAAAAAAAATTTATAATAAAGAAAACCCTAAAAATTTCTTCCTCTTGATACATTTCTTGGGTTTCTAAAATAGTCCTTTGCATTCTGCTTTATGTATGAAACGCAACATGCCCCAACATGTCTCAGCACCATCTGGTTCTTTTAACCAAGATCTAGGACACTGATATCTATGTAAGAGACACGTGAAATGCATCTAGATAGAACATTTAGTACATAAATTTAAATGCAATATGTACTTGTTTTTAGTGTCTGACAAAGTTTTGGTGGTAGACAGATACAGTGGTTTCTAAAGTGCTTTCACCACCTCTAAATAGCAGCTGGAAGAGACATATATAAACACGACCCAACCGTTCACTTTTCTTAGAAATAAGAACTGCAACACATATTCTAAATGATAATATAGAAACATAAAAGGTTGCTCAACCGATTTTAATAACATGACATAAAGCCCCTACACTTGATAGAATCGTTATGCAAAATACATAGATGAATACTGTCTTCTTTTAAAAATATAAAATAAATAAGCAAGACATGTGAAAATAGGCAAGTTTCCATTAAATAAATGAAAATTTTAAAAAAAGAAAGTTTTGCTTTCCATATCATTTGAAGAAGGGAAATTATCATTTTAAACAATATTCAAGTTTATTAAACAAATTAAAAAAAAAGTATTATAAAATGTTTAACTGTCATCAGCTTCGAGGTTTATGTTGCTTCCGAATTTTGCATATAACTGAACTTTCAGATCCGCTAACACTCGCTGAATTGACTCCACTCTGGCTTCTAAGGCATCGATTTCTTCTTGCAGATTTTTCTGGGGGAAAAAAATTGTTTAAATTAATCCTGTTCAATGGATGGTTTCTGAGCATCTGTGCATGAAATAATATTTGGGAAGAATTTTAGGTCAAACTTTCTAAACTTGGGACAGGCAGCTAGAGAACACTGATTAATTAAATCTAAACCAAAAGTCTGAATGTGGCCATTTTTAATTCATGATTGATATCTGCTTATTATAGAACAAATCAAGCCTGTCTTCCCAGTTTTTGCTGATTTAAAAAACAAAATGGATAAAAGAAAATTAATTCCTAAATTATCACACCCTAATAAAGAGAGAACCTCTATACAAACACTTCTGGTAAACAGTTTATCAAAGGCCTGGCTTCTAATACAGCCTCTTCCAACTTCCCACAAAAATAACTACGAAACTAGAAGAAAGGATAAAAATTCACACGACCACCGCTAATTAAAAATAACAACTTATAGGTATTCAAATTGGCAAAGAAGAAGTCAAACTCTCTCTTCGCAGATGACATGATACTTTATATGGAAAACCCAGAAGACTCCACCCACAAATTACTAGAACTCATAGAACAATTCAGTAATGTGGCGGGATACAAAATCAATGCTCAGAAATCAATTGCATTTCTATACATGAACAATGAGACTGAAGAAAGAGAAATTAGGGAATCCATTCCATTCACAATAGCACCAAAAACCTTAAGATATCTCGGAATAAACTTAACCAGAGAGGTAAAGGATCTATACTCTAGAAACTACAGAACACTGATGAAAGTCACTGAAGAAGACACAAAAAGATGGGAAAACATTCCATGCGCATAGATCGGAAGAATAAACATAGTTAAAATGTCTATGCTACCCAGAGCAATATACACTTTCAACGCCATCCCTATCAAAATACCAATGACATTTTTCAAAGAGCTGGAACAAACAATCCTAAAATTTGTGTGGAACCAGAAAAGACCCCAAACTGCCAAGGAAATGTTGAAAAAGAAAAACAAAGCTGGGGGCATCACGTTGCCTGATTTCAAGCTATACTACAAAGCTGTGATCACAAAGACAGCATGGTACTGGCACAAAAACAGACACATAGACCAGTGGAACAGAACAGAGACTCCAGAAATGGACCCTCAGCTCTATGGTCAACTAATTTTTGACAAAGCAGGAAAAAACATCCAGTGGAAAAAAGACAGTCTCTTCAATAAATGGTGCTGCGAAAATTGGACAGCTATATACAAAAGAATGAAACTGGACCACTCTCTCACACCGTACACAAAGATAAACTCCAAATGGATGAAAGACCTCGACGTGAGACAGGAATCCATCAAAAACATAGAGGAGAACATAGACTGTAACCTATTTGACACTGGCCACAGCAACTTCTTTCATGACACATCTCCAAAGGCAAGAGAAACAAAAGAAAAAATGAACTTTCGGGATTTCATCAAGATAAAAAGTTTCTGCGCAGCAAAGGAAACAGTCATCAAAACAAAGAGGCAACCCACAGAATGGGAGAATATATTTGCCAATGAAACTACAGATAAAAGGCTGGTATCCAAGATCTACAAAGAACTTCTCAAACTCAATACACGAGAAACAAATAATCAAATCAAAAAAATGGGCAGAAGATATGAACAGACACTTTTCCAATGAAAACATACAAATGGCTAACAGACACATGAAAAAATGTTCAAAATCATTAGCCATTAGGGAAATTCAAATCAAAACCACATTGAGATACCACCTTACGCCAGTTAGAAAGGCAAAAATTGACAAGGCAAGAAACAACAAATGTTGGAGAGGATGTGGAGAAAGGGGAGCCCTCTTACACTGTTGGTAGGAATGCAAGTTGGTACAGCCACTTTGGAAAACAGTGTGGAGGTCCCTTAAAAAGTTAAAAATTGAGCTACCCTATGACCCAGCAATTGCTCTACTGGGTATTTACCCCAAAGACACAGACATAGTGAAGCGAAGGGTGATATGCACCCCAATGTTCATAGCAGCATTGTCCACAATAGCTAAATTGTGGAAGGAGCCTAGATGCCCTTCGACAGACGAATGGATAAAGAAGATGTGGTCCATATATACAATGCAATATTACTCAGCCATCAGAAAGAACGATCACCCAACATTTGCAGCAACATGGATGGGACTGGAGGAGATTATGCTAAGTGAAATAAGTCAAGCAGAGAAAGACAATTATCATATGGTTTCACTCATTTATGGAACATAAGGAATAGCAGGGAGATTGGCAGGAGAAGGAAGGGAAGAATGAAGGGGGGTAATCAGAATGGGGAATGAACCACGAGAGACTAAGGACTCTGGGAAACAAACAGGGTTTCAGAGGGGAGGGGCATGGGGGATGCGGCTAGGCTGGTGATGAGTATTAAGGAGGGCACGTATTGCATGGAGCACGGGTGTTATACGCCAACAATGAATCATGGAACACTACATCAAAAACTAGTGATGTACTGTATGGTGACTAACATAACATAATAAAAATTTATTTTAAAAAAAGAATAACAACTTAGAGTCAGAATCTGGGAGAAATTTTCACCAACTGCGTGGTCCCTGGAGCCACTTTGAGAGGGAGTGCTAACAAGGGCCACAGAGCAGCGCTGCCCACATGAAATGCAGGGAACGCAGAAGTTGCTTCCTGGCCAGGATCAAAAAAAGGATTTCTCCAGCCGGCTCAGTGGGTTAAGTGTCTGCCTTCGGCTCCGGTCATGATCCCAGGGTCCTGGGATTGAGTTCCACATAGGGCTCCTTGCTCAGTGGGGAGCCAGCTTCTCCCTCTGCCCCCTGCTCATGCTCGCTCTTTCTCTCTCACTAATAAATAAAATCTTAAAAAAAAAAAAAAAAGGATTTTTCCTAAACATGACCAAAAAAATACTAAGTCACACACATGACATTAACATCAGGAAGAAGGGAAGAATGCCTAGTATTGACAATGTTATTCTTTTAGAAATCTGGCGGATGAATCTCAAAGTACAGCCCCCAGATCACTTGGAAACTTGTTAGAAACCCAAATTCTGGGGCTGCACTCCAGGCCTCCTGATTTGGAAATTCTTGGGATGTCAGTGATTGGAATTTTCAACAAGGCCTCTGGGGGACTCTGACACATGCTAAAAGTTTGAGAACCACATTGCAAGAAACAGAAATAAGATGTACAGGGGCGCCTGGGTGGCTCAGTCGTTAAGCATCTGCCTTCAGCTCAGGGAGTGATCCCAGGGTTCTGGGATCGAGCCCCGCATCAGGCTCCCTGCTCCTCTGGGAGCCTGCTTCTTCCTCTCCCACTCCCCCTGCTTGTGTTCCCTCTCTCGCTGGCTGTCTCTCTCTCTGTCAAATAAATCAAAAAAATCTTAAAAAAAAAAAAAAGAAAGTTGTACAGCTATTAGAAAGGAGATAAAACTTCTCTATCCAGAAAACTCAGTTCATGAGTGAGATTATAACATGCAGGAAAATTATTTTAAAAGCACAAGTCCTGGGGCGCCTGGGTGGCGCAGTCATTAAGTGTCTGCCTTCTGCTCAGGGCGTGATCCCGGTGCTCTGGGATCGAGCCCCACATCAGGCTCCTCCGCTAGGAGCCTGCTTCTTCCTCTCCCACTCCCCCTGTTTGTGTTCCCTCTCTCGCTGGTTGTCTCTGTCAAATAAATAAATAAAATCTTTTAAATAAATAAATAAATAAATAAATAAATAAATAAATAAATAAATAAAATAAAAGCACAAGTCCTATCATGCATCACTCGTTTCTTAAAAGCCCCTGAAAGGCTCCTCTTCGCCTTAGGGCCAGGTGAGCAAAAACTGCAGCCCACAGGCCAGACCTGGCCTGATGCTTGTTCATGCAGTTTTCCTGGAACGCGGCCATAGGCACGCATTTACACATCCTGCTTTCACAGCAGTTGTGACAGAGCCCGGGTGGCCCACAAAGCCTGCGATATCTGCCGTCTGGCCCGGCACAGAATGTTTGCTGACCCCTGCGAAAGTCAAGTCAACTTATCAACTCGATGGACAGAGTTCTTCAAGATGTGGCCACAATTTCAGATGCTCCCGAATCTCCAGCAAATTAGAACTTCTCTCAGTTGTGTTTTGTGCCATGATCTTTCTATGACCATTTACACACGACCATCGTACATCAGTCTGGAACATCCTGTCCCCCATTCTGGCAAATACCCACTTACTGCTGAGTCGCTTCCTTCCCAGAGAGCCCCTCCTGACCACGTGCACTCCTTTGCTCTATGTTCTTACGCACCTCTAGGCCCACACCACCTTCCACTCATTACTGGTTATGCTTGCTGAACTCTCTCCTTCCATTTACACTATCTACTCCCTGCAGGCAGGAACCAGGCCCCCCCCCCCGCAGCCCGCCCCCCCCGCCGTGCCCCAGTTCATGGCATACCCTGATACAGAGTAAGCACTCAACAAATACTTCTGGAATGAATGAATGAATGAATGAATGAATGAATGAATGAATGAATAACAGAATAAAGGTTCACTAGCTGTGGGGGGGGCGGGGAGGGTGGCATGTTCACAGCAGTGACAAAAACCATAAACTATCTTGAAATACTTCCCACAAGATGGTTAGGATGGGTAAAAAAGAATAAAATTATAAAATTTTACTGTGAAAGAAAAGATTTAAACACAAGGGGAAACACCAATGTTTCTGCATAGGAAGACTCAGGAGTAAAAATGTTAATTCTTCCCATGGTTTATTAAATATGGGTTTAATTCGGAGGAATTATTGCTTTCTATGACATTTGAAGAAGGAAGACTAACATTTTAAGTAATATCCAGATTAATTAAGCAAACTGCAAAAGAATTAGAAAATGTTTGATTGCCATCAGCTTCTCATGCACAATGTGACTGCTCCTTTCAGAGAGTTGGACGGCGTATGAGTCGGAAACTAATTTCATATCATGTCTCAGATGCCTCAAATGTTGTCAATAAATCTGACCCAGGAAGGCCACCTGTCTGGTTATTTCCTTAAAAGAATTTCCTAAATGTGAAAAAGACTCAGGTGTAAGAATGCTCACTGCAGCATTACTGTAGGAAAATACTGGAAACAAATGCATGCTAACAGGAGGGCAGTGAACAGAATTGGTGTCCACCAGCATCACCTCCAACAGTTGTCAAAAATGATGGTTTTAAAGCATGTGTGCTTGCCCCAGAGCAGGCCCCCGATGAAGATTTGTTGGGCAAATGAACATTAAATAGAACAAGAAAATACTTCTGGTGGGAGGCTGACTGACCAAAATGGGAAGCAAACCTACACAGAGAAAAGAGAAGGTGAAAACATAAAAGAACCAATGAGAATGTTCATTATGGATGATTACTTCTGGGTAATGGGATCACAGGCCATTTTCCTTTTCTACCTTATAATATTCTACAGTTTCCCCACAGTTAGTTTAGAGCATGGGTTCTGCAGTCGAAAGGCCACTCCCTCTGTGTCACCTTGAGTAAGTCCCCTGACCTTTCCTAGCCTCTACCCTTCAATTCTAAATTGGGATGAACCGTCCCAATCTCAGAGCCCTTGTCAGGACTGAATAAGATCATGCCTGCAAGGCTCTCACGGCATGCCTGGGACGTTGTAAAAACCCGTGGAGTACTGTTACCTAGCACCCGTTATTTCCCTACACCTAGAACTGTGTGTTCTTTATAACACACACCCTCACAGGAGCGTTAGCCTCCCTCACCCAGGGAAAGACTCCACCATACCTTTGCTTCTTCTAACATTTCCTGTGTTTCTTCTTGAGAATGGCTAATGAAAACATCACCAATTTGATAAGGTATCATTAAGCAATCATCATCTGCAAGCATGATATCCTCACAAGCATCTTCTAAATTCTGGAGTTGTTTCTAGAAACACAAAAGCAAACAGCAATGAAAAGCACACTCAAAGTTCCCTTATAGAGGTGAGTAGCCAATTTTAATTTGGGGACATCAACTCTGTGAAAGACCCTTTCGCAAAGGTATCATCGCACTAACATAAGACTTTCTTACATTTCTCGATGGCATTTCCTAAGGAAGTGCTCAAGAACTAACTCATTGTCCTCTAGCTCCTTCCACATTGCTACGAGCACCGGTGGGGGACAGTGGGCATCTGTGGCCGCTCAAAATGTCCTCCTACCCTAGCAGTTCCCACCGGGTGAATTCTGCCTTCCTGCGGCAGAACGGAAACAGAACAAACCGCCATTTCTCAGCCTCGCCTGATGAGAGGATGAAAGCAGCTATGAACTTAAATTCCACCAGTCAGCTGCCCTTGAACTGCACCTCAGCTCAGACGGTCACCCACGGAGAGCCTGGGCACAGGCCTGACGTGCGGGGCAGGCAGGGCCCGGGGTGGCCCCTGCTGGAGGCGGCGGCGGGTTCTGGGGTCCCTGGAAATGGCAGCAGTTCCATGGCCAGCCATGTTCTCTGAGAGGCCAGCCCAGGCTCACCCCTCAACAAGTTGAAAGTTGTCACACAGCCCTTCAACAAGGTCTTTTTTCTTAAACTGACTACAGTGGATTATATCATCTGCAATAAAGTGCCCAGAGAAATAGAATCACTATTACTGAATTCAGTTTTGAAAAGCTGTAGAATAGGGGTGCCTGGGAGGCTCAGTCGGTTAAGGGTCTGACTCTTGATTTCAACTCGGGTCATGATCTCAGGTTTGTGGGATCAAAACCCACATCGGGCTCCATGCTGGGCGTGGAGGCTGCTTAGGATACTCTCTCCCTCTCCCTCTGCCCCCTAACACCCTGCTTTCGCACCCGCTCTCCCTCTCTCTCTCAAAAAAAAAAAAAAAAAAAAAGCCATAGTATAAAGACCTTTCATTTTTCTTAAATAAGATAATCTCTTTAATACCTTTTTTACTTCTATTTCCTCCTTCAGCTCTGTGATTCTACTTGTATTCCGTGCAAATTTGTTTATCTTTTGTTGATCTTCAAAAGTAACGTTGACATCTTCTGCAGCCTGAGAAAACATTTTGATTTTTTGTAGAATTAATTTTACTGGCGAAGTTACACGTTAGCTTTTTACATAACTCTGAAATAATTCAATAAACGATTTGCCCTCATACAGTCAAGAATCACAGAAGGTACAGAGAATCACAAACACAGGCCTTGTAAGTTTTTGCTCCAGCAGCTCAGGGTTTGTTCATACATCCGTCATCTCTTGTGATATTCTACGGAACAATGCCTAAGCTACAGAAACATTTCAAATATAAACAATTAAAAATAAGTCCTGAATCAAGTCAGCCAACTTTGGCCCTGAGCAGAATTTCTTGAGTTAGAACATTTTTTCATCCAAATAACCCGGGGAGCAAAAATGATGTGGTAGTGAGTTCTGGTAAATGCTTCATACCAGTTTCTGCTTTCAGAGTTAAAACCTGCATAAGTTTAGAGCAGTTGTCAGAAATCTGACAGTTTTTAATGTTTAATGCAAATGATTCACTGGCCCGAAGGTTACTACGCATTTCAGAGGCTATATACCACACACGGTAAAAATCATGTTTCTTCTAACACAGAACATGTTTACATGTCTTAATTAAGAATAAGGTATAATATACTATAAAATGATTAAAATCAAATATTTAAAAATATTTAGTGTGATTAAATTTGTAAATAAAATTAGAGTACTTAGATGACATACAGTATCTATAAAGTCATAAAATAACTAACATTTATTGAGCTCTTACTACGTATCAGGAACTTTCTCAGTGCTTTATCATCACTGCTAATCCTCCAATAAATCTTAGTAAGTAGGATCATTCGGAAGTAGCACCATTTTACAGAGGGAGAATGTGTGGCCCAGAGAGGGTAAGTAATTTCCCTAAAGTCACACAGCCACTAAGTGGTGGAAGTCGACTTCAACCCAGGAAAGCTGACTCACGGGACCAGACAGGTCCACTAGGTCTTAGAAATTGAAGGTGTGCACACGCATGCAATCACGCACATTTGTAAGAGTCAACGGGAAGTCCTTTGCTTTCATCTGATTCTCAAAGGGGGACCACATATTAAACAAATAATAATAAGATGAATACCGGATTCTCCTTAGAGTTTCCCCTTATTTATAAAGGAAGAACAAGAGTACTTGATTATACTGTCAAGGAGGAAAGAGAGAGAGCATCAACAAAGACTATTTTTGCTCTTTTGTAATGATTCACAACTACCACGGCTCATCCCTTCGCCTGGTCTCTCGTGACTGGTCACATAAGAGATGTACACTTTTATTTCTCCAGAGGTTGAAAGACAACCTGTTGGGTCAAGCAAGATTGGAGCTCAGTGGACAGAACACCAAGGCAGACACCTGGAACTCAGCCCTCCCCCGTCCTGGACTCTCATCACACAGCAAACACTTCGACATCCATCAGGCTCAGCATCAGAGACCCAGAGGAGATCCTGAAAAATATCCTTTATATCACGATACATATAGCTGTGAATGTTCAACCTTGTGCACGATTGTTAAGAATCTGGAGGTTGGGAAACACTGAGCTGCACTATAGAAACCAAAGGGAAGTCCACATTCAGATATCTTGGCATTCGAGTGATTCTGCCTACATAAGAAGTAAGCAATTCCTGAAGCAAACGGGAATGGAGAATTCTAGAGAGTTCCTGCTTGCCTGCAGAGTTTAAATACTGAGGGCCTGAAAACTTGAATATGTATTTATAGATGCACTTGTCATCCTGAGGCTTGAACAGGGTAATTCCCATGAAAGCAACTACCACGGGGCTGGCCTGACACACAACTGAGGCTAATACATTGTTTCTGAATTTGAATCTAAATCCTGCTTGATCAGACTCACATACACACAGTTTCTGAAAAGTTGTGAAGGACTTTGGCCACCTGTTTCTATCCTTCCAAAGCAGGCGTTTCCTGTCCTAGCCTCACCGCACAGCAGCCCCCAGCGTGTACGTGGGATCTGGAGTCTGTTTCCTTAACGGTGGTTTTCTCACTGGGGTTAAGGGCTACAGTCGGCGTGTGAGGCAGTGTGTGAAGTCCGTGGTTAAACTGCACGCCACCCAGGGGAGTTCTGTTTACAGCAAAAAGTGAGAAGTCAGCACCTTCCGTGACTAATGCCAGTGGCTTCTGTTTTCATCTCACTGTTCTGGAACACTCCTACATTGCGTGAAGCTTCATTTTGGCGGGGAGGGGCTAATTCTTAACTGCGGATCCACAGACACTAAGAAGTCCATTTAGCCCCTAAAACTGTGTGCAGCATGGCAGATCCTGTGTGTGCATTCTTCTGGAAGGGTCTTCACAGTTTTCCTCAGATTCTCAAAGGGATCCACACCCCCAAAGGTTAGGGACTCCTGCCTTAAGAGAAGCCAGCCAGTTGTACTCATTCACTGCCGCTCACAAAGTCACGAGAACTCAAAGAGGAAGGAGGTATTTTTTTATTTGAGGCAGCACAGAGTGGTCGAACTAGTAAATGGATTCAAATCCAAGCAGGCAGGAACCTGGACAAATGATTCAATTTTTTGTAGCCGCCTCAGGTCTGTTACCTGTAAAATGGTAGTTCCTACCTTGCATGGGTGATAAAAGGAGGACCTGCGGACGGAGTCACCTCTCAATA
The DNA here is from genome assembly GCF_024610735.1 of Ursus americanus. Classification (NCBI taxonomy): domain Eukaryota; kingdom Metazoa; phylum Chordata; class Mammalia; order Carnivora; family Ursidae; genus Ursus; species Ursus americanus. Next base: position 8,056,419 of record NC_142148.1, read on the forward strand.
AATGACAGCTGAGTGCTTTACTTCCTGAACAATGTTTACCAAAAAATCATTAGAGAGGAAGAACAGACAAAGATCTAGAAGAAAATTCTGCTAGGCCAGGGAGAAATATGACAGCTCAAGATTCAAAGTGGAAATTAAAATTCCCTGGACCCTGGCTGTACCCTTTCCCTCAGACTCAGCATCTTACAGGATTATGAGAGGAAAGGGAAGCACAGTCAGTCTTGCCCCGCTGAGCATTGGCTATTACCAGCAGAAGGTGGACAGCTGAGTCCATCAGTGTTCTAAAAGCCCAGGAGAAGGAAATTCTGGCCCATTTCAGTCTGCCTTTATTTTTGTTTTTCAAAGGTGTCTGCCAAGTCTCCATGATATAAAATTGTTGCTTTGTATTTTTATTCACTTTTCACGCCTACAGCACAGTCATTCATTTAACAACTACTTGGTAAATGTCTCCCACACGCCAGAGAGCTGCCGTAGTCCGACCCTCGTGAACAGCTGTAAGCTCACATTCTAGCGAAGGAAGTGGGCAAAAGACAAGGTGAACGAGATGATGCTAGACGATGATGATACACGTGATGGGGAAAGCAAAACGCTGTAGGGGTCGGTTGCAAGTGCTGGGGGCTAAGGAGTGAAGGGGGCTTCCTTAGATAGGGAAGTCAAAGATGGCCCCTCTGGGGAGGGGACGTTTGTACTCAGGATCAGGGACAGAAATCAAACACAGTCCTCTGATGGCCAAGAACCAAATCTTGGAAAGCAAATCGTTGGAGAGGAGAGGACGGAACCACTACACCTAAGCACTCACCAGAAAAGCCATGACCCATTGGGATGTAAACGTGTTACAAATGTGAAGTACTCCGAATTCAAACAGTTTTTATTAAACTCAAAGGGCTATCCCTATGATATTTCAAGCTCACTCACTGACGTGCCTGTATGCTCCCAGGGCGGGCACAGAGCCAGAGTGTATGTGCAGTTAACCTATCAGAAATTGTTCACAGCACTGGAAGACACCTGCAGGAGGCTAGGGCATTTGTCATGTCAGTCTTACTAAGAGAAAGAAGAAAATCCTTCATGCTCTGGCCGCCACCCACCCCTCAGTATGTTCATTTACTCTCTTGGCTCAACCTCCCCCGATTCTCTGCCATTCTGGCCACCCTTTCTTTAAACGCACCCTGGGTCTCTGCAGGTGATACTCCCCCTCTAGAATGCCTCATCCCTTTCCAACATTCTCTTCCCCTCCTTATGTCATCGTATAGATCACACCTTCTCACGAAGGCCTTCTTTGGTCACAAAACAGACCTTACTCCAGCCCTCATGTCACAAGTCCTTTCTGTCATAGTCCTTAGCAGAGCTGTAAGTTCTAGTCTTGTGTGTGACTATTGAGTAATGACTGCTCTCCCCCAGAACGTAAGTTCTACAATGCCATGAGGATAAGGGGATAGAAGCATTAGTATTGCTCATTGCTGCTTATCCCCTAAATCTGAAATTGTGCCATATCACATGCTCAAAAAGTTTGCTGAATGAATGAAAATATGTTGGTAATCAAAAGTTTTGCCAAGTCCAAGGTTCAAATCATTTTTCTACCATTCCCTCAACCTTTACTTCATCTCTCTGCACTTTGGTTTGCACACCTGTCAAACGGGGGGGGGGGAGTGGATACAACTAGTATCATCTACGGAATTAAACACCATACCTAACAAACACCATTAAAATACAAGATAGAGGCAGTGTGCATCTCACAGTTTCATACTCATCTGAATCACCCTAACCCTGACCCCTACCCTGGCACTCAATAAGAATTTGTGGATGACAGACCAACAGAGTGAGCAAATCACCCTGGTTTGCCTGGGGCAGTCCTGGTTTTCTGCACCCTACAACAGAAGCAGGTGGCTCAGATTATGCATATTGCTGAGTAGGAGAGCCAAGGAATTTGAAGTTGAATGCAAGCAAATCCCTTTAGCCAGGGGACTCTCATCAGACACCATGGAAGTTAAAAACACGGGCTCTAGAGTCAGAATGGTTGTGCTCACTTGAATCCTAACTTTGCTGGGTACTTTAGCTGCCTCCTCTGTAAAATAAGGATAAGCAGAATCTCTCTAAAAGGACTGTGGATTAAAATAATGCATACAACTCGCTTAGACCTGTGCTTCCCTAGCGCACAATAAAAAGGAAAGCCTCGATAACTATCAGATGTTATTCTTTCCTTGCCCCCTTCCCATTTTATTTTTCTTCTCTCTAGATATTTTTAAGCACCTGTGTAGACGCAGTGAATCATAAGCTGTAAATAGGAGTTCAGCTTGCTTAGTAGGATAAAAGGTGGGCTTTGGGAAAAACAAAATAAAACCTGAGTTCGAACTCCAGCTCTGCTTATTAGCTGAGTCACTTTGAGGCCACCAACCGCTCTGTTAAGTTTCTCCATCTGTAAAGTGGGAGGAAACCGTGTCTTTGCTAAGTTGCCGGGAGGCTCAGAGATAATAAACAGACGGCTTCTTGCCCCTGGTCCGCCGTCTATCCTCAAAATACAGAGTTTTAATCTTGGAGACACAGGAACATCGAGTATGGATGTGGGTGGCTCAGGGCTACACACAAGCGCTCTGGGGCCAAACAACCTGGGGATGCAGGGTCCTGCTCTGCTCCTTACAGCTGTGTGACCTTGGGCAGGTGACTCCACCACTCTGGGCCTCTGCTTCCTTACTTGCAAAGGACGGTGCCCGTAGCACCCATGCTTGTGGACTTGGGAAGGTTCAATGTGACAACCCAGGTAATATGCCCAGCGTGATGGCCAACCGCAGTCCATGGGACCTTCCGCTTCTCCCACCGCAACGACAAGGCCTGGGCCGCGGGGTCCTCAGGCTCTCCACGGCCGTCCTCAGCACCGCGAGAAGCGACCCAGAGGCCCCCGAGGGTCCCGGCCCGGCTGCCCCGCCTCGGCGGGCCGGGAGCCTGAGAAGACATCCAGGGAGCCTGGCGCGGGGAGGCCTCGCCGCGGCGCTGCCCTCAGGGCCGGAGCCTCGGCCTCGGGCCCCACGCCGGGCTTCAGAGCCGCACACCCCAGGCAGCCCGCGCCTGGCCCCCGGCGGCCAACCCCCGCCCGCTGCCCAAGCATCCCGCACCCGGAGCGCCCCACTCACCGCCTTCTTCATGGTGGCCGCCATCTTGGGACTGAACTACGGCGCGCGGCAGGGAGGGCCGCAAGGGCGCGCTCCAGCCCCGGGCCGCCTCTCGCTCCCTGTGGGCCCAGACCTCCCCCCAAATACAACACTGTCCCCATATTCCTTCCTACTGCATCTTCGACCCGTGATTCTTAACGTCCGGGACTCAGGGAGGAAACAGATCCTGGAAGGACTTGGTACATGCCAATTAAAGGCACAGGCAACGCCCTGTGGGCCGACAGAAAGTGGGGGGTGTGGCGAACGGCCCCAGGGTCCCACGGCGGGCAGCAGGGGGCGCCCCGCGCAGTGGGGCGGTGTTGGGGGCGGGGCCACGAGGGGACGGAAGGGAAGTTCTCTTCCATCTACGCCACAAACTTTGTAAGAAATCGGTATACCTTGTTAAAGAGAGATAAAAACAAATGACCTTGGCTCTGGGATGTGAGATGTATGTGCCCTGATAATTCGCACGGTATAAAGGAGGAAATACTCCTATTTATTTAATCAACAATGTTAACTGAGCAATTACCGTACACCCTGACACAGGGGCCTCCCAATTTTTTTTCTTTTCCTGTGTGTGTGTGTGGGGGGGGGGGTCCTTTACACTCTTAACACTTATTGAAGACCCCAAAGATCTTCTGTTTACATAGGTTATATTCATCGATATTTACCATTTTAGAAATTAAAACTGAGAATTTAAAAAAAACATTAATTCATTTAATAAATAAACCCATTCCACATTTAATACAAGTAACATTTTAAATTATACGAAATCATTGGAAACTGGCATGGGCTTCTGAAAACAAGGAAAAGGAAGAACAACGTAAGCGCTGTTGGGCCAGCAGTGTTTTGTACAAGGGGCTCTGGGTGGTGGGACTGTTCACCAAGACAGAGTGTCATGGCCTGGGAGAATGTCGATTGATCTGGACAGACAGATGGACAGCGACCTGACTCCTGGCCACCAGGGTACTGGCTCTTCTCCTGACTCTGTATGTCACCCTCTCTATTCCTTCCCTCTCCCCAGCCCTGGCATCCTTTGAGCTGATCTCTTTCCCAGCTGGAGAACCAGTTCTATAAGTACAAACGGGGCCTTTCGCGTCTTCCATTAAACATTCTCTCCTTTCCTTAAATTTGAGCACTTCTAATGTCACTTCTGGTTCTTTCCTTACCTGTCTGGACCAATAAAAGAAAGAAGCTTGTGGTGCCAATGGTGCAAATGGTCTCCAGTTGGAGACTGCGGGTCAGGAAGGAAAATCGCCAGTCATCCCTTAAGAATACTATCGCCACTAAGGGTGACTGAACACATTCCCTTACACCAAGTTGAACACTGGCCATCCATTGACTGGATCCAGGATATGGTGTTTTGATTTTTTGTTTGTGAGGTTTTTGTTTTTTGTTTTTTGTGGTTTTTTTGGCAAGCAAAGAGATTTTTTTTAATGTTTTTTTTTATTATATTATGTTACTCACCATATAGTACATCCCTGGTTTCCGATGTAAAGTTCGATGATTCATTAGTTGCATATAACACCCAGTGCACCATGCAATACGTGCCCTCCTTACTACCCATCACCAGTCTATCCCATTCCCCCACCCCCTTCCCCTCTGAGGCCCTCAGTTTGTTTCTCAGAGTCCAGAGTCTCTCATGTTTCATTCCCCCTTCTGATTACCCCCCCTTTCTTTATCCCTTTCTTCCCCTACCGATCTTCCTAGTTCTTATGTTCCATAGATGAGAGAAATCATATGATAATTGTCTTTCTCTGCTTGACTTATTTCACTTAGCATTATCTCCTCCAGTGCTGTCCATGTTGCAGCAAATGTTGAGAAATCGTTCTTTTTGATAGCTGAGTAATATTCCATTGTATATGTGGACCACATCTTCTTAATCCAGTCATCTGTTGAAGGGCCTCTCGGCTCCTTCCACGATTTAGCTATTGTGGACAATGCTGCTATGAACATTGGGGTGCATATGGCTCTTCTCTTCACTACGTCTGTATCTTTGGGGTAAACACCCAGTAGTACAATGGCTGGGTCATAGGGTAGCTCAATTTTTAACTTTTTAAGGGACCTCCACACTGTTTTCCAGAGTGGCTGTACCAACTTGCATTCCCACCAACAATGTAGGAGGGATCCCCTTTCTCCCCATCCTCCCCAACAATGGGTGTTTCTTGCCTTGTCAATTTTTGCCATTCTAACTGGCGTAAGGTGGTATCTCAGTGTGGTTTTGATTTGAATTTCCCTGATGGCTAATGATTTTGAACATTTTTTCATGTGTCTGTTAGCCATTTGTATGTCTTCATTGGAAAAGTGTCTGTTCATATCTTCTGCCCATTTTTTAATTTGTTTATTTGTTTCTTGTGTATTGAGTTTGAGAAGTTCTTTGTAGATCTTGGATACCAGTCTTTTATCTGTAGTGTCATTTGCAAATATATTCTCCCATTCTGTGGGCTGCCTCTTCAAACATTCGTGTCCAAGAGGCAGAGAGGACCCCTCCCAAGCTCAACCACGACAAACCTACGCCACGTCACGTCATAGTGCAATTCGCAAATATTAGATCCAAGGATACAGTATTGAAAGCGGCCGGGGCAAAGAAATTTCTCACATACCAAGGCAAAGGTATCAGAATTACGTCAGACCTGTCTACACAGACCTGTTTGTGAGTTTTTTGACCCACACAATATTTTTCTTTAATTGAACCAACTTAAGAAAATCAGGAGAGATTGCATTCAAAATCAGATTTTTCCTTCTGCTTAAGCTTGTAAAACCAAAGTCCTGGTGGCCTTGACTGTACTTTTCTGCATGGCAGCTGTTGCTGGCGATGATTAGGTAAGGCCTGTTGAGCTCACAAGTCCTCTCCAGGGCCCCTGTAGACCTCCACCTGCCTCTTCCTTGTGCTTACCTGTCAGGCCCTCCAGGTATATGCACTTGTCACCAGCCAGCCTTCTGTTCTAGCCAATCTAAATGAGGTCTGTGTGTGCATTTGCTTGTTAGAAATCTGTACCATGCTGGATGCCATTGCAAAAAGAAAGCTGAATCAGACAAGGTGCTTCACATCAAGAAGCGTACAGTTGGCACACAGGTATCAGCAAGAATTATAGCACCTGGAGCTGCAGCCCTGGGACCAATGGTGAAGGGCACTAGGGAGCAAGAGCTCGGGTCTGGCTGAAGTAGCCAATGAAGACTCTGGCATTGGTGGCATGTTGAATGGATCAAGAAGGGCAGGTGCTCGGGCGCCTGGGTGGCACAGTTGTTTAAGCGTCCGACTCTTGGTTTTGGCTCAGGTCCTGATCTCAAGGATGTGAGATCGAGCCCCACATTGGGCTCTGTGCTCAGCATGGAGTCTGCTTGGATTCTCTCTCCCTCTCCCTCTGCCCCTGCCCCTGCCCCTCTGATCTCTCTCTCTAAAATAAGTAAACACATCTTCAAAGGGGGGGCAGGTGCTGGAAAAATAGACAAAAGTCCTTATCCTCATGCAGTTTGCATTCTAGTGATGGGAGACAGACCATATTCAAAATATACAAATGATTTATATAGTATGTCAGAAAGTGAGTGTTATTACTATGTGTTATTAATAGCTATAAGAAAGAACACTTAAGATAATAATAATAAAAGACTGTGTAACTACCAGTATGAAAACTTCATGAGAAAGATACAAGGAAAGAAATGGTAAGTATGTTGACTGGAAAATTGAAGGGAAAAACCCCTGTCACCCAACTATTTGGATTGACGTGTAAGCTACGAAATTTTCCAGACATGTACCGGTTTAAGTTCTGTCACAAATCAAAAGGGGAAAAAAAAAAAAGATTCTGTCACAAAGCAATGATGGGCTCATTTCATAGCAGTAAGTGCCTGAGTGCCCTCCAAAATCCGCATCCTCTGCGCCAGGCTCCTGGTTCTGAGACTTGAACAGGAAACCTTGATGGGATTAACCTTTCACGTTGGCCAGGAGGAGTAAGGGGCAGCAAGGAGCCAACCCTATTATCACGTGGTAATTTATTCCGGGCCTGCAGGGGGCGCCCAAGGGTCGTGTAAGCGCAGCCATTCACGCCAACGTGGCTAATATTTTGGCAAAATAAGGTAACAGGCAAAAAGGGAACAGGACCAGGTACTGCACCTGAGTGCTTTCCTTACATATCCACCTCTGGGCACCTCATCTGCTTGACCCTCGTCCCAGCGCGGTGGGTGTGGGGAGTGAAGAGAACCTTCAATATCGAATTAAGGTCTTCCATCATGGTACATTCAAAGAAACAGAAGAAAGGTTTGGGTAGGAAAGAGGAGAAGGGCAAGAGATAAACCTGGCCATCCAACTGACCATCTTACACAGCTCCTCACCTCCAAGCAAGTGTGTCCAGGAGGGAAGAGGAACCCAGTGCCCAGTTCCCCTTTCACAAAAAGCCTGAAATCTGGATTTTTTACAAATGTGAAGTCTCTTGTTGTTGAAACCTTCCGTCAAAACATCACATATGCCAGACAGATGGAAAGCACAGGCCACCCACTCATTTGTGACCTCCAGTAAACCTCCCCATATGTACATATTATGGAATGTTCTTACCACCAAATTTTTCTCCTTAATGAAATCAGAAAAAAATTCCCTAGGTTTACTAAAGTCAAAAGCTGATACAAATTAGGAACTCTATCTCTTACTGAAAAATTTAATCCCCAAGCTGTCTGATTACTTTCTCCCCTTGTCACTCCCTTCCCACACTTGTGCCACGAACAGCAGAATTTCCTCTATGTCCCTTCATGACTCTTGACCTCCAGTGGTGCCTTTAAATCTAACTCAAGATTTAATCTCTCCTCTAGAGACTTCCTTGGTTCTCATTAACCTATTCCATCTTTAAATTCTGCACTTGCTGCACAATTTGGTACTTTTCTAAGCTACCACTGTATATGCCTTACCTTCTCGCTCTTGTACTTCTTCTGAGTATTCTTACTGAGATGGGGGATGTAGTGTAGTATGAGTTTATATATCGCTCAACGATTTTGTAAATGGTTTTGTCATGACCCTCTTTGAAATTCTTCTCTGTCTTCCCATTTGCGCTTAGGGTATAATTTAGATTTCTTACCAATTCCTAGCTTCTATCTCTGACGTTATTTCATACCATCTTTCCCCTCAATATGCTCCATCTTCTTGGGTCTCCATTTGTGAATGATACCATTCTCCCTTCTGCCTCAGGGCCTTTGCACCTGCTTATCTTGCAATTCAAGTGGCCCTTGTTCATTTTTTCACCTGGCTAAATTCTGTCCGTCCTCAACACTCAGCCTCTGTGTCTCTCCATCAAGAAATCTTTCTTAAACACATCCACCATCCAGAAAAAGCCGTACTCTCCCTCCCCCCCCCGTTATAAGCCTCTCTAGCACACTTTCTTTTGAAATATGTCTCTCCTGTTATACTGGGAGCACCAAGGGGAGCTGACCATGCCTGTTTTTTCATCTCTGTAATCACAGAGCCAACAGGGGAAGTAGGGGATTGACAGATACTAATGAATAAATAAATGTGTGAATGAATGAGTGTGTAATTAGAGATTAATACGGTATTATGCAAAACAGTTTGGCTGTTGATAAATTCACTCAGCAACACCGTACGAGAGTCTAGAATGTATTTCCATTCACTTTGTGTGTGTGTGTGCTAGATCTAGCTTTAGGGGCTCACTCAGCGACCATGTGAACTCGTGGCCTGCACAAGCCTTCCTTTCTTCACCAGGTGGCGCTGTGACTCCAGGAGCCGACATTTTATTTTTCTCTTTGCAACCCCTCAGGAACTGTCCACACTCTTGTCTACACTCTGCAAAGAAAGATTATACAAAATCATGGAAATCTCTCTTTGGGACAAAATACAATCATCTCTCACTAGTATGAATTCTTACCTTAATTTTTACCTGGCAAAAAGCAACACATTTTCCAGAGCCCTCAGATGTAGGCATTGGGTTTAGGCTTTTATGAAGCAGACATTAACTAGCCTGTTTATTTCAAGGGTACATGCTTATAGCAATTTTGATATTGAGAAACGAGTCAGAACTTGTTAGAAGTAACAGTCACACCATATCTTCAAATTAAAATATAAATTCCCTGGTGTGATTCGTTGAACAAGAACCTCATTTACACCTAGCGTTGAGACAGGCAGCCTTGTCACTTAGATGCTGCTCTTAACAGGATCTGTTTTGTGGTGGAATGGGTGTCTACCATCTTTTGAATATTTTTTTCTGTATTTAGGGGCATTTCCAGGTCATGAGTGTCAGCCCTCCATCCTGGAAGTCAGATTCATTTCCTAGCATCCTTGGAGCTCTGATGCAGACCTGTGGATCTGGGTCTGGCCAAGCGGATTCCCCAGTAGAGGACTGGTGACCAGTGAGGAGGGAACAGTGGAGGCAGGTGCCGGGAGCCCGGGAGAATCCACTCCTGATGGTGAGAGCAGCCTGGCCGAGGAGGCTCTGGAGTCCTGAAGCAGCAGGAAGAGAGCCCTTGGCCTGAGTGACTCAGACCCAGAGGTGCTGAGATTGTAGCAGTGAGCAGTCCTACAAGGTTATCTCAATGTCATCCCTAGCTGTTTGCCTCCACTGTGGGTCTCTGGGCACCTCACAAAGGGTCCGTGCATATTTCGACTTCCTTTTTCAAATTCTGCTGTACCTAGCTAGAGTCCTGCTGTCTGACCCAAAGCACCCCAAAGAGTTGTTTCTTCTAAAGGAAAGTGATTCCTTTGTCATTGGAAATTCAGCCGAGATGATCAGGAGATGGAAAGGCAAAATGGTGCAGAATCCCTTAGGCCGCTGTGAGCGCGAAAATCCCCTTTGCTATGTTGTCACCGCACACGCCAGTGCCAGCTATGGATGCTGAGCTGATTCTCAATGCTTTTCATTTTATAAATCCCATACTCAAGTAACCCATAGGTTGCATTTGTGTCAGATTGACACAGGCCTTCATGAAGAGACGTCAGCTGAAGCCAACACCTCCCGAACCAGCACAGCCCACAGCCACAGGCCACAGTATCCTCGGGAGCTGGGAGGGCCCCCACATGCAAATGGGAAACGGATGGAGGGAGACAGAAGGGGCCCCTGACTGATGTGCTTGGAAAGCCTCAAAGGCGTCGGGACGAGTCTAAGCCGGGAAACCTGGCTTGTTTTTTGACGATGAACAAAGGACGAAATTGAAGACATCGTGGGACTCAGTGTTGTCAATCAATAATGCTTCCGTGGTCTCCAAGTAAAATCCTTGGCAGGTGCTGAGGCCGAAGAGGGGAAGAAGAAGCAGTCCCTGCCCATGCCCATTCACTGCCACCGGAGGAGAAATGAATGCTAAGAAATGTGTAGAAAGCAGTTAAATAAAATGAACACACATTTTTATTGTTTAAGAATGATTCTACTTCTGGCCACCTATTCTGAGAAAATAGGTATGAAAACCATAAACAGACTATTTATACAAGAGTGCTCAGGAAAGCGGTGTTTATAAACATGAAGCATCTCAACTCCTCTTAACGGTTTGGCAAAAGAGACCAGTTTCAGTGGTCCATGCAGTACTCCCTTTCGTAAACTCTTGTCTCAATGCCCATTCTGAAAAGTAGCAGTGGAGGGAAATGTGGAAAAACAGAGCAGATGCAAAATTGCAATTCCAGTTTTGTTTCTAAAAATCATATGTATATAGATAGAGATAGATACACTTAGAAATGTATCGGAATGAAATACATAAAAAGTCAATATATAATATGGTGATTTTGTAGATGTCAAGAATTCAATGTAACTTTTTATTTCCATTTTTACAATTTTCTGTGTTTTTAAAAAAAATTTTAAGTGAATATGGATGAATTTGTATTCAGGAAGAAATTAATATCAAGGTAATTGATATGTAATAATGCAAGATATAATGAAACCTGATGCAAGCTATAAAGAATTTAAGAAGTAAGGGGAGAGGGACCTGCCTTGTTTGCTCACGAATTCATGCCGCCCATTATGTATTGAACGTTACCAGACCGGCCACGTAATTTTCAGGGCCTAGTGCAAAATGAAAATGGCGGGGGGGGGGGGTCATTGCTCAAACATCATTAACAATGTCAGTGTGACAACAGCCAAGCATTAAACCAAGTGTGGATCTTCAGAGCAAAGGGCCCTAAATGTCATCTGCATGTCAGTCATGGCACTAAATTTCAAGCATAGGTCAGCCAGCAAGACACATCCAGCATCCGTCCTCATGAAGAGTCTAGGCCGGGATTCATGCTCTTCCCCTTTCTCGGTCTCCCTTCCCAGGTATCTTTCACAGCAGAAGCACTTGCTGGAGTGAGTTCGATTCTGTATTAAATAATTTTACATGCCACCTCCTCCCTACGCCTCAGGAACTTAAGCAAAGAATCTGTAATATTTTCCAGTGCAGAGCAGGGAGGTCTGGCTATGTTGAGGGACATCAGGTGTGTCTCCAGGAAGCACATTTGTCCCAACGGGCAGCTTCCTAAGGGATTGCCAAGTATAATTTGGACGATTAGCCACAGTTGGTTTATAATCTGATTTAGACCCTAACTGCTAAATAATCCCACTTTACCACACAGAAAGTTCCCACACTCCGTATCCTCTTATATCTGACTGCTTAACATAGCTTCTCTGTCTGCACAACCTCTGAAGATTCTCGAGTCCAGGACTGCTGAAATCCATGGTACTCACTCGCGAATATTTACGGTATTCCTCACATATATTTTCAGAGAACATCCCCGCAGCCTCCAAAGCTTCCCGAACACCAACATCTGCACAGGGGAAGAAAGCAGCCGGAGCCAGCACCAACCCCCACTAGTTCTGCTAAGTTGGGGAATGAGAGCAGGTGCCACGAGGAGAGGTGTGAACAGGGCTCAGGTGCAATCAGGACACACTCAGGTGTTCATGACTCAGGTGTTCTTAGTAGGGGACTTCCTGTACTTACCTGGCCGTGGAATAACGCTGTTTACCTTACAGGAATGTGTATTTCTTATCACTGGGTTATATGAATTACTCTTATCATATTCTTACCTGTAGGTGCTTTCACTTTAGCTTATGCTGAGATGGGTTCAGTAAATTAATGACTAAAGTGGTGGGAATCCCATGAAATCTTAATTCTAAAGGAGGCATCCCCATCTGCTGAAAACACTACGGGGTGGTTTTATTTCAAATACAAGAACAGAAAAAAATTGAATCCTCAGGTACATTTCATTTTAAAAATCTCTAACTCACACTCGAAAGTATGATGCTTTATGTTTGAGTTTACCATAGTGAAGATAGTCCTTGATTAAGCAATAGATTTTTTTTAATTTCAAAAATGATCCCTTTTTTGTATGTGTTATTAAACTTCAATAAAAGTTTTCTTTTTAAAACAATTTTATTGGTCTTTTTCCTGGGCTGTATGATTGCAGGCTTATTTTAAATTTTGTTGCACTTCCTAAGTGCCAGGGATGAGCTGCTAAAGCCTTCATTCTTTCTCTAAATCCCACCTTTGTCCAAAATGGATCACCTAATGAGCATTTGATAATAAAAGTGTCATCCACCTGGTGCACTAGGCCAACTGCTCTTCAGACCAGAAAGGAGATAACGTACCTGGCCGCACACACTGAGATAACATCGTTCTCTGGAGCAAAACAAATCAGTTTCAAAAGTTTCCAAGTTACCTAGAACGAAACAAGGAAGTTTAGCTGAGATCATTTTAAAGAAAAACGCTTACTCATTATAAACCCACCTGCACTTAATTATTTCCTCTGTCTTGGCTCCCTGCGAAGTTTGGAGTATATTCAGAGGGGTGAGATCTGTGGCACCATGAGGACCCATCGGCAGAATGCGTTATTCTGAATGAGAACCAGGGGGACTTTTGTCAACAATCTTGGATCTCAAATTCAGATGCCTGAGAAGGACACCAAAATGTGTGATTCACCCAGCCATTTGAGAAATAAAAATGTCTAAGCACTTTGAGTCTTCAGAATTTGAAAGCAGGGGCGCCTGGGTGGCTTAGTCGGTTAAGCGTCCGACTCTTGGTTTTGGCTCAGGTCGTGAGATCAGGCTCCCATCTCAGCGGGGATTCTGCTTAAGACTCTCTCTCTTCCTCTGCCTGTGCCCCTCTCCCCTCAAAGATAAGTAAATAAATCTTATTAAAAAATTTTTGAAAGCAAGAATGCTAATCAGATATTCTGCTGGTATTCAAATGCCACCTGCTGCATGTCCCTGTGGGTCTCAGTGTCCCGTGGGCCTGGTGCTGATAATTCTTCAGTGGTGGGTTTCTATTTTGGATAATTCTATTTTGGAATTCCGCATCCTAACCTTGGTCATCCAGCCACACTGTTGCAAGCCTCTGTCCTACGCCAGATAAATTCCCTTATTGATTAGGATAGCCAACACCTGTTTCTGTTGCTTCGATTCAAAAGAATCTAAGTCTTACCAAATCCAAAAGTTCAATCTCCACCAGGCCTCAAGAAAGGCCTGCAAATGGGAGCTGTTAAACCATCAGGACCCTCACTCTACTTCTCTCGGCTCAGCTGCTCCAACTTTCTTTATCGCTGAGAACTTTCTTCCCGTACTGGCGGTTATAGGGGTGTGGGGAGTAAAAGATGGTCTCCCCATAACTCCTGATCAAGAGACCAGTTCACGCTAATGAGTGGGCTATTTCCCAAATCCCAAATCAGTGCTTCAGAGTAAGATCCAAGTGGCCCATTGGAATTGATCGTCTACCCATCTTGGTTAATGTAGGGCCAGAATCCATTGTCATGTGCCATCATGGCTGCCCGGGGCCCAGGCCTGTGGAGTAGGGAGAGAAGCCATTTCTCACTAACTTTTTTTTGTCTTTCACGTGGGCTTCCTCGAGTTGTGACTCTGGGAAGCTCTGCACTGGGACCTGTGATCACCTCCTGGTACCTAGCACGAACCTCTCTGTGTGTTTCATGTGGCTATTCACCAGCAGAGACCGTGCTTTTATAAGTGCTGTGAAAGATAGTTCCTTGAAAGTTCATTAGTAATAAAATAGCAGAGGATAGTCACTTTAGAAACTGAGCTTGGTCTTTTGCGCCTTCATTCATTCTCCTAATTAAAATATCCTGGTTGATTTTACCTAACAATAAAAAAGAATTGGTCTATTTCTATCTCCTGGGCTATAGGCATTAAGGTAGCGGAGGGACATAGAACAACACTATACTTGGGGCTAACGGGGAGAATTGCTTGATTGTGATATGAGTAGCTCCCAATCGTTTGAATTTCACAACCCAATACATTTTTTAAAAAATACGGACTGGGCAGCAGTATCATCAGAGAGGTGCCGACTTTTTATTTTGCTAAGGAAGGACATTAAACCAAGGAAGCTTAAATCTAAACACACAACATGAAAAAAAAGACTTTACCATTAAAAAAAAAGGCTGGAAGAGAATAAAAAACAACCTTTCCCCATATAAAGCTGCTCTTCAAAACTTGTTCCGACCTTATAAAATCCCTGGCCACTGGCGTGGTCGACCACCCAGCTACTTTTTCCAGTGAACCTGAATTGGGAATCCACTCCATGACACTATCTACCTTACCAAAGAGTGAAGTTTAAAATGGGGCCAAAGGCAATACCACTTCCATTAGAATTCTTCCCTCCTACAACCAAGGTTTTCAACAGAAGTGAGGGCATGGTCCCCCGTCTGAGTGTGGTGTCCTTCTGTGACATCAAGTGCTAGCTGGAAGCAAAACAGAGCCTTATGCTACCTGCTGGCCATGCGCCAGGCGCTCTGCTAAGTGGTATCCATACAACCATGCATGCTGTTGCTAATATTCCCCTTTCACTGATGAAGAAGCCAAGACTGGGAGAGATGATATCACTTGCCCATAGTCACATAGGCTGATCGGTTCTGGAGCTGGGATTTGAATCCCGCTGCATTTGCTGCCCAAGGCCACTTTCCAAACCATGACTTTTCTCCTTGAAGATTCAAACAAGGATTTTGACGGCCAAGAAACACACACATTTTCATGTTAGAGAAAAGGTGTTTATGAAATAGCTCATTTTATTCAGGACTTCAGACTTGAGAGTGCAGAAAATGTTAATAGCTCTGTTGCCTGAGTCATGGTGGCCATCTCGTTGAACAACAAAATATCTGAGTCACTTAGACTTTAGAAAAGAAAACGCATGAGGAGCTTTATTTGTGATTGAATTGAAATCAAGTCACAAGCTCAGGCATGAGGATCACATACTTATTTACACTGGTGAGATGCACTGATTGTAAGTGTTACGTAAGTGAAAGTGAATAGGCCGACACCCCACCGGGACGTTGTTAATGGTGAAACCCTCTGGACTCCTTGATCACGTGTCTTCAGAACAGGGCAAGGGAGCCTTTTTGTTACATTCTATCAAATGGTTTTTTTATCTCAAGGATAAAAAATAATTTCCCTCCATCCCTCTGTCTTTGGATACATTTCAACATCTGGATTTAATTCCCGTACATTCATTTGCAGCCTTGACCTTGTGAAGGTGGAATTGTCATTGAGTCCTGTGAGTATGGACTCTTCTGTCCCTGAAAATATTCCGTGAACTTCTACAAATGTCTCCAATTCCTTGACCAGGATTTTCACAGTTAGAGAAAGGGATTCATTGGAGGATACCCCAGTGAGAGAAACAAATTCAGACAGAGATCTTTATACAATATCAGATTCTTTTCTGAAAGCTGGTTGTGATTTAAAAAAAAGGGGGGGGGGTACAAGAGCAAGTGTGCATTAGAGGTGATGAAACACATAAAGAGCTAACCTGGCATTTACCACACGTCAGACATTATTCTAAGTGCTTGACCTGAATTAACTCATTGGCTCATGTTAATAGTGTTAGGAGATAGGTAGTATCATAATCCATACTTTATAGATTAAGAAACTGAGACACGGAGCTGCTGAGTGGTTTCCCCAAGGTTGCATAGCCAGGAAGTAAGACAGCTGGATTTAAACTCCGTTGGTCTGACTTAAATTAGTCCCTTTTAACCACTGCACTAACTAGGCCATTGAGATGGGGTGGGGAGGGGCTGGGTGGCCGCTAGACACTGCAGAGAGAGTACTGGATCCCAGAAAGGACTCTAGACTTCCAGCCTTCCTGAGGCCATTCTGCTAGCCCTATTCACATTTATTAAGATGTGAAAAGAAAATGGACAATTTGCTTATTGATTCAAAAAGAAAAATGTAAACATTCAAAGAGTCTTCATGAAAAGTCTGTTTACCGCCCTGGCTTGGCAAGTCGCAGAAATGGGCCGCAGCTCGGGGTCCTTGCAAAGTTGAAGAGGACACCCTGAAACCTTTGAAGAGAATACAGCCTCTTTTCTCTCTCGCCTGGTCATAGTTGGTCAGATTTCTTGTTTTAGAATCACAGATGCCCGTCGTGGTTCACTTAAGCAGAAAAGGATTTTGTTGACAGATATGGTAGAGTCCACGGAATTGATAACAAAGCTAGACAACCAGACCTAAAAAGGTAAGCAGGCCTCAAGGGGGATGAAGCAGCCAAACTGTGTCCAGAATTATACCAAAAGGAAAGTCTGGTTAGATTCATAGT
The DNA here is from genome assembly GCF_024610735.1 of Ursus americanus. Classification (NCBI taxonomy): domain Eukaryota; kingdom Metazoa; phylum Chordata; class Mammalia; order Carnivora; family Ursidae; genus Ursus; species Ursus americanus. Next base: position 8,073,050 of record NC_142148.1, read on the forward strand.
CACTGATGGGGCCACAAGCATGGCGGGCAGAGCCCGTGACACTCCCTCGCCGCCACCACCCAAGCAAATCCCAAGTGTGCAGGCTCGTCATGGAAACCTCCAGCCGGAGCATCTGATTGGTTCAGGTTAGTCACATGCTCTCTAGGGGCGGGTCAGCTGGGAGAGGGGATTTTTTTTTTTTTTCAATTCCAGTATAATTAATGTATAGTGTTATGTTAGTTTCAGGCGTACAATATAGCGATTTGATAATTCTATACATTACTCAGTGCCCATCATGATAAGTGTGCTCTTAATCCCCTTCATCTGTTTCCGCATTCCCCTCACCCACCTCCCCTCTGGCAACCATCTGTTTCTTCTCTATAGTTAAGAGTCTGGTTTTGTTGTTGTTGTTGTTGTTGTTTGTCTCTCTTTTTCCCCTTTGTTCCTTTGTTTTGTTTCTTAAATTCCACATGAGTGAAATCATACAGCGTTTGTCTTTCTCTGACTGACTTACTTCGTTTAGCCTAATACCCTCTAGTTCCAGCCCTGTTGTTGCAAATGGCAAGATTTCATTCCTTTTTATGGCTGAATCATATTCCATTGAATATATACGCCAGCTCTTCTTTATACCTTCATCTACAGGGGACACTTGGATTGTTTCCCTATCTTGACTGTTGTAAATAATGCTGCAATAAACATAGGGGCGCATGTATCTTCTCAAATTAGTGTTTTCACTTTCTTTGGGTAAATACTCAGGAGTGCAATTACTGGATCATATGGTATTTCTATTTTTTATTTTTTGAGGAATCTCCATATCGTTTTTCACAGTGGCTACACCAGTTTGCATTGAAGGGGAACTTTTTTGAACCTATTTTACGGTTCCTTAAAATATTCTGGGTTCAAATGCTGGGCAGAATGGTGTATTTGCCATCTAGATTTAAGGAAAATACAATAATCATCAAAAGTATGGAAGGATATTATACTCAAGATGGAACATGGGAGAGTATGAATGAAGCTGGATGAAGACATGCTTTGATTCTCCGCTCTCCCACAAACTTACCGTGTGACCATGGGAAGGTCTTTCACAATCTCTGAGCCTAAATTTCCTTGTTTGTAAAGTGATAGTCAACATGGTATTTACCTTCTGGATTTGTGGTGATTCCCAGAAATGGTGAGAGCAGGGAAATTCACAACATTTACAAGCTAACACCTGAACATCTCTCATACTAGTGTATAGTCATTCTCCACTTCCACCAGAGGCAGAATTAGTAGGAAGAGAGTCCTATAGTAGGAAAGGGGGGCCTTAAGTTGGGGTGAACCGTGAGAGATGTAGGGCTGAATGATGGTGGAAATCCCCAAAATTACCTACCCTATTAACGCTTAGAGAAAAGTCCATTCACACCTTCTTCCAACATCCTTGAGAATGTAACCCCTTAGGAACTTCTTCCCCTACAATTAACTGGATGGCCATGACTACTGGATGTTCCTCCTGTGTGTTACTTTTCAAGATATCTTGCAAAAGTTTCCCTTTAGGAACCTTCTCTTTGTTCTCACGTGATAGAGGTTTCTGGATAGGATTATACATATAAAAAATGCCAACTGGCTCCGAAAATTCCACCACAGATAAACCCACCCAAAGCATCAAAAGCACTCCTTATGGAATTAAGACATTCCGCTGTCTTTGCCTTCGGTTAATAATTTAGCTAGTATTTACTTGCCAACATTTATTGACTACTTGTTACATGCTTCATATGCATTGTCTTATTTAGTCCTTGAACCAATTCTATGAAGCAAGTACCACCATTTACAGAAGCAGAAATTGAGTCTTAGTGAGAGGATGTCACTGGTTCAAGGTCATGCTTTAAACCCAGGTCTCTCTTACTCTAACCTTTAACCGCTACCTTAGGGATAATGCATTTGGAGCAGCTGGGGTGCATATGGAGAGTGTGTTGTGGGTGCATGTTCATGTGTTGGGGGGCGTGTGTGTATGGGAGGGTGTGACTGAAGGGCCGTGAATGGCCGCCCAGCTACAAGTGTATAGGCAGGTGTATGTGTGTGGCAGGGGGTGGACATACCCCGCGGTAGAGCCAGATTTCCTCCCTAAGGAGAACACACATGGTTCCTCACATCAGGGTAGAGCTCTGAGATTCTGAGCTTGGAGGTGCAATTTGGAATTTAAACTTGCCATAGGAGACTTTTGGAGGCCCTCATCATTTTACTCATCCACTGTATGGAAGGCCACTGTATGTCCTTTCACCCAATCATTGTGAGATGCTCTCTGTTGAAATATCCACTTCATCTTATGTCTCTAGCTAGTAGGGAAGAGCTTTTCTGATGATAACTTCTTTTCTACTAGGTTACAAAAATCAGAGTCCCAGAGAACTCAGGAGGTTTCCTGGAGTAGCCACCTCAGTGACCTTAAATGAAGGATGGTAGTCAGACATTTTTCCCTTTGGACTCCACTTCTGACAGAGCGCCTGACTCGAGCTCCTCAGTGTCGATGCACCCATCCAGCTTTCCTGCTGGCTGGGCAGAATCGTAATTTCTGGAATAAGAAGTGTGGGCTTTTTGCCATTTCTCTTAATACCTTAAGGTAAGAAATCGTGACATATCTACCACTGACTTTTAAGACAACATAAGGACTCATTCATTAACAATAATAGAAGAATGGGGCACCTGGGTGGCTCAGTCAGCTAAGCATCTGCTTTCAGCTCAAGTCATGATCCCAGGGTCCTGGAATCGAGCCCCTCGTCGGGCTCCCTGATCAGTGGGAAGCCTGCTTCTCCCTCTGCCCCTCTCCCTGCTCATGCTCTCTCTCTCTCAAATAAATAAATAAAATCTTAAAAAAAAGAAAAACCAACAATAACAGAAGAATAGAAAGAAAGGAAAAGGAGAAAAGAGAAAGAAAAGAAAAAGTGCCAGCACGGCAGCATTTGCATCCATGGGGAAACACTTATATTTTAGGGACAATAAACTTCTTTTTGGTTAATAGAGCAGAGACACTTTGGAGTAAGACAGACATGGGTTTGAATCGACCACATTCTAAGTTGGAAAAAACACTTACCTTGAGTTTCACTTGTTTTTCCTGTAAAATAGGATAATAATATGCACGCTTCTCAAACTTGAATGCGCATACAAATCCCCTGGAGGTGTTGGTAAAATAGAGATTCTGGGGGAATCTGTGAGTGTTCATGTAAACACACGAGATCCCCAAATTATTTTCTCCAAGTTGCAACAGGATCAGACTCTGATCGACTCCCTCCTCGTTGCTGTAAACATCAGCATTTGATGTTGTGCAAGAGGCAGACCATGGGAGGTTTGCATGGCTGTTCTCTGGCGGTGGAAGATCAGGTCACAGGATCTAGACTGTGAGGCCTATTTGACATTTGCTACTAAACTTTGTTTTTCCTAAGGACAAAAGAAGTCTTCTAGTGTTTTCTTGTTTCAGAACAGTTCCCTTGGCCCACTTCATGACTACTAATACATAATCAGATATCCAGTCCCATTCATCCTGGAGTTGACTCTCCAGGACTCTCCAGGTACTTTCCACCAGTTCCCTGTCGGCGCTTATCCACTATGGAAGTATGCACTGGTGGTTCATATTAAAGCTCTGGGAAAATACAATCAGAGCTCCACAAGCCTCATGCAAATCAACAGCCATGAGAAGATATGTCAAGACAGGCTCTTGACACACAGGAGGGAAGCGAAATGTATTTTGCATCCAAAATAATGAGCCGTAATAATTCTATCATGGAAGTTCTTGGATTTTCACCCTGGGGGAATTAGCCAAGGGTTATCAAGCGAGAAAGTGTAGAGTAGGGATGTATGTGATGATGTAATGATGACATCATTTTAAAAGTCCATTGTGAAACATACATAGTACCAATGGAATTTTTCAAAATCGATGGATTGTTTCATTAGGGGCTTAACCTGACTCTAGATCCAATAGTTACATCTATATCTTCCCAAACTATGATCGATAATAATAGCTAATAGTGTTTGCCAGGTAACAAATACTGTTTATAACATCAACTCGTTTAACCAATTATTTCCATTTTCGTGTGGAGGTGTTATTAAAGAGTGCACATCTTCTTTGTACAGATTTCTATTTTCTCAGACATTTCAAAAAAAGAAAAAATGAAATAAAATGTTCCTCTAGATATAAGATTTGTCATTAAACCCATTATTTACCAGGAACTGTGTTTCACTAAAACCACGGCATCAATCAAGTCAAAAACTACAGCTGTAGCAAATAAGACATTCGATCTCTATTATCTTGCAGGATATTATGTGACAAATATTTATCGAGCCCCTAAACTGATCCAAGCATAGACATAGGTACGAAGAACGTAGCAAAGAGTGAGACAGACTGTCTTCCTGCCTGCAGGGAGCTGACATCCTAAAGCAAGCTAGAATTCAATACTGACTATATGATACTATTATAACTATAATTTATAATATTATGGAAAAGCCACTACTATCTCCGTGTTATAGATGAGGACAAGGTGAATTAACTCGGCCGTATGTGGTGGGGTAGATTCAAACTCAGATCTGGCTTAAACTCTCTAAGAAACACGTTTTCTCCTCTAAAAAGGAAAATAATACTTATTTTACAGTATGACTGTGTTGGAAGAGATAGTAAAATACCTGGCACACACAGGAGCTCCTCAATAAATCATAATTTGTAGTAAGAGGAAAATGATTCATGAACTTGAGGGTACACCCTGTGTTTTTCATCTCCTTCAACATGGAACAGCTCTTTTAATGAGGAAACTTCTCAAAAGTTCTCCCTGATGTAACTATGTTTTGGAGGATTTAAGATACATTTTTCCAGGGGCGCCTGGGTGGCACAGCGGTTAAGCGTCTGCCTTTGGCTCAGGGCGTGATCCTGGCGTTATGGGATCGAGCCCCACATCAGGCTCCTCTGCTGGGAGCCTGCTTCTTCCTCTCCCACTCCCCCTGCTTGTGTTCCCTCTCTCGCTGGCTGTCTCTATCTCTGTCGAATAAATAAATAAAATCTTTAAAAAAAAAAAAGATACATTTTTCCATAATATAACTTTAACTTACCACCAGGACCAAATTCTACTCAGAAATCATTAGCATATATGGGGCCCAACGAATGTCTGTGAAGATAGCATTTAATTGTGTTCTATCCATTTCAAGCATCCATTTTAGCCTCCCTGAGATATAGGCATAGTAACCCCCAATTTTGTGAATGAGGAAGCTAGGTTCACAGAGGTTAAATAACTTGCCCTAGGCCACACAGCTTGTGCGTGGTGGATTCATGGCTTCAACCCAATACGTGGAGACCAAAACTATTATTTATCCAGAATTGCTTTCTAGATGACACACAAATAAAGCCTTCCAGGATTTACCAACAACTTCTCCCTCAGAACACAGAGAACGCATTGATACAGATCTTTCTCTTTTCACTGAAGAATGAGGAAATAATCAATACTCAATGGTCTATTATTTGCTTACTGGATGCTGGCCAAGGTAAACACCACTCCGTCCTATGCTCCAGGAGAGACAAAACCAAGGAGACAACGTTTGTAATTTCAAGGAGGTTTTTGTCTATTTAGGTGGAGGCACATTTGTTTCTGAGACAAATGGAGTAGAGATTATGACCTTAATTTTTTGAGAGCCCAATTCCTGTACTTAATCATTTTAACGATAAGCATTCGAGAGCGTTAGTAAATGTCAGGAACTTCCAATGCTCTGTCATCCTCAGAAAAACACCACTAGGTACGTTCTCCCATTATCACCACTTCAATACTTGAAGCTTACAGAGGTAAGTCAATCATCCCTGCTTTATCTGCCTACTGAGTGGCTGAGCTGGGATTTGAACTCACCAGCATTTCTTTGCTAATACTCCTGTGGCTTTATTCAATGATACAGTTTGCCAAATCAAAAGTGCAACATAAAGTTGAACACAAGGTATAATAATTGAGACATAATAAATTGCCTCTCTTGCAGGCAGTTTGCAAAAACCAAGGCATGCAATATAGTAACACTATGAGGTAATATTTACTGAGTGCTTTCCTGTGCTGAGAACTATATCTGCGTTGCTCTCACAGCAATCCCCATGAGCTTGGCTATTATGATTATTGCTGTTTCCACGAAGTTGGGGCTTTGCTCGGGTTGTGAGACTGGTTCTAACACCATCCACGCTACAGACGTGGAAAGTAAGTCCTCTATGGATCCACAATCAGAAAGCAGATCTAGGACCTACACCAAGTTTAATCAAAGCTTTGAAGCACAAAACTATATTACCATTTAATATATTTGAAAGAATTTTGTGTTTTTCAATAGCAAAACCAGCTATTTTCCTTCCAAGGACTTTTCCACTCTACCCTCATCACACATGCTCACACGCACACACACACACACAACCACACTTTGTCATCTGTGGTAGCTTGGTGTGAGGGCTGGAGTATAATTATCCATTCAGGACTTGGTAAGATTTCCCAGAACCAAACAGAGGGCCTGGGCCTGTCTCAGTAATGACGGTGGGCATTTATGAGATGCTTCAACATCTCTCATTAGTAATTCCCAGCAGGATCCCGGGCAGGATGACTCACAGAGGCAAAGTAATGAGCTAGGGATGAGGCCCAGTTAGGAAGAATGTTTCTGGGACTGGGATCAAAGTAGTCATTTTGAATTTAGCTGCACCTGGTCAAGGATGGATATGTGTTGATGTCAACCAAGGTTCCAAGAACCAATCTTCTTCCCTCTGCAATCCAGTATAAAAATTGCTGGGGACTTTCTCCACTGGACATGAGAAACCAATTTCCCTGAAATAAGAATGTTCTTGCTGGCCATTATGACCCTAATGACTGCCTACACTTCCAAGTGTCTACCTGGGAGTTTATAAGGCAACACAGTGCTAAACTCATATGAAAATCCAGAAAATATGAAATTATTTCCCTTTCTTATGAGTGCACCTGCAGAGAGAGAAAGAAAAGAAAGTGCAAGGAAGGGGGATAACAGTATCTGACTTAACAGAAGAGTTATTTATTGACCATTCACTATGTGCCAAGCAGGTGTCAGAAGCAAGGTACACAATGGTCAACTAAAAGCATCTTCTCTTTGGGGCTATTCTTTTTTAGCCACCATTATCACATAAAGCAACCTTGTCTCACACAGCCCCACACAAACTGATCCCATCTACCCCCCTCTTGGTGATACTTCCACTTAAGGAACATTCCCAATATTCTGAGATGTTCTTAGTTTAACAAAAGGCGATGTAAAATGAGTCATGTAGATGGATGTATATAATAAGGGCTAGAATCAGAAAATCTGGGGTCTGAATCCCACATGAGCCACATGTGACATTGGGCTTAACTCTCTAATCTTCGGTCTTATTGATTCATTTATTTTCATCATTGGCTGATCTCAATGGGAAAACTTTTGTACAATGTCTAGCTTAAGTGCCTGGTTTATCATAAGCTCTAGAAAGCTGTCATTTGTATACTGTGTAAGATATATATATATATTACCTATAGCATATAATCTATTGTATGTGATATCTAATGCGAACTATATAAAGTGTATATATAAATAGATATCTATATAAGTAGACATAATGCATTATACCAAACATTATAATAGTAGATATAATACATATTAATGTGGTGATTTTTATTAACATTAGCAATCATTAACATCTCAGGACAAATCTGAAATGACAAGAGTTCAAGCTCAATATGGACTGCTAAGGGTTTGCAAGAAACAAACTAGAGGTTTACAATAAACTCACCAGGGAAGAGTTGCCAAAACTAGGGTCAAAAAAGGCTCGGTCACGTGACTGGGGAGCCGGGAGAGAGGACAACCTGGCTGGCCTTAGTTCCTGTACCCTGTGCAGGGTCAGAATGACAGAACACGAATTATTTTAACACAATCAACAAAAATCTCCAACTTCTCTTCCTGAATTAGTAGAACAAGTTCTACTCTTGCCAGCCACGATGATCCTAGAAATCGTGTGCGTGCGTGTGTGTGGCCCCGCGCCTGTCTAGCACGGACTTTGTAGGGGTGGGTGGCGCTACACGAGCGCAACTTTGCACAGGGCCGTCGGTACCCAAAAAGAGAGGGGGACAGTAGACGTGGGAGAGGTAGCTCTGCCTCCACGACAAGCCTCGCTTTCACCGCGTTTCCTAACTACCCGAAGGGGTAACAACAACCCTATTGAGCGCTGACTACTGATCAGGCTCTGTCGTGGGCGCTTTACCTAGTGTAATCCATTGCATCTTCCTAAAAACCAAAAAATGGAGCAGCCAGGGAGGAAACTACAAACCCAACTGGCTCGCCTTGCCCAAGTGAAGACCCGAAGGTGAAATGCCCTCTTTGGAAGCATTTCACTTAAGTCTCCAACACCCCACCTTGGAAGGCGCAGAAAGCCAACCTCCCTCCAAAAAGAGTTTCCGTCCAGGCTGCCAAGCCCCGGCTCCCGGGAGGCGCGCGGACTCCGGGGCCCCTAGCAGGCGCCGGCAGCCTTCCCCGGGCCGCACTCGGAGACCTCGCCCGCCCGGCAGCGCGATTGTGCAAGCGCGGGGCTGCAGCCGCGGCCGCCACTGCCGGCTCCTGCCCGCCGGGGCAGGGCGGGGAGGCGCGCTGGGCGCACACCCGGTGAACTCCGGGTGGAGTCCGCCGCGCTCCCGCCCGGGGAGCAGCGCACCCGCCACCCGAAGCCCAGGCGCCCTCGCTCACCTCGCTGACTCCATCCTATTTCCACCCCCAGCCCTGCCCACCACCCCCCTCCCCCGGGTCCCGCGTCCCTCCGGGCCAGGCCAGCCGGGGCCCACTCCGCCCTACTCAGCGTGCTCATTGGCCACCCAGGGCCTGCCCTGTCTCCATAAATACATGGTCCCTGGGCATGGAGCATGGAGAGGGATAGGAGGAAACCGCCGCGCCCAGCAGCATCTCTCTGCCCTCCTTGACACCTCCACTTCTCGGCTCCAGACCTGGAAGTCAGCCTCGCAGATCCACAGGCGGACCCGTATCCCTTCCCTTCCTCTTTCGAGGGACACCCAAGTCCCTAAAGTCACCCCTCCAGCCCTTGGGGTCAGTGCTTGGCCGGCACCCGCGCCCTGAGGCTGCCGCACGGGGCAGCGCCGAGCATCCTTCCTAAGGTCCTTTCTTCTCCCTGCTCCCCTGCCGCCCCCTCCATCGCACCTGCTGGCCCTCTTAGCCCTTCTTCGCCAGAATCGTCAAACCCCCAGATCCCGCCGGCGCCTCTTTAGCAAAGTCGCGTTTCCCGGTCCCCGCGCACTCCCACGAGTCCGGTGTCCCCCGCTGCCATGAGGTCCCCCATAGGCAAAAGCCGCTCCCTTGTCGCCTTCCTCCAGCAGCTGCGCCACCTGGGGCAGCCACCCAGGCCTGTGACGTCTGCGGCGTGCGCACCCCCTCGGCCGCGGGAGGTGCCCCTCTGCTCGCGGATGGAACCCGGCGAGGCGCAGAACGCGGCCGCCCTGCCGGGCCCCACCAACTGGCCGCTGCTGGGCAGCCTACTGGAGATTCTCTGGAAAGGGGGCCTCAAGAAACAGCACGACACGCTGGTAAATGCCTCGTCGCGCCCCAATTCCCTCTCCCCTCCCTGCCCTGCGCTCCAAAACCTCGGCGAGGCGCGCGGCTGGGGAGCACGGCGCGCTCGAGTGGGGCGGCGGCGGGAGTAGCGCTCGGGGCTGCGAGGGATGCGCGCTGACTTGGTCCGGTCCGTTGCAGGCGGAGTACCACAAAAAGTACGGCAAGATTTTCCGCATGAAGTTGGGTTCCTTCGAGTCGGTGCACCTGGGCTCGCCGTGCCTGCTGGAGGCGCTGTACCGCACGGAGAGCGCGTACCCGCAGCGGCTGGAGATCAAGCCCTGGAAGGCCTATCGCGACTATCGCAAGGAGGGCTACGGGCTGCTGATCCTGTGAGTCCAGGAGGCAGGATGCGGGCCGGCGGCGGGGCTGACGCGCTTGGAAGTCGGGAGAGGGTTTTCAGCGGGTGCACCCTCCGTATGCAGAGGGAACACGAAAGCCTCTACCCGATGCAGCCTCGAACTCTTGCCTAGATCAGAGTGGATTGAGAAGAGCTGTGCGGTGCCCCCAGCACCTGTCTTCTCTCTGGCAACTGGGCAGGGCTGTGCCTTTTCAAAGAAAGGCCCAAAGCGTCATCCAAATTGTGGTGTTCAGACCCGGGCAGGTCGAGGTTCGGAAGTCAGCGTGCCAGGCCAACGTATTATAGTCAAAATTATCCCTTACAATTGTCTGTAATCCCCTCTTGTGAGCTCAAACGCCAGAAATTAACTTCTTTTGCTTTTGACATCTGCCTCCTATCTGGAGGGGACCCAGAGATCCGGGTCTAGTCAGAAAGGTGGGATGAGGAGGGATGTCAAGGTCATATTCTTTTAGATAGATAAACGCATAATGTGATTCCTCTGTAGCATTTAACAAGAGAGCACTTTTTTTTTAACTCCCAAATTGTAATGCCTAATAGTTGCATTTTTCAGGATATAATTACTGGAATTAAAAGCCATAGTAATGCGTGGTGCATCATAGGCTGTGTGGTCTGCTACGGGGGTGAGGGAAGAAAGTGGGTGATTAGAACAGACTTTTACAGCTCCAGTGAACCTCTGACTGTGTATTATTGGGAGGCAATGACAGAATTCTAGGGCTGAGGTGTTTTGTGAATGTGACTTTCAACCCAAGTCAATGGATTAAGACAACATTTTTCTCAAATAGATCTGGGTTGCTGATAAAGGGGATGTTCCGGTACCCCCTCTTACTGCTGGGAACTGAGGCATCTGGCCTCCCAGGTTAGCCCCAGCAAGGGAACCTCAAAACCCTGAACCCAAATTACCTGGACTTCACCTTTCTGGCGTCATCTTTGGCAGGCAGGAAAGGTGGTTTTTCATTCGGTTGTCAAACCAGCCCCAAATATTCCAAGGCTCTGGAGAGTTCTTGGCATGATTCTCAGTGTTCATTTGATTTTATAGTTCACACAGTTGCAGCGCTGGGGGGTGTCTTTGCTTCTCCCTTCTTTTCCTTTCAATTTGCTCTAAATATAATTCTGCTTCTCTCCCAGGGAAGGAGAAGACTGGCAGAGGGTCCGGAGTGCTTTTCAGAAAAAGCTAATGAAACCAGTAGAAATTATGAAGCTGGACAACAAAATCAACGAGGTTTGCAGGCGGGGGGGCAGCTTTCCTGGGTCTCCTGGGGAGGGAGAGATGTTTATGGAGCTTCAAGTCATAGCTACAAAGTGCAGGCAATTTGGATGGTTTGGAGGTCCTCCTTTTCTCCCTACTCCTCTCCACATCCTCCTTCCCCAAATCCTTATTCCTCCTTCCTTCCTTGTAAAGTAACATCTCAATAAGGGAATGATTACAAGCAGAGACTTTGGTATTCCATAGCCTTGGCTTTGACCCTCAGCCCTCCACCCCCTAGCTCTCTACCCTGACTATTCCCTTAACTTCCCAAAGCTTCACTTTCCCATCTACACACGGGGCATGACAGTTCCCACTCCACAAATTTGCTGGGAAGAGTAAATGTGATAATGCTTATAGAAGTCCTAGGTCGTGCCCTTTGAACTGGGTTTTGCAGGATGAGTAGGAGTCTTCAAGCTGGAGAAGGTGGAGAAAGACATTCAGGAGGCTTTCTCTGAAACGATGCTGGACAGAGGGCAGCTCTTAATGTTTTGGTACCATGATAAGGCATTTAGACATTATTCTTTAGTCAACGGAGAGCCAAAGAGGGCGGGATTTAAGCATACGGTGTTCTCTTTACTCCTGATCACTTTGAGTGTTTATTTTGAGCTGGACTTGGACCCAGATAGGATCGTATAGGTGCAAGACTGCAAACCCAGAAGATTTCAGGGGGCAGGTCATTCATATAAATGTGTAAGGAAGGCCCAGCAGGGTTTTTAGCAAACAGAACAGTGCATGCCCTTTCTAGAAGGGACAACTGCCCCAGCTCCAGCAAATGACTGCCACGTGGGAATGCTGACCCAGTGTCTCCAGATTTTATCATTTTTTTTTTGATAAGTAGTGAAAATTCCATATGTTTATGTGAAATTTCTGGATTTTTTTGATGGTGACAATTTCAAAGTTCTTTTTAAGGCACTATGTGGACAAATTCAAAATGGCCATTGGTTACACAGCTGGGCTTTGTCGTTCCAGGCCCCAGCATGGCCACTTTCCAGCTACGTGTCCAAGGCGAGCGCCTCAGCCCCACTCGAAGCCCGTTGTCTCCTCTGTTAGGCAGGAAATGGGAGTAATGACAGTACTTCCAACCTCGCAGGGTTGTTGTGAGGATCTAAGATAACACACTTCGTGCAGTGCTTGGTACGATATAAGCCTTGTTAAATGTGAGGTGTTATTCATGTAGAACCCTGATTCTGGAAGCTGGCATCTAGAGCCCTTATGTAACCTGTCCCAGGTCACAGTGCTATTTAGTGAAGGAGCTGCACCCCGAATTTGCAGATTTTTCTGCTTGCAAGTTCAACAGGCTTCACACAATGCCAGCCAGCCAGGAGATGTTTGCTGGCCCAGAAACGGAGGCGGCAGACCTCATGGTGTTCGACAGGTTGTGCCAGCAGACACTTGGCTGGTCCCTCCTTCATGGTTGAGTCCCTGCTCTGATTAGAAGAAGTGTTTTCCTTTTCTTAAATTTAGATCAAAAGCCGAAACTTAAGCTTTAGGGCGGTTTCGGGAAAAGCTGAGAAAATAACCCGGGACAAGGTTGTCAGGGCAGAAGGTGAACCCCCAGGGAGAATAAGTAATTAGTTGTTTCCTTCCATGACTGAAATGTATCTTGTGTGGTTTCTTTCTCTGAAGGTCTTGGCGGATTTTATGGGTAGGATAGATGAGCTCTGTGATGAGAGGGGCCAGATTGAAGACTTATACAGCGAACTGAACAAATGGTCATTTGAAAGTAAGTCGTCTTCACGGTCTTGTTCGTTTGATTTCCTAGCGGCCCTGTCAGTGCCTCCTCTACAAACAGATACTGTCGCTGACAGTGAAGGGCCATTCGTGCAGTCTTTTCTTGCTTTCGGGCACTCAAGCTATGCTTTACACTGTGGGTTGTTAATGTAGTCATTCAACAAACGTTTATTGAACATCTGCTACGTGCCTAACACTGTGCTCGGTATGAGGGACACGGCTTTGAACAAAACAGGTGACGTCTGTGTTGCCGTGGAGCTTAGAGTCTAGTAGGGTTGGCAATCAACAAGTAAACACACGTTAAAATATATATTTTTCCAAGGGGTAAGGGAGTCAAGAAAGAACCTGAGCACCTAGGTGAGGCAAGTCTGCTTTGGGAAGGAGACGGTTGAGGTGAGACCTAAAGGAAGAAAAGGAAGAAGCCATAGGGCATCTGTGTGGGCAGATTGTTCCAGAATGTGGAGACACGAAGGGCAAATACACCGAGGTGGAAACGTGAGTGATGTCTCTGAGACTTTGAGGATGCCGGTGTGAGTGGATGATAAAGGAAGGGAAAGAGGGGCTGAGAAAGACCAAGCCAGGGGCTGTAGGTTCTGGCCAGAACTTGAGCTTCTAGTTTGAGTCAGATGGGGAGTCATGGAGGGTTCCAAACAGAAAGGACGATGCCTTTCTTTGAGAAAAGCAGAGCTCTGCCTCAACGGGGATGCTGCCCAGTGGGGACGCAGGCAAGGAAACAGTTTCCATAGAACGGGTAGGCACCTGACTGAGGAAGTTCGAGGCTGTAGGAGAATCTGAGAGAGCTGCCTCAGCTGAGCTTGGTCAAGGGGGGCTTCATGGTGGTGGTGCTGTATCAGCTGAGGCTGGGTAGACAAGTAGGAGTTCGCCAGATGAAGGTCAATGAAGGAGCAGAAAAGATTCTGTTGAAGGAGCAGAGAGATGTTGAGAATGACCAGACCATGACCAAGGGAGAGTTATGGCGAGGGCAGAGGATGAGAGGAAGGCAGTGGCCAAACCCATGTAAACCAGGGATGGGAATTTGGTTTTGAGCTTGGGAGTACTTAGGAGTACCTTTTAGCAGGAGGGTGGCTTGTACTAATTTGCTGGAAGGATCACTTTGGCTGCAGATGCGAGGGATTGGAGAGGGCACTTCAGTATGGAGGCTTTTGTCATGACTTGACTCCCCCATCAGGGAGGAGGGACTCAGCCTCACTTTTAAGATACAGACCATTTGACTATCTTAGCACATTAGAAAGCTCCATGCAACGAAGAAACCCACAGAAGGTGTTAAGGGAAAGGAGAGTAGAATAAAGTGAGGGAATGATTACAGAGGAGAAAGGAAGTGTTTTGGAAACTGTCCACTGGAAATACCCAAATGAAGGAGTATCAGATGCATGTCTTTGCAAGTCAAAGATCTGACTGTGGTGGTTTAAAAATTATTGTCCAGCATTATGAAACGTCTCGAGGAGGGCAGTCCACAGCTGGCACTCAGCGCTGTCACTGGGGACTCTCCATCTTTTTGCTCAGCCATCCTTAGCTGGTTGGCTTGTTGCAAAATGCCTGCCGCCCCTCCTCGTCTCACCTCTGCATTCTAGGCAAACACAAGAAGGAAAGAGGGAGGAGCTAAGCCAGCTGTACCTGCCCCTTTTATTAAGAAAGCAAAGGAGTATTTTCCTTAAGCCTCATTGGCCAGACCTGGGCCATGTGGCTTCTCTGGCTGCTACAGGAAGCCTGGGGAATCAGGGAACAGGATTGTCACCAGGGTCTTAGATCAATCCAGATTCATTGCCCAAGGACTGATACATTGACACTCTAAATAAAATTGGGGGATCTCTTAGTGAACAAATGGGGGAGAATCAGTATCGGGTAGGCCATTCACAATGTCTGCTACACATGGAATCAGTGATAAACTCTGACAAAAGCAAGGCATTGCAGGAGACATTCGTTCATGTATAAAAATGGCAGTATTTTCACTGGGGCATTTCTGACCAGGGGGTTCTGCAGGCAATGGGTCATTGGACATGGAGACAACTTCTAGAAAGTGAGAAGAGTACTCCCCTTTCTCTCGGACTTTTTGCCTTTCCTCTGTTCTTAGAAAAGACCTCGCTCTTACAAAAGATAGAATCGAGCCTTTAATAGCCAGCTACTCACAGACTCCAATAACTGTGGATTATTTTAAATGACAGGCATCTGCCTTGTGCTCTATGAGAAGAGATTTGGACTCCTTCAGAAGAACGCAGGGGACGAAGCTTTGAACTTCATCATGGCCATCAAAACAGTAAGCATCCCCTTGAGGAGAGCACTTTTCCCGATTTACAGAACTTCACACACGGGCATCCCGTTTCCCCAGGACTGGCACACACACACCTATTTTATTACACTAGTCGAGTGTTAATTTCAACGTGTCATGTGTTTTCACGTGTGTATGTGCGTGTATGCTCGTAAACCAGGAATCACGCTACATCATTGTTTAGGCAAGTTTAAACGCGGGTTTCAGTTAAAAATCCGTCGATTAAAATACTGTTTGAAAAAGAGTCTGAAAACTTTCAGATGGAATACTTTAGAATTATTTCAATCGCCCGTGAATGTGATAGATGCCATGTAATGGATGTAGAAAATGGCGAATGTTGGGAAAGTAATGGAAATAATGGAAGTCAACAGGAAAGTGGTGGTGTTCCTTCTTTCTTCTTCTTTTTAAATATGTAGGTCCTAAGATCACATTTTTTTATTAAACACACCCCGTGGAAAATCATCCCAAAGATCATTTTCATTGTGCCACTGGGGTGGGGAGGGCTCCGCGTCCAGCACTGGGGGAGATTTCCTGCCTTTGTGGAAGCGTGGGGTGTAGAATGAACGCTCGTGTCCCGGTGCGGCAGTTGTCTTTGAGAGAGGTGGAAACCGGAATGAAAACACGTTGTGTTCCTCACAGATGATGAGCACGTTTGGGAAGATGATGGTAACCCCGGTCGAGCTGCACAAAAGCCTCAATACCAAGGTGTGGCAGACCCACACGCGGGCCTGGGACACCATTTTCAAATCAGGTAATGTGGCCGCACACACCCCTGCAGCCCTGTCTCTGGAGCTGCTGCCAGAAGGCTGGAATGATCTTCCTGGCCTCACAACCTTGACCCCTTGATAGAGTTGCACCTCCTGATTGTTTCCGGCTCCATAAACGCGAGTTTAGAATCACCCTGGCGTAGGAGAATTTAGAGGAAAGAACAGTTTTGTGTAGTCTTTGGGAGCTGGAAGAGGTCAAAAGCAAGACTTTGGAGTCAGAGATACCTGGATTCAAATCCCAGCTCTGTCATTGGTGTAGCAGGTTGACCAAATGCGCTGTATCTCTTTCATCCTCGGTAGTCTTGTCTCTAAAATGGGCTAATAACAGCAATGCAACTTACCTCAATGCAACTATTTCTAGGTCTAATATAGATAATGTAAAAACCTGGCTTATCTCAATACTCAGTGGATTAGAGCTATTTCTGCCACATTACGAGGGGAATATTGGTGCTATGAGTATCAGTCTATGAGTTCCCAATCTGTCCTAGTAGGGGGATCCATATCATATCATACCATGTCATAGCTTTCATACACACAAACGTATACTCAGTTAATTCTCACCCAAAACCCTATAAAGTAGGTCCTTCTGTTAGCCCTGAGTGACAGAAGTCAGGCACAAAGAAGTAACTTGGCCAGGATTACATGCTCGATGATGGCAAAAACCAGGGTTTGAAGCGAGACAAAAGCCTCCCAAAGCTCTCGCTCTAACTGCTGTCCCACTTACCAGTATTACCGTCAACCTCACCGTTATATTATTCTGGTGGTGGCTGCCTAGTGGATTGAAATGAGGGAGACACTTGCCTAGAATGTTCTTTACAAACGCTAGAGATTTCTGTTGTCATCGCCAGCATGAGTGTGTGTGCATGTGTGTTTACGTTTGATAACATTGGGGGAGGTTCTGTCCTCCCCTACGGCCCAGAGTTGGGAGCCAAGTCCTACATTACCTGTGTTAGTGACCAAATCAGCCAGACACCTGGAACTGGGTGCAAGTTCTGATTCTGAGAGTGGACCCACATCCCATCTCTGTCTCGTGACGATCTCTTCCAGACTCTAAGCTCCTAAGACTCAAAATGTGACCTGCAGCAGGAGCAGCAGCTGGGAGCCTGTTAGAAATGCAGAGTTCCAGGCCCGCCCCAGACCCCTGATTCAGTATTTGCATTTTAGCAAGACGCCCAGGTGATTTTTTGGCACGTTGAAGTTTGAGGAGCCCTGCTCCCCTGGGCACCGATCAGTCCTTGGTGACTTTACCACAGGGCAATATTAGCTCCTTGAACAAATGGTCAGTGTCCCTGAAAAGGCCCTTTAGATGTCACGAGGAGGATGTTACCTGGGGTTTCTATTGGGTTCTTTCCCGTGCTAATCGTCACCTGACTTCCTTTCCCTCTTCTCTTCTCCAATAGTCAAATCTTATATTGACAACCGCTTAGAGAAACATTCTGAGCAGCCCAGCACAGATTTCCTCTGTGATATTTATCACCACAATCAGCTTTCCAAGAAAGAATTGTATGCGGCCGTCACGGAGCTCCAGCTGGCTGCTGTAGAAACGGTAAGGGTGGGCCTGATGTCAGTTCGCTCAACGAACAAACGGGCTGGAAAATCTTTTTCATGCTGAATTTTAAATACTCATTCAGCTCACTCGTTCCACAAGGATTCACTGAGCACTGGCTTAGCAAAAATAAAAAGTCTTGTACGAGATGCTGCGGGAGACCCAGGGCACAGCCTCGGTCCTTAAACAGGTGATAGGAGGTGAATTCATGCGCTCTAGTGGGGAAAATGGAGCACCATGACGAAGACTCAAGCTGCTATGGGAATTCAGAGGTAGTAAAATGCTACACCATAGAAAGATTTTTAAAAATTGAATATGTTCTGAAAGGTTGTGCACGCTACCCCAAAGAGCCTGACTATGGTGCTTATGCTAAAAATATTGGCATGCTCTCTGGCAGCCCAGTTATTTTTTTCGGATTAAGAGCATAAACATAGTGAGTCCAGGAAAACTTGATTTCGACTTAGATGAAACAACAAATTTGAAATACCAAAATTCTGTCCCCAGTGTGCTTGATACTCCTGGCAGGTGCACAATCCAGCCAGACTCCAGACACAAATTCTGACAGGTGTTCAGGTGGGTTTGATGGTCTTCGATCTGTTCTTTGTGCCATCACTGGAGGGACGCGTACTAATGTTCCCCATGGCCCAACAGTTCATACACCTATAATCTCTAAGAAGAATGTGTCCCGGTGTGTTTCTTTTCCATGTTTCCCCTTTCTTTTGTGTTTCTCGTCCAAAGAAAGAGTAGGGTTTTCTACATCAGGGGGAACTGCAAGGTTATCATTTCTCCTCAAGCTCCGGAAGGCTGTTAAAAGGAGAAATTCATTTTGCTCACTGTCATACTGAGTCACTTCACCTGAGAGGCTTCTTAGAGTGATAAAAGTAAAGCTTCACCCGTTATCTTCTGTTTTCAGCTGGAATGTGATCTTCGTGAGGGAGATGACTTGGTTTTGTCCCCTGCTCTATTCCTAGGATGTAGAATAGTACTTAGTGTAAAGTAGGTGCTCAACAAATACTCGATGAATAAATGAAAGGATTCAGAAACTAACTACCGGCTACATGCCTGGCACATTCCAGGTGCTTGAGAGACCACCATAAACCAGAGACCAAGGTCTTGGCCTTCATGGAACTTAACTGCGGGGAGGGAAGACCAATCAGAGACATGTAAACATAGCAGTAAATGTGATCTTTGTAATTAGTGGTAGGAGACATGGAGGAAACCATCTGAGTGATGGGGTAGAAGGAGATGGAGATGGGACAGGGTTCCCTCTCCGAGGAAATGATCCAGGAGCTGACGGAAATGATGAGAGAGAGCCAGCCAGGGAAATATCTGATGGAAGAGCTCTCCAGAGCCCTCTTCCTGTTTTGTAAATTGGACTCTTGTAATGATGCCGTCCACAGTTTATTTGCAGCTGAGGCTGCCAGTCCTCTGACATGAAGAAGCCTGCCTTGGAGGCATCTTCTTCCCAAAATAGAGAACAGCATGGGCAAGGGCCTTGGAGCAGAAAGAGGGTGGAAGCTGGAGACCCAGCAAATGTGGTCAGCCTGACGTTGGAGACGTCAAGGAGCCTGAAACAGAAGCCTTAGTCCATTGGGATTTTATTACACTGTGAGGGAGAGCTCTTGGGGTATTACAAGCAAGGGAGTAGCCTGATCAAATTTATGTTTTGAAGGGAGGGCTCTGGCTGGTGGGGTGGAAGAAAGTCCTAGAAGAGGAAGAGCAGAAACTGGGAGGCCAGCTGCGAGACTCATCTCCTCCACAGAGGTCAAGCTGGGATAGTTAGTGCCTATGAGGTTTCCTAGGCCATTTTCAGCCCCTGCAGTTACCCTAAAAGGCCCAGGCTGTCTTACAAGGCTTTGGTGAAAGCTACAGTTATCTGCCTTTTGGAAACTCTATTTGGTACTTGCGGTGAGGGACCTGCTGATATGGTTAAATGTTTCTTTTTTAGTCCTGGCAATTCTGGAAGTCACTTTTGGAAAATTAGAGAAATTTCAAAGTGTATCTAATTTGGTGGCTACGCCCTCTTCCTGTTTTGTAAATTGGACTCTTGTAATGATGCCGTCCACAGTTTATTTGCAGCTGAGGCTGCCAGTCCTCTGACATGAAGAAGCCTGCCTTGGAGGCATCTTCTTCCCAAAATAGTAAATACCATTGGCTCCGAATCGTCTCGAACTTTGCTCGTTTATGTCAGTGGCACATGGCACTTAGCAAAAACGTCCTTGTGTCTGCAATGACCATTTTTACAGGAATATTTGGCTTGCATTAGCTAAAAAAAAAAAAAAAAAAAAAAGCCTAAAAACAAAAACATATGACTACCAGTCGTGACTATGAAGCTAAAAGTTACGCTGGCTGTTTCAGCCAATGTTTTTTCTCTTCTTGTTGCCTTTGGAAAGGAAGTAAAGCATGCCACTTAAAAGACCGTGAGCCTTTGTCAGAAATTGTGGCCGGTTCCTTGAAATGCTCAACTCAATGCTAAAATTTCTCATTTTGGTGTTGGTACCCTCCTGCAAGGGCTCTTTGCATGTGGCTGAAACCCAGGGTTTCATAGATAAGCCTTTTTCATTTTTCTCATGACTTTTAGGGTGTGGCAAAAAAAAAAAAAAAAAGAAAAAACCCGAAAACCCTCTCTTTTCAATTCCAGAAATGCAGCTTCTTGTGCATTTGCACTATAAAATTAAAAAGAAAAAACTTATAGCAACGCTGCCAGGATCTCCATCCCTCTCTCCCCACCCACGTAGTCTATCCACTTTCTATATTAAACAATTTTTGATTAAATGCTTTTTTATTTTGAAATAAGTAGATTCCCATGCAGTTCTAAGGAAAAGTAGAGAGGAGTCCCTTGGATCCTTCTCGCAGCTTCCCCCAGTGGTAACATCTTGCAACAATAAAACCTTATCACAGCCTGGAAATTGACACAGATACAAGTCTAACCAACTTGCTTTCCTTTCAGCAGCTCTACCTGGTTCCTGTGTGTTCAAACAATTTCTGTATCAAACTGTACTGAAAATGTCCTAATGCAGCTGATTATTTCGAAGAGTCTACGTTGGTTAAGCAATCCTTAATTGGCATTATTTTCTAAAATGAATTGTACACTGTATTCGTGAAAAAGTCTCAGTAATACATTTGCAGAGCAAGGTGGTAGGCATCAGCTTTTGTTCAGCTCACGATAGTTTTAAGGCGGTTTATTTACAGACACTCAAGTTTATGTCCATTTGCCTTTCAGACGGCGAACAGCTTAATGTGGATTCTCTACAATTTATCCCGTAATCCCCACGTGCAACAAAACCTTCTTAAGGAAATTCAGAGTGTATTGCCTGAGAATCAGATACCACGGGCAGAGGATTTGAGGAATATGCCATATTTAAAAGCCTGTCTGAAAGAATCTATGAGGTGAGAACACATGCCCAAGCCAACATGTACATGCTGGGAAGCCATTCTCTTAAATACACAATGAGGGTCCCCACGCCCACAGACAGCACCCCTAGTTGACTCAGAAACATTTATCAAACTGCAAAAAAAAAAAGAGCCTTAGGACCATATTCTTCTACTATTATTCATTTCCTAAATCATTTGGGCAAATTCTACTAAATCTCTGGAAAGTCAGTGTCCTCTCCTTTCAATCAGTAATAATAATAGTCTAATGAATGCTATAAGCACTAATTAAGATTAGGGGCATAACTGAAGGATATGAGAAGAATTTCAGCAAGAAAAACCATATTATTATTTGATAAGACAAAGAGACATCTTTGTTCTTGAGCCTCTGGTATACAATCAATTTTCTTTTGAAAAGTCTTTCTACACACTTTCTGGAAAACAAAATGCACAACTTTGTAGCATTAGGAAAGAAATAGCTTTCACTTCAGGAAGGGCAGATAGGAGAAATCTACCACATAAGGCAAGCTTAAGGGTAACGCAGGAAACACACACTTTTGAAGTCCAGAATGAAACAGGAGAAAACCACTATTAATAGCTACTAAGCAGTTACTAGGGAGTTAACCAGCACAATCAGGAATACAAACAGGAGGTATAAATTTCAGGAAGAAAGAGACAGAACTTCTTGGTAAGCCTGGGGGGCTCAGTCGGTTAGGTGTCCTACCCTTGATTCCAGCTCAGATCATGATTTCAGGGTTGTGAGATCAAGCCCAGTGGCGGACTCAGCATTGGGTGTGGAGCCTGCTGAAGATTCTCTGCCCCTCCCCCAACAAATAAATTCATTCAATACAATAAAACTTTCTTTCTAAAAAAAAGAATTTTATGAGAGTTGCGATCATGCTCTTTTTTTGAGTATGAACTTACACACGAATTATTTATTTAACCAGTATCTGCATTCCCATTGATATTTGATGTAGATACTCGTCTGTGCTCATCTTTGCATCTTTAATTTTGTTTTTTCAGGCTTACCCCAAGTGTACCATTTACAACTCGGACTCTTGACAAGGCAATGGTTCTGGGTGAATATGCTTTACCCAAAGGAGTAAGTAGGATTGATTCAATCTGTATCTTATAGAGCTTTGAAAGACACACTTTCCAAATATTCATCAGATTTCCATAAACACTTTCTTTCGCTGGGAGAGCATTCATTTTGGAAATATGTGTATTTTAGTATAGAGCTGACATGTTGCGTTGGATGGTGTTAGGATTAATGATTTGCTAAAAAAAAAGACCTAGATTCAAGCATGGCCCTGAGTGAGTTGCATAACCTTGGTGAGCCTCAGCTTTCTCATCTGTAAATAATGGAATAATAATAATAATAATGGAACCTACTACATAGGGTTGCGTGAGAATGTGATGCTAAATTTTAAACTTCTTTACCTATTTATTACCTGGTATATTTCTAGTACTAAATACATGTCATCATATTATAAACTTGTGGGTTGCTTTTACATTTGTACGGTGATTCCTTTTGTAAATTTTGCTGTTCAAATGTTTTCTTCTAGTTATTTTACATGTTTTTGTGTTTCTGGGTGTTTTGTAGACAGTGTTGATGCTAAATACCCAGGTGTTGGGATCCAATGAAGGAAATTTTAAAGATTCAAGCCAATTTAGGCCCGAACGATGGCTTCAGGAGCAGAAAAAGATTAATCCTTTTGCACATCTTCCGTTTGGCATTGGGAAAAGAATGTGCATCGGGCGCCGACTAGCCGAGCTCCAGCTCCACTTGGCTCTCTGCTGGGTAAAACTCTTGATTTCTGCACTCGTGCTCTGTTGTTTCCACAAGGCAGGAAGCGAGGGGGTCATTCTGCCTTTTTTGTGCACGTGTGTTTTAGATCGTCCACAAATACGACATCGTGGCCACGGACAACAAGCCAGTGGAGATGTTACATCTGGGCATCCTGGTGCCCAGCCGGGAGCTCCCCATCGCTTTCCGCCCGCGGTGAGAGCCTCAGGTGAGCATCTGGGGTGCCGTGAATGACCAAACGGTGAGCTGAGCTCAGAAGCCAGCCGGACTCAGGTTTGAATCCCTGCTCATCCCTGAGCAGTTTCTTAACCTTTCTGCCTCCATTTTTTTTTTTTTTCATTTGTAAAATGGGGACCCAAATCATCTCTCTCTAGAAAGCTGATATGATACTAAATACTCAGCCTGGGTCCTGGCATCCGCCACGTGCTCAGGAAAGGCAAGATGCCATTAAGGGGTTTTGTATGTGAATATCAGCGGTGGACAAAAAGGGCCCGTGGGCAAATATTGTAGGCTTTGCAGGCCATGAGATCTGCCCCACATCCACTTAACTCTGCCTCGTAGCTTGAAAGCAGCCTTACACGATTCATCAACAAACAGGAGTGGCTGTTTTCTTTGTTTTCTATTGCTGTTATAACAAATTACTAAAACAAGTTACTTCCAAATTGCTAAAACTTGTATTAAGTAATAAATTTATTATCTTGACAGTTTTGTAGGTCAGAAATGCAACCCCGCTCTTACCAGGCTAAAATCAAGGTGTTAGCAGGGCTGTGTTCCTTTCTGGAGGTTCCAGGGAAGAATCTATTCTCTTGCTAATTAGGGATGTTGGCAGAGTTCAGTTTCTTATGGTTACAGGACTGAGATCCCTATTTTCTTGCTGGCAGCTGAGCGTTAGTCCCAGCTTCTAGAGGTCACCCGCATTCCTTGGTTCATGACCTCTTTCTCCGAATTCAAAGCTAGCCAGAGCAACCTGAGTCCCTCTCCTGGCTTCACATCTCTCCTCCTTCTGCCATTCAGGATAATCTTCCCATCTCAAGGTCCATAAACTTAATCACATCTGCAAAGTTCCTTTTGCCGTGCATTCACAGGCTCTGGAGATTAGAGCATAGACACTTTCTCAGGGCCATTATTCTGCTTACCAAGACCGTCCCAATAAAACTTTATTTATAAATACAGGTGGTCAGCTGTTTTTGACCACAGGGCTTTGGCTTACTGACCCCTGGAATGTAAGTGTATATATTTACCAGCCTGTGTTAAATATTGCTTACTTATACTTCTTTAATATATAATTGAGGTTTACTTTATTTTCCAGATTTTTTTTTTATTTTACTACGACCAAGAGCAGCAATTTTTACCCTCCTGCAAGAATGGTGCTTATGGCTTCTACATTACTGGAAAGGCAAACCTCACACCCCAGAGCATGAGACGGCACATGAAGAACAGTTAGGCCCAGGTGTTTTACTCTTTCTTCGGTACAATTGTTCTAGAAGCTGCACAGTCTAATAAGATTGCATCTGACTCAGGAGAGCACATTGAGTGTTGGGATGCAAGGCGCTCTACAGGGTAACTGCTGGCTTACTTGAACGACATCAGCACTGTCCGGGCTGACTCAGAATGACTCATAATATTGTTTTCTCTTGCATCTTCCATGATGGGACAGGGAGGCCAGGCATTCGTCAGTTAATCCGGTAAAGTCACTAGAAGTTTCTGTTCCTTCCCTACAAAATCCACTGCTTGGTTCTTTACTTCTCAAAAGTGAGCTTACATTTCACAATGAAACACCTAGGGTACGCTAGCCGAATTGTCTGGGGCTTGGGGTAATATTGACAATCCATTTACTGTAACTCTGTTTAATGTGATATTTGGGGAAATACTTGTTTATAACATAAGCCAAGCTAAATGTTAAAGTTATTGGGTCTCTGTGAAACCATATTTTTCCTGTTTTGAAATTGCAGCATTATTGGGAAATTAGAGAACATCTCTATTTTAAGAAGCACTTTGATGAGGTCAGAACCTCTTAACCAAGAATGCCTTAATGATTCACTGGGGCATCGTTTTGTCAAATAAGTCTGAAATTCTTTATTTAGCTAATGGATTTTCTCTATGGCATTAAGAAGTAGATCCGCAGTTTTTCAATTGTGTATGTATGCGAGTGTGTCTATCGTAATGACAATTTGCTTAAGTCATTTTAAAAAATATATATGGTATTTGATTTAGGATCTATGGTTTAGAACAATGTTCTAAAGCCCAGTTACAGTTTAAAAATAGTCAGGGACTTCCCATGTTTTGCTTTCCCGTCTATAGAATAGAACAGCAATAATGTGTGCATACATTATAGATTAACTAATATAAACCATGTTCTGTGATCTGAATTCCTTGACAAAATACAGTTTCATAATGGAAAATGCATAGAGATTTATGCAGTACTTAAAACTTTGTAAAAAAATATGTTTACATACAGTTTACTTTTACATATGTTTACTACTACTTTACCTAAAAACATACTATATATTTCTGTATATTTGATAAAGACTTCCCTTTTTAGGTTATATTTTTAGAATTTTTCCAAAGTATACATTTATGTCATTCTATTTCAATGAATATGTACATATCACTAAAATAGGTTCATGCTCGCTCCCTACTGTGAAATTATTTTTAGAATTATAAATCTACATGTGTTGTCAGATCTCATTTATATATCTTCTTAGAATTCCCTGAAAATAAAAGTTTTAAAATATTCGAGAACTGTTTCTTCTTCATTGCATTTGTTACCTCAAAATTTAAAATTTTAAACTCCATCTTACTAGAAAATTTTCTCATGTAGCCATTTTAAAAAGCCCCATATCATGAAATCTACTCTGACAAAAAGCTGGACTTCCCTAACAGTTTTGCAGAAAGATGATCATTTGAGTGGTCAACTAATTTTCCTTTTTTTTTTTTTGCTGCTTCAGTATTTTCCAAGCCCATTCAGTTCTATCTGAACTACCACCTCCCTCCAGAAGAGCCCAGAAACCCAGCTGATCTCCAATCTGTTCTTTGTACATTGGCCATTTTGGCCTTCTCAAAACCCAAACCTGATAGTCTCATCCTTGCTTCTCTGGTGTCCCATTGCTTTTATGTAAAGATCCAATTTCTTAAGCCAGACGTCAGTGTCCTGGAAAAGATGGCGCCAACGAACCACGGGCCCAGCCGTCATCACCCACACCCAGATGCCTGCGGAACCCGCCATGGTGGCTTCTGCCAGTTCCTTTGATTCCTTCAACACTATCGGCCCACAAGGTTCTGCACCTACGGTCCCTCCTCCTACCATCTTCCCTTCTGGCACATTCTTTCTTTACCTGCTCTTCTCCTACACACAGTCAGAGCCCAGCTCCAGCTTCATGGAGGAAGTCTTCCTTGATGACTGAGAGGCCCCCAGAGCCTGGCCCTGGCATCAGGATTCATCAAGGAAGTGATTCCTGAGGTGACTGTGTGGGACTGAGGGCAGCAGCGTAGGGAGGTGTGATCTGGAGAGCGCCCCAGCCTCAGCCTGATCCCCTGGGGAGCTCTGGGCACATCTTACAGCAGAGTTGGTTTGCTCTCCTTGTGACAACCCTCCTCAGGCTGCCCCTTGAGGATGCACTCTCCCAGTGACCTCTAGCTCTTAGTGATGTCCACACAGAAAGGCTTACAGAAGCCCAGATTCATATTGTTGACAGGACTCACGGCAAGTCATAAAACCTCTTCTCTGAGGCCTGGTGGATCGGGTGGAGTATGGTGCTTGTCACAGGGTAAAGGTAACTCAGATCTATTACGATTGTCACCAATAACACATGCCATTCCGTGCCTGTAGCCCTTATCATATATCTTCTGCAGTCCCTGCTCTGTCTCCCCTGAGGCCAACTCACTCCTTCAACTTGAGCAAAAGTCTAATGGACGTTTATAAGAAACTAGCTCACAATGATACATGGAGAAGGCAGTCCCCTCACTTTGTGATAATTTTTTGAGAGTGGGAGGGAAGAAAAGACAGAAGGCAAAGATGGGGAGGAAAGAAGGAGAGAATCGAGAGATCGAGAGACTTCCTCGATGTTTGTGGCGAAGATTCCACGCACTGGCATTGTTCCCAGGAAGAGCAGCAGATTATTTATGGAGTAACTACTCCGGCCGTGGAGGGAACGCTAGCTGTGTGGATGGGTAAGAGACGACACTTTGTCTTTATGATGTAGCTCGCAGATGGTTTCAGGATGTGAAGGGAACTCTAGGCAATTTGGGCATGGCTTGCTCGCTCTGAGAACCCAGATCTCCAATGTGCCCTCCCTCTAATGAAACGCCTCTGAGTTTCAGGTCCTGTAAACTCCACATCGGTGTAGTAGGAAAAATATGGCCTTACGGTTATCAGTCTCACTTGGGTTTCCATCCTAGAGGAGCCATCTCCTAGCTGTGGGACTTGGGTCATTTACTTAACCTCCCTGAGCCTTAGCCATTCAATGGAGGCGAACATACCTCATGCAGAAGTGTTCTTATAAGGGTTAGAAAATTTGACATGCGCCTAGCTCAGGTCTCGGCACACAGCAGGAGCAGTGTCCGAAGTCATCTTTCTGGATCAAAGGGGCACACATGAAGCAGCTTCCCTGACATGTTCTGGACATGTCCAGCATGTCCAGTGAAACGTTCTGGACCCAGTTGGGAAAAATGGGACACAATAACGACATTGAGAAATTCAATCGGTTCTGCCTCCTTATAGAGGAGAACTTAGGGCACTGGGAGTGGAAGGAATTAGTATTATGGTTTTTATTTCTGTTCAGGGTTTTCAGGAGACTAATGGAGAATTACCATGGCAATAAAAAAATACCATTTATTCCATCAGACTAATAGTCTAACCATGGGAGCTTTCGTGCTCAATACTGGAAACGACAAACCCATAGATCACATTTGATACATTCCATTTGGTCCACACATGGCTGCCAAGAACCGATTATTCTAATTCCATCGATCTTTCTACTTGTATTAATTGGCATTCTATCAGGAAGAATTTTTATTTGTTTGTGTCAAGCTTTTATTTAAATTCCAGTTCATTTACATAAAGAAGAATTTTTTCTTCTTAATTTGTTTATGTGAGTGTGAGCTTGCAAATTTTTTAAATAAGTTATAATTTTTCACTATCATTATTTATTTTGATGTTCAAATTGTCTCAGATTTTGCTGGTGGGAGTCTTTTCAGGTAGGTTCCCCTGTGTGTGTGTGTGTGTGTGTGTGTGTGTTTGTGTGTGTGTGTGTGTGTGTGTAGAGAGAGGGACAGAGAGACAGGAAAAAACAAAGCAGAAGTAGTAAAACAATAATGCTTGAGGGATCTGGGTGAAAGGTATATGGAAATTCTTTGTACTGCTCTTATACATTTGAAATTATGACAAAATAAAAAGTTGAGGGGCGCCTGGCTGGCTCAGTCAGTTAAGCGTCTGCCTCTGGCTCAGGTCATGATCCCAGGGTGCTGAGATCGAGCCCCGTGTCGGGCTCCCTGATCAGCACGGAGCCTGCTTCTCCCTCTCCCTCCCTGCTCATGCTCTCTCTCTCTCTCATTCTATCTCAAATAAATAAATAAAATCTTAAAAAATAAATAAAATAAGTAAATAAAAAGTTTAAAAACCTGAGAGACTGTTGAGTGCGTGGTTCAGAACCGAGCACCTGAAGCAGGTTGATTGGTTCAGATCCCAGACCCTCCACCTTCCAGCTCTGTAATATTTAGGCAAGTTATTTTGACCTCTTTGTGCTTTAATTTTCTCATCTATAAAACAAGGGCAATGATCATAGTGTACCTCACAGAGCTGCTGAGAGAAACATGGAAACCATGCATTAAAACTCTTAGAAGATGTCCGGCACCTTCTGAGTCCTCGATAAACAGGAGTGTTTTGATATGCACCAACGGGGGCGCCTGGGTGGCTCAGTTGGTTAGGTGACTGACTCTTTTTTTTTTTTTTAAAGATTTTATTTATTTATTCGACAGAGATAGAGACAGCCAGCGAGAGAGGGAACACAAGCAGGGGGAGTGGGAGAGGAAGAAGCAGGCTCATAGCGGAGGAGCCTGATGTGGGGCTCGATCCCATAACGCTAGGATCACGCCCTGAGCCGAAGGCAAACGCTTAACCGCTGTGCCACCCAGGCGCCCCAGGTGACTGACTCTTGATTCCTGCTCAGGTCTTGATCCTCAGGGTTGTGGGATCGAACCTCACAGCAGGCTCTGTGTTCAGGGCAGAGTCTACTTGGGATTCTCTCTCCCTCTGCCCCTCCCCTTGCCCCCGCTCATTCTTGAGTGCTGTCTCTCTCTCTCAAATAAATAACTCTGTAAAAAAAAAGAAAGAAAGAAAAAGAAAGAAAAGAAAAAAGAAAAAGGAAAAAAAAGCATCAACAATGGCCCATTGGGAGATTTGACCTACGAGTTTGGATGTCTAGCTTCCCTGGACACCCAGGAGGCCTGGTCCGCAGGACCTACAATGGCACAAGGCAGTCAGCAGAATGGCTCCTCGCCCAGAGGCAGGGCGTGCGCCTCGGTCCCCACCACTCCCCCCACCCAGCCTGCGCCCTAACCTAGCACCTGCCACGCCTCATTTCTGAAGTTCATTTTGCACGTCTTAGGAATCGCCTGCATTTTCTGCTTGGTCTTTAGGGAATTTCATTGGATTTCACCGAAATCATAAAGCCCAAACTCCTGATTACAACAACCAACTAAAATTTACTGAGCATATCCTTAGGCCCTTTCCTGTACCTTATTCTTCCCGGACGCCTTGCCGAGAAGCCGGAAATCTTCCTATTTTTTAAATAGGCTTGCAGAAGTCAAAGAGCTTGCTCAGGAAAGTACAGTAAGCAGGAAACAGACTCCAGACCCTGATCCCTCTGACTCCATGGCCCTTACTCATTCCCCCATACTTTGTGATGCTCAGAGAACCTGTAAATGGGTCAGTCAAATTAATCTATCAGCAAGTATTTAGTATAAACCTGTTGAACTACATTGGTTGAGAGCCAAGGCTCCGTTTATGGTTCAATCTAATTTGTTGAACTTCCCTTAATCTCTTGGATTGGACGTTGATCCAAATGACATAATCACTTATTGCCGTCCATGATTGTTCTGTCCTGCAGAATCTCCCTTTATCAGCAACAAAATATTTGTGGAACTCTTAATCATCAGGACGCCTTGCACCTGGGGCCTTCCAAGTAGCATCAACTCCCAAGCACCGATGCCTTGGAATTAACTCGAAGGTTGCACGGTGGACACTTTTCCTCCAGATTTGTTTTTGCTTTAGTGAAAGGGGGTGTGAGATATTTTCTGCACACGTGGAGCAGAAAGGTGAGCCGAGGAGTGGAAAGAAAGTCTGGCAGTCAGAATTAATAGTGAGCCAAGACTTGACAGCACCAACTTGAATGATGAACCCCTGTCGTTGTTCTTCATTTCCATTGCTTTTTTTTTAAATAAGGACATTTCCTCCCTCGGTTCGTTCTCCTTCAGTTATGGCCTCGCTTCGGCAGCGCAGATATGAAATCTCCTTCAGCTGTAATTTGCCTAGACCTCTTGACACCAAGGGACATCCGTTGGAGGCCAGTAGATGTCCCCTGGGGAGTGCCAACACCAACTGTTTGGTGGTGGCTGCCTGAAATACCATATTGAGAAGGATTCTAAAGTGGAGTCCAGGGACAGCAGGAGGAGAATTGTAATTAGTTCACAGAGATTCACGCCCTGTGCTACGTATTTATGTATCCCATATACAATAAGTTCTGGATACCAAGCCTGCAGATATGTACTAAGAACAGCTATCCTTTATTAAGTACTATCTCTTTATTGGCCCTGTACTAAGTGCATGCCATTGACCTTTTCCCCTGGTGCTATTATGAAGGGTGCACATTGACCCCTCACAAGTTATGCAGGATGAAATTTGGAGGTATGCAGACAGCTACTTTTCATTACCGATAATGTGTATGTTTATAATTATTTTCTGGTAATACTAGTTCTTTTTAAATTTCTAGTAGTATTTTAAATTTGCTTTTTAAATGAGTTGGCTTGAATTCTAAAGAGGAGATGATGACAGTAAATGCTCTTTCATGAGGCATACGGATCAGGCAACAATCACGAAAATGGCGTAAGAGTAGCTGGAAATTAGGAATTGCTGAAAGTTGATAAGCCTGCGATGAAGAGGTGAGTAGACTTTTCGTTTTACGGTTGAGGAAGCTGAGGTTTGGGGGTTACTGAGGCTCAAGGTCCACAGAACTAGAGTGCAATGGGGCCGGGATTTGAACGCAGGAAATTGGACTGTGGAGGTCAGAAACTTAGGTGGCCCATGGCTTCCTCACCTCCTGGTAATCACATCTTCGTGACATAGGGGCAAGTCCTGTAACTTGCTTCTAACCAATGGGATGTGTCAACGGTGACAAGATGTCACTCCCCTGATTGTGTTACAGACTATGGCATATTCTGTCATCCCAGGAGACTGTCTCCTTCATTGGTTTCGAAGAGTAAGCAGCAATGTTGGAAGGCCCACACAGCCAAGAACTGAGGGCAGCCTCCTATTAAAAAGGAACGTCCAAAAAGGACCTTAATAAGTTCTAAATTTATCAACAGAACCAGCACCATGCATTAATTATCCAACAAATGTCTGTTAAATCCTTATCTACTGAATTGCATACTTGTTAAGGATAATGGGATTCTGTTCTCATATTGACAAGAGCTGTTCCTCATTTCCACCTTGCAATTCTGTTCTCCACAGTGTAATTCACATAGGGACAAGCTCATGCCACCTTTCAAGCTTGACTTTATTAGTTCTGTTTTAATACCGGCATCGCAGGAAATTGTCTGAGATCATTGTTCGCAGATAATTTCCATGTAGGAAAGCCCCACATATGAGTTATCTCACTCTTCACTGGAAATAAATAAATTAAAGCAAGGAAGAAAACATGAGAAAATGAGTAAGAAGTGAAGCACTGTTGTTTCTGAGACATCGCTGAAATGGATTCTGGTTTTCATTCAATAACAGAAGCAGATCATTAGTTCAAACAAGCAACTAACATCATAAGGCCACAAAGATTACTTCACGCTGCCTCATGGGGTTATGGTGTTGGCTAAATCGAGCTATAGAAACAGCAGAAGAGACAAATACGTTACTGTTGTGTTCTTAGTGAGATTTCTGAGACTAATTCCATTTTTTTTACTTTAGAGTTTCCGGAGTAAGGTGCTGAGTCAGACTTTGGATGACCATTAAATACACTTGCCAAATCTTTCCAAAGTTCATGAGCAAGTGATCTGGAAAAAAATTCATATTAAGTCTTCAAAAGTGGACAAGTGCCGGAAGAACTTAAAATAGTTAACTCATCAACTTGCCCAGAATGAACTTGGGATAAGCTTGTCTTGCATGTTCCTTGTTGGGACCAGAAGGAAAAAAAAAAAATCAGAAAACAACTTCAGTTGAGGGAAGGACGAATCCATTGTATATGTCAATATCAAACTTTTTAGGTAATGAATGACTATGGCAGTTACTCATATTTTGGCTGATCTGATGAAATCACATTTTATCCCGTAATTTCTAAGTGACTGACCAGGAAATCTTGGAAGTTCACTAAGTGACACTCCTCTTCTAAAATGAACTGCGTAACTTGCCTTCTTCTGCCTTTTTTCCAGAAAAGCTTTCTATTATCGGTACCTTACAAGTTTCTTGTAAAACTCACCTATAAAACTATACAGGCGTGGACAGGACTGGCTACATAATTGGCAGGGTCCAATAGACAATGAAAATGAGGAGCTCCTTGTAAAAAAACAAAACAAAACAAAACAATTAAGAATTTCAAGATAGCAGCTTGCAGAGCATTAAAGCAAGCACAGGGCCACTGTAAGCAGGGGACCCCGTGCACCTGCCGGGCTAAGGGCCCACCCACGCGAGGCCAGCCCTGATGTGGGCACAGAGACATTAATTCCTTTAACGGTTACTGCTTTATTCAGATTTTCTTTTTTTTTTGCAAGGGGAGGGGGTCAGTTTAAGGAATTTAAACCCTGGTTTTGGTGAGTGATCAAAGTTGCCCAGGAAGTAGCAGGAAAAGGAAATTGGGAAATCACCAAGTGACTTCCATCGAGGCTGCTTACAAATTACATGATTCTAATCCCATCTTGGAGACCACTGCCACTGTCGTCTACATAGAAGCTAATAATATCTTTTATTAAAGTGCTTCTTATGTGCCAAGAAGATACTCTGTACTCCACATACATTATTTCGTGTTAAACATACAGCAATAAGTCATTGCTGACACTAACCTCAGGACACAGATGAATACACACTTGAACTTAGCCACAAGGCCAAGAAGCAATAGGATAGAAATAATAAACAGATTTGGATAAATGAAGAAACTTGTCCACAGTCATCTGCAGATCTGAATGGATCTGGTATTTGATTGACTTTGGTTGCCCAAAGTCTTAAGAACTATGTTTTATCACTTCATTTTAGATGATTTTTTTGAAACAGAATTATCCAGAGCAACCAAGTGGATCAGGGTTTCTCAGCCTCATCATTAGTGACATTTACAGCTAAATAACTCTGTCATGGGGGTGCTGCCCCATGCATTGTGGGACATTTGGTAGCATCTCTGGTCCCTACCTACTGGATGCCAACAGCACCTTCTCTCAGTTGTGACTAAAAGATGTCACAAGACATTGTTAAATGTCTCCTGTGGGGGTGGGGTGGTCGTGGTGAAACTTCCCTGGCTGAGAACTCTGCTCTAGATTTCTCTCTCACTAGATTTTTAAAAAAATTTTTATTTATTGGGGGGCGCCTGGGTAGCGCAGTCATTAAGTGTCTGCCTTCGGCTCAGGGCGTGATCCCGGCGTTCCGGGATCGAGTCCCACATCGGGCTCCTCCGCTGGGAGCCTGCTTCTTCCTCTCCCACTCCTCTGCTGTGTTCTCTTTCTCGCTGGCTGTCTCTCTGTCACATAAATAAATAAAATCTTTAAAAATATATATATATTATTTATTGGGGGGGTGGGTGGCGCAGAGGGAGAGAGAGACAGAATCTCAAGCAGACTCCCCGCTGAGCACGGAGGCCAACGCAGGACTCGATCTCACGACCCAACCCTGAGATCATGACCTGAGCTGAAATCAAGAGTCGGATGGTCAGCGGACTGAGCCTCTGGCGACCCTCTTACTAGAATTTTTCTCAAGAGACTATTTTAGTGCAAAATTTCAAGAGTTAGTCGTAAATTCCACTCATTAGAATGAGAATTTAAAAAGGAGCATGCATTCATTCCACAAACATTTATTGTTTCCCTAGGGACCTGTACACACAACTTTAAAAATACCTGCATTGGCAGCATGAACTTTCCAAGATATGTAGGAATGAGGTATTGGTTGTTGGAGATTACAATCTGCACTATGGATTAGCAATGGAACAAAAAATTAGCTTGTTGGGCCAGACGAGGCTGACCAGTGGGTGACCCAGAGGAGTAAGTGAGTTAATGTAACAAAGGGTGCAGTGGACAGAATGCATTCCATTTACCCCATTCAGAAGGAATTTCACTTGCCTTTGAAGAAAGTTTAGGGAATGCATACATTTCCATGCCGGTGTTGAAATTGCGTTGGGAATCTATTCATTACTAACATATTTACCTCGCAATACAAACAGTTCCCATGGATCTTGTATCAGCCCTCAGAAAGTCAACTGAGAAAAATGACTTGTAATCATGATATTATTGCTCAAACCATGTTGTTGGTAATTCAGTTCTAGGCAGTGGCTTTGGGAAACACGTTCGTCTCAACAAGTTAATGCATTTTTATCTATTATTGAATAATTAGGCTGCTAATTAACTGGGTACAATTGTTTTATGGGAAAAAAATTGGATTTTGTTTCTCCCCTCCTGCTTACCACTAATGCTGATCATTTGAATATACAAATGGTAATCCCTCAAGCTTCTAGCAATTTCTGGCAACTTGTAAAAACTTAAGCCATCGAACAAAATCATAAGAGCTATGTGCTCAGTCTGGCTGTTGACCTCATCTTCGAACACTATGACAGCTGGGGTTTGCTCTTATCTACTTTGCCAGAACCTTGCCTAGTATCTGGTATACAGTAAGTGCTCAAAACCTTAATCGAAAAAAATGAATGCTCTTTAAAAGCTCATTAGCTTCATTTCCTAGAAGACTCACCAAAAAATGTAATTTGGGAACGAATATGAAATCCTGTTTCTTATCCTCTGCCACGTTCCAAATGATCTTTTAACACCTTTTGTTATAAATACCTGAATCGTCAGCTCATTCTTTGACTTTGAGTGTTGATTAGATTTTTGCATTGGGGTTGAACTTAGATGCTCCTGTTGTGCGGACCCAATGCTTGACTCACAGCACAGCTGAGCATGAATGGAGACACTACCAGATTTGACCATATCGAGGGGAATTTTTTTATTACACAGTTGAGCTGCTGACATCCTGAATGTGCATTCCCAGGGCTCATCAAGGGCACCAAACTTACTATCCCTCCAATCCAAACCGATTGCATGCTTGGCTTCCCAGACATGTTACCAAACTTTATGAAAGACTTCAAAAAGTAGCTGCATTCTGTAGTCATAAAAAAGAGAATAGAGCCAGGGCAGTGGTAGAGAGCATACACGGAGAATGTGTGCACCAGGCATTCTGGCCGTGTGCTAGAAGCGTTGTCTTGCTTTCATCTTCCTATCGATCATGAGCTGTGAGGTAGGATTATCTCCACTGAGGAGGGGACAGAAGCTTGGAGAGGTTAAGAAATGTGCCTCAGATCACAGAGCTAATAAGTGGTAGATTTGGTTTCTGAACCTAGTATTCTTTATGACTTCAGAACACAGGTTCACAACCACCATGATTTATGTCCCCAAAGGAGGATCTGAAAAAAAAATAATAATAATGCATCAAAATAGTAGCTACCACATAAGTTTGATTTCATATTTAAAAGGCATGGGAAGCCTTTCACTGTGTGCTCTCTTGGGTCACTCTCTGTGAGGACATTGGCCACCATGTCATGAGGACACTCAAGAAGTCCCATGCAGACGTCCATGTGACAGGAAACTAAGGCCTCTTGCCAACATCCAGGACCAACTTACCGGGCACATGAGTGAGTCATCTTGGAAGTAGATCCCACCTCCCCAGTCAAGCCCTCAGATAACTACAGTGCTGGCTGACATCTTGATGACAATCTCATGAGAGACCCTCAGGAGGAACTGCCCAAGTGAGCCACCCTGGATCCTTGATCTACAAACACCGTAAGATTAAAAAAAAAAAAAAATCCTCCCATTTTAATCCACTATTTTTTGTGTGTGTGAAATTTGTTATGCGGCAATAGATAACTAATACAAAGGGGGAAAATGTTTTCAAAGGAACGATCGTAATGATGAACCACGGAAGCTAAGATGGATAAGCAGGGAAATGAAGACATGTAGGGCATGCAAAAACAATGGATGGGTATATACTTGTAGTAACATCCCAGCTCCTCATTAAGGTCAAGATAACCCGGCCCCCGATGCACTCTGAGGTAATCTCCCTCACCCTCTAGCTCACTAGGATAGCCACTCACTGACCCGTCGGTGCTGTTGTTATCATTCCTTCAGGGAACCAACTTCATTCCTGCCTGACAACTTTTTGCAATGACAACTCCTTTACCCAGGACACTCTTCTTCCAGATCATTACATGGCTGGCTCCTTCTCATTCTTTATGTCTCCATATAAAAATCAGTTATTCAGAGAGAACCACTTCATCTAATGCTGTCATACCCCCACTCCTCCTGAGCCACTCTATAACATCAACTTTCTTCAGGTCCTTCAGATTTCTTAGCGCTAAGGTGTGTCTTTGCTTGCTTGTTTACTTATTTATTTCTTCAGCAAGAATATAAAAGAAGAGGGACTTTATCTGTCTTGCTCACTGCTGTGTTCCCCAGCAGCTTGAATAGTACCTTGGCCGTAGCAGGATTATAATACGGTACGGAATGGATGGATGGATAAAAAGAGGCAGTCAAGAGAAGAGCTTGAATCCTGGCTTAGACACACAGCACAAAGTATGGACGATCCGGAAGCACAATTAAACAATAACTGAGAATACTGAGAGGAGCAATGGAAAAGCTGGACAAAGACCGCCTTTGGCCTCGCAGGATTCTAAACCACTATTCGTGACTCAACCCTGGTAAGGAAGCCAAGCACAGTGAAACCAGATTCTGGCTTCTGAGTGGAAATGGCACGTTAGCCACATTAGCGAGGGTGCAGATGTGTCAGGGAAGAGATAGGAGGAATCGCGCATGTGTGGTTGACCCTCCGTCTCTACACCGCAGCTCATCCTATCTCGGGAAGCTTCTGAAGCGTCCACGGTCATCATGACTTCTTTGGTGTTCTGAACATGGCCACACAGTGATGTTAGTGTTATCTGGAAAGCCATTCCTCCAATTTCATAGAACACATTGCGGCTTCAAAGAAAATTCCACCAAAACATGGGTGATCTTGTGTTCATTCGCTACCACACACTGTTTGACGTCCCACCCTAATTGGACACCCTGAACCTGATATTAACACATTATTGGCAACTAGAGCCCTGGTAGTCTCGCCCCAATTATGAAATTACAAGCTGTTGACACATCACATGTGGGCACTTTTAATCATTAAAGACAAACCCGGGAATAGTTGAGATTTAATGCCCAACTGCAGTGTTGCTCAATGTCTACAATTGGGCAACTTGACTTCAAAGGGTGTGAAATCCAATTCCTTGTCTTCATGAATCACTCCCCCCTCACAGTAGACCTCAGCACACTGTAGGACCGTTAAACAGAGGCTTCATATCTGAACCCAGAAAATAAATTCCTGTTTTGGAAGGGAAACAGTTTTCTCTTATTCTGATGAAACTCATGAGTTTGTGTTTTGAAAACAGTTACCAGAACAATAACGAAATCATCCTCATATTTGGGAACTAGGATGATTAATAACCAATAATTCTGAATAGGAGGCTGATTTGTGCGGCACCTTTATCAGCCCACAGGCATCGTGTGGAACCACCGAAGTGGCTTCATTTCACTGACGTCTGAAACACAGCCTTGGGATGGGTCCCAAGGGTCACTAGAGGAGCACAGCCAATGCTCAGCATAGAAATGGAAAACAGTGAACACAAAAATGTTGTGTAAGGCATTGAGGAAATAGCAACAATCTTCTTCTGGGAAAAGATTTACAATGTTTATGATGGGTTTTTTTTCCCTTTCTTTCTTTTGAGGATTTTCTATTCTCTTGCTCCACGGTGTAAGGAGTCCTCACTTATCTGAAAGAACGCTACTGAAAGTCTTGGTTCCCTTTGATAATCAAGACCAATGCTCATATCCTGAAGGAGAATTCTTGAGCAATGTTTTGGCTTCAAAATTGGAACCGTGCTACTGAATCCTTCTGCTCCACTGGCAAAAAGAGTTTATAAAAGAGATTCTTGGTGGTTTTCAATGGAAGTTTGGATCTTCATTAGGTTGAGAAAAGCTCCAGGAATAGGAGAGATGCTGAGCAGAAGAAGAGAGAGAGAGCAGGACAGAAGATGAAGAATAGAAAAATAGAGAAGAAAATGAAGAGTAGGAGATGCTAAGCAGGGAGGAGACTCACTGGGTGGAAGCAAGACAAAGTCAAAGAAGTTCATGTGCCGATGGGCGTGAGTCCTTTGTTGGTGAGAAGCCACGCAGCTATGGCGGGGGCAAAGGGTTTTGAGAAAGGATGCCCAAGGTGGAGGAGCCCCTCTGGGTCACATCGCCCTTATCCGTGTGTTGGCTCCCCACCCAGATCCATCTTTGCCCTCCTCTATTCCTGAGAGTCTGACCTCCATCTTACGCACCACTTGGACTCCAGATCCTTTGCCAGCGGCTGCATTTGGTTTAGCCCCTGGGAGACAGCCAAGAGCGGATATCAGAGAATGGGAAGTGAGAGAGGTCAGAGGATGGCTTCTATCACCGCTCTGACATCATGTCCGGCACTGGCTTCATCCCACCGGAAGACAGCTCCTTCCAGATGGACTCTCCTCCCCTTATTCAACTCTCACTGGGCACCTGCAAGAAATATTTCCTCTACTTACCCCTTCAGGCTATAACCCTAGACCTCAGCACAGGTGGGGTTTCAAAACAGTATCTCAAATGAATGGAAGAAATGAAAGAAACAAATGTTCGTTTCTGATAACCAGCAGGAGTACATCCCATCAGATACTCTTAATGTGAACACATTCCCCACGGGGTGGGGTGGGGGGGAGAATTATTGCCCTTTTCCTACAGTGGCACGTAAATGACATCATCATTTACAGACTAGGGCCATGCCAGCAAGCTAATTCCTTTGTTTTTAAAGTAAAGATAAAGCATTCTTCTAGACAAAAGAACGTCAATCCCTAATACCATATCTAGAAATGACCTCTGAGAAAAAAATAAATGATTTTTGATGAGGAAAAAAAACCACTTAGTAATGCAGCGAAGGAATGAGATAGAACCCCAACTTTAAAAGGGTCGACTAGATGCACTATTCCTTGAAGCGTACGTGGAACCCTAGGGCCCTCCTTTGAACCACATTTACAGCCCAACATGCTAACCCACTGCTCAAGCCAAGAAAAGAAGCAATGTAGGAGAAACCAAAAGACTTGAATTCCCCTGCTGAGCATTTTATCGCCAATGTACATAAACCAAGGCTCTTTAGGCTTCCCTGTGAGATACTTTGTCCCACACGTTGTGGCCCATGGCCAGTTACAAGCCCCCTGAGTTCAATTATGGCCCAAGAAGAATCACTATCCCCCGGGGATGTGATAAAATTATTGGGTGAACTCATTAGGAACTCTGCACACAGGAGGAAAAAAAAAAAGACAAAATGAGGAAAACAATGTCCTCTTGGGGACAGGGCCAACATTCTTTCTTATGAGCACTTTATCACAAGATAGATATATTACCTGCTTTCCCATCATACTGGATTTGAATGCTGGGGTTCACAGCATCCAGACTGAGGAATAGTTTATGATTCCAGGCTGGTAATTTTGAGGAAGACTAATAAAAATAACCCAATAAAAATGGCCAATTAGCCAAAAATAAGTGGTAGGAGAGAATGCAGGAGAAATGTGAAGGGAAATAAAGTAACTACTTTGGGAAATCATTTTGTAAAGACCAAACATGCCTCTCTGCATTGAAGACTTCGTGGTGTCAGGCAGAAGAAGCATCCAAAGCCTTGCAAAGATTCTGATTTGACAATAATAATATTTCTCTTGAAGAAAAGACTAACGATAGACTGCCGTACACAGGAATCTTTGAGGCGTACTTGCCAAAGCCAGGCATCATCTGTAATAACTGAGACTGTGGGGGTAATGTCATGGCGTCTTACGCTGTGTTTTTAAACACAGGTTGGGATAATTACAGAATATTATGTGAGTGCCCCCAAAACACCTCAAGTAAGGAATGCACTGAATCTAGAACCAACTCCTCCAAGGAAATCCATATAAGTTCGTCGTGTCTGGTGCCCAGAACATCAAGATTCCTTTGCCCCTTTCCTTCTCTCTCTCTCCTTCAGCACACCTGGGCCAAGTCTGTAATACTCGTGTGGGGAGAGGAATTCATTCTTGACCCAAAGATGGTCAGTCTGCAAGATGAGAACTATGAGATGAACATCTCTGAATTGCTTCATTCCCCTCAGCTACCAGCTTTGTAAACAACCACAGATGAGGTAGCCCTTTCCCAAATGCACCCCAGAACACTCACCTCCGTGACCTTCTGCTAACTTCCT
This sequence comes from Ursus americanus, assembly GCF_024610735.1. Lineage (NCBI taxonomy): Eukaryota > Metazoa > Chordata > Mammalia > Carnivora > Ursidae > Ursus > Ursus americanus. Next base: position 8,113,447 of record NC_142148.1, read on the forward strand.
TTCAGTTGGGTGCCATTTTGAAGCCGTTTTCCTTTCCTTTCTCCTCTGAGTATTCTTTGACTTTCCGGCAGATATTGGCAATAATTAAAACCCATGCATCTGTTTTCGGTGGCATAGGACCTAGAAGACGCTGGTTTGAACTCTCGCTGCTCTTACCTCTCCCTTCTCCAAGTGTTGGAGTCTTTCCAAAACCCCATGCTGCCAAAGACAAAACACATTTTTCACCTTGCTAAAATAAAATGTGAACTTGTTTCCTCAAACTAAAGATGTGCGAGCCACGGATAGTTAAAGCTTAGCTTGACCCAGCAGCAAATTTTTTTAAATTGCATTCACAAATATTCTCTTTTTCCTTGATCCCACTTACCAGACTGCATATTTATGAAAGAGAAAATAACCAAAATCACCAGTAATACACTTAGGCACCATGAATACGGAGTAGAGCGCATTAAAACGTTAATTAAGAGGACTAAGTCAACAAGAACCTAAGGAGTATTCTATTTCTGAAAACTGGCACTTAAAAAAAAAAAAGGAAGTGAAAGCTCTCAGAAGGAGTTATTTTCATTATGTCCATTTTACAGATGAGGAAACCAAGGTACAGGCAGGAGTAACCTTCCCAAAGTTAAGTGACAGAGTTGGGCTCAAACCCCGGCAGATTGTTAACACAAACCCTGGCCACACACATAACGACTACACTATAATGCCTTACTCCAGAAAAGTGGTAAATAAGAGAATTTATTGAGAATTTACTATGTACCTGGCAATAGGTATAATATAGGAAGCAAAAACAGGCACAGTTCCTGCTGCCATGAAGCTCCCAGTCTGGTTGGGGATGGGGCCAAAATGGGGGAGAGAAGGATATTCCATCAGACATTACCTAACAGGGGGTGGCGTACAGAGCTTCGAGGGTCTTGCTTGGTAGTGTGGTTCTAATCATGGGTGAGGGTCTTTGGTCATTGAGAACTACTTCTACAGAGACCCTCTGATATGTTGACTTTCTTGGAGGATGACATATCTAAGAGCATTTGATTTGCTCAAATTTAAATTATTTAAAGCACAGACTCCTCTTAGTTCAAAACGTCTCTTTCATGAAGGACCTCAATGCACACTTGGACCTCCTTTCCATGTCTCCTGCCCCTTTGGGGATGGGGATGGGGGTTATTCTGTTATTCCCTCTCTTCACAAGTCAAAGACAGCATGGCGTCCAATCAGCCAGTCCCAGGATGACACCATCTAAATTTGTCAAGTCTATAAAATCAAGTCTATAAACTGAAAACCTTGGGCATCGTCTAGCCTTAGAGGAACTTCAGAAATGAGTTTAGTTATTGATGAGGCCATAAAACCTATATTCCCCTGAAGGTCATTCATCTCAGCTACATTAGAACTGTTTGAATTAGGGTCAAGTTTCCACAGGGTCTCGGTTGGGCCTTGAAAATGAAAAGAATTGTGTGAAGAAGAAACATCAAAATCTCATGCAATCGATATCTAGCCAAATATGTACCAAACATAAAACCACGTTGATAATCAACTGTAAATTAGACTCACGTGTATACGGGTGCACAAACATGTGTGTGTATGTAGAATAACATGAGACTTAGTGTGGGATGTGGTTGAGGTTGAATCTGTCATGGGATGCCGTAGGACAATCCAGATTTATGAGAAAACAGAATTTGTGAAAAATCGGGGGGTCGAAGACTGAACTGCCTTTTGGATTAGCCTTCCAATGAGCAACCCTTTCTATTTGCTACTGGTCTGATTTTTAAAATAGTTCTTTTAATTAATTGTCTAAATCGAGTGGCCCATGTTTGGTGGCAGTGGTCCCCTCGAATTCATGCCCCAGGTGTTCATGGAGTGCCTACACAGCTAACCGACCGTCCCATTCCTCTTCAAGACTTAACCTAACCTGTATCTTCAAAGCCCTCTTGGGTTCTGCTCAAAATCGACAGTGTCTTTCTGCCTGACTCTGGCAAGAGACAACATGACTTCCCTTCCCGGTGAGGGTGAGGAATGTTGCCCAATGAACCCGTTCACCTCCACTCCCTCCACCTGGTGAGTGATTCAGAGGGAGACCTGCCCTGCTATGTCTCCTCACTGGATTTGGCGAGCCCGATAAACAGGCAGTTTGCCTTTTGATGTGTCTAGACACAGAAATGATTCAGAAAGTCCCTCGCAGGAGCTTCTACAAGAGGCGCTGGGAACTCCAGAGAGGGGAGGCTGCCTTCATGACCCCCTGCCGCGCTGAGCAGGCCCCAGCAAGGCCACATGCTCTTCAGTTTCTCCTTCTGCCCTTGAAGGAAGCAGCTGATGAGTCAGCAGCTTGAAAGAGCCTATTCTTTCCTTCCTAAAACACAAAAATAAAACTTTCAAGTGCCAGGGGGGCGCCTGGGTGGCTCAGTCGTTAAGCGTCTGCCTTCGGCTCAGGGCGTGATCCCGGCGTTCCGGGATCGAGCCCCACATCAGGCTCCTCCACTGGGAGCCTGCTTCTTCCTCTCCCACTCCCCCTGCTTGTGTTCTCTCTCACTGGCTGTCTGTCTCTGTCAAATAAATAAATAAAAATCTTTAAAAAAAACAAAAAACAAAAAACTTTCAAGTGCCTATAAAACGTTCCCTCTAACAGTCCCTGTTCCTATTTACACTGCCATGGTTCAGAGAAGACTGAGCTAGCCTGACGTTTGCTCACATAAACACGCTTCTCCAGGGGTCTTTTAGGTGTTTTCTAGACAGAGGTTCTGAACCTGGGGGTTTGAGGGTGGGTGCAGAGATCTATGGACCCTTGAAAAACCATCAACATTTGGGGGGTGTGCATGAGGCTTTTTGGGGATGGGGTCCCTAGCTGGGGGCTGGCAAGTTCAGGATCTGGTAGCGCTCAGAACTGGCTGAGCTGGTGTAGCTCTTCTTTCTTGAATCTGTACTCGAGGCCAGGCGTTGTTCTAAGTTTTCATTTAATCCTCCCAACCAGGTTAGGGGTTGGCACCATTATTTGCATCCAACAAACCCCAAATTAACAAACCAATAAAAGTGGCACAACCAGAAATCTGACACGGGCACCTGGTTCTAGCATCCGTGCCCCTCACCACCGTCCTGGGCTGCCTCACGGAAATGAGACGAGCAAAGGGACCGATTTATTCCCATTTGAGCTGTACCCGGTCTGAGTGGGAAACTGTAGAGATAAAGTGGATCCAGCAAAGAAATGCTGAATTATCTGGGTGACTTTGATTAAAATACCACATTCTTGGGGTGTCTGGGTGGCTCAGTCGGTTGAGCATCTGCCTTCGGCTCAGGTCGTGATCTCAGGGTCCTGGGATCGATTCTCAGGTCGGGCTCCCTGCTCAGCGGGAAGTCTGCTTCTCCCTCTCCCTCTGCCCTTCCTCCCTGCTTGTGTTCTCTCTCTCTCTCTCAAATAAATAAATAAAATCTTTAAAAAAAAAATAACATAGCATACTATTTAGCAAACTTCCCTGTGCGTTACAGGCACGGCTTATGTAAGACCTCGTGAATAGCAGCACCTGCAAAACTCATCTGACGCGCCCAGAACTCTGTTTCTTCCCTTGGAACTCCAATGTCCCCAGACAGATCCTGGCTCGCCCCACCACGTCATTTCACAGAGAATCTATGCTTTATAGGGAGCCCTACAGTGAGCGATATGGGCGTTCATAGGCACAAACCCTGTCACGTTTAGTGAGACAAACATTGCCCAACGTTCTCGGCTTTCCTCTCCTGCTGGGATGCGGTAAGCGGGCTTGGGTTGTGAATTCTGCTGCGTTTACCCTGCTCAAGGGCCTTGAAAGGAGTGTGTGCCCCGAAATGCGATAGCTCTGTCTGCATCATTTAATGGCTGGAGGCAGGTACCTGTAAGGACATCAGTGGTGGGTATTAGCACTCTAGCAGTACTCACATTTATGAATGTTTGTGTAGACGTCAGCTCCTGTGCAATGAGTGCTACGTGTTTAATATCATTTTATCTTCACAACTCTGTGACGGGAGGCGCTGTTACTACTTAGCTTTACAGATGGAAGACTAAGAAGACTAGAACCAACCTCAGAGCCACGAAATGAGCCAATGGGACTGGTCACGCTGAATATTTGCTCACCATCTTGTGTCTTGGAAGGATGTGTGTGTGTGTGTGTGTGTGTGTGTGTGGGTGTGTGTGTAATTTGTAAGCCACATTTTAATAGGTGAAAACTCAGAGTTCCATCCCCAATTATTTTATTACAATGTATTTTTCTCTCTTCAAGTGTTTGAAGCATGGTAACCGTTCTAGCACTTCTTTGAAAGATGATGTCTGTTGAATGACTTCATTGATCAACATTTTAAAGTAAACACATTTGTTCACTAAATAGGAAAAATTATAACCTGGGGACATTGTCTTGTCTTAAATGAAGGGAATAAGCGGAAAACGAAGGTCATGGGTTTATGACTCGCCTCTGACTCATTTTCCAGGGTTGCATGGAAATCCAGGAGAAAGACTTATAATTAAGTCCAGTGTTAAGCTGCTGTTTTTCTTATTGTTTTCTTATAGATGCTCACGTGGAATCAAGAAATAGAATCAAGGGGCGCCTGGGTGGCTCAGTCGGTGAAGTGTCTGACTTTGGCTCAGGTCACGATCTAGGTCGGTGTCCTGGGATCGAGCCCCGTGTAGGTTCAGCACCGATCCTGCTTGTCCCTGTCCCCTGCCTCTGCCCTCCCCACGCTCGTGCTCTCTTTCTCTCTTTCAAATAAATAAGATAAAATAAAATGAAATAAAATAGAATCAAATCGAATCAGGAGTACATGAGAGTGGAATTCACCTGCCGGTCAGTGTCTTGTTCCAAGTGCAGAGGTGGAAACCGTTCCAGCGGCCGCTTTAGTGCGGGGAAGGAGTAGTATTTGAGCATTAAAGATTGACCAAATTGTAATTTTGCGGTTCTATTTTTGGGCTCTGCTGATCCAACAACCCTGCACCTTGTGAACCCGGACTCTGAACATCCTCTCTCTAGTTTACTATAAAAAGAAGATTCTTTAATAAAAAATAGAGCTCAGATGGGAGTTTAAAAGGTTCGTCAGTTCTTGGTTTTCCTTGCAGGTCCTGAATTTCTGGCTGAACGAGCACAACCCGGTGGGTGGTAGGAAGGAAACAAAAGTAAAATATTGTCTTTATTTGAGGTCCTTACTCAGAACGGAGAGTTAAGGAAATTGTCAAAACAAGGGTTCCTGACTTCTTTCGGAGAAAAAAAAAAAACACTGACAGAAAGTGAGGTGAGCAGTACATTGTCAGGAAAACAAGTGGGGTGCTGGAACATTCCCTAACCTAGGTAACAAACTGCCAGGTTTTGAGCCAAATGTGGACCTCCGAAATGCTTTCTTTGGCTTCCGTGGTGTGTTTTATACTTTGAATTAGTTGACAACTTTTAAATGTCAGATTTCCTCCTCAAAATGGGGATTTGCACTTCTCTTCAAAAGTGAGTGCTGTCTGCTGTGGGCTGCTCCTGGCTTGGCACAGTGGGGAACACAGCCCCTGTGGGCAGGCCAGGCCCTCTCTGGTTCGCCCCAGGCCCCTCCATTCCCTAACGCTTCCCCCTGGGTCTGTCTCACTCGTTTGAATCTCTTGCCTTTCCCTCACGCGTTAGGGTTTCCAGCATGTGCTATGGGCCATGGGCAAGTTCTTTATCCTCTCTAGTCTCCATTTTATTTACCTCAAGAATGAAAAAAAAAGTTTAAAAAGTAAAGTTTCAGAGGGCGCCTGGGTGGCTCCATCAGTTAAGCATCCGACTTTTTTTTTTTTTAAGATTTTATTTATTTATTCGACAGAGATAGAGACAGCCAGAGAGTGAGGGAACACAAGCAGGGGGAGTGGGAGAGGAAGAAGCAGGCTCATAGCGGAGGAGCCTGATGTGGGGCTCGATCCCAGAACGCTGGGATCACGCCCTGAGCTGAAAGCAGACGCTTAACCGCTGTGCCACCCAGGTGCCCCAAGCATCCGACTTTTGATTTCAGCTCAAGTCATGATCTCGGGGTCCTGAGATCAAGCCCCATGTTGGGCTCCATGCTCAGTGGAGAGTCTGCTAGAGAGTCTCTCTCTCTCTCTCCCTCTCTGTTCCTCCTCATGTCCTTTCTCCCTAAAAATAAATAAATCAATCTTTTTTTTTTTTAAGTAAAGTTTTGAGTTCTGTTCAGCTGTAAAATTCTGTAAGAGAAGTACGTCCCTACTCATGAAAAGTCTCACTGAGGAAGGTAGGAGGAGAGACTCAACATTATTTTCCTGCTGATTTCTGGGTTTAGGAATTCCTCTAGAGAGCTCAGATTTGTATGTCTGCTTTTTCTTTATTCTCTCATTTCATCCTCTTTTATTTTTCCCCCTAAAAAGAATCAGTCTGTTCTCTGGGTCCTGCTTGATCCCTCACACAGCTCCGCCTTCTCTAACTAGTGACATCTTCAGGCTCCAGGACCGACAGCTTCAGCAATGATGACTGAAAACTCCTTTTCTGGCTGGCATAAGCTACTCCCCCGAATTAATCTCTTGACCTCATCCCTGTACACAGGCTACTGGGGTAACTACGAGCCAGGCAGATGCCGACTGGACCTGCCCTTTCCACTTAAAGCTGATCATAAACTAGTCATACACACGTAGACACGTGTACACACACACACACACACACCCCTGGCCAGGCCCAGCTTTGCAGCCGTGTTTCACTTATCCCGTTTTGTATTTTTAAAAAACATAATCCATCGCTAACAAATAAAACCAGAGACATTTCACATAAAATCCAGCTATCTGGCCACTCTTTAAACAGAAGGTATGTGGAATGTGGGCCCGTGCCCCTGGATGGCAAGAGTGGGCCACGCGGCACAGGCTGCCCCCAGAGGAGGGTCTGTGCTCTCCTGGCCGCCGGAGGCCAGTTCCAGCACTTTCACCCACTTATCTACTTTTGCAGTTCTAGAAAGCAAGTTCCTGTTTGGATCTCAAATGCCTTTGTACTTGAAGGATGGGCTGCAAACCCAATTCACATTACAAACCCTTCCACTGAGGCACGAGTGTATGTTAGCCTCACGCCCGTTTTACAGATGATAAGGTGAGGCACAGAGAAATGAAGTCCACTGTCCAAGGGATGTGCCTTGTGAGAGCCAAGGTCTCTGACCCCGACGTCCACTCAACCTATTGTGATTCTTTTTTTCCTTTTTCCTTTCTTCCTTCTTTGTTTTTTAGAGTAGTGTTTGTAGGAACAGTGAATTGATTCAAAAAAACGTTTACAGTTAGATGGGGCGCCTGGGTGGCTCAGCCAGTTAAGCGCCTGCCTTTGGCTCAGGTCATGATCCCAGGGTCCTGAGATCAAGCCCCACGCAGGGCTCCTTGCTCAGTGGGGAGCCTGCTTCTCCCTCTCCCTCTCTTCCTCCCCCTGATTGTGCTCTCTCACTCTCTCTCAGATAAATAATAAAATTTTAAGTTATAATAATAATAACAAATATATGATAATGAATCCAACCTGGATTGTATTTGTCTTTATGCCCCCCAAAAAAAAAAAAAAATATATATATATATATATATATATATATATATATATATATATATAAAATTGGGTTTTTGTTGTTGTTGTTGTTGTCGTTTTAAGATTTTATTTATTTACTTGACAGAGAGAGAGACAGCCAGCGAGAGAGGGAACACAAGCCGGGGGAGTGGGAGAGGAAGAAGCAGGCTCCCAGTGGAGGAGCCTGATGTGGGGCTCGATCCCAGGACTCCAGGATCACGCCCTGAGCCGAAGGCAGACGCTTAACGACTGAGCCACCCAGGAGCCCCTATAAAATTGGGTTTTTTTAATTGGAAGAAGTGGCCCAAGAGGACAAAAATGCCCACAGTGGGCAAAAAACATGATTACTGAAAGCAAGTCCCTTTGCAACCCCGCGTTCAGCAGAGCTGCAACTGTTTTTCTGAGTTCCTAGGATGCTATAGGTTGACTACTTTTTGTATGGAGATTAAGAAGAGTCTGGAGCCAAACCATCGGGGTTTGAAGCCAGGTTCTGCAACCTACAAGCCATTGACTTTAGACAAGTTACTTACCCTCCTCATCTGTGAAATGGGGATAAAATCATTGCTTCCCTTTAGGCCTGTTTGAGGAATAAATGAGCTCATCTATGTATAAAGCACTTAGAATAGTAAATGTCATGTAAGTGCTTAATCTTACTGCTTACACTGTGGACAGAATGTCTGTGTCTGCCCTGCTGTCCCCCCCTAAATTTGTAAGTTGAAGCATAACCCCCGGTGTGATGGTACTTGGGGATGGGGCCTTTAGGAGGTGATGAGGATTATGTGAGGTCATGAGGGTGGGGCCCCATGAGGAGATTAGTGGCCCTATGAGACGAGACAAGAGAGGGCTTCTCTCTTTCTCTGTTGTTAGCATTTGGTGACAACTGCCTGACAGGTACCTAACTTGGGGCTTCTCAGCCTTGACACTACTGACATCTTGGATCAGGATATTTTAACGGCAGCTGTAGGGTCCATCCTGTGCCGTGTAGGACATTTTGGAGTCTTGCTGGCTTTCAGATGCTGGAAGCGACTCCTCACATCTCCATCTGTGACAAACAACAGTGACATTGACACTATTTCCTGATGGGGATCCACTTGTCTAACCCATTTCGTGTCCTGAAATAACTGACCTCAGTAATCAACATAGCCCATTGCCTCCAGCATCTTCCAGCATCACCCCTTACCAGGCATGCAAAGAGAAAAATCACTCCCCTCAGGAGACCGTGGTTCATTTTCCCACCTGTTAACAACCAGCCTCCTCGCTGATGTGTATTGTGATCGAAGCCTCTATGAAGAAACTCCCCCTCTTCCGTGGTGTTACTCCCTATTATGAAGAAGCAGTTATTCATTAAGGTCTTGCCTCGTGAATCCAAAAGAGTCAGGTTTTGTGTTTTCCCCCTGAGAAGCCCCTCAGCATTCCCGCTGTCAGGGCAGAGGGATAGAATCTGAGGGGGACAGAAAGTCCGCCAGTCGCCCCCCAACACAGAGAGACCTCCCTGTCTTGTACGGCTTTCAAGTGCGTTCTAGGAATAGCACCTGAATCCTCGCAGGGCAGGTACTCAAACTGCTCCATTCATCATTCACCCGGTGAGTGAAACAATGGTCCCAGGGGGACGTACCCCTCCAGACACGTTCTTAAAAAAATAAGGAGAGGCAGAATAGTAGAGCAGTTAGGCAGATCACTTTGACCCCTGCTCTCAACCTTCTAATGGCTTTGCAAACGGGAACAGTCCTAAGAGGTAAAAACGATTAGGTATGCAATGCACTTCGCTCAGAACTTTGACCACGGCTAATCGTCGTGATAAGGGTAGCAATCGTAACAACCGATATTCACTGAGTGCCTACTATGTGTGAGGCCGCTATCTGCTTTACATACACGATGACATTTAGCCCTCGCAAACAGTCCAATGCAATGGGTACTGTTATTCCCAGGCTTGGTTAATGAGATCCAGAAACAAATTCAGAGACATTAGGTAATTTTCCCAAGGTCACACAGTAATTAAATATTGGCACCAGAATCTAAATCTAATGTTTGCCATCCTCCTCACACTGCTATTTACTCATGTAATGCTCATGAAAACTTCACCAAGTGGACACTATTAATAGCCCCATACAGATGAGGAAACTGAGGCACAGGAAGGTTCGTTAACTTGTCCCAGGTCACCTAAGTCAGACAGTCTCTTATTTGCTGCCCTGGGTGCCGGGCACCTTCCGGAGTACTTACAGAGTACCTACAGTCCTGTTTGACCTTTGCAAACACTATGAGAAAGGGATTATCACCCCACCTTATAAAACAAGATACTGAGCCTCCAAGACACACTGTAAATTGCTTTTGGCTATTCAGCAATTATACAGGGTCACTGAGATCCAAATCTGGCTCTGGCTGACCACAGAGCTTGAGCCATTAACTCTCACAAAACCCAATGACCTCTTCCTCCTGTCCCAATGGCCCCGATCTCATGTAGACACTTCTCTTCCTCTTCTGTGTCTCTTTTCCCCATAAATCCCCCCAAATCAAGATCCTGTAGATCTGGCCTGAAATTGGGACTGAAGTTTAATCTCAGGAACTCAACTTAAAGGTCACAGCTCCCAAATAGAGAAGCCAGGGGTCTGCCAATGATTGCCAGCTGAACTCGGTCACCTCCACGACTCACCGCGGAGTCATTCCGTTCACATATTGCAAAACTGAATCAGAGACAAGTTCTTCCATTCCTCTTAGACAAACAATTAAAAAACAACTCTTACCAAATATCTATAAAACCCAAGAAGAACCATGCTGATCCATTTGAAAGCTTTTTTTGTATATTTAGATATGCATTGTTGGTTCCAGAATAAATAAGAGATTGATCAGTTATATTTATAAGCTGACCATAAAAAATTAATAATTTTTCTCTAAAACTCACTAAAGTTCAAGAAGCTCCAAGGTTGGGTAAGTACTCAAAATCAGCCTGGATCATTTAGGGTTTATTCGAGGGGGTAAAGCTATGATGAGTGCTACAGAAAAGGGATTTATTGGGGCACCTGGGTGGCTCCGTCGTTAAGCGTCTGCCCTTGGCTCAGGACGTGATCCCAGCGTTCTGGGATCGAGCCCCACATCGGGCTCCTCTGCTGGGAGCCTGCTTCTTCCTGTCCCACTGTTTGTGTTCCCTCTCTTACTGGCTGTCTCTCTGTCAAATAAATAAATAAAATCTTAAAAAAAAAAAAAAGAAAAGGGATTTATTATGTGATGAGACTTTATGCAATTGTGGGAGCTGAGAAACGAGTCTCAAAAGCCATTGCTTCTGGTTCTGTGCTAGACCTGAAGTGAGCAGAACTGGCAGCTGGGAAAGATGGACAGGAAGTAGGGGACACCAAAGACAATCGGGAAACTCCAAGATACACCGCAACTTTGTCTTTTCCCTTTGCGTCTGATCTCCATGAGGTGTGTGGCTTGTAGAAGCAGTTGGCCCTTCTCACTATGGAGTTACACACCTGCCTGGTCAGGCCAGAGGGGCTGACCAGGGGGCTGGTGGAGACCCCACCCTACGTGGACAGGTTGAGCCCACAGGTCAGCAACAGCTTGAGAGGGCTGCAGAAATGTCTGCGGCACACGAACCATCAGAGCGCTTGAAGAAATGGCTCCTCCTTCATGTCCCTCATCTGAACCACGTGCAAATTTCTCTTGCAGGCAACCCCCTTCTGGCAGTCTACAGGAAAGCAGATTTCGGGGAATGTCCTACCCTAGCTAATTGACATGACGCAAGTCTACCACCCATCTGATGAGTGTCTATGCTTGAAAAGAAATAGTAATAGAAGCAAATGTATTGTTTCATCCATCCATCCACCCATTTAGCAAACACTGAGCATCCCTCATTAGGCGCAGGGAGACACAGGCAAACAAAATGAGCCCATAGCTCCCCCGGAGCCCACTTCTTTCATCTGGATATGGTCTCCCTGCTTCCTTGGGCACGGCCCCGCCCACCACCCCTCATCGGATTCTCTACAAAATCACCAAAGCGATACTTTTAAAACATGCAACACATTGCTCCTGGCTCTCAGCCGCCCAATGGCTTCCCAATAAACTAAAGATAAAATCTAAATCTCTGCCATGGCCTAGAAGCCCTCCCAGTCTCAACCCGGCCACCCCTCAGTTCCCATTTCCCCGGGGTGCTACGCTTACCCCACTGGGACCGGGGGGCGGGGGGGGGGGCTCCTGCTTTCCCTCCATCTCACCCAGCAGGGCTCCCACCTCCAGGTCTGTGCACGGGCCGTCCCCTCAGCTTGGACCATCTCCCCAGGGCCTCCTGCCATTGTCCTCCCCTCATTTCAGTCTCCATCAAATGTCACCTCCTGAACAAGGTCCTCTCCGTTCCCTGTATAGACCCCTCCAGGATGCCCTCCGCTTACCAGCTTCACATCTCCTCATGACTCACTATGAATCTGTTTTTTGGCTTATCCCTGGTCTTTCCACTGCCAAGGATACTCCAGGAAAGCAAGGACTCTTTTAACTGGAGTGACTTTGTCCCTGGATTACTCTCTGTCCCATTTCCTAGTTTTATTTCCTTCACAACACTTATCACAACTTAAACTGACTTATTCACAGTGTTTACTTGCTGCCTGTCCCTCCCCACTAAAAGGTAGGTTCCGGGGGGCTGGGGAGGTAGGAGGGGGCCTTTGAAGTCCTAGGCAGAGGCTGGCAGACGCTTAGCTCTCCTCTGTAGGATTGAAGAAGGGCCCTCCTGAAGACAGACATCTCTAGGCAACCTGGACGCTCAAGGGAGCAGATCGTGGCACAAACTGCTTCCAGTGAATGACATCTGAAAAATGTCAAAACCCCACCTCACCGAGCGGTCACAACTCACATCACCAGTCCAGGGACAGAGTGGTATCACGGCTTCCTGATCGGATGCCCCGAGAGGCACACACCACCAGTCGTGGAGTGCTCCTGTCAAATGCTTAGCCCAGATCTAATAGGAGGAAGGAACCAGAAAGACAAACCCTAACTGAGAGTCATTCGGCCTAACCGCTGGCCTGCTCTCTTCAAAACTGTCAATGTCAGGAAGACGAAGAAGGACCGAGAAGCATTCCAGCATAAAGAGAACGAAAGGAACATGACAGGCCATATGTGAACCTGGATCCTGGATCAGAAAACTGATTGCTTTAAATAGCATTTGGGGGTGGGGTGCGATTGAGAGGTCGGAGTGTGGACGAGACTGATAATAGCATTGGGTCAACATTAAATATTCAGAATTTGGTAACTACATGTACCTCTATAGAGAATGCCCTTGCTGTTAGGTGATACTTGCCAAGGTTTGTAGGAGTAAAGGGGCGTGAGGTCTTCAATTTACTTTCAAATGATTTAGCGGAAAAATAATGTATGTATATATCATACTATATACTGTACCTATTACATGATAGGTACTGAATATCATCAAGAGAGGGAGAAAGCAAATATGGCAAAATGCTAACAATCTGAAGAATCTGGGTGAAAGATTAAAAAATGCATTTATGGTGTTATTCTTCCAATGTCTCTGTCGCTTGAGATTTTCAAAGTGAAAAGCTGAAACATTTTTGAAAGCGCCAAACGGACGCATGGATAGAGAACATGTGGTCTATACATTAACGGCACACGACATTGTGCCTATAGGTAACAATCTCGCATAACACGCTAAAAAATCTGTTAAGGGGGTAGATCTCATTTCTCAGTGTTCTGACCTCCATAAAAAAAATTTTTTTTTCCTTCGTCCAACCTACCACAAACCAACCCACAGAGAATTCTTTTGTGTTTCCACCTGGCTTCCTCGGAATATAAGCTCTTTAAGGGATACAAAAGCCCTCCTGTCTCTGATGAGTCATTTCAGTGTTTGTCAGTGGATGGTTAGACATTTCACATTTCACAGTGGGCAGAGCTGGGAACTTATAAGCTATTATATACCTGGTTATTTACGTTAGATTTAATGCATGTATTTTAATGTACTGCTTCTCTTATTCACACACACACACACGCACACACGCAGAGTTCCCGGTTGGATTTGTCCCCGTTGACACTGATCTCATCCGTGAACTTGATGCCTCGCCTGCCCTGCTTATCCACCTCACCTTCCATGGGCCAAGTCACACTTTGACCAGAAGGTCAGACCTCCTTGGCCTCTCTGAACCCTCCCTTAGGAGGTCAGTAATAACCCACAAACACCCAACTCCCTCGATAAGTCTGATGCACGTCGTTGACTGGTTGTGGCAAGCAGCAGAGACGCTGCCAGGTGACCAGGAGGGATGCGAGGGAGCCAGCCTTTTGTTCTCCCCTCTGCAGCCGTGGTGGGTAGAAGTGGCAGCTGTCAGAACGGCTCACCCAGCTCACACGCACTAAAGCTGGAGCCTCACTAAATAATTAACTCAACCCCAACCCCGCTTGTCCTTACGGCTTCTCATCAGAACTCAGCAGAAAACAAGTCCTAACCCTTGGCACTGAAACCTATAAACCCAAAGCCTTTTTACAGAAGGTTCGCAGCGGGAAGAAAACGCTGTTCCCAAAAAATGCACATCAAAGCATAAGGTGCCAAGGACATCGAAACTACAAAACAGACAAAGAGAAAAAGGTCTGGCTGAATTGCCCTGATTTCTTTTCAGCAAATCTAGCCTTCTCTCTTCTTTCCCAGAAATAACCGCTACCCTGAATTCCTGAATTTTGGCGTTCATCATTTCCAAGCACGTTTCATACGATGGCCATATAGGAACATATTCGTAATAAATACGTGGCATTATTTGCAGGTTTCATTAGGCACATATCTTTCTGCAATTTGCTTCTTATCCAACATTATGCTCTTAAGATCTTACCTTGCTGATACTTAGAGTTTCAATTCATTGATTTTTAACTTCACTAGATATTTCACGGAATGACTTTATCTCAATTTATTTACCCATCACCTTGTTGCTGGAACTTCTGTGTGTTTCCGTATTTTATTATTTCATATCTCCCTGCTGTGGATATTCCCACCCGTGTCTCCTTGTGTATGCATGGTGGGGGAATGGAGGGGGGGTCCTCAGGCTAGTGTGGGATTTCTGGGTCATGGGGATGCACATTCTCATCTTATTTGATCTTGCTACATTTACTTTCTAAAGCAGTTGCTGCAACTGGTGGGAGTTGCTGGCCCCCACCAGTACCCTATGAGAGTTCCCACACTTGCACATTTCAACACGATTTTGTTCCAAGTCATTAGCCCCCATAAAACACTTCGTGAACAATTCCAATACATCGGGAAAAAAAAAACTGTATAAACTTATGACATAGCTTTTATCCCTTTTCCCATGTACACCTCATTATATTTGCGTTTTATATAAAAAGCACTTACCCTGAGATAAAATAACAACCTTGTAACACATATGTCAATAAAGGAATAATAATGATGATTTAAAAATAAATGGTAACATACATTGAGTATTGACTACGGTGTCAGGAACTCGCGGCAATCACCCTGAATTTAGAGACTATTGTGATTCCAATGTTGCAAAGGAGCTAATAGAACTTAAGGCAGATAGGCAGCTTGCCCGGGGCCACCTGGCTAGGAATTGGTGAGCTCAGCATTTGGACTGTCCCCTTAATAAGCTGTGTGCTTTTGGAAAATTGACTTAGTTACTCTATTTCCTCCCTGGCAGAAAGGTGGAAAGTAACAGGACCTGTCTCGTAAGGAACTGCTGCCAGGATGCAAGTAGACAGAATAGTACTAGGAACACAGGAGGGACTTAATTAGTAGCCATCATGATTTAAGAATATTATTCAAAACAATATCAAAAGGAAAAGCTAAAACGAGAGATGTTTGTTGTCACAACTGTTCTGCTCTGATTCAGATAAGTCTGACAGCTCGACGGCTCGATATTTCTTCATCTGCGTGACCGAGCTCATGTTGGGGCTGGCTGGTCATCAACTTCATGGTTAGTCGAAATACCGGTATCACTTTCCCCTTAACTCTCATGCCAGGTTTGATCCTTTAAAATCCACAGGAGGAAGTGGTGAGATTGAGGGTCTGTCCAGTTTAAATTGGGGGAAAATAACTGAATAATCACCTCTACCTCCAGAGATAAGAGAGAAAGAGGTTTTGCCTTGTCAACAACCTTAACTCATAACCAGAAACGTTTTGTTGCTGTCCTGTAAAGAACCAGCCCTTCGGAGCGCCTGGGTGGCTCAGCTGGTTGGGGGTCTGACTCCTGATTTCAGCTCAGGTCATGATCTCAGGGTCGTGGGATCGAGCCCTGCCACTCCGCACTGTGTGTGGAGCCTGCTTGAGACTCTCTCTCTCTCCCCCTCTCCCCCTCCCTATTCACACACTCTCTCTCAACAAACAAACAAACAAACAAACAAAACCAACCAACCAAACAAACAAACAAAAAAAAAACCCCAGCCATTCTACATGGCCCAAATATTAAAATCAAGGAATTTCAGGTCTAGAAAAGCTTCACAGATGATAGAGTAAAATGATTCCAAAGCGTCTTTCAAATAAGTTTGGGAAATACTGTCCACCACACGCCATCTTGGAGATCTGCCACATACACGGGCACCTCAAAGGCTCTGAGGAGTCCCACAATCATAATTTAAACGTCTGGTTAATTTGCTTAGCAGCCCATTTCCCTGAATAATTGGATCACAGCATGCTGCACTTATGAAGACCCCCGTGCCCGTCCCTGGGAAACAACACCCCACAGACCTCATTCCCCTCGGGGGTCATCCATCTAAAGAAACCTGCTTTATGCCATGAGAACAGCGAGGCCCAGAGGCAAGGGGACAGATGGCGGCAGGGTTCTCTGATACAGTTTAGCGCCTTCTCCATCATCCCACACATTCCCCTTTCTGGAAAATAAGAGGGACCTCCCTAACTGCCCCCTCCCCATGCACTGCTCAGAGAAAACAAGTCACATTTTCTTACAGAACTCAGCATCTGTGACTGGAAACCATTGCCCTCTGTCTCCTTTTTCTCACTAATGAGGATGTTACAGTCACTGTCCACTGAGTACCTACTAAGCACTGAACTAAACGACTTAAATCATTTCATTCTCACAACCCAGACATTACTGTCCCCATTTTATAGATGGGCTAATTGAGGTTCAATGCGGAAACTAGCAGAGCTGCCATCTGCCTCTTTGAAAGCCCTGCTCCTTCTATGAATGGCGGTAAACCGACTGAACCTGTTCATTAGTGATGGATCGGAAGGCTTGCAATGCACTCTGGGAAAGGCAAAGCCCTTTACAGCTGTCTATTAGTTACCCTGCCGGGCGAAGGGAACATCGTCTAAATGTATACGTGAGCTAAAGGTCCAGAGAGAGTAAGTCAGTTCCACGGTTTCAGAAAAGGAAAAGGCACCTCCCAGTTCCGGCTCAAAATTCTCCTTTTCCTGTACGACAGGGGATTTCTGAGCAATGTCATTGTCATCCTCTTGGCCAGGCCTTCGGCTCACGTAATGGAAACACCTTGAGTTTGATGTGAGGTCTAGATCTGCCTCCTCGTGCCACATGTCCTAGCGGCGTGCCCTTGGGTAAGTGCTGGCAGCTCTGAGACTCAGTTTCCCCATCTGTAAGAGGAGCCACCTAGCACAGCGCTTGGCATGTACTTGGCCTTCAGTAAGTGGTGGTTGTTTCCTCTTCTACATACGCGCTGATTCTCGCCTAATCGTATCATCCCCATGTGGTTGCTTGCAGGCCCCATAGATGCCACTGGTACGCCCGTGCGTGTGTGCTGACGACCAGGACGTAGCTAGGGGACGACTGGCCACAGGCTGGGGCACTCCCCCACCTCTGCCCTCGGTGACTGCAGTGACCTGGAAACCATAATTGCTCAGAAGCTCCCAGTGACCCTGCCGGGGGGACGTGCCGCACTCCAGCGGGAGGACCTCCGTTATCAGAAAATCCTGCTGGGCTCACAGCTCCACAGGCGCAGAAGGAAAGCGGGCTGGCAACTACCATCCAAAGGTCGAAGGAAAGCTCTGTGGTTGTCAAGTGCTGATCCTGTTTTTTTGTGAGTCGCCTGCCCAGAATTTTCAAAAAATCTCGCTCTCATCTTTTAAGCTTACCCAAGCGATGACTGCCACCGTGCACACCTAGCCCCATTTGCTCTCGATTCACTCAGCAGGAAGCTTGGCACACATCCCACCACGTGCATCAGTTCTGCGTCTCTGGGTGAGGCTTCACCCAACTTTGGGTCTTTTCATTTCATTAGTTGGGTCATCCCCAAGGTTTGCCTTGGGGCTCTGTTGTAGCTTTTGTGAGAAAGGAAATGGCATCGAGGAACAGGGAAATATTTATTGGGGGACGTCGATGGGTTTGGGGGCTAGGCTGCCTTACAGTTCACTGGGGTGGGTATTAGTATCCTAATTTTGCTCAGAAAAGTCAAGCAAGGTACCTAAGCACACAGCTAGTGAGCAAGGATTTGACTCCAGGACCACATGACACGAAGCCCAAGCTCTTTGACCACGTGGCACAGTCAGGATCAGAGAAAGTCAATCATGGATTGAGTTCCTACCATCTACGATGATGACGAGGAGGAGGAGGGGGACTGAAACAATCCAGTATAACCCCATTAAATCGTGACCCATGTGGTTCAGTCCCAGAAAGGAGGCCCATAAAAGAAACACAATCTGCCATCAAAAAATAATTTAATTATAATTCAAGTTTTTTACATAGATTTCTCTACAATAGTGAGGGAATTCACAATCAAGAGAGGAAGACATGTGAATTGGAATCAACGCCCTAAGTGCTACCATGTGGGGCAGACAGGGACAGGCAGACAGAGAGCTGGGACAGATTGGCCCCTTGTGAATGAAAGCAAGAGCCTGCCTCATCTACGCCATCCGCTCTCTACCGTGCTGCCCTCACCTGCTGCAGTCTTTCTCTTGGTATCGCCTCAGAGTCCCAAGATGGCTGCAGACGTCCGAGGAGTACAGCATCCCCAGCAGGAAGGAAGGGGAGGAGCCATCTTCCTGTAGCAGTTGGGGAGGAAGAACTTTCCCAGAAGCACCCAGCAGATTTTCCCATACATCTCATTGGTCAGACTGGGTTATCTGCCCATCCCTAGACTGATGAGCTGGATGGCTTCCATTCAGCCCCCAGATCAACATTGTGCTCTCAAACATCCCGTGTAGACCAATAAAGGGCTTCGTGTTAGGACTTCAAGGTTCCCATCTTCCCGGACTGGTTTCAGCCACTGGGGGATCCCAGCGGAAGGCTGGAGGGAAAAAGACAGTGATGGGGCAAGGGGGCAATCCCCCTGACGTCTTCTTTGATCTGACCTCAGGCTGGCTGTAGACTTCGCTCCTCTCAAGAGGGTTCCCCCTACCTGACTCTCTCAACTCTATGACGACCTTCCTTGATCCCTTTGGCCAAAGGGAGGTAACAGCTCTGGTTATTTCATGATCCCTTGAACTACTGTGTATGCCATGAGCTACCCTGAGGACAGAAGGGCCCTTTGGGCAGAAGCATCCATGTCCGGAAGCTTCAGAGAGAGGCTGGCAGTTGAGCAACAGCTAGAAACCCATCCAGACGTCTCCATCTTCTTATTTTCTTCTCATCCATTTCACTTGTGGGCAGTTTACGCTCACGACTCAGCGTCGCCAGGATGATTGAGAATCTCGAGTTATGTATCAGTGGCTTTCGAAGTGTCGTCCCCGGACCAGCAGTCTGCAAACTTGTTAGAAATAGAAATGCTCAGGCCCCCTCCAGACCTGCTGAAGCAAAAACGGTGTTTGACAAACTCCCTGGAAGATTCCGGTGTGTGTTATGGCTAGAGGAGCATGGCTTTGGATGGTGGCCGACAGCGCTGGTCGCCCGCTCACGCCATTTGTAGCACCCTCCTGGCTGGTGGAACCTGCCAGTGCTGTTCCGGGGAGGAACACCCTTCTCAAGCACGGTATTGCAGAGCAGGAGGCGGACAGGCCTTTTTTCCCTCCATCCTTTGGTCCTTTTCATCCTTAGCAACTGCACTACTGGGGTTCACAGAACTGTTGCTGAAAAAGTGAGAATTGGGGGTAGCAAAAGAAAGAGGAAGGAGGAGGAGTAGGAAAAGGGGGGGAAGAGAAAGAAAGAGATTGTACAGAATCTCTGGGAGCTGGTTCAAATCCCAATTCTGGTCCAGTGCACCTGGATGCGTCCCGAGACTGCATTTCTAACAACCCCCACATTGTTGTCAAAATTGCTGGTCCCTGGACTCCAAATACCCCTTCTTTACCTACTTAGATTTGGAGTCCAAACTGAGATTTGGCGGCTCGAGAGCACTGCTCTGGCACCGAGGTTCTCCAACCCAGTTCATCAGCCTCACACAGGGCTTAGGAAAACACTGATCGTGGGGCGCAGTCGCAGACTTGCTCCTTCAGCCCCGGAAGAGGTGAGGCTGGAGAATTTGCATTTCCAAGTCCCCCAGGTGATGTAAATGATGTTGACCCTTTGAGAGCCAGTGCTCCACCAGAACTTCGCCTTTGCTACTTCAGAGCAGTAAGTGATAAAGATGGCCTTTATCTATTCCAGCTGCGGATGATTCCGGGTGTCGAAAATTGAAGAAGACAATTATTTCTTGTTTCACAGGACCCCCAGCGGGGACAGCGCCGGGCCCTGACCACCTGAAATGTAATCCAACCGCACCACCTGCTGGTCATCTTAGGAAGTGCACGAGGTGTCAGGCCATCCTGGGTGAAAATTGCTGGCTGTGAATTCACCTTGGCAAACGCAACATGACACAAGACACGAACCACCACCGCCTTCCTCGTCTTTATTTCTTTAGAAATAAATATGATTCATGTATTAAAAAAAATAGTCCCCCGATTCTCACCTAAATAGTGCCAGGCCCATGGTAGTAAACGTGTTGGCTAATATTAACTAACATTTGCAATATGCCGGCGTCTGCTCTTTGGCAATTAGCACGTTCGAACTCTACTGCCCTCATGATTCCTATGGAAAACCGAGGTGCAGGGCATTGAAGAAACTTGCTTAAAGTCACACAGCAAAAATTGATGGAGATGGAATTCAAACCAGGTCATCTGCCCCCAGAGTTCCTGGCTCCGAATCTCCATGCTATGCTCCCTCGCAAAAAGTTGTTGGAGGAAGTGACCAATAAATATGTTTTGGATTAGTTGACTCACCTCTCCCAGAAATTGAGCATTAGAATGTGCTTTAGGTGCAAACTTTTCCATCCCCTTAGTTTTATAAAGAAAAAAGGGGGGGCACAGAGTGGTGAAGTGACTTGCCTAAGGTCACACAGCAATTTGGTGACAGATCGGCAAGGTCATTGGGCTCCTTCAGCCACACCACACATGCAGCAGCATTTACTGAGGATAGATTGCCAGGTGTCCAGCTCAGGGCTGTGCCCCACGGGAAAAACAATTGTGACTATGCCCCACCCCTGCACAGTTGGGGGCTCTGATTATATTATACCATGATTCTAGAGATAATGACTTCATTCGGTAAAAATACATAATCAAGGGCCCACTACATTCTCTATTCCATCATTTAAAAAATTATTCTCTGGGGGCACCGGGGTGGCTCAGTTTGTTAAGCATCTGACTCTGGATTTTGGCTCAGATCATGATCTCACAGTGGTGAGATCGAGCCCCATGTTGGGCTCCATGCTCAGCAGGGAGTCTGCTTGAGATCCTCCCTCTCCCTCTGCCCCCTCCCTGCTCACGCACGCGCTCTCTCTCTCTCAAAATAAATAAAGTCTTTAAAAAAATTATTCTCTAGTCATTCCAATAAGCTATTAACATTTTTGACATGTCATATCCACCTTATTATTTACTCAATATTTTTCCTGTAATCCATTCATTTTGTTTTTGTGTATCCTTGTCCTAAGTAATAATATTTCTCAATCATGTGTATGACATTACTTGATAAGTTTGTTGTTTTATTTATTCATTTACAACACACAGAATTCATTTGCATAATGCCTAAAAGCATCTTGCTCTCCACCACTGGCAACCTACCATGTTTTGGGGAGAAGCGCTGGGCCCTTGGTAGCCCTGGGACGTGCGTTCCTGTCTTGGCAATGACATCTGTAGGTCGTACAAGGTGGGACATCACACTCATTGAGATTCATCGCACTCAGTGAGGCATTAACCTCACTGGATCCAGGTTTTATCATTGGGGAAGTGGGGTTAATATCATTTCCTATCTGATAGGGCTATTATTGGGATCAGGTGAGATAATCCAAGCCAGAATTTCACAAGAGGACCACACATAGCAATGATCCAGTCAATGCCAGCTATTAGAATGAACTATAATAATGGCTCTTGTGAACTGTTACATTGTATTTTTCTTAAATGAAGGTCCACGAATCTCCAGGCTAGCTGTACATATGGCATTTCATCATTTTCTTTGAGGAGGTAGGTCTTTCTTTGGAAGAAGAACGGTGTTACCCATTTAACAGCTGGACACGCAAGGGTATGAAAAGGTCATTATTGTGAATTCCCTAAAGTTTTTGAACAACTCAGTGGGAATATGGGCATTTTCACGTCTTGAAATCAGTAGGAGATTTTCATTCTTATTTATTTTTGAAATCTGTGGTTTGGGAGTTTATGCTATAAAAGAGGTGCCTACTTTTTCCACACCAAGAAACAAACAAACCACGAATTCTTAATGCTTAAGGAGCTGGAGTCTACTTGAGTTTGGATGGTCTCCTCCATGACTCAGGAAGGACTCTTCTGCTCCAAGAATAAATTGTTCACATGGAAAAACCACTTAGAATTCAGAAGGTCTTCCATCTACTCAGGAGGAGAAAATTCAACGGGACTGCATTCTTTGGGCTTTTGATGCCACAGATATGAAAATAAGGCAGGCTTCCAACATAGAGGAGGACCTTATGACCCAGGGCGTTTAAGTAATTATGCACCAACAGAAAAAGCCAGAATTATTCAAGCAGATTCAGATTCAGGCTACAAATCCTGTTCAATGGAAGGTTCTTCTCTCCTCAAGGGAAGGGTGAGTGAAAGTGAATGGTTCCAGATGAAATCAGAAAGGCACTCCATTTTTTCCTCCCCACAGCTGGTTATGGGGTGGAATTACACGCTCGTGAGCCAGCTGGGGGAAGAGGGAAACAATACTGCAATTGAAAGCACACTGTGTTTTGCACACACACTTGCTTTCATAATATGCTTGGTGTTTCTCCTTGTACATAGTATTTGATCTCTGGTAATAAATGCCTCAGCAAATTAGCAAAGTGGCAGTCTCTGCCCCCACCGAAATAGGAAGAAAGAGCCTGACTCAGCTCCCTCCTCCAGGGAGTCTCATCCTGGATGTACATTCAAATGACCTGAGGCACCTGGAAATAATACAAAGTACCCCCACCTGGGTCCACCTGGGACCTTTGGAAACTTAATCCCTGGGAGGGCAGCCCCGGTGACTCCAGGGCGCAGACAGGGTCCAGAACCCTGGAGCCGGCCGACAGGTGGGGGGGCCAGGACAGCCGTCCATCATGAAGCAAGCTGAGCTCCGGCTCTCCTCCCAGAGATGCTCGGTGGGAGGCCGCATGGCGTCCTGGTGAACATCACGCATCTGGGCAGGACTTGGTCCGATGCCAGCCTAACTCTGATTGGCTGCCTGTCTTCAGGCCTCTTCTGGAAACTGCCTGCATCTCTCCCGAAATTTCAGTTCCGTGAACTGAGCACAAGAACTCAATCTACTAATGTTTCACAACATCAACATTGTGGCTCACAAGAAATATTTTTTAAAGACCAGAATCGGATATAGTAGAATATAACTGAAATAAAACGTATCACTTAGAGTAAGGAGAAGCATTTTTTTCCAGGTGTGTGTGTGTGTTGTGTGTACACGTCCACACCTACACACATTTCTAGAAACAGGGTTCTAATGAAAAATGTATGTTTTTTAAAAATATTTATTTATTTATTTTAGGGAGAGAGAGAGAGTGCAGCGGGGAGGAGCAGAAGAGAGGGAGAGAGGGTTTGAAGCAGACTCCACCCTGAGCACGGAGTCTGATGGGGGCTCAATCTCATGACTCTGAGATCACGACCTAAGCTGAAACCAAGAATCCGTCACTCAAGGAACTGCGCCACCCAGGCACCCCGAAAAATGTATGTCTGAGAGTAAGTGACCACCAGTGACGTTCGAAAGCCTCTGTTCTCACCTCCAGGGTTTTGGTGAGGGTTAAACGAGCTAATGCTATGGGGCATGTCACGCATGAAGCACTATCTAAATTAGGTAGGTCGATGGGTGGACAGATGAATTGATTGACAGGCCATCTAAAGCGCAACACGCCTAATTCAGTGTAGAGACGACAGAAACACGGGCATGAAAAGCATGACCACTTCGGCTGTGGTAACACGAGTGGTGGAATTGGAAGGTTGGCTTTCCTAAGAGCGTGATTTCCAGAGGGACTTGAGCCCTCGGTTAATTCCCTAATGTAATGAATGGGAACTAGCCCTCCGCCCCATTTAGATTCAAGAAATGTTGCATCCCTTCTATTTTTCGTTTTCAAATGAATCCAGCTGCAAATCTTCACCAACTTGATGACCAAGGAATTTAATCTCAGTCCTGGTTACGGGGTCTCTGCTTTTTTTAAATAATCACGCAATATTAGAAAATGATAATAATAATATAATAGCTACTATTTATGAACTTTTTTATGTTCCAGGCACTGTGCTAAGCACTTAAACATACCGTATTGTTTAATCCTACTTGTGAGGTAGATACTATTATAATCCCTATTTTATAGGTGGGAAACTGGAGCTTCAATGTCCCCAAGTATTCACTATGAGGTCACGATCACTGTTTCTGCAAATTACCCCTGTTCCTGACCTGCTCTTCCTCCATCTGCAGAGCCCTGATGTTTCCAGTGGTCTCAAACATGCTCCTTTTGGCAAGTCTTCCCCCCCGACCCCAGGCCCACGGTCTAGACTCTCATTGCTACTCTTAGAACCTTCGCTCCAGAAGCCAGCTTCCACTGGCACCCAAAGCCGCCCCCCAAAGGGAACAGGAGAGCGAGGCTGGTGCTGGCACTCACGGAAACAGCAACCCCTCCAAAGAAGGGCTGTCCCTTTCTTGGTATTGGGCAGCAGGGTAGAAACGCTGCCCCTCTTTCTCAGCCACCAGTCCCCGCTCCCCTTCTCTGACCCTCTCTGCACCTCCATCTCCCAAGAAAAACCTAAATGTTGTCCTTTGAATGTGTAGAAACCTTTTTCCTTGATCTTGAGACACCAAAGCATGGATAGCTGGGCTCATTTCTTGGGGGACCACTCATGATTTCAGAACTCCTACCTTAAAGTAAATACCTCAATATTTGAGATATGCCATGGGAACAAAATGCTTGCAGCAGGCACCGTTGACTCCCTACCTCTTTGCAAACAGAACCCAGTTCATTATTCCAGACAGTGATGCTTCCAGCCCTGGAAGATGAGCCATGCTTGCTTCAAGCCAATAGCAGCTCAAGGCAACATGTTACAAGTTGCCAATGATTTGTCTGCAGGGGGACCACTGACCCATTTGGCTCAGGTGACCAATGAGGGAAGGGAAACTCTGTTAGACGTTCTTGGAAATGTTTTCCTCCTCTCAGAGAGAGCCACACAAAGAAGACAAGACGCCCCTTCTTGCTTTGGGTGCTGCCGTGCCAGAGTATGACATTTTAGGTCAGTACAACCAGGAGATAATGAACCCAAGGATAAAAGTCAAGGTTTTGAGGAGAGTTCAATGGGATGACTGTAAGTTTTACTTTCCTTATTAGGGACATTATTAAGCCCCAGTATCATCCCTAGGGCTGCAAATCTGTGCACTTGTTAAGTTCTAAGTAAGTATACTTCTGGTTTGAACCACTGCTTTGGGGGCATTCCGCTACTTGCAGCCAAGCATACTCCCTACAGATACAGGAATCTTCCAGGCGAAGAGGAGAAATACGTCATTAGAAAGAAAAATCTGAACAAACTTAGGGGACCTATTTCCTTGACCTAACTGTGTCTTGATTATTTTTACATTTGCTTATTTACTTATTCAGACTGATTGTCAGCGAGCTGAACCCCCAAAGCTCCTTCAAGTTTAAAGAGTTTGCATACAATGTTGTTACCTATAAATACAAAGTCTTTGGGTCCCTTTGTGTCTCTGACAATACTCTTCAAAAAACTTTTTAGATAATTCCACAAGCCTTTATTGACCACTCAGAATGTTCCAGAAGATGCTGGGCAGCGAGAGGACCAGACACCTGAGACTTTTCCAGTCCTTGTGGGCTCGCCATCTAGTGGAGAGACAGTGAAGAAGATACCAAGCGAGCAGAGAGGAGGGACGCTTGAACTCAAAACATTCTCAGCTCCTTTGGGGAATTTTGCTATAAAGCAGGAACAGTCTGAAGTGAAGAGCGTGTCCCATCTGTGGTAAAGTTAAGAAATGTTTCCAGGTGTCTCTGAAGTACAAGAGAGGAAGAGGCATGAGAAAAGTTTGGGGATGAGGAAAATGATGTTGGAGATTCTAGGAAACTGCCAAGGCTTTTGCTGGAGTGATTTCAGCAGAAGCTTCTTTCTGTCCTTCTTGAAAAAAATCCCTCAAGGCAAGAATTTCTAAAGCCTAGCCATTGGCTTGAATTGGGGACAAGGGGAAACTAAATGCCAGCAACCATAACTTATAAATAAGTCTTTCTAGATTCTTACGGTTTCCCCCATCATCCACTGTTGCCTTGTTCATAGCTGGTTTGACAGCAACTGTTTTTTGTTTGTTTGTTTGTTTTTTATGTAGACATCTGCTGAGTTTTTCTCCTTCTCCCCCAGGAACTTAACTGATTTTTTACTGAATTGATAATTCCCTTTATTTGGATCCTTAGAGTTGAATGAATTATTTATTATTCATTTCAATGACCACTAACAGGTAGGACCGGCATAAGCGGGTATGAACACAAACACCCCCGGCTCCTGGGGAGTATAAAATCCAACAGGTGGGAGCGGAGGGTGCCCAGAGCAGAGCAAAACCAACTCCCATGCCCTGTCGGCTGCTGGAGGCATCCTCAGAGCATTTTACGGGCTGTGTGCGTGTAAACAAAAGAATCACACGTTGGCAGAGGGAGTGGAGAAAAAGCTAATCCAGAGGCGAATAATAAACTCTGTTTTCCTTCAGTCAAACATTCTGTTATCTGGGCTTTGCAATATGCTCCCCCAAGGAAGACAGGTAGTTCTTGGGTTGGAATGCCGCGTGATACTCTTGTTTTCAAAGATTTGCCCAACAATCATTGGTACCTTGAGTTGCAATCTCAATGGTCGATCAACAACGCCATTGGTCTTACAGGACCAGCTTCTCCAATGCCTTCAAATCCACATGGCCCATTAGCCATGCCTCCCCAGGGGCATTTCTCCTGTTTGGCCCTCCCTGCCCACCTCGGACTCCTCTCCATCTGCTCTCTGCCTCCCAAGGCCAGGCTGATGGACTGTGTCAACCCATGGTTGATGTAGTGCTGTGCCCTTGGGCTTCTGGTTGGGTTTGGCCAATGAAGAGACCAGGCAGGAAATTGGAGGAAGAAAGGAGAGCGCGGTGACCTCTGTGTCTGAAAGGCTGGCCATGTCCTGCCATGAAAGGTCACTACTCCTAAAGCAACCAGCTTTATCCCATTTTCTTTCTTTTTGGGTCCATCAATGCTACCCTTTGGGTGTTCATGCTGTCTCTGTCCTTTGCCAGGCCATGCCCACACCTCAGTAATCCGTCTCTCAGGAGATAAATCTTGCTTGATTTGTTCTCATTTGAGTCGTGCCATCTGTTTCCGTTTGACCCTCACTGAGGCTGTAGCGGATGGTTCTCTAGAATTCTGGCCACCGCCATGATTCCATAGTCACAGGAGGGGAAAACCAACAGGGGAAGATCCGGCCACTGCGATTCTTTCCTTTTAGAGAAGATATTGTCAAGAATGCAGAACTGCCCTTCAGAAAACAAACTTGGTGGCAAGGGTGTGGGATTGTTTGAGAAGCTCCTTATAGCACATGCTCTGTGAACAGCTGTTCTCGGCTTTCAAACAAGGCAGTGTCCTTTTGTGAAAGTTTACACACTGTAACTTAGACAAGAGAAAATATGATTCCCGGGAAATTGGTAGCAATCAATGTGTCATCGCGATAGCATGATAAGGAGAGGAAGCTGTGGCCCCTGGTTTTCAAAATCCTCTCCTCTCTCTCAGGAGGTTAGAGTAGTGTCAACCGTGGGCTGAATCATTAGAGAAGTAAAAGTTGCGGTAAAGGACTCATTACAAACACTGAGCGCTTACTGTGTGTGAGGCACGATTGCTGCTTTCTACGCCTGTCACACTTGGTCCTCACCCATGCTTTAAGAGTAGCTACGTTTTTCTTCATATTTTACAGGTGAAGAATTTGAAGCAGAAGCAGAAGGAAGTGAAATGACTGATACTCGGTCACCAAGACTCAGGATCCGTATTTATAAAAGAAGGCTAATATTACTTGTGTCCCAGGACAAGATGAATCAAGGTCCTTCTACCTCCTGCAGATGTCCCCGCAGAGCGTATACTCAAGGGTGTGCAGAAGGGCAGGAGGCTGACATCGCAGGGGCATGGAGTTTGCTTCACTCTGCCCATCTGATCTTATGACCCTTTATTTGGCCAACTTAGCTGGGACTTCAACTGAGGAGTAATAATAGTGCTGAACAACACAACCACCAGGAATTTGTGCCAACAGTATACCAAGAGCTTAGTGCACACCCTCTCCCATCAACCCCACATCGTCCGAAGAGGAAGAAAGTGTTCTTATGCCCATTTGGGTAGTGAATAAACTGAGTACTAGGGAGATTCAGTAACTCGCCCAGCTAGGAGGTGGCAGAGCTCACGTTAGAACCCAAATCTGCCTCGCTCCTGCACCTTTGCTCTTAACCTCTACTTCACACACTGTGCCTATTTTTTATTGTATTTAACAAACATTTCAGTGCTTACTCTATACCAGGAACTGTTCTGAACACTTCAAATATTAACTTTTTTAGTCCTCATAAAAACTTCCTGAGGTAGGCACTAGTATCATCTCATTTTTACAGGTGGAGAAAACTGAAGCCCAGAGAAGTTAAGTAACTTGCCCAAGATCACACAGCCTTTTCAATTCCAAGCCCACTTTGTCTCAATTTTCAAATGAAGTCAATGCCAGGCACTAGAGTATTTTGGGAGTGATAGGTTTGAGTTGTCTGCAGATGTATGGATGTGTACCTCTGTGCTATAAGGTTGAGTCCTTTGTCAAAGAGTGAAGGACACATATTGGTTTTCAACTCTCAGCCTTACCATAAAACAAGTAGGGGTGGATCGTGGTCTCATGGGGATGCCAAGAAGATGCAAAGAGCAGATCCTGTACTCGTTTAACCTCAGTTGTCCGGGAGAACCTCCACAACATTTGTCTGCAGGCAAAAGAATTGTGCACCAAATGTCTACCAACAGGCAGCCTTATGCCAAGAGAAATGAGCTGGAGAAAAGCCCAGTCTCTTGTTTGACAGGAATACAGTGGATATGCTGGGCTGAACACTAAAGGTTAATTGCTCTGAGTAACACTGTGGCATTTAATCCTGGTGCCAAATGAACTGAGACAATATTGACCAAGATTCAGCCAACATCAGAATGCAAACACAAAGGAAAATCCAGGTCCTTAGGCAGAGGGAGTCCAGGCAGGAATCTGAATACCCAGAAGATCAACCAAGGTGGAGGCAGTCTCCTCAAACCTCAAGGGCCGTATACGCCCCTCATAAACCAGCATTATACTGCTAGGAGTGCTATGTGTGCAGGGCCTTTGCATATGCAACTCACTGTGCTAGAAACAACTTGTCTACCCTGCCAGGTCCCTGGCTTTCACCTGACCAATATCACTTCTTATTCAACTCTCATGTATAAAATGCCTCCTTCAGGAAGGCTTTCTCCCCCACCCTAGGCTGAGATCGGGTATCTCATCCTCAGCTTCGTATGCCCCCTTTGCAGACTGCTATTTAAACATTTTTTCCCAGATTATACATATGTGTTTCTCCCTATTATTTTGTGGCCCAGATAGTGACTATATTCTTTTTATCTTTGTGTCCTTTTATAATCTCAACACGTAGTACAGACCTGGCACATAAGTTCTTGATAAATGTTGAAAGCAAAAAGGATGGGTGGATGGATGGATGGGTGGATGGATGCATGGATGGATGGATGGATGGATGGGTGGATGGGTGGGTGGATGGATGGGTGGGTGGATGGATGGGTGGATGGATGGATGGGTAGATGGATGGATGGACGGACGGATGGGTGGGTGGATGGATGGATGGACAGATGGAAGAAGACATGAACGGCTGGCTAGCCGGCTGGCTGGCTGGATAGATGATGAGTGCATGGATGGGTGGATGGGTGAATAAATAAACAGTTGGGTACTTGGATGGATGGGTGGGAAGGTGGGTGGATGGATGATTGAGTGGATGGTTGAGTAGAAGTATGAATGGACGAACACATAGATGTCTCTTAGAGGCAACTGAGGAAGGAATGACAGGATCTTCCATCTTCTGGGATTCAAAGAAATGACATTGTCTCAACTGTAAATTGGTCCATAAAATTCTGTAAATCCATCCTGCAAAGGAGGGCACAGGCCATACTTCCCTTTACTCAGAATGTACGTTGTGTCATTTTTGGACTTCCATTCTCCTTCGAGATGGTCTAGTTGCTTTTTTTAAGCATATTTCACTTGGATAAAAATAAAGGTCAATGTGGATCACATCTGTGATTTGTCTCAAGAGTCGAAACCACACCTGCACTCGTTCCTAAGGAAGAATAACACTTGGAAGGAGTTTCCTATCCTAGCTCTCTGGCAGGAGAAAGTTACTGGAACACCACTGGTTTCTTAAGTGGGCATATGGGGGTTTGAGGAGCAAAACCATAGTGAAGTTGGTAGCTGGTCTATAGGGACAAGAACATCAACCTCTTGTAAGTAATATCAGGTCTGCATTTGAATTTCAACTCTATTCACTTACTAGTTGTGAGAATTTAGCTAAGTTTCGTAACCTCCCTAAGCCTGACTTTGCTTATCTATACAATGGGAAGTTGTAATGATTGAAAATAGTATGAAAGAATAGCTCAAAGACTTGTGCTCGGATTTGGAGAAAAAATAGCACAATATAGTAATTGTTCAACCAACAATAGGTTGACATAGTAGCTGGAGGTGAAAGGAACTGAAGTAGTAATAAAAATATTCTCACTTCAATTAATAAATGATTAATAGTTCACTAGGAGAGCATTTCACCAATTATGGACTACATGCCAGGGATGATAGAGAAAAAAAACTTACATGGTGTATAAAGTGAGCTTTAAATTATATTAAATCACTAAGAAAGTGAGAACATTATTCTCTGTGCAACTTGATCTCAATTATGAATCAGTGCTTCTCATTGTGTCAAGGAGAAAGTCTTGGTTTGAAGCCAGAACTTCTCTAACATCTCTTAATAACATGAATGGGACTGGGTACGGATCTTGGGCAGGCAAGGGAATCCAGCTAGAATGTCAGATCTTTATGGTTGTTGCATTATTTTTTAGTGGAACCTTTTATTTGTGGGAAACAGTACTGGCTTTCCTTTCGTGGTGGCCACACCCACGTTCCTTTTCACCTACATTAAGAAAGATTTGAGTCAGTTTAAAGAAAATATATGCCTAAGAGTTTAGGTGGCATGGAGTATGGTAGTAGCAGCAGTGAATGACTTGCATGGGGAAAACCCTGAACAAGGAGGAAGAAAATGCAAATCTGGTTATACTGAGATCCACATACACCTGCGAGAAACTTGCCATCTTTTTTTTCTAGGTTTCTGTTTAAATCCATCTGAATAGTGAATGGTATGGTTCCACAGAGATGGTCTCTCATTTTCTCCACTATAGCCCTCTGCAGAGGCTATGATTACCCAGCTGTCCCCCACGGTGGAGGGAGTTGGGAAATCTCCTTCCCCCAAGGGAAGGAAAAACACTCACGGAGCTCCCCTTAGGCCCTCTCCGCAAGTACAGCAGGAAAATGTATGGACATCGCTTGACGGCGTGGTCCGAAGTCACAGATCCAAGTGTCTGCAGGGCTCAAAATGACCCGGGGCACAGGAGACACACTTTGGTATAAACTTTCCACCTAAAAAAGAACTTGATGCCAGGGCATTTTTTCAGAGTTTGTGTGTTTTTAAAATATATAGTAGTCATGTGTTAGGTGAAAAAAAATCATCCTTGCAGTTTTAAATACAGACACACTTTGCATGTGAAGTGTATACAATCATATTTCTATACATAGAAATATGATGTGTTATATATTAGATTGTGTAACTTGTGGCAGCTCAAGGGTGAGGATACATGGGAAATGAGGCTGGGACACGGGGCCAGACACACAGAGAGAGGGAGTCATGGGGACCCAGGTAAACTGGAGAACTTGAGTCCCTTTAGAAAGCACAGTCGACATTCAGTCTTGAGCAATTGTGAGAGGAGAATATTGCCAAACCCTTGTATTTTTTAATAAGTTAAAACTGTGAATTTTTATATGCAGCTCCCTGCTTATTTAATGTTGGCAATTAATTTCTTTGAAAAAACACTCTTCCTTGGGGCGTTCGGGTGGCGAAGTCGGTTAAGTGTCTAACTCTTGGTTTCGGTTTGAGTCGTGATTTCAGGGTCATGAGATTGAGCCCTGCGTTGGGCTCCATGCTCAGTGCAGAGTCTGCTTCAGACTGTCTCTTCCTGGAAAAAATGAAACAAGATGAAACCAGAGAGGGAGACAAACCGTAAGAGACTCTTAATCATAGGAAACAAACTGCGGGTTGCTGGAGGAGAGGTGGGGGAAGGATGGGGTAACTGGGTGATGGGCATTAAGGAGGGCACTTGATGGAATGGGCACTGGGTGTTGTGTAAGACTGATGAATCACAGACCTGTACCCCTGAAACCAATACTACATTATATGTTAATTAATTGAATTTAAACTAAAAAATGTTATATCCTTAAAACTATATTTCAGAGTTTCCAGTTGCTAAAATACAAAAATATGATTTTAAAAATAATTTACCTTCTGTTAATTAAATTCTCTGAACTGTCATTAATTTTAATAATTTGCATATAGATTCATTTGAGTTTTCTGACTAGATAACATGTTGCCTGAGAATAATTATAATGTTGTTGCTATCTTTGAATTCCTTATATTTTCTATTTCTATTTCCTCACTTTTGATAAATAGGATCTCCAGTACATTGTTTAATATAAGAGGCAATAGTGAGTATGTTTGTTGATTATATGGGGAATTTTACTTTGTATGAACCATTCTTCCCAAAACATGACACTATGAGTTTGTAAAAAAAAAAAAAAAAAGAAAGAAAGAAAGAGAAAAGACTCTTTCCCTCTGCCCCTCCCTGCTGTGCTCTCTTCTCTCCCTAAAAAAAAAAAAATATATTTTTTAAAAATAGATATAAATAAAAAATTAAAAAACTAAAAAGCACCCTTTCCTCTACAACATCACTGAGAATTAGTCACTGAGATATGACCCTCATCTGATGTATTTGTCCTCTGCCTTGGATGAGTTCTATGAAATCCGATCAGTGCAGAGCTTGAGGGCTGGCTGAAGAAAGAAGTTGGGTGTCAGGACTCAGTTGTTTGGCAGCTGAGAAAGAATAAAAACAAATGTCCAGTAAGCACATGACGACGTTTTCAACCTCGTGTTACCAGGGGGAAAGCTTACAAGACGGAATACTGATGAGAGACCATCGTTTTCTACTAAGCAAATACAAAATATTTTTTTTTTCTGCTAATGCCCGATTTTAACCTGTACACAAAGAAACAGTCCTTCTCACACATCGACGTATTCATTCATTCATCCATCCATCTGTGAAAATACAGATTTAAGTAATAGAGACCCAGCCCCTGGCTCACAGGAGGTCATTGAGTTGGAGAGGAATTTGGCCATATGTATATATCTCAGATGCCTTTAAAACATGACTACCCTTTGATCCAACACTTTAACATCTGGGAAATGCTTCTAAGAGAAAAATCCAGAACATGGCTGAATTAATATTGCTGCAAAGATGTTCATCTCTCTGCCGTGTCATGTCATGTGTCAAACACTTCAATGTCCAACACGGCCAGGTGGTTGATTCATCCGGGACGCAGCCACTCAAAGGGACACCTGACCCTATTTTAAATGACGTATTTGGCATTATACAGAATGGTAAACAAACAAGAAGTTGGCTTTAAAACAGTCTTTCAGAATCACTAATATACGTGTGATATTGATATGGAAGAAGAGAAATACTAAAAGAGAAAGTATTTCTCAGTAATAGGATTATAGATCATTATTTCTTTTGGATGTTGCTCCCTGTATACTTAACAGGGAACGTATATTCCTTCTGTAAATGAGGGGGGGAAGGAGCAGTTTTTTAAAGTTTCGATCTTTTTTTCATTTTTTAATTTAAATTCAATTAATTAACATATAACATATTATTAGTTTCAGAGGTAGAGTTCAATGATTCGTCAGTCTTATATAACACCCAGTGCTCATTCCATCAAGTGCCCTCCTTAATGCCCATCACCCAGTTTCCCCATCCCCCCACCTCCCTCCCCTCCAGCAACCCTCAGTTTTTCCCCATGGTGAAGAGTCTCTTATGGTTTGTCTCCCTTTCTGGTTTCGTCTTGTTTTATTTTTTCCTCTCTTCCCCTAGAACTCTTCACACTGTTAAAAATTTTTGAGGACCCCATCATGCTTTTATTCATTCCGGTTAGAGCTATCAATGTTAACCATATTAGAAATTAAAACTAAGAATTTTAAACTATTATTTCATTTTAAAATCATAATAATAAAAAACCCATTCGTGTTAACAAAAATAACATACTGGTGAAAAATAACTATTTTTTCCAATAGTTTCCAACGAAAATATTTGGTTTTCCAATAGTTTCCAACGAAACTATTTGGTTTGTTCCAAAACAACAACAAAAAAGCAAAAGCATGGTATGGTTTTACATTTTTGCAAATCTCTAATTTCTGTCCTCACGGAAGACAGCTGGAGTCTCGTATCTGCTTCTGCATTCAGTCTGTTTCCGTCAGTTGTTTGATTCAAGCACATGAGGAAAATCCAGCCCCGTACAGTTCTGTGTTTGGAAGAGGAGGAAGCATTTTAATAGCCTTTTCAAATAGCCAAGTGTGCCACGATCCTACACTTGACAAGTGATCGCTGATGAAAGTCAGTTGCAGTGTGAAATCTGAAACCTTATCCATGAACTTTTTGTTCTCTCTACACCTGGGAGATGAGAGTGGAAAAGACAGCCTGTCAGTATTATAATGAAGATTGTATGACTTCACGCCCCACCCCGAGGGTCAAGGATGTCCATGGATTCCTAGACCACACTTTGAGAATCACCGTCTAAATCAGACACAAGCAAGTGGGTGGCTCTAGGGAGGTGTCCTAGGACCGCTGGCTTCATTTTGTTGTTGTTTGCATTTTTTAGATGACCTTTTGAATTATTCTATTTTTCCCATGTGCATTTCAATGTAAAAAATCAACTTTCCTAAGGCCGTCAGCATAGACTGATCCCCGGGCAGCAGATTCTGAGATGGGGATTTGCTTGCAGGGAATTCATGCAGGTATGCTGTTGTGAATCACCCCCATAGGGAGAGGAGGAAGCAGGGTGGGCAGCAGGAGGAGGGGGACACTGCGGTATGGTCTCACCGTGCCCTCAATCAGATGGGGAGCTGCAGGCTAAGGCGACCCTTGACAGCTGCCCTGCTGAAGCAGGGTAACCAGGACTTTATATCACCATACCAACAAGTCATTGGAGGCTGACTGCCAGGGGAAGGAGCAAGGTCAGGGGAGAGGGCATGTTCCAGAGAGAGAAAGAACCACCTACAGCCAACCCTTTCAGAAGCTGGGGAATGAGCAGTTGGTCCTGGAGGGGTGGTCGGGGCAGGGCACCTCGGCCACCCAGTTGTCAATGCCAGAGTTGGGATTAGAACACCGTCCCTCTGTTTGCCTCCTGAGCCTCTATAAAGAGACCCTCCGAACACTTGCTTCCTCTAGCGTAGGCTCTATGCATCCACACATTGCCGATGACCATGACACCAGGCTGATCTTAAGTGAACGACTGCAGGAAGAAAGGACGGGGTCTGCCCACCACTCAGTCCCGTGCGAATACAGCTGGCATTGAGGGCTCTGCTCCCCTCGCTGTGAGAATCTCGTCCACCTGCCATATGCAAATGAAAATCAGGCCCCTGTGCAATTTGCTCTGGGCTCTCACGGGGTGTATTCTGGGAAAGTGGAGGACTTTTCCCGAAGATGTGCTCACGTTCACTATGGTTATAAGAATAAGCTAATGCATCAGGAAGGGGGGAGGAAAATGTAGAAACTATGCCTTGAGAAGATCATCTTGAATCTGAAGTGTTAATATTAATCAAGTGAAATATTTGACATAGAAATCCACACCCATCGCTTAAGACCGGGATGGAGGGGGTCACAGCTCCTGGGGTTACAAAGGCCCCTGACACCCACAGAGCCCTGGCAGACACAGTAGCTGCCTGTGTCTCTCTGGCACAGTAACCTTCTCTCTATTCTCGAAGCCTCACATAAAGAAATCTCCAGTCGGCTTCCGTCTTGTAGCTCATGTTTGCTCTAACGTGGAGGAAAAACCAAGGATGTTTACCGACAGGGCTGCTCAGGAATTCCCACCCCCCTTCCTGAAAGCAGGAAGAGAAAACGAAACAGACCCTGCCTGCCCTCGCGTCTGTATCTACCGCCTCTTATTTCATTCACTACAAGAAGGAAAACCTCCCGAGAGTCCACATGATGAGAGAAAATTATTAGCACCTCATCATCCCATATTTCCAGCTCTCTTTGCAGGAGCATTTACAGACGCTTCTGATTTAAAACAGCTTTCGGACCAAAGTCTCTCTGCAGAAGAGCGCATCAGCAAACTTGCGGGATCTGCAATTTTGTTTTATCCTAGGTTCACCGTAAGGAAGACTTGGAACAAGCTCGAAAAACGGCAGAAAAGAAATCGCCCTCCTCTTGCCACCCCCAAGAACACAATTTAACACGGAAACCATTCATTCTCATGATGAAAGGAAAGAACCCAATGCCTGAAAGCGTGGGGGTCTAACAGGGTTTGATTTCCTTGCCAGTTCGTGAAGATTCATGCACTTTCTCGGTGGCGCCTCTGGGCTGTGCTGTCCCTCCCAGGGCTTTGATCTCCCTGTAGGCTCTGAGACATTATTCTTCTCCGAGCCTCTGTTTCCTCCTTACCCAAGTAGATACCCATTGTGTGAGGATTTTAAGGAGCACATTGGATAACGTAGAAGAAAGTGATCTGAAAAATACCCAATGATGGGTGGAGGCAAAAACCCAAAGATGCGTGTTAGATTTTCTGCCTCAGCCAAAGCAGGGTGAGTGTGCAGGACCCTTGGCTCAGTGATCGAAACCATGGCTGAAGCTGGCTCTGCGTGACAGAGAGGCTACACAGAGGAGGAGGGTGTGTTGGCAAGGCTGGCCGGGAGAGGCCCCGGAAAGGCGCTAGAGAGCTTCACATTCAAATTTCCAGGGGACCCTTGGTGACACAGCGACCGACTCCAATCCAGATTCTGGGAAAGCAGTTGATTTCTGACAACTTGGTGAGTTTGTCAATATTTGAAGAGGGGTGGAGATTGTAAAGCAAAAAGATTAAGAGGCAAACCGAGTCAGGAGCTGTTGATGGCGAACACCACCTAACACATGTATGGCTGAGAAAAACTCCTTTCTTAGTGAGTTCCTGCGGTGTGAACACTAGGAATTCAATTCTTCCACCAAAACGTTCGTTCTTCTGAGGACTCACTGCTACCTCCCTCCAGTCAGGGCCCTGAGCTTGGTTGAATGCTCTGTGGTCACCAATTTAAAATTCTGAATAATTTTATCTTTGAACTTGTGTTGGGGAAGTGAAATCTGATGGGACAACCTAGTAGAACAGCCAGACCCGGCACCCTGACGATACCCCATGCTGGCGAGGACATGGAGCCACAGGAACGCTCGCTCGGTGCTGGCGGGAAAGCAAAATGGCGCAGACGCTCTGTAAGCAATTTGGTGACTTCCTACAGAACGAAACACGTTCTGACCACAGGGTCCAGCATTTGTGCTCCTTGGTGTTTGCCCGAAGGAGTTGAAAGTGTATGTCCACACAAACACCTGCACATGGATGTTTAGAGCCTCTTTGTTCACAATTGCCAAAACTGGAGACTAATCAAGAGGTCCTTAGCAGGTGAATACTATTATTATTATATTATTCAGCACTAAGAAGAAACAAGCTATTAAGCCATGAAAAGGCACGGAGGAAACTTAAATGTAGATTACTAAGTGAGAGAAGCCAGTCTGATAAGCCTACATCTTGTATGAGCCCAACTATATGATACTGAAACAGGCAAAAGGATGGGACATTAAAAAGACGTTAACGGGGGGCGCCTGGGTGGCTCAGTCGTTAAGCGTCTGCCTTCGGCTCAGGGCGTGATCCCGGCGTTATGCGATCGAGCCCGCATCAGGCTCCTCTGCTGGGAGCCTGCTTCTTCCTCTCCCACTCCCCCTGCTTGTGTTCCCTCTCTCGCTGGCTGTCTCTATCTCTGTCGAATAAATAAATAAAAAATCTTTAAAAAAAAAAAAGACATTAACGGTTTCCAGGGGTTGGGGGGGGTGCATAGGCAGAGTACAGAGGGTCTTTCGGGCGGTGGCATTATTTTGTAGGATCCAAGAGCAGATCCGTGTCATTGTGTATTTGCCCAATCCCATAAAATGCATAACACCCAGGGTGAACTCTAATATAAACTGCGGACTCCAGGTGACTATGATGTGTCCACGTAGGTTCACCCGTTGTAACAGATGTCCCACTCTGGTGGGGAAAGGTGATAACGGCAGAGGCTGTGCATGGGAGGGGTATGAGTGCTCTGAAAAAAGGGAAAGTCTTTTTAAAGAGCTGACGGTCCCTGCGGCATATCTGTGAGCAGAGAAGACAACATGATACATGCGCCCACTGTCCATTGCCTTCCATTCACACCTAAGCAGAGAATCCTAGAGGACCCACGGAGGGTGGGTGACCAGCCAGCCGCAACGTGAGTACAAGATAAGTATGTTACATCTACAGCTGAGTGTGTAAGGAAGCTGAGAGCCCTGCGAAGTCATGCTCTCTATCCAAATCGGAAATCATTTCCAATGTGCAAAGGAGGCAACACATTCTTGAAAACATGAACAACAAAAGAGCTCTGTCCTATCCTCTCTTCGTCATGTCACCTCCCTGTAACAGCCAATGTGCTGAAAATGTTGTCACAGAAAGGGAGAGATGGGGCCATCCACAGCTTCTTTTCCTTTTAACCCTTCCTTATTCATCAACAGACTGAAGGTGGAGAGTGTTGGTCGAATGTGCGAGTATCCGGAAGTGAACATCCCTGAATATGTTCGCGTGGCATTTACTTTGAGTAAGAATGAAATACATATGTTCGTACAAGCTACGAAATACAAGTTGTGTGACCCCCGAGATTCTGCCTGTGAACGCATAGCATTTAAAACCCGCATTGCATCGTATATGGATGAATGGTAAAATTCACATGAATAATTTAACATTTTAGTTTTCCCTTACTTAGAACAACTTTGAATAGCAAATGAAATACCTAAGAAGTCAAGAGAAAGAGAGAGACTAGGGAAAAAAGGAAAATGCTTTATATATATTTTTTAAAGATTTTATTTATATATCTGAGAGCACAAGCAGGGGGAGCTGCAAGCAGAGGGAGAAGCAGACTCCCCGAGGAGCCGGGATTCCGATGCGGGACTCGATCCCAGGACCCTGAGATCATGACTGGAGCCGAAGGCAGATGTTTCACCGACTGCGCCACCCAGGGGCCCCGGAAAATGCTTTACATTTTAGCACCTCGAACAGTACTTCCCCCCACTCTTAGAACAAGGGACTCCGTGTTTTCCTCTTGTACTGGCTCTGGTTTTTCACAGAGCCAGCCCAGCCTCCACTGCTGCTAAGTTAACATTGATGAGAGGCCACAATATGCCAGACACGCAGCTAAGTGTCCCACCTGGATGATGGTCCTTAATGGCCTGGGTTGCTCATACCCCCAAAGAGTAAAATGCCACCCACATGGGAGATATTGTCACAGCTACTAAGAATGAGCCAGTCCAGACAGGAAGCACTTGTCAAGCACCTGCTCTGAGGCAGGAAGGAGGCCATCTTGTTTGGCAGAATGCCAGGAGTCGGGAGTACAAAGATAAGCACAAAATAACCCAAAGGTGCTCACAGCCGGGGTAGGGGGGCAACAGAGACAGGGGAGCAGAGTGGCTGTCCACCATCACACAGCCTGTCAGTCAGAGTCGCGATCTGAACCCAGGCCTGGAGCCCAAGCCCTTGGGCCTCCGGGCCAGACGGCCTCTGTGCTTATGTTGGCACAAGTGTGTGTGTGTGGCAGATGCTTAATAATCGGTATTACATTCCGGATTTAAAGATATAGCGTGGAGCTAGAATTGAGTTTATTGCCTTCATTGTGGGGGGTCCGATTGTGAATTCACTATCTGTTTAAATAGGATGTTTGTCCCTGAAATGTTGCTTCTGAAAGGGGCTTTCTCTGGCTCTCCCTGTTTCTCTCTCTTAGCAGCCTTGGCTTTGTTTCATGATGAGGACCACACTCTGTAATTCTATGTTTATTTGTAGGACTCTGTGTTCAATTCCAGTGAGCCCAGAGGGGGTGGGGACAGGACCTCTGTTCCTCCCCATTCTAAGCCCAGGGCTATATATGGCCTGATGCTCAGCAAGG
Source organism: Ursus americanus (assembly GCF_024610735.1). Classification (NCBI taxonomy): domain Eukaryota; kingdom Metazoa; phylum Chordata; class Mammalia; order Carnivora; family Ursidae; genus Ursus; species Ursus americanus. The sequence goes on from NC_142148.1 coordinate 8,153,636, forward strand.
ATTCATGATGGGCACTTGGGAGAGCACCGTCATGAATAAAGCCACAATAATTAGTAGTTCGCATTTCTCCTGCATGTTTTCTCAGTAACACTGAACAGTATTTGCCATGTTTCTCTTTTTGCATTGGCTGTTAGGAAGCTCAAAGCCACATCTGTGAAGCCATCACAGCAAGCCTGTAAATCCACATGCATATTTATTTCTGATCCTGGATCCATTGATGCACCCCCTCTTATTTTTCTATCTTCTTTTGCTATTTTTAATTGATGCTCCCATCTTGTTATACATATGTCCTTGTAAGACACTTTATTTATTTATTTTAAGATTTTTTAAATTTATTTGACAGAGAGTACAAGCATGGGGAACAACAAGCAGGGGGAGAGGGAGAAGCAGGCTCTGCTGACCAAGGAGCCTGATGTGGGGCTCGATCCCAGGACCCTGGGGTGATAACCTGAGCCAAAGTCAGTCGCTTAACAGACTGAGCCACCAGGTGCCCCTGTGAGACACTTTAATAAATATCCCTGCTGAAATTAAGTAAATTCAGCAGGCTGTCTTGAATTTCTAGCCTGCAGAGAAGAAGAATGCTCTTTCCAATGCCATCTCCGTCTTCAGAGCAATAAACCACCCTTCAATTACTGCTTTCCGGTGTCCAGAGCCCTTTGGGAGCGATGTTTCTGTGGCTGGGGGTGGTGCGGTGGGTGAAATGCTAGTTCCTTCCAATTAGGTGGCTCGGCGGTGGTGGAGGTGGTGTTCTAGAATAAATGGAGGTGAAAGGCAGACGGAACTGCAAAACCTTACAGAACGTGTTTTCCCTGCTCTGCCTATGGTCCCTGGTTACTGGGGAAGGGAATCAGCGACCCAGGTCAACCTGAGCAGATGCAGTGGGTGAGGGGCCCGGCCAGGATGCTTGGAGTGCCAGGGAGGCATTAGTGCGAGAGAAATCAGGTGCTCGGCGTTGATTGGAGAGGTGAGAACAGCCCCAGCATCCAGGAAGAGAACCTGCTTCCACAGGACGATCATTGGAGAGGAGGGCCCCACCCAGACTCATGTTTGCCCTGCTCTGTGTATTCAGCCCGCGGCTCCGGACGAGGAAGCAAAGGGCAGGGAGCCGGGCTCAGTTGACTGCCTAGCACGGGGCAGCACCAGCTGGAGACAAGGCACCCTGAGCAGGAGCAGCTCCAGGCGACTGCAGGGGACCGAAGACACTCCCCGCAGGGGCTCAACAGGTAACGGAGTCCAGATGAGGCTTGTTGATTGCGGCGGGCAGTGAAACATGGAAGCTGGGCATCAGAGGATTGAGTTCCACCCCAGCTCTGCTGCTAATTCACTGTGTGGCCTTGGGTGTGTGTGAGCCTCAGTTTCACCGTCTGTGAAATGGATCCAAAGATAGCTTTACCTAAATGGGTTATAGAAGGATTACGTGACCATGCAGGCCGTGTCAGGTACGAAGCCACAGAAATGGCTCCAATTTGCTTGGAACCATTGAGAGCCGCTTCAAGCCTAAGACTTGGGAATAAAAATCAGCAAATGGAGGGGTATGCTATGTGATTTGGGGACCACTGTCAGGACAAGCGTCCCCCAAAGTGAAGCTGACTTTGAGTCTGTGCCAAGGGGCATGGTCTAAGGCAGTGGACAAGAGGGAGAAGGACTCCTTGTGGGAATCTGGCTCTTTACATTGTCTTATTTAACATTCAGAGCCATCCTTCGAGGTAGGTGCTGGATTCCAATCCCAGCTGTGGGACTCCAGAAGTTGGCATTGCCCTCTGAAACTCCTTCAAGCCTTGGAGCGCCAAGGTGCTTAGAGGGTGGCTGCCCCGGGGCGGGTTGCGTCACCTCCCTGGGCTTCATTTCCTCTTCTGTAAAAGGAGCACAATGGTAGCGTTGAGAGCCAAGCAAACTCTGTGAGGGCTGAGACTAACGCATAGGGACCCCTGTGCACTTACTCAGTGCTAGCTCTTATTTCTATTGTCATCATCATCATCTCTGTTTGACAATTCGGGAAATGGGGCAGGGACAGTGGGGGAACTCCTTCCAGATCTCACAGAGGGGAGCTGAGATCTAATCCAATCGGTATTTGAGTGAAATAAGCAAGACAGACAGGTGTGCAGAATTTAAGAGACACCAAGAAACTCAGTCATCAAGATAAATTATATATATATATATATATATATATATATATATATATATATATATATATATATATTTTTTTTTTTTTTTTAAAGAGAGAGAGTGGGAAGGGTGGGTAGGGGCAGGAGAGAGAGAGAGAGAGCAAATCTTTAACAGGCTGCCCACCCACTGTGGAGCCCAACGCAGGGCTCGATCTCACAACCCCGAGATCATGACCTGAACCGAAATCAAGAGTTGAACTCTTAACCGAATGAGCCACCCAGGTGCCACAAGAAAAATCACATTTTAAAGCAATATTTAAAAATGTAAAATTAATGCCAAAACATCCGCAATGAACAAAATAACAGGTTAAGTAAAGATAGGATCAGTAACAGCATCATTGTGTTTTTTTTAAACTGTTGTGTTAAAATATATTCTTCGTCTCGATGGCTTGAGTTTTCTGGCGCCCCCTTTAAATTTTGCACGGCGGGGGGGGGGGGGGCGAGTGCCTGATTCACCCACGGTCTGTGGCCGCCTGCTGGGACCCCACGGGCTTCAGGCCCAGGGTGTATATGTCCTGCTTTGCCCCCAAATAAGCCAAGAGAGGGGCGTGCTGAAGTCATTTTCTATTTAAGGGGGAGTGAGGGAAACAGCCCGGGTCCCAAGTGATGGAGGATTCTCCCCAAGGTTTCTGAACCCCAGGAACGGTTGGTTGTCATTTTAACCAAGAAGGCACGGGCTTCCGGAGAGCAAGCGGCCCGTCAGGACCCAGGCTGGCTGGTTTCCCACGGTAGCAGACGCTCTCACGGAGGGACTGAGGGACGGAGCAGGCCCGGGGGCGGGGCGGGGGGGAGGGCATCACGTCTCCGCTCCACGCGGGCTCATCTGTCCTGCTGGAGTGACGCATTTGCTGATTGTCGCGCTGTGGGCAGCTCCTCTCACCGCTGCCCAGCACCGGGAATAGTGAAGGATGTGACAGCCTGAGTCAGCGGAGCCGGGTTCGACCCCAGCACTGCCTCTTCAGAGCTTTCTGATCTGGGGGGGACGGGAGTTACTCTTCTTTATGCATTTAATCACCAACGTCCGTTAACAAGAGCAGGACGAGCACGGCACCTGTCTTCATGGAGTTTGCATTCTAGAGGTGAGGGGACTGCGTCACTGAGCCTCAGTTTCTTCATCTGTGTAGTGGGGGACTCATGGGGTGCTGTAAGGAAAAACAGAGACAATGCAAGTAAAGTTCCTGGCCCCAGGGCCAGGACTAGGGTGAAGCAAGCAAGGCACCGAGGGCAAAATCCAGGGGTGGGGGAGGGGACGCTCATTCCCAAGTGCAGATTCTGCCCCCGCCCTAACCTGAGAGGAATGCCTCCTGCATTCTGCACCTGGGGGCCTCTCCCGGCCCTGCCTGGCTCAGAGGAAGCCTTCAGATAATGCTACCTGCTAGACTATTAGCGGAAAGATGCTTGGCACAACACTGAGTAAGTAGCAAGCCCTAAGCCCTCTAGGCACACAACCGTTTATACACACATAACTGAGTGTTCCCACCGCAAGACACCAACTACTGAGCGTTCCTGAAACTCTGGGTGCGATTTGATAAAGGTAGCTCTTTCCCTGGGCCCATACGGTCCATTCTAGGACACAGGGCTTGGGGAGCACGGTGAAGGATGGATTTCAGTCCTCACATGCCCCCTTGTGCAGGAGGCAGCCTGTCCCACCGTACAGGGAGGCCCTCAGAGTGTCCACCGCTCCCAGCACTGCGCTGGGGAACGCAGGGAAACGCCGGGTCATGGGACCAGGCAGAGCAGGTCCGGTCTCTTTACTCATTTTGATCTTGACTTTGGAGTTGGGGGGCAGAGAGCTTGCTCTGCCGGGTGTGCCAGATGGCTATGTTGGCATGGCCCTCAACTGGGTGGTGAGGAGAACCTGCAGTTTGCCTGCATTCCATGGCATTGATCAAAGGTGTTTCTGCTTACTTGGTGACGAATACTGTCACCATCGCACCATTCGGGAACCTCCCCCTTTCCATTTGACCGTCATTCAGCTCCTGGCTGACAAGGCAGCTTCAAAAATGCTTTCTCCAGGGCAGCTTGTCCTGCATTCAGGGTTGAATCCGTTCCCTGGAGGAAGGCTTGTTGTTAACCTCTAACTACAAGGTGCCAACATGAACACCAATCACTGGTGTAAAAGAGGAGGCAGGAGTTCAAGGACAACTTCCAGGGTGGCTGATTCACCCGTGGAGCAGACCACAGAGCTAATGGGATGATAGCATTCATAAGAGAAATAAATCGTATTAGCAACGACTACCGTTTTCTCACCTGAGTATGGACAAGCCCTTGCGCTAAATCTCTGCGCAAAGATCGTTGATGACCCTTCAGTTGCGCATTCCTCAAGTGTGCACTGACTTTAGATCAGACCACATTCCTTGACTGGTTATGATTTTAATGTCTTAGTGCACACACAGATATGCCATATTTTATGTTCTATGATATATCACATTACATAGAAATACTTAATAAAATAAAGGCATAACTAAAATACCCAGAACAGTGGCCCTGGTTGTCACAGAGATCACCTGGAGATCCTGAAAATGTACTGGTGCTCTGGGCCCCACCCTGGAAAATCTGAGGGATCCGGTCCAGCTGGGGCCTGGGCATGGGGATTTAAATCCACCCCCACCCCCGTTTCTCCTGCACCCACTGATTGTGGCCTCAAGGACACAGCTGGAGGTAGAGAAGTAAAAGCACTTCCTATCCGAACGACCCCTTGCAAAGACTGACCCCATGTTCTCAAAATGCTAAGGCCTCAAACATGAGTCCAATTTCAAAAACAAAACGCCCCACCATATGGCGTGGCTGGTGTTTAATGTCAGAATAGGTCATTAAAAACAAAACAACGAACACCATTGGTTCATGAAAGAAAGGGCATCACCTTCAAATTTGTTTTTCTGTTTTTGTTTTCAAAATAAAAGCAGGCTCTTTCAAATGAATACGGCTTTCTTGATGAAAAACTTCTGATCTGATTAATTTTTCTCATTTGTTGGACACTGGAGAAAACCCCATCATGGACAGGAATTATTGTCTGAACCATCTTGAGCCTCAGTTTTGCCATCTGTTAACTGGGGATAAAAGAGGCCTTGCCTCTCAGAGTCCTCGAGCTGGGTTATAGGGAGATCAGCTCATCCTACATCGCCCCGGGGACTTTCCTAGTTTTAGCATGAAAGTCCTGCCGCCCCAAACACCTTCTCTCCCAGGACAGCCCAGACTGACACTCACCGTCATGGGATTCTTCGTATGGGCCTGAATATGAGACTCCCCTGTGCATTTACTAAAAATACAGATCCAGGGCTCCAACCTGACTTTTTGGTGAGAGAATGTTGGAAATCAGAGGTGGTGCAGGATTCCTCAGCTGATTCTCACTATCAGGGAGCTTTGGGGGAAACTGCCTGCAAATCTGCAGGAGAATAATGATAACCGTAATCGTGGCTACTACGGGCATGGCGACCACGTATGCCAGGCTCTCTTCCCTGCACCTTGCATATAGTAACTCATTTAATTCTTGCAACCACAGCTTAAGGTGGGTGCTATTGTCATCCCCATTTTTAAAATTTTTTTAAAAGATTTTATTTATTTACTTATTTGAGAGAGAGAGAGAACATAAGGGGGGCAGAGAGGGAGAAGCAGACTCCTCCCCAACACTAAGCAGGGAGCCTGATGCAACGCGGGGCTCATTCCAGGACCCTGGGATCATGACCTGAGCGAAGGCAGACGCTTGACTGACTGAGCCACCCAGTCACCCCTGTTATTCCCATTTTACAGAAGAGGAAACTGAGGCCCATCAAAGCTTGGTAACTTGTCCAGGATCTCTCACATCCTTATCCTACGTGCTACGTGGCTCTCTACCTAGAATGTTCAGCACTGGGCTGACACATGGCCCGCTCTCCCTACACTTCAGATGTGATTATCATGATTGTTTTATTAGCTGTACTATCTTTAGGGCAGGGGAGGACTTGCCATGCTCGTGGCAACTTTCAACAGAAGGTGTAATTGCTAAATGTGAAACTGTTCCCTTTGACCTCCCCCAAACACTCTGACCTCGCCCTGGAGGCTGACTGTTCATTTCTGCTGATACTGACAACGGCCAATAGGTGGCAGGAACCTTTTGTTTTTGTCCCATGTAAATCCTGCTCTTTACCAAATCTAAGGAAGAGCAGGAACAATGTCACAGCACCTGTGTTATAACTGCTGGTGGGAAGCCATATTATCGGAATCCAGGTTGTCCCTGCAAAAGACAGGCGAATGCAGCGTCCTTCTTTCCGTCCACTTGGCCCTCAATTTGCCAAGAGGCTACTTCCAATGCGCAATTATCAGGAAACCAGAGCCCCAGCTCCATGGGATGAAAAGTTCTCCTGCCTGCTCACATCACACTGCTTGCAGCCCAAAGATTCTTCATGACCTCAAACATTTTTTGAAAGTAGCCCCCTAAATTGGACTGAATCCGAACTACATAAGAACAGCTTGAAAAGTTTGCAAACCCATTGGCAACTCATTTTTAATTTTGTAAAAAGCTGGACTCAGGTAGTGACGTCATCTTCTGCATGCCTATCCTTGTGTGTGGCGTTGGTCAAGGCATTGCGCCTACTAACCTCAGTTTCCTTGTCTGTAAAATTGGAATAACGATACCACTGCATTGCCGATTTGCTGCAAGGAGTCAAAGAGTTTACTCTAAGTAAAGCCCTTTGAATAGTTTCTCAACATGTGGTAATCACTCACCAAATTGTTGTTGTTGTTACTATTTTATCCTCACTGTGGTTGTTAGAGCTGTCATCATTATTTTTATACACAGTGGGTTCAAATCCTGGTCAGTCTAACTACCGCCAACACTTGGTCTCTCAGCTCCCTCAATCCCCTTATTTGCAAACTCGGAATATTAACACTCAGGGTGATCTCCAGCAGCAGTTGATGAACATTCTGGAAAAGGCCAGATAGTAAATATCTTAGGCTTTTTAGACCATCTAGTCTCTGTTTCAACTCTGCAGCTCTGCCTTTGTAGCGTGAAAACAGCCCCATGTTGACAAAACATGAATGAATGGGCGTGGCTGTCTCCCCGTGTAATTTTACTTATCGATACCAAAATTTGGAGTGCATATCATCTTCATGTGTCACAATCTATGATTCTTCTTCTGATTTTTTCCCAACCATTTATAAATGTAAAGCCCGTTCTTAGCACACTGGCCACACTGAAATAGGCAGCGGGCAGATTTGTCCCACAGCTGTTGCTTGCCCACCCAGTCTTGAGGATTCAGTATTACATTCATGATGCCGCGTTTATAGATGGAAGTGATGGTCTATTGTAAGTACGCATGTCATGGATTTTATAAATAGGAAGTCTTGCAAAATAACTAGTGTCCTGTATGTGTCCGCAAGTGCTCAGCTTTATTACCTGGTATGATTAGAAAACATATAAAATCCCCGGATCCTGTTATCTATCAAATTCCCCCAAGAGAGCAGGTGGTGCGATCTATGACCCTTTTTTGGCCTCTGAAATCTCTGATGACTCAGCGTGTCTATTACCAGGGCATGAAACCTCATACCATGGGTCAGAGGCCCGTGGGAATCCTTGGAGATGCATGGGCTGCTTTCTACCAAAAATCAAACTTCCTGGCTTGTATTCTGAAAGCTACCAGAGTTGATGAGCCCGCGGCTCCCCAAACATACATTATTTGTGTGTGTGAAAAAGAAACTTTTAGGTCTCAAGGCTGCCAGTCTCTGGAAGTTCTGAAAGAGCCTTACTTCTGAGACCAGGCATCCTCTGGGTCAAAGCCTCCCTCTGCATTTCCTGGATGTCTCTCCTGGGTGAGTTTTGGGGTCCTAATGCCCTCCTTTTGAAGGGGAGGTAGTAATATGCAGAACATTCCAGTGGTTAGGAGCGCAGGCAGCCTGTTTGAATCTTGCCTCCGCCATCATTACCTGGGTGACCTTTGGAAAGTAATTCAGCCTCAGCGTCCTCATATCTAGAACGGGATGATGACAACATCCGTTTCACAGGGGTGCTGCAGGGTTCGATAAACCGACACAGGGAGTGTGCTTGGGAAACAGCGCAGGCAAGTGCTAAATAATTGTTAACTTTTAGCATTATTATTAAAGCAAGGCTCTCGAGAGGCTTAGTAATGATGTGGGCACACGCCTAGCTCAGCGCCTGCCAGGGGAGGGGGAGTTATCAATGATTATTCCCTCCCTCCCACCAATAACGAATAATTGGCACCTGGTAAATGCAAACACCTTGGTGAGAACAGAAGATACAATGGCAGGTAAAGACAGTCCCTGGCCTCATGATGCTTACAGTGTATTGGGGAAGGCACACAGAAGCTAAGTTCTGTTTTTTTTTTTTTAAAGATTTTATTTATTTATTCGACAGAGATAGAGACAGCCAGCGAGAGAGGGAACACAAGCAGGGGGAGTGGGAGAGGAAGAAGCAGGCTCATAGCAGAGGAGCCTGATGTGGGGCTCGATCCCATAACGCCGGGATCACGCCCTGAGCCGAAGGCAGATGCTTAACCGCTGTGCCACCCAGGCGCCCTGAAGCTAGGTTCTGTTTTGCCCTCCCGGTCTGGATCCATTGTTACTTCCTTCCAGAACCACCCTATCTGACACTGCTGCCTCTTGCCCCCCTCGACTGGCTCCTGTTATATTACCAATTTACTTTTGTTCATTGGGTTAAACCCTAGGTGTTTGGGTTTAACAAGCACTTAGATATCCCTTATACCGAGCCCCACGTTGTTCTTACCACGTAACAAGCATTAATCATTGAGTCCTCGTAGCAGGCCTGTGAGGTACAGAGAGCGTAATTAACTCACACAAGGACACACAGCAAAGAGAAGCAGAGAGAAAGTTCAAGGCCAGGTGGTCTTGCTTGGGCTCTGTGCTCTTAACCACTGTACCATGCTGTCTTGAACTATCAGAAATGGCCTGGCTGACGGACTTACTGTCTTGTTTATTATCTACCCACCAGACTTTAGCTCTGTGAGAACGCACAGCCACAACCCTCGTGCCTCGAACAGCGTAAGGTACAGACTTGGTACTCAGTATGTATTTGTTGAATCAGTGAATGAATGAAAACACAGCCAAATAAATATATAATTACAAGTAGCACTAAGTGCTATGAAAAACAAAAACAACCAAAAAAGAAAAAGAAAAAAGCCAGTGCTATGAGGGTTTTTAACAAGGGATCTCTAATTTTGACAATCAAAGAATACTTAAAATTATAAGTACTATTTTAATTATCCTCATTCTAAAATCTCCTTGATACCATAGCTGTGTTTGGCTAAAAGGGAAGAAAATGTTATCTATACTGAATATGCTTTTCACGATGATAACTATTTCCTCCCAGCAGTTGAAAATTGGGATTGCATTTGACTCAAATTCTGCTGAATATGAGTCCCGAATCTTTTCTCATCCTCCAAAATAAATATTAGCAATTGACCTAACTTGGGCTCATGGTAATACACCCACAGTAACTTAGTTCCCTGCCCTTCACTTCATAGGTGGGAATAAGACTTTTGTTTGTCTTGGGTTTTAATTTCTCTTTCTCTTTTTTTCTCCATTGCAGGAACGATGGGTAACGAAATGAGTGTCCCAGAAAGAGTTGAAGACCAAGAGAATGAATCGGAGACAGACGCTAAGAAGGTAGTAGAGTTAGGGTCACTGGGTCATTAATGACTAGTAGCTAGATTTGGGGGTGACAGCAGAGGCCTCTTCGGTGCCCATCACGCAGACAGTATTGATGATGTGCTGCTGTTCCCGTGGGTTCTTCAGTTGTAGTCAAACTTCCAGAACCCATCCAGGAGTTTGTTAAAGATGCAGGCTCTAAGGCCCCACGGAAGACTTACTGAATCCAAAATTATAAGGCTGGGAGTCTGTGCAACCTGTGTCTTTAAGGACCTCCAAGGTGCATGTTAGGGGGCCAGTTTGGTACCTATCACCAGGTGGTTCTCAGCTGGGTGATTTTGCCTGCCCCCCCATTAGGGGACAGGTGGCAGTGTTTGGAGACATTTTTGACTGTCACAGCTCAGGGCTACTGCTCTAGTGGGTAGACCAGAGACGCTGCTAAGCAGTGCATAGGACAGCCCCCACAACAGAGAACGACCTGGCCCCAAACGTCAGTGGCGCTGAGGATGGGAAACCCAGAATCAGGTCAGTAACTCACAGCCTCGGCTACACATTGGGATCACCTGGCCGGAGTCGCACCCTAGACCAAATAAATCCGAACCCTTGCCTCGGAGTGAGGGCAGGCATCCGCATTTTCAGTGCAGCCAAGGTGGGGAAGTTACTAGTATAGGGACGCCTCCTCTAGGAGACTGAGGCCAGGGGCACCCCACCACTGCTCCTTAGATCTTTCACGACCAAGCGGCAGAAAGCCTACATGGCTACCTTCCAGGGCTTCTGAAATCGAGTCCATTTAAGACTTGGAGCCCAGTGGACATGAAAAGCCCTGTAGGAGGTTTACAACCCCCTATGAACTAATATTGGTCATATCATTAGAGAAGTCCTGCTCAGGATGGAAGGCTGGATTTGAAGAAATGGGCTGAAAAACTCCAGGGCCTGCGGAGTGGGTATCAAGCCTGACTGTTGAGTACACCTTCTGGGAAGCTTTGCAGACAGACTCCCGCTGCCTGGCCCCACCTGACAGCAACCGAAACGCAACATCTGGGTGGGGGTTCAGGCATCAGGAGTCCCTCAAGCCCCCAAGTGACTCCTAGGCTGGGAGCCTCTGGCTCCCAGGGGCTCGGCAGTGACAAAAGGGAAGGAAGAACGTGGGCGGGGACCCTCGTGGGGCAGGAGACCAAAGATCCATTTGCAGATGGCGGGCTCTGGCCGACAGGAACCATCCAGATGTTCCCAGTCTGGTTTGTCATCAGGAGTTGGAAAACACTGTTAATGTTATCTCCTGCTTTTTAAATATTGGCAACTGATTCCCAAAGACTTTAAAACAAAAACTCTGTGAGCCAAAGATATCAAATTGGCATACCCAGGATGGCCCCAAGGGATGCCGGTCGTGAGCTCAGGGCCAAATGGTCACACAGGTTAGATGTTTCCTTGTTGTGATTTCTTGGGAGGGTTAATGATAGATTCAAGAACGCAGGCTTATTTTAAACACTTTAGACATTATAAAAACCTAAAGAAAGGAAAAGCCTTCTGTGTTCCCCCAGAAGGTTCCCATCTTTAGGAACTGCCATTCAGACTGGAGTTTTCTCTCTGGGCCCTTCCTTATTCACACATATTACACTACCGATGGTATTTGCAAAATATAATACCATGTGCAGAGTACTTAGCACATAATCAATACCCAATTAGTGTCAACTATTTGTGGCATAACTTAGACGGTCTCATTACTAACAATAGCATTATGTAACATACATTCTCTCTTGGAACATTTTTCCTGCTGTGTGAGAAACAAGTTTTTTAAATTTCTGCAGCAAATGACAAGAATAAAAACAATCAGGGCAGTGGCCTAAAATTGGAGAAAAGGTTCCAACAGTGAGGATGGAGGGAGAGGGTGTGGAGCAGAAGGAGAGCAACAGCGAACTTCCTGTGTTTGACAAGTGTGTTGACGAAGGGCCGGGCTGGGGACGTTGCTGTGTGTGCAGGATGGTGGCATGAGGTGAACCTCACGGGGTTCAGGGATCAGCGTGTCAGAGCCTCGTTTCCCACTGATGAGACGAGTGGCCCTGTTGGTTCGGTGTCTCCTGTGTATGATGGGGTCCATCCCGCCTGTGTTTGTGGGGCTCACTGAGATGAAGGGGTTACTTGGTTTCCTGAGGCACGATGGGAAGCTGGGTAGTTTCCAGAAACACAGACTTTAAGTTTAATTTGGTGATGCACCTTGTGGCCCTGAGGTTCTTCCTTGAGTTCTGATTTTCCCCAAGCACCTGACTACCAATGCCCCGTGTTCTGTTGCAGGTGGCATCTGAGAGTGAGTGTGGTCAAAACGGGATGCCGGTGATCATATCGACCCGTGACATCACATACTATGATGAAGGTCAGTGTCACACCGAGGAGGTGGGCTGCTCCTCGGTGGGGGTGGGGAAGGTCCGCGAATCTTGCATCTTGCTTATGGTGAAAAGAAAATGCAAGGCTTGAAGCCACAGGCTCACTTTGAAAACGTTAGTGTTAGTGTCCTGGGGCGACCTGGACAGTGTCACAAACAGGGTGGCTTACACAACAGAAACGTGTTGTCTCACAGTGCCTGAGGCCACAAGTCTTTTCTTTTGATTGTGTTCGGTTGTATTAAAAAGTAAAACCACAGACACAAAAATGAAGGTACAGATCATGAGGCATTGCGGAAGTGGGTAGGTAGGAGAGAAGAGGAACCCAGTGATGGTGACGGGTAGTCCCTGCTAGGGGATGGTCCTCGTCACCACGGATAATCCTCCGTACCACGGCATGACCACATTAGCAGCATTGGCGCCTTCTGGGCACTGCGAGGGGAGTCTGTTCTCTGCCTCTGTCTGCGCTCCTAGGAGCCTCCGGCGTTCCGTGGCTTCCAGATGCTGTCCTCTCTACGCACGTCTGTCTGTGTGCCCACATGTCCCCTTTTATAAGGACACAGTCACATTGGATTGGTGTCCACCCTAATTGACCTCATCTTAACGTGGTCACTTGCAAAGACTCTGTTTCCAAATGAAGTCACAGGCACCGGGGGATACAGTTCAGCTCTGAGCAGCACCCATTCCTTCCGAGTACGTGTCACCGCTGGAAGAGGCCGAGGACCTCCAGCAGATGAGACAAAAGCAAAGGGTGAGAACACTGAGAGGTTGGCATTTGGAGTCGGACAGACTGAGGCTAAGTCCCAGCTCTGCGGGGCGCCTGCATGGCTCAGTCGGTTCAGCTCAGTCTGCTTCAGCTTCGGTCATGATCCCAGGGTCCTAGGATCGAGCCCCGCATGGGGCTCCCTGCTCAGAGGGAGCCTGCTTCTCCCTCTCCTTCTGCCTGCCACTCCCCCTGCTTGTGCTCGCTCTCTGTCAAATAAATAAATAAATAGAATCTTAAAAAAAAGAAAAAGGAAAAAAGTCCGTGTTCTGCAACGGACCAGCTGTGTGATCTGGACAAGGCATTTCACTTTCTAAACGTCAGCTTTCTCATCTGTCCTGTGAGGGTAAGACACCTCCATCACACAATTCCCGAGAGGAGGAAAGGAGCCTGTCCATGAAGCATTTACATATTACCCAGCACTTAGGAACGCCACAGAAACTGGTACAGTAGACAAGGCAACAGAATATTCCCTACACATAGGCCAGTTTTAAAATGGGACGATATACTTATCTATTTTATTTTGTCCTGCAGTAGAAGACTATAAATTAAGTGCATAAAAGTGGCTGGGTCGTACTTTGCAGAGAATATGTATCAACTTAAGAAGACAAAGTGCTTAAGGGTAAGAACTCTGGAATCAAACTGCTGGCTTGGCCACGCATCAGCTGTGTGACCTTAAGCAAGTTACTTATGCTCTCTGAACCTCAGTCTCATTGTCTGTAAAGTGGAATAACAGTAGTACCTACAACATAAGCGTCGGATTTCATAAAGCACCTATTCCAGTGCCTGCCACACAGCAAGTGCTCTATGTATTAGCTGTCGTTATTATTTTATGGTCATGGTTGCTGTAAGTTTCTGGGCTTCCATTCCTTCTTCTGAGCAATGAGGAAATAAGTCCTATTATTGGTTCCAGAGGTTTTAGAATGTCCTCGTGTTAGGGGAAAACTCTTCTCTTTATAGTCTAGTACTCACACCACGTCTGACACCAAATGTGTGGGGTTTCCATACCAAACAATTCTGTGATGTTTCTGGGTGTCTTCCATCTCAATGCAGTTCCTACTCTGTCGACCTAAAGTTCACATCAGCCCTTGCAGGCTGAAGCCTCAGTCCCTCAAGACTGCCTCCCACTTTCAGTTTCAGGGTGCTCAGATTACCCGCACAAATCAGAGATTCCCATGAGCCCCTGCTCAGGTTCAGCCCTTTGCTAGAATGGCTCCCAGACCTCAGGAGAACCCTTGACTTACTAGATGGCCAGTTTATTATAAAAGGATACAACTGGGCAACAGCTGGTTGGAAGGGAGGCGTCGGGCAAGGTAGGAGGGCTCCTGGGGGTGATGGAGCTTCGGTGCCCTGGCTGGGCACACCACCCTCCCCGCACCCCCATGTCCTCACAGTCCAGCTCTCTGAACCCTGGACTTCAGGGATTTTTGTGCGTGCCCTATTACACAGGCACGATTGATGAAGTCATTGGCCGTTGGTGATGGAACTCAATATCCAGCCACGTTCCCTTCCCCAGAGGTGGGGGATGGGGCTGAAAGTTCCAACCCTCTAATCACAAGGCTGGTTCCCCTGGCAACCAGGGCCCCCATCCTTAGGGGCTTTCCAAAGTCACCTCATTAACATAAACTCAGAGGTAGTTAAAAGGGGCTGGCTTGTTATGAATAACAAAAGACGTCTTCATGCCTCTTATCATTTATATGATAAGTTTTAGGCAGTCTGTGCCAGGAATGGGGATGAAGACCAAATAGGTATTTCTTATTCTATACCACAATATCAGTCCTGAGGAGTTCATTAAAAGCTTAGATGGCAGATCCCCTCCTATGGCCTCTATCTACAACAAGCTAAGGTTGGGAGCTTTCTAGAGGATTCTGATGCACAGTCAGGATTGGCAATCACTGGAGGAGAAAAGGCCCCAAGTTTCTTCCTCCCTTTAAACCCTGTGCGTCAAACTTATACTTCGATGTACACAAAATGGATTGTATTTACAGCAGCAGACTTTGATGAGAATGGGGGAAAAGCTGGCCATTGAGATGCACAGGCTTTGAAATGAGAATCATACCACTTATGTAATTTATAAACTGTAGATATTTGTTCTCAAGAAATTGAGAGGCATTGAGAATATAATACGCCCTACAGAAATCACTTTGTCTATCATAATTACATGATCCTTCCCCTATTTGTAGGGCAAGGAGTATGTAGGAAGAACAGAAGAACATAGTATTGGGAATTGAGAAAGACCCCCCCATTCTCCCTCCCACGGTCCTTTCTCCCTCCCTTTCTACTTCTTTCCCTCCTTTCCTCCCCAACATTTATTTTATATATATATATGGCATTCCTAAAAAGAGGAAAACAGGTTACAGAAACACAGAACAACAATCTGGAATAGCGTGTTGCTGTGTGAATACCTACACATGACAAGGGAAACAGAATCGCATTTTGGTGAGTCATGGGTTGGTTGCATTTATCTCTCGTTCCCCGCAGCCTTGCTTTCAAATTATCCGGCACCCGCTGGAGAATCTGTAAAGAGTTTAGATTAATCCTCTGAGGTCAGAATTCTGCCCATCATTCATTGACAACTTGAGCCCCGTGCAACTCGCTTTGGAGTGATTATCCCATTTAATGAGGAAGGCAGCCTATTATCACCCTCTTGCTGTTTTCCCCAGGTTATTAACGAAGTTATAATTTTCAATGCAGTTTTTAAGGGGGTATGAAAGTAGGATTCTGGGGGCCTTGTTTGATCCTTTTGATAGAATTCTCTGACCATATCTTTTGAGGCACATCTGTATTCATCTCTGGTGGGGGGTATACATACACATATGCACATAGGGAAAAGTCACCCGAGAAATAGATAAATGGGATTCTGGGTGACTGTGTTCCTTCTTTTTATCTATATTTTCCCCACTACGATCCAACAGTTCATCACCCTGCAGGAACATTTCATTTCCTGGGAGGGCTTATTAAAAAGCAGGGGTGGCAGGGACTGGTCAGACAGGGTAGGAAGCCAGGATGCTGGATTTGAACCGTGGCTTTGCGGTGTGAGCTTGGACAAGTTTCTGGACCTCTGTCCTTTCATTTGTGAAATGGGAACGATATTCCTGGTAGAACCAAGCTTCTAAGATCACCGTGAGGCTGAAAGGCGTTGATACATGTGAAGTACTTAGAAGAGTGCCTGGCAGGTTTGGTAAGCACATGGGGAAAGTAACTTGTGCTGGGTTGGATTTAATTTGACGCTCGTAAAGGCTGTCGTTGTAGTTTGACATTCACTGGATTATCTCTAGCATCACTTTTATATCTGGCTGGGCCCAATGTACTCTCAAGGGTCCTTCTAAGGGGGAAGCAGGGGGAGATGAGAGGGATAGAAGCCGATGTCACAGAGAGAGAGAGATTAGAAGATTCTGCAGTGTTGGCCCTGACAGGAAGGAGGGACCATGAGCCAAGGAATGTGGGGGCCTTTCGAAGCTCTAAAGATCAAGGGAGCAGATGTTCCCCTAGGGCTTCCAGAAGCTGACCGTTTTTGACTTCTGACCTTCAGAACTGTAAGATAATATGTCTGTGTTATTGGAAGGCACCAAAATTGGAGCGGTTTGTTACAGCAGCAATAGAACACTAATGGGAGCTCACTCACACTTTGGATTGGCACACGCACGAGCCCTGGGCTTAGGTCCCGGCTCTGCCACCCCCTAGCTGTGGAACCGTGGCAAGGAATTTGTATTCTCAGAGAGTCATCTGTAAAATGGGAACAATAATAGTAATATTAACTTTGTAGGGAGGTATAAGAATAGTGGCTGGCACAGGGTAAGTGGGTTGAAACACAGGAGACAAGAAAAACTAGAAGCAGACTCCATTGTCATGCGTGTCCTTTAGTCCTGGCTTTCCCTGTCGTGTCATCTGACGAGCTGAGATTTTCCCACCTGTGTATGTATGCCTAGAACCTCACTGATCTTTGGAGAAATAAAAATGCCTCATTTTTCTCCTTCTTCGACTCCTTCCTATTACATTTATTACATTAGTTCCCGCTCTAAAAACAAAAACAAAAACAAAAACCTGTTCAGTCCTCAGTGCTACTGGATAGCAGAGACTAATGCACGATTTATCTGGCAGAACACATCATTTTTCAGAAACAGGAGACTGTCTCTGTTTTACCTGGATATGAAGTTTCTAAAATATTACACCTTCCCTTTCTATTCCTGGTCAATTGTCCCCAAAAAGAAGAATTGCCTCACTTTGCTTAAAAAAATAAATAAGTGAAATCATTTTATGGGACTGGAAAGTCATACTTCAGCCAAGTGTCGCTGCCCATGGGATAACATAGTGAGACTAGAAGCATTTGCCAATAGTGATGCTTGGACTAAGTGTAACGGGAGCCCTAAGGCCAAAAATCAGAGCTACCCGAGATGTGAAACCGTGGGACCAACATCACCACGTGCTCACGTGATGGTCCTCTTGGCGATCCACGAGCAGGAAGAAAAGGCCAAGATCGCGCACCATTCCCCAGCCCCCTTCTATTAGGACAGAAAGGGAGCTCTTTCCCAGAAGACACTGCGTGCAAGTAGGCATCCTCTTAATCTCATTGGCCAGAACTAGGTCACGTGGCCACGCCAGTGCCTGCTAGGATGTCAACCACCTCCGGGCAGCAAGCGGAGAACACGAGGCTGGCGTGGATGGGCTGCTGGATGGGCCGTCAGCGGTGCCTGCCAGCGTTGATCTCGCAGAATTACAGCTTGGCGACCAGAAGTAGCACACAGGCCTTTACTCAGGCCTTTCAAAAGACGTTAAGGGCATCGAGCTCATTTCCCAAACATTCCTTTCCTCTCTCCTCCCGTAACCTTGCTGTGTATCATCTCCCTCAATAAGCTCTTTATCCTCAGCTCTGCCCGTGAAACCCTGCCCTGCACCCCATCCCTTCCTCCTTCCCCTGCGCTGCAAGGCCTCGCCTCTCAGTATACAGCAGCGACTTCGGAAAACTGGTTCTCCCAGGTGGCCGAGCGCCCCTTGCCCTTCTGCCCCCTTGGAAGTATGCCTTGAGAAGTCTAAGCCTTAGTGCTTTTTCTCACCGAAAACTCTAGGGGGGGATTTCTGTTGGGTAAAATTATCCTATTACACTATTATGGTGGACAGTCTCCAGATACACACACCCCTCCTTCCTCTCCCCAAACCCTCCAAAATAATCCACGTTTTCCTCTTGCGGTCTTCTCCCGTTGAATCTGGGCTGGCCCGCATAACCAATAACCCAGAGTGGAAGGGATGACACAGGAATTCCAAGGCTAAGCTTTAAGAAGCTCTGTAGCCTCTGCCTTTGTCTCTTGCAGGACCAGCTTTGGGGTAAACTAGCCACCCGGTCAGTCCAAGTGCCCTCTGGGACTGCGCTGCTGGGAGGGAGCCCACGCTGGTCCCACCAAGAGCCCAGGTGGCAAGAAAGAGAGAAATGCCCAGCTAGTCCCCACATGTCCAGCCAGCCCAGCCCAGGACAAATCCCTGGACTACACACACATTCAGCGGGTACAGGCTTTAATTCATTGTTTTTCGACAGCTACAATATATTTTAAGGTGTAGATATGCTATTCATTCAGCCATTACCCCAATGGTGGGCATTCATTTTTTTGTTTTTCTCTCTCTCCACTCCAAACAATGTTGCAGTGACTACCCTTGCACAAATTTTTGATCCTTTGCGTTTTAGATCGTTTCTTCCAGAGGGAGGCTGTACAAAGTATGGCCGCAGGGAGTGCTTTTGGACAAACCCCTTGAATCTGCGGCCTCGCTTCACCTGTTTGCAGCTGTGTGAGCTTAAACAAGAGACTTCACTTCTCCACCTCATGGTGTTAGGAACAGAAAATAAGATAATGCTTGCATATCCCTTCACTTGGTGCCTGAGACAGTGGAGGATGGCCATTACAACGATCTCGATTCCGGAAAATAGTGGTGCCTGATTTTTAATCCACATTAAAATCACTGGGAGGATTTTTTTTAAATCCCATTACCAGGCCCCACCAAGAATCAGTAAATCAGAAGTTCTGGAGGATAGGGCCCAGGTGTCAATCGTTTTTCAAGTTTCCCTGGGCATTAGTATTTTGAAAGCTGCTCATATTCAGCCACGGTTGGAAACCATTTGGAATGCACTCGCAGAGAAAATTCCTTATTCCCATTTTTTTTCAAAAATAAAACATTGGCATTTCTGTTTTAAATTTGTCCAAGACTTTTTTGTCCCTACCGTGGCTGACACCCTGGACACAGCATTCTGTTCCAGGGTTATTACAGTCGGATTTCATTAACTTCCACGCGGCTGCGGCCGAGTCACACGCAACGTGTTCTTTGCCTCTCTGGACCAACAGGAAGCCCGGATGGCATATTCTGCTGTGAACATGGAGACCTCGACAGGGTTTCAGTAGCATGAGCAACATTAACCTGTCCCTCTCTTGAAGGGTAGGCCAAGAGAGCCAGAAAGGGACCGAAAGGAAGCATGACAAACAGCAAAAAGAGAAGCAGGATCGTCATGGGGCAGCTGCACGTTATTTCATTTCTCTCCCCTCGGGTGCCTTTTAACCAGATTGTGAAACGCCATCAATGCTTCCACCACAGTTCTAATCCTAGAGTGGACTTTTCTAAATACCTTCTCTTCATATCCTTCTGCCACACTGGGTAGAATTTGCCAACACTTGTCACTGAACAAAAATTAAAAAATATAATAAATCAGTGATACCAAGGACATGGTAAGCTGCCCTAAACATTTCTGGAAGTTTAACAATTAAAGCAGCAGATTAGTGGGTAAGATCTGCTACGTGCAGAGCAGACCTCAAAGACCACATGTTTCTAAGCACAAGAGATGGGAGATACAAGCAGAGTCTGGCTCCAGCTGTAGGAACAAAAGCTGTGATGGAGAGTTGATTCTCAGAGGGCTGCCCAGACCAGCAGCAGCCATCACCTCGAACTGGTCAGACCAGCAGATTTCAGGGCACTAGTCCCTGTCTCCTGAGTCAGAAATGCTGGCGGCGGGGTCCCGCCACCCACTCCCACTGCTTTCCAGCAGGCTGTGACATTCCCTCAGGCAGGAGGCCCTCTGCATCTGGGACCTGGCGTGGGGCTCTGGGACATATGGAGCGGACAGGGGCCTGGAAGCACCCCCTCGCCTAGAGAGCTCGACTCAGCCCCAGGCGTGGCTGCTCTGCAGAAATGCCCCAGCAGATAATAAGATATTACAGTGAAAACCCCACTTGAGGATTTTCAGATGACATTTCCCAATTCAAAAACAAATCTAAACATTGTGCTGGATGAACCCCATGCTGGCCATATCAGCAGCTCTCATAGTTGGCAACTTCTGATAACACAAAGTTGTTCTCCCTACTTTTCATCTCTCAACAAAAGTACCTTCAAAAAAAAAAAAAATCATCATCATTACCATTAGGTGATCCCGGCTTGAAGCGACTAGACATTGAAATCCTACAGCTAATTAATTCTTGACTTGTGGACCCACCAGGCCTCCTGCCCTTGATAACATGCTCCTGTGTATGTTGTCACCAGGGAGGGGCCGCGTGGGCAGGAGGTCCCTAGCGGCTGTGTCCCCTCCATTCATGAGTCCTTTTTAAAATGACCTCTGAGGGGTACATCAACTCCAGGTGACTTAAAAAGTGGGAGTTTCTGAGTTTCCTGAGCAGAGGGTCAGACTCTGGAA
This sequence comes from Ursus americanus, assembly GCF_024610735.1. Taxonomy (NCBI): domain Eukaryota; kingdom Metazoa; phylum Chordata; class Mammalia; order Carnivora; family Ursidae; genus Ursus; species Ursus americanus. The sequence continues at coordinate 8,174,207 of NC_142148.1, forward strand.
TATGAAGATCCCCCCCGAGGTCATGCCACTCACTCTAGGATGCAAGGCCCGCTTGGCCTGGTGAAGCCTCCATCAGAGCCGTGGGCTCATTAGTCACAGAGCCCACTGTCGCTGCTGGGCCAGCCCCAGGCTAAGCGGAAATAGGCCACATGTTCCTCCGGTCAGCCTTAAATTCCATTCTAGACCTCTCCTTTTCCCCTCTTTTTTCTCTTCATTATTTCTACATGTTTAAGTGACATGGGCTGGCGTGGGCCTCAGCATCCATGTAAACATTTCCAACAGTGTGCATAATAAGGTAAGACAGGAAGAACATCCCCAACCCTGAGTCCATCCGCTTCCCATTTTTCCTCTTAGAGGCAAGTATTCTTTACGTTTCTTAGGGCCAGAGGTGTTCCAGCTGAGCATATTTTAAAATCTGCTACTCTGCCTCTCAACACCACTTTTTAAAAACGACAGAGAACGTTCGATACATACAGTTGGACATGGCTTTTTTCACTTACTAGGCGTCTTGGTGAATGTTAATGTGTGTGGAGGATTTCACTGTATGAGCACGTGATCATTTATTTCACCAGGCCCCTATTGATGAGCGGTTAGGTTGTTTCTCGTCTTTTGTCATGAGGACAGGGGCTAGTGTGCGTCTGTTCTGTGTCTTTGTGCCTCAGTGCAATTACCTTTATAGGGTAATATTGTACGAGTAGAAATTAGAGTTCACAGTGTTTGTGAATTTTTGACTTTTGGTATATATTACTAAATTACCCTCCAAAGAGATTGACAAAATACACCGCCACCAATGATACACAGGGCCGTTCTTTCTCTTATTCTCTCCCCGTTAGGTTACTAAATATCTCCTTTTTCATCAGTTTGATAGGTAGAAAGCTAAGTCTCCTAATTTTGCTCGTATTTAACTGTTCATGAAGGTAAGCATCCTTTCATATGCTTAAAAGCCAGCTGTGCGTCTTTCCTCTCAACTGTGGGCTCACATTTGGTGTTTCTTTCCCCACCCCACTCCCTACTGTTTGATGTTTGTTTATACCACGTCTTCCTTTTCCAAAGTGGGGTGGAATTCAAATACCACAAACTTCATCCTTTTTACAGTATGCAGCTCAGTGCTTTTGAGTGTATTTATAAGGTAGCCCAAACCATCCCCACTATCTAATTCCAGAACGTTCTCATCACCCCAACCAAAGACTCCGAACCCAGGAGTAGGCTTTCCCTGTAGCCCCTCCCCCCAGCCCTCTGGCAACCACTAATCTGCTATCTGTCTCTGTGGATGTGCCTCTTCTGGACGTTTCGTGTACTTAGAATCATGCGATATGTGGAATTTGATACCCGGATTCTCTCACTTTGCGTCATGTTTTCAGGTTCACCCGTGTCGTAGTGTGTCGCGATGCTTCACTCGTTTCCATGGCTGGATACTATTCCACCGTCTGGAGAGGCCAAGTCTTGTGTGTCCATTCATCAGTTGGCTGATTGACGTTTGGACTGCTTCCACTTCTTCTTCAGCTACTGTGAATAGGGCTGCTGTGAACACGTGTATCCACGTTCTCACGTGGACATACGTTTTCATTCTCTTGGCTGTGTACCTAGGAGTGGAATTACTGGGTCATACCGTAACTCTATGTTTGACTTCCAGAAGAGCTACTAAACTGCTTTCCAGGGCAACTGCACCATTTTACCTTCCCGCCGGCCACATACGAGGGTTCTGATAGCACCACATCCTTGTCAACATGGGTGATGATCTGTCTTTCTGATCATGGCCATCCTAGTGGGTGTGAAGTGGTACCGTGTTGTGGTTTTGGTTGCCTTTTCCTAATGACCAAGGATGTCGAGCATCTTTTCATGTGCTCGCTGATCATTCATATATCGACTCTGGAGGATATAATGTCTTCTTGATTTGGTTGCTTCTCCCCGTCCTTCTCCCCTGAGCCTCTTGTCTCATCATGCTTTCTGACTGGCTACTCCTGGTCCCCAGAGTCCCAAGCTAATAATTGTCACCCTTTAGCAGTGTTCTGTGGAGCATGAGTTCCACCTACCCCACCCTCCATGTCCAAGGCTAATCCTTGGTGTTCTAATTCTTGGAGGCACTGAGAGAAAAAGATGTGACCTTCCCTGGTATGTTTTTACCATTTAAGATGTCCTTTATGTTGTATATCTGGTCAATGTTCTTGCTGCTTCCCATCCCTGCCACCCTTGGGAGTGGGAGGAAGACACTTGATCACATTGCTGCTGAAAATGTGCATCACTAGAGCCCTTTCTGGGAGAGAGATCTGGCAGTGTCTCTTTCCAAAAATTAAATGCGCATTGATTTGGGTGCAGCAGCTCCACATCGGTGCCTCTATTCCATAGAAATAAAGCACTAGCTTAGGCTTTTTGAACACAGAAGTTTATCCCAGCATTGTTTGTAATAGAAATGGAAATAATTACTTGGAAACTACCAGAAGGGTCATTGATTAGGGCAATGGCTTAAATATTTTTGGTATATGCATACTAAGGAATATTATGCCATTATTAAAAAAAATAAGATAGGGGTACCTGGGTGGCTCAGCTGGTTAAGTATCTGACTCCTGATCTCAGCTCAGGTCTTGATCTCAGGGTCATGAGTTCAAACCCCACATTGGGCTTCATGTGTGGCATGGAGCCTACTTAAAAAAATAAGATAGATTTGGTCATATTGACTGAGAGGAGTAACTGTGATTGTCAGTTCATTCAGGAGGCTTTAACAAAAATACCACAGACTGGGGGGCTTAAACAACAACCATTCATTTCTCACAATTCTGTAGGTTGGGGAGTCCAAGATCAAGGTGCTGGCAGGTTTGTTGTCTAGTAAAACCTTCTTCTGGTTCATAGATGGTCACCTTTTCACTGTGTCCTCAAGCAGTGGAAGGGGCAAGGGAGCTCTCTACAAGTTTATGTTGGGGCCTCTTTTATAAGCGCACTGAATTCCATTCATGTTGGCTCCACCCTCAGGACCTCATCTCCTCCCAAAGGCTCCACCTCCTAATACCAGCATAGGGGGTTAGGGTTTCCACCCATGAATTTTGTAGGGTCATGAACATTTGATCTGTAACAACGATATATAAAAGCAATCAAAAATTATGTCTAATCTGATCCAATTTTTATAAAGACCAAGAGCAAACACAACCGCTGTGTACATGTATCTGGAATGCATATATGTATTTGTATACATTTGTATACTTGCGTGGACAAACCTCGACAAGCCATGCTGGGTCGCAGATATTAGTTACATTGCCATGAGGGTGGAGGGTTGAGACAGAAAAAGAAAAGAGTTAAGGAATCAATTGTTTTGGGTAGTAAACTCATGTTAAATGTGTATTATAATCAAATTGAGAAAAAAACCCAAAAAACAAAATCAAACATTGAATGTGTCTTTGAGTGACAATATTGGCTCCCATTGGAACAATGATGGCTCAGCACTTGAATTATCTTTGCACGTTCCAGACTTTGCAGCACATGAATGATAGGAGATCTGTGAGCAGAAAGGAGAGTGGAAATGGTGAGCTTTGCTAGTATAGTCTTGCCCCACAGAGATGGGCAGATCACTGCTGACTTTTGAGAGAGCACAGGGTGACCAGTTACCTTTTGCCCACATAATGTTGGAACCCAGCATTAAAACCCAGCGTTTACATCACTAGATGCTCAGACATGTTGTATCAAGCTGATAGTCAAGAACCTTCAGCTCTAAGAGGCCCCCTAGCTCATTCCTTTCTTTTATTTATGCTGGAATGTCTTGGCCAAGACATCGTGGCTTTTTCATATTGAGATGAAAAGCATGAAATCTGATCATTCTGTGAAATTTTCAAATTTAACATCTTCCTCCAAGCTATAAGTATCTGCCACATGAATCCTTATTTCAAGACCTATAAAACAACAAATGCATTTGCACAACACAGAAAGCCACAGTTGTTTGATGTGTCATTTGACTCCTGCAGCAGGACTGCAGAAGGGTCTTTTTTGTAAAACTTTTGAGGTCTTCATCAGTTTTCCCAAGGGCCTACCGTAATCCTTTGATATTCAAATATAATTCTCTTTTGAAGAGCTTAGTGGGTCATCACCTAGTTTCCCTTCTACCTTCCTGTCTTCTTCGGTGAACTCTTTCAACTCTGCCAGATTCTCACCCGGCAAGAGCCACGTGCGTGATCTTAGCAGTACTTCCCATGACTCAGCGAACTGCATCTTCTGCAAGGTTCGCAAGTTCCCTTTGCAAATCGTGGGCATTATATTTCCACCTTGCTTGTCCTTTCTCCGGATGGATCGGGATATTGGCATATAGGACGGTGTTGCACAGGAAGGGATGTCCGAGTGGGAAGTAACTTGTGGACACTTCGTTTGTAAATGAAATTGTGATGAGGGCCTCTGCTTCCCTCTTTAACCCTAAGAACTAGGAGGATTTAGATAATGGATTCTTAGAAGAAAGAACGCCACATCTGCCATCACCGGTTATTACAAGGTTTGCTACTCTTGCCATTGTTATCGTCAGCCTCCTTGGGTGCTTGTCATGCCCTGGGCTCTGCACTCCTGCCTTACTCTTCCCCTGACTTAGTCCTGTTCTGTGCCAAGCACTGTTGAAGGGATTAGGGACACAGCTGTAATCAAGACAGACCAGGTCTCTCTCTCCTTGGGCTTACTTTCTAGTGGCGAAGAAGCAAAATGAATGAATGAGATCATTTCAGAGACCAAGGAATGTGCTGCAGAATCCAAAGAGGGAATGGGGGTGAGTGGGAGGGTGACTTTAGAGAGGGTGGTTAGGGGCCTGACCTGAGGCCTGAATGATAACCAGGTGGCCATGGAAAGATCGGAGGGGAAGCATTCCTAGGCGGAAAGAACAGCTAGTGCAGAGGGCTTCAGGTGGGAACGAGGCTGGTGTGTGGGGAGGAGGGACACGGGCTGAGCTGAGTTTCTAGCAGGTGTTGCCCATGGGAGACTTCGGGCTTGATTTTAATTGGGGTGAAGCCCTCTTTGGATAATTTTATGTAGATGAATGACATGATCTAATTTTTATTTAAAACAAAACAAAATCACACAGCAATGTCTCCCAGATGTAAGAAAACGTGGTTGTTGTTTTTTTCCCTTGTGCATAGTGTTTTCTTGAAAATCCACTAATTCCATTAACCCAACTTCATCTGCTTTGTTCTCTCCCTCTCTTCTGTTCTTGCTTCTGCTACATGTCAAGGGTTTGAGCTTTGGAATCAGGCAAACATGGGTTCGAATCCTGACTCCACCACTTAAGAGCAGGATGATGGTTGAAAGGTGACCTTACTTCTCAGAGCCTCCATTTTCCTATCTGTAAAATGGGAGTGATGATAGTACCTAACGTATACATTTGCTGTAACACATAAATAAAATGCTTCTTGCTTGTTACAGGCAGCATTTACCATAACGCCTGGCACATGGGAAACAGTCAATGCATGAACAGTTGTACAGAGTGAAAATATGAACTTTGCCACATGAAAAAAAAAAAAAACCCAAAAGATAATCCTCCTCAGAATTTCTGAATATTGTAATAGAGACTTTGTGTGTGTGTGTATGTGTTTCAAATAGTCAGTAGAACTCTGAGGAAGCAGCTTGTTTTGACTGAGAATACTTGATACTTAGAGAGTGGGAAGCATTCCTGAAGTTTCTCTGGCCCAGGTTCTTAGATTTTTGAAGATAAATTAATCCATATCACTACTATTCTTAAAAGTCTTCCCAGAGCACTCAAGTTTGTAGGCTAAACCTTTGGAGTATTTTTTTCCTTATGACCTCTGTTTGGAAATATAAAATAGTAATGGTATAATAATATATGAATAGAAAAAGACCCTAATTTTTCTCAAGGACTCACCACACGCCCACAAGCAGTAAGCATCTTATAGGAAGCAATTTCATCTTCATAATGACCCTTTGAAGATGGCACTGTTATTTTCTTGCCCATTTTATAAGAAAATTGAGACATAGAGTTATAAAGTAATTCAGCCAGATCCCAGACAGATCTTCCTCGATTTAGAATGGGGCTACCTCCTGATAAATCCATTGTATGTTGAAGATGTATTTACAGGCGCCTGGGTGGCTCAGTTGGTTAAGCATCTGCCTTCGGCTCAGGTCATGATCCCAGGGTCCTGGGATAGAGTCCCGAGTTGGGCTCCCTCCTCAGCGGGGAGTCTGCTTCTCCCTCTCCCTCTGCCCCTCCCCCTGCTCATGCTCTCTCTCCTTGTCAAATAAATAAAATCTTAAAAAAAAAAAAAGAAAGAATATGATTTACTATACCTAGCCTACCAAGCATCATAACTTAGCCTAGCCTACCTTAAACGTGCTCAGAGCACTTCCATTCGCCTACAGTTGGGCACCATCTCACACAAAGCCTATTTGGTAACAAAGTGTTGACTATGGCACGTACATGAAATGTACTGAATATTGCTCTGAAAGGGAGGGACAGAATGGCTGTAAGGGTACAGGTGGTTGTCAGTGGACCGCTTGTCGACCCTCAGGACCCCATGGCTGACTGGGAGCTGTCACTACCGAGCCTCACGAGAGAGGGTCGCCCCCATATCACTAGCCCAGGGAAAGATCCCAATACAGAATTCCAAGTGCAGTTTCTGCTGAATGAGTATCACTTTTGCACGGTTGTAAAGCCGAAAAACACAAGTCCCCGCACTGTAAGTCAAGGACCATCTGTATTTCATATTTGAGAGTCAAACCGAGGTCCTCTGCTTCACCATCGAAGTTCTTAACAGTGACACCAACATGCCACTGGAAATAAGTTCTCAATCCCATGTCTGCCTCAGATGACGTTCTTTTAAAAAGCCACACACATAACGCAAAATATATTTTCTGCACGAAGAAGATCAAAATTTTCAAGTCTTTTAGATATTTGGGAGCTGTCATTTGCATTCTTACTTGATTCCTTTTTATCTCCCTTAAACTCTTACACATTTTTTTCATGGAAAGTAAAATCTCTTTGGTATGTCATCTGTTTGTCTGCTTTATGAGAAAGGTTTTTATTGAAACCAGATTCAAGATGAACTTGTCTCAAGATTGTTCATAGGAATTGAAAGCTTGGTTCCCATCGTCCTGAAGGAACTTTTTAATTCTTTCCATAATAATGTGAGGAAGGCATGTAAACAATATTCATCTTTGCAAGAGTATAAAACTTGTAACTCCAGTGGATTTTCTTCCTATTCATTCAGATTGGATGTGTGTGAGTGTGTGTGTGTGTGTGCACGTGTGTCTGTGTGCACGCACATTTAAATCGATGTGTTAGGACATATTTCATTTCTAATGTTTATCAAAGATCTCAAAAGTTATAATCTCTGTCCTGAAGTGGATTTTTTCTCTTCACTTTTATTGCGAAGACAAAGGGTTGGTGGCTTTTCTATCCAACTCCTTGTAACTTCCTTCCTTCTGTTTCATTCTCTTTACCCTCCTTCCTCCTATACTAACTTCCTCCTGGACAGACTTGAAAAGCCTGGAGACAATTTCCCGAGAGGAGGATTGTTTGCTATTACTTGACATGTGAAATGGGTACTGGCCAATTCCATGAAATTCTCTCCAAGTCCCTGAGTATGTACTTAATTTAAACTGGCATAAATGAAAAAAAAAAAAGATCTAAAGATCTGTTGGGCACATAATGGTAAAATTCAACTTCTGGTATAGCTGGACACAGGTATTCAAATTCTATCACTGGGCATTTGCTCCCTGAATCTTTTGGCTCTGCTTTCATCTGAGTTTGTTCTCAGGCAGGCACTTGTGAATGTGATGGCCAAGGCCAACACTTACAGATGTACCCCCACTGGTTTGCCAACCCAAGCATAAGGAGTGTAACTCTGCTCTAATGGGTTCGGCAAAAGCCACAGGATTAGTCTAGCTTAGATCATGTGCCCACGTAAGAGGTAAGCATTTTAGTAAAGGAACTGGACGCTCTGGGTGTTGGACTTGGGTATGCACTCACTCAAGTTTGGGGGACAGACCTTCATTATCATGGAATGTCCCATCTAGGAAGTCCTAGTTCTTACAAGTTTCAAAAATACTCTCCCCATTCTCTAATATCAAGAGCTAAAGTTTGCATCTGCTGTAATTTCCAAATGCAGGGCTAGTCTAGATACCTGGATGAAAAGAACTTATCTTTTTAAAGCAATATATTGGCACTTTTAAAAAAGTCTGTCTAGGGACTGCGTCAAACTAAAAAGCTTCTGCACAGCAAAGGAAACCATCAGCACAATGAAGAAGCAACCCACTGAATAGAAGAAAATATTTGTAAATCATTTATTCAATAAGGGGTTAATATTCAAAATGTGTAAAGAACTCAATAGCAAAAAAAAAAAAAAAATCTGGCTTAAAAATGGACAGAGAGGAGCTCCTGGGTGGCACAGCGGTTAAGCGTCTGCCTTTGGCTCAGGGCGTGATCCCGGCGTTCCGGGATCGAGTCCCACATCAGGCTCCTCCGCTGGGAGCCTGCTTCTTCCTCTCCCACTCCCCCTGCTTGTGTTCCCTCTCTCGCTGGCTGTCTCTCTCTCTGTCAAGTAAATAAATAAAATCTTTAAAAAAAATGGACAGAGAATCTAAAGAGATAGACGTTTTCCAAGGAAGACATACGGATGGCCAACAGGCACATGGAAAGGTGTTCAACATCACTAATTATTAGGGAAATTCAAATAAAAACCACACTAAAATATCACCTCACACCTGTCAGAATGGCTACTATTAAAAAAAAACAACAACAAATCCAACAAGAAATAACAACTGTTGGTGAGAATGTGAAGAAAGGGCAAAGGGGAAGACCATATATATATATATATATATATATATATATATATATATATATACATATATATATATAGTAATAGTGGAATACTACTTGGCCATAAGAAAGAAGAAAATCTTGCCATTTGCAAAAATGTCAATGGACCTTGAAGATATTATGCTAAGTGAAGTAAGTCAGACAGAGAGAGACAAATGCCATGTGATTTCACGTATATGTGGAATGTAAAAAACAAAACAAATGAACAAACAACAAGACTTGGAGATACAGAGAACAGAGTGGTGGTTATCAGAGGAGTCAAGAGGGTTGGAAGGGGGTTCAGTAGGGTGAAGGGGGTCAATTGCAGGGTGACAGATGGTAACCAGACTTCCTGGGGTGATCACTTCTTAGTGTATACCGGTATCGAATTATTACTACATTGTACACCTGCAACTAATATAATGATATATGCCAATTTTACCTCAATTTTTAAAAAGTCTGCCCTTGGGAAGATATTTTTTTCAAAGACTTTTTCTCTGAGTGTAACACTCTTGTTTTCCACTAGCTCTTTTGGTTCCCGGCTGGAGAGTATGGAAGAGAGGAAAATTGAAAGAGATTGGCGGATGCTCTTGGCATTTTGAAAAGCCCTTCCTTGTTTTGAATCTCAGTCTCTGCCTTTTTGTCAACTGTTTCCTCTTCTCCTGGCATGGACCGTCCCCACGATTCATTTATATTCACTGTGATGCGTCAGCTGCCTGCCTGGCTTACTTGGCGCCCTGACACGTCCATCTATCACTCCTTATTCCCGCTCTCCCTCCAGCCTTCTCTCCCGAGTACAGTGTTTACCACGATTATGAATTCCTAGAGCACAGGGGAAGGGCGAAGAAGAGCTAGAGGGCATACCCAGTGCTCCTACAGGGTGACTTCCTTGGGATCTGAGATTGCGAGGAACCCCTAGTGCTTGTCACTGGCCTCTGGACCGTCTCTTCTGTGCTCCTCGGTGATGACCATTCTACACAGGGATCCGGCTCTCCTTTCGCTCTCTCCTTTTTTGTTTGTTCCTGACTCTAGACACTGAGAGATACCAGAGTTTGGCAAAAACAATTGCTAATTAAAGTGTCTACCTGTGTGTGTGTGTGTGTGTGTGTGTGTGTGAGACACATATTAACGAGCCATATGAGCAGACCAAAAGAGTCTCCCCTTTCTCTTTTTGTCCTTTTTTCTGTCTTCCTGCAAATGTATTTTAAAAGTGACTGGCTATGGGGCAGCTGGGTGGCTCAGTCGGTGAAGCATCTGCCTTCGGCTCAGGTCATGATCCTGGGGTCCTGGGATCGAGCCCCATGTCGGGCTCCCTACTCAGCAGGAAGTCTGCTTCTCTCTCTCCCTCTGCCCTTCCCCACCTCTCGTGCTCTCTCTCTCTCTCAAATAAATAAATTAATAAAATCTTTAAAAAATAAAAATAAAAAAATAAAAGTGGCTGGCTACAGCTGTATAAAGCAAAACACAATGCTGGCAAAGGTGTGGGAGAATCCTTCAGGCTAATCGTAGTATCTGTCAATTCTTAAGCATCTACTACAGGAAAGCAGTGCCACAGTCTTTGCATACGTTTTCTCCCTTCCACATCACAGCAATCCCGCAAGGGAGCTATTAGCATCCCCATCTTACCTACAGGAAGTTCAAGGATTTTTTGTGACTGGACCAAGGTCACACAGTTTATCAGCAGAGAATCTTGATGTTTAACTTGCATTCCAAAATCCGTGGTCTGTCCTTTTTTCCTGAATATTGCGCTGCTTCGTAAAAGGCGCCTAGGAAAGGAAAGCGGGTCAATGAGACCCATGCAGAGGTCAAAGCAGAAACAGCTGGATGCTGGAAGCACGCCCCTCCCCGGAGGAGGAGGCAGAGCCCGCGTCCACGCGCAGGCCTGACGCTAACCTAGGCCTCTGATTCCATGCCGGCCGGAGGTCCAATTTGCCATCCTGTGTGGACGCTTGCCCCTCCAGCCTTCAACAGGGAAACTTTCCGAGTACTAGCTTTTAAAATCTTCCACGAGCCTAGGCTAACATAGGCGTGATGGTAAGACAGCATAGACGTCGGAGTCAGCTCTCTGTCCGTACCCAGACCCCGCGACTTAGCAGCTCACCGGGCAGCTGTGGGCGCGTGGATCGACTCCTGGGGCAGCCACTTTGCTCACTTGTGGAAATGCTAACAGCTTACACACATCAGGCACCGTTCTGTCTGCTTGAAACAGATCAACTCATGTAATCTGCATCACAAAATGAGGAGGTAAGTTTGACCATTTGCCTCATTTTGCCAGAAAATGGAGGCACAGGAAGGTTAAGTAACTCCGATTCAAAGAGACAATTTAGCTCAGTGGTTCTCCTATGTGGGTGATTTTTGCGCCCCCCCCCCCGGCCACCCCAAGGGACCTAGGGCAATGTCCAGAGGCACTTTGGATTGTCACAACGGGGCAGGGGAGGGGGTGCGTGCTGACATCTACCGGGCTGAGGCCAGGGACGATACTAACCACCCATAGCAGAGACTGCTCCGGCCCCAAATGCCCATCGTCCCGAGCTGGAGAAACCTGTTCCAGCTCCAGAGCCCAAGCCCCTACCGGCCGCGCCTCCCCGATGAAATCATGACACTTTGCTTCTCCCGGGATTCCTCTAAAGCGGCCACCGGAGAAGTAACGCCAGTGTCACTAGTGGGGCGCCGGGGATGCGCCTTCCGCCAGCCAGCTCTCTTCCCCCTCGCGAGCCACCCCCATCCCTCTCTCCCGAGGAGTTCTAGATCACCCAGTTCTGCTGTGCAGAGGGAGCGGACAACAACAGAGCCCCCACTTCACGCTGGCCTCTGTGTATAAAACGTCTGGAGTCCATTATCCGTCCTTGAATTTCCTCACCGCGCCGAACAACCGCTATTTATGTTTGTGTTTACAGTCGACTTGGGCATAAGCGTCAAGGAGGATAATGTGGCCACTTTTCCCCCCAAGACAATGGAGATCGGCGCTGTTGCAGATGCCAACGGAAAGAATCTTGGGAGAGAGGCCAAACCCGAGGCACCAGCTGCTAAATCTCGTTTTTTCTTGACACTCTCTCGGCCTGTACCAGGACGTACTGGAGACCAAGCCACGGATTCATGCACTGGATCAGTGAAGCTTGATGTCAGCTCCAAGAACGCTCTACCGAACAAAGACCCAAGTGAGAGCGGGGCACTTCCGGTGGCAGCTGCGCCGGGGCACGACCCGCATAAAACCCCAGGCCAGGGCCCGGCCGGGGACGGAGGCTTCTCTGCCACTTGGGGACCAGCGCCTGTCTCACCTGAGTCAGGAGGAGCAGCCCCCTCCAAGCCCAAGGACTCCAGCTTTTTGGACAAACTCTTCAAACTGGACAAGGGACGGGAAAAGGCACCTGTCGACAGCCACCAGGAAGCCAAGGGCGCAGAGCGTCAAGACCAGGCCCAGGAAGTTTCCGGATTGTCCAGGCCCTCCGAGGATGTCCCTGCAGAGAGGGTAAGTGCTGCATGAGGGCAATCCATTTTGTGAACACCAGCTTGGGGGGGCTGGGGGGAGGGGGGCTCCGATGGGCAGGACGATGGCACCTACTTCGCTCTTAGTCACCAAGGGGCCCTGACAAGGTATCAAGCCGTCGACCCCTCTAGAACAAATAACACATTGTAGTAGAGTGTCCCCCATGTTTCTGTGGGTGGAAACATCTGTTTGAAGAGCAAGAACAGCTGTGACACATCTGTTTTATGTAAAAGAAGAGAGGAGGTGAGTTACATACAGATGAATTCGTCCTTCCATTTATCAAAGGTAGAGGAAGACAGGTTGCATTTATGATCAATGGATTCTGGGGGGAAAGGCATTAGCGGAATAAAAATGGCCCCTAAAAGACTTCACGACCCTGTCTGGTCTCAGTGAGTTGTTTCCCATTCAGTGTGTTTATAGGCTTTTGTTGGAATACATTTCGTTTCTTCCTTTTAACAGCCTGGATTGATCTTTAACTATCTTTTGCACCACAGTGTGGGTTTAAATAAAGAGCTTTTACAGTTCTGGGCAGACTCTTTTATGTACTAATTATTTTCCAACAAGCTGGAGTAATATCTTTGTAAAAACCAGATATTTTTTCAGGAGGTATCCGGAATCAGCTTTTTTTTTCCCCCTGCACAAAGAAAGGCAGGTTCTTTTGATCTTAAAAACAGCCTCGGCTTTTTATCTTGAGAGAGTTTGTTTGTATTTGGGCTGAGAAAGGAACTCCTTGAATGAAAAAGGAAATAAAAGTTGATACAGTGTATTTTAAGGTACTTGGTTTTTTTGGTTTTTTTTTTAGTCATTGGACTTTTAAATAACAGTGTTTTTCAAAATTTGGGAATGCAGTCAGTAGTTGAGGTTAGAAGCAGGAAAAAATGAGATGGGCTCAGTTTTTCATTACAAGGTTCTATATCATGGCTGTCAATGTAGTTGCCTTAATAACAACTAACTGCGTGCCTTGTTGCAAATAACACTGGCTGTCATTCATTAAGCACTTACAGTATACCAGGCTCTGTTCTAAACACTGTACATATATTCTTCTCCTTAAGGAAAATGAGTATCACGTCAGTCTGTGGTTTCAATGCACCCAGGATGGTGTCAAGAATGTATTTTAAATGTTAGGCACCAGCTAAACATTCTGGTCAGTTACAATTGGGGAAGGATAATCAGGGTCATGTGTTCAGGCTCTTACTATCAGCATTCTTGCTGGTTCTGTACATTTCTTTTTCTTTTTTTTTTTTAAAGATTTTATTTATTTATTCGACAGAGATAGAGACAGCCAGTGAGAGAGGGAACACAAGCAGGGGGAGTGGGAGAGGAAGAAGCAGGCTCATAGCGGAGGAGCCTGATGTGGGGCTCGATCCCAGAGCGCCAGGATCACGCCCTGAGCCGAAGGCAGACGCTTAACCGCTGTGCCACCCAGGCGCCCCCTGGTTCTGTACATTTCTATTCCAAGAACTGATTTTCAGATTTTCTTTCAAAAGTTTAAAAAATTGTCCTTCAAATGCCCCCTTCCCCAAATGCACCAGTTCAGGGCCAGCTGAACAGCTTTATGTATAATTCAAAGTAGGTCTTCAAATGCATCCAGGCATCACATCTTTACTGAGTGTGACACTGCCAGGTACAGGTGAGACAAGGCTACAGGGGTGGCTGGGACAGAGCCCTTGTCCTCAGGGACTTTGTGGTCCTACAAGAGAAGAGGTACAAACCCCCTGAGATTCTTGTGCGAGGTGCCAAGTGCTCTCCTTGGGGAGGCTCAGTCTGCAGAAGATACTCAGACAAAGAGATTTGGCCTCACTGGCTCAGGGAACATTCCATCAAATGTATAAGCCTGGAGCTGGAAAGTCACTTGTCTTGGGGCTAGAAACTGGTCATCAATATTCATGAATATGTGAGAAATGATTTACTGCTTGACTCTGAGCAGAAACTCTTGAGTTCTCATTATTGGTCGTGGCTCCTACGGCCATTCGGAGGTTATGACTTTGTGAATAGTCATGTGTTCCATTCACTTGGGCATCCAAAGCCAACCCATTGCCCGAGTCAGGAAAAGATGGAGTTATGTATGGGAAGAGGATGAAGGACTGAGCTTTGCCCATCTTGGGACAGGTATCTAGTGACTTCTCCGAATCCCCCACCTTAATTAAGAAAACCAGTTTAGCATTTGATACCTGACCCTTGGACATGTTAACCATAAAAGCCCAAAGCAATCAATCCACTCCTATTCTAAGAAAAGTGCAGGACACTTCAGAGTTGTACTTTATCAACCCAGCTTTTTTAAATTAAAGACGCTTAGGACCAGTACCTGAATTTGAGTGGAATAAGTTCCAAAATGAGATTTGATTCAGAAGATGGGGGCTTATGTTGGGAGCATGGCAGGTATCTGATAGAGTCAAGCCCGTGGGTGATATTTTAAAGTTACAGGGACCTCTCAGAAGACCCCCAAGTTATAACTTATCCTCCTTTTAGGAAAAGTGAATTCACTCCCTTAGATTCACAATGAAGTTTGCATTTGTCTTTGTTACACTACAAATGGCCATGTTTTTATCGGTAGTATCACTGGAATCTGAATATTGCGTATCCTCTCTGCACTATTTGCATATAAAACATGGAAAAGCCAGGAGATAGCCATTTATGTCTCCTTCAGTCTGTGAACTTGTGGATATTCAAATACATATGTCTGCAAAGGTTTTAAACAAAAACAGCCTTCTGATTATTAAGGTTTCTCATCCGATCCCTGGCTGCATCGTCCATATCAGACAGGGGAGAGGGAGAAATCAATTGTTCCAAGAGTGTAATGAGAGAATCCAGCCATCAGAAAGTAACACGAATAAAACTTCTCAATCAATGGCTTTCTTGGTGGGAGTACCGCATTAGGCATAAATGGCCGTCAATGTATTGATTCAGAATTCTTAGCATAGATTATGCGCCGGGCTCAGCCATGTCAGCTGTCCCTCCCCTCCCACCCACACAAACCTTTTGCCCCAGTCTCACTGCATGCTTCTTCCTGGATTGGAATTCCGACCACAAACCTGCAGAGCTGTGAATTGGGAGAAAGATGCCACCATTTCATTCTGGGAGAAGCACACAAATCTTCTGTGTTTTCAGAACGACAATCTTATTTTTGTGCCTCATAAAACTACATTCAGAGCATAGCATAATTAAAACAAGGCCAGAATTCAGGAACAAATCAAGCATTTACTACATAGGCCAAAGAAAAGATAAATTATATGCCTGAAAAGTTTCACTGAGCTGTGATTCACACAAACCAACGTGTTGGCAGGGATGGGATTTTTTTTTTTTTTTAATTTTTGTAGTCCCTCAACAATTGGACCGGCGCTATAAGATATGCACTTAAGAGATTCGTTGCAAAAAGAAAAGAAAAGAGGTCACATAATGAAAATTTGATCTTTATCAGTTAAAAAAAACAAACACCACATGTCTGTTGTCAACCAGTCATTCCAGAAGTGTCTTGGAGTTGGGGGGAGGGGGAGGGGCTTAACGTCTTACCAAACCCAAATTCAGGAAATTCAGACAAGAATATGCCTTTCTTTAAAAGTTTAACTAAATTCTCCAGGTGTTATTTAAACACCAACCTTGGCAAAACATTCAAAAGATAAATCACGGTCTAGACCTTCAAAGATCCTATAATCTAGTAAGAGACGTAATTTTTTAAAGGGAAGTTGTGAGAAGTGACACCAAACCTCAAATTCATTCCGGCTACAGATATTAAGAAAAATACTCCGTGGTTTTGCTTCGTCGTGTTCCTTTCTCTTTTGCATGTACTCCATTCAGGTTTTTATCCTCCATAAAAACTGTTCTTGCTGAAGTGGCCATGATGTCACACCTTCCCCCGCCCTCACCGTGGCAGCCAAACCCCGGATGTCTCAGTCCTGTCTAAGTCCTATGGCCTTACCAGTCACATCAGACACCGTTCCTCACCTGGTTCACACACACACACACACACACACACACACACACACACACACCCGCTGCCCACGGTCCCTTGATCTCCTTTGCTGGATCTTATCCTCCAAGCCTTAGAGTTCCCCAGTCTTCAATTCCTAGACAGCTTCTCTGACTACACTTACTTCCGTAGAGCCTCCCCCAGTTCCAAGGGTGTAATATACAGCCGTCTGCTGACGAGCCCCAAATTCATGTCGGTAGCCTAGACCCACCCCTGAAGTCGAGCCTTAAGTATCCAGCTGCCTCTTGACATGGGTACTTGAATTTCGACGTCTCCATTCGAAGGTTCGCCTAACCTCGACATGTGCAAAACTGAACTCCTCTCCCACACCTAACAACAAGCAACAGCATGCCTACCTGTGTCATCCAAGGTTCCTCATCTCACTTAATGGCAACTCCAGCCTGCCACTGCTATTTAGCGGTAGGAATGGGATTAAAGAACCAAGATTTCCAGAGTCCTGCATGGTATAAAGTAGGGAATTAAAACATAAGCACTGGAGTCAAGTAGCTTAAGGTTTCAACTCCACCTCTGTTGCCTACTGGCTGTGTGACCTTGGACAAGTGACTAAACCTCTCTGAGCCTTGGTTTCTTCCTCTGTGACATGGGGATATCAATACCGCCCAGCACATTTTCCCGTTACTCACACTTATGAAAATTAAAGGAGATAAGCCATGTAGAAAACTTAGTACCGAGACATTGCATTTTGAGAAAAAGAAAATCCAGCTATTATTAGTATCATGGTTTTCCCCACTATTAATCAACATTTTCATCTTTTTACTCTGCCCTTCCATAGTTCTCAACCAAAGCTCACCAAGATAGCACAGTTGAATCTAATTTGAAAGCTACGTCGTCAAAGGTAGAAGTCCTGATTTGGGTTAAAGGAAAAAAAAATGGTGCAAGAGTTATAAAATTATTTGAGAAACAATAAAAGTTTAGTGCCTTTGCCTACAAGCCACAGTTTCTTAGTCTGATATTCAAGGGGCTCCACCAGCTTTCCTCTGTGTTTCCAAATGTATTTGCCACTATCCCCTTAAACGTACCCAGTCAGAATATCCCCCATGTGACCTGCGTAGATGCCACCTGCTTCCCCACATTTTCTCCTCCTGTCTCTCTCTCTTTACCAAAAATTCACTTCACCATCAAGTGCCAAGTTCTCCATTAGGTTGACCAGATGTCCCCGCTCCTGGGTGGTTTCTGGCAACATGAATCCTCCAGTATTTGTTTTTTATGCTATACGTTAAGTCAAATTCAGTAACAAAATTGCTTTGAAGGAAGCGTCTTATCGAAACATCAAAACTTAAGTGGGAATTCCTATATCTTTACCATTTTGCAGAGGAAGAAATCCAAGCTTTAGGGAAACCAAGTCACCAACTCCAAGCTACAGAGCTAAAGAGAATTGCCCATCTCCCAAGCCCATACTTTTCATGCTCAACATTATGTCTTTACGAAATTGGTGAGATTTGTGCGATGGGGTTGTGACTAGGCGAAATTAAGTATTTGAGGAAATTTCTATTTAATTTTTTTAAATGTGAGGATATGCAACATTGGAAATGACAAGTTAAAATATAAAAAGTTTAAAAATCGCCTAATTCCCATGTTAGAGTGCCAAGTGAATTTTAAGCTGTGTTTTTATTTTGTTTTGTCTACCTTACGGCCTCAAGTCCATGCGAGTCCAACAGGTAAAGAGAACTATCCACCCAGAAGACTTTGTCAATACAGAGGAAAAATCTGTTCTAAATTATGCAAATTATGGAGTAAGCAAGGTTTTTAGCTATGATACTGTAATTTTTATAAACTGTAGGGATTTAGCGCTAAGAAACGTTTGATCTGAACTGTTTCAGCAGCAGAGGTGATGTGCAAGTGTTACGAGCTTGAGCGATCCGGAGCTGAGTTCAGATTCTACCACTTACTAGCTGTGTGGTCAAGTCAAAAAATAATAATTGCCTCACTTTTAGTAATTCATTATTCATTGGCTGCGTCATAGCCTTTTGCATATTTTATCTGCTTTGATTCTTATAACAACACAAGAAGGTAGGTATTTTTATTGCCATTTAACATTTGAGGAAGCTAGAGCTCAGAGAAGTTAAGTTACTTGCCCAAGACCACACAGCTAAGTTAGTGGCAGAACCATAATCAAGATCTAACCATTGCCAAAACCTGCGACACTCAGTCATTTCAAAAACCGTGTGTTTTCATCCAGAAAAGAAAGCTACTGCCTGCCTGAGGGGGTGTTGTAAGGATAGAGGATGATACAGGCAGTCAGTAGTAATGATGCAAAATAAAACAGTCTATTTTCTAAGTTCTCAGAAAGTGAGAAACACAGAATTAAAAACTAGATCAAATGGTCTTCCTACACAATGGAGTTTGGGTAGTCTATCACTTAGGGTGCTTTTGGCTGCAAGTAAAAAAAACAAAAAACAAAAAACCACCCAATCGCTAGTGGCATAGTTAACGAGGAGAATGTTTTATTTCTTGAGCATAGTGAGAATTCTAGAGGTAGGGGGTTTACGTTGGTTCCACATCTTCATACTCCAGGGCTAGTCAGTCTTCAAGGCCTGCCATGGCTTGGTTCACGGGTTTGGCCAGTCTTCAAGGCCTGCCATGGCTTGGTTCACGGGTTTGGCCACTTGTGGTTTCCAGATGGCTGCTGGAGTTCCAAGTAGGTACATCCATGGTCATAGTGTCCTTTCAAGGGGAAGAGGAGTTTCCTAAGAGTTACCCATTGTAAACTCAGTCACATATCTGTGTCAGGGTCCAAGGACAGCTTGTCAAGTTTCTTTAGGAGAGAGCAGACTCGGCTAACAAAGATGATATGCCATGGATAGAAACCAGATATATTTTTTTTTCTTTTTTTTTTTTTAAGATTTTATTTATTTATTTGACAGAGATAGAGACAGCCAGCGAGAGAGGGAACACAAGCAGGGGGAGTGGGAGAGGAAGAAGCAGGCTCATAGCAGAGGAGCCTGATGTGGGGCTCGATCCCAGAACGCCGGGATCACGCCCCGAGCCGAAGGCAGACGCTTAACTGCTGTGCCACCCAGGCGCCCCAGATATATATATTTTTTCTATCCAAGTTTATATCAGGAAATCATGGCCCTATAGAAGCTGCTTCAGTATCCCCTGCTCCCATGGTAACTTACCTGAGGTTACTCATTGCACAACTGTCTCATTTGACTGGGAGCCAGTAAGAAACATTTTACATCTTGACCTGATAGACATGCATACGAATGCAACAAAGAATTCACAGAATAGCGCTGTCTTCACAGCACGGAACACACCCTAGTATTTTGTATTCTTTTCTATCCTATTGTGTTTGATGTTTGTAATGCTGGTTTCGACCCACTAAATGGTTTTCCAAGCTACTAATGGTCACAACATGAGGTTCGAAAAAATTTCTTCTACCATAATCACCGCTCTCGTGTTTGGAGATGGTGATCTTGAGGGATGTGGCTGTGTCTTATGCAACTAGGCATTCCCAGTGCCTGGTACACTGCCTGGCATGCAGTGATGTTTGTTAGATGAACCTGACAAAAATAAAGATGATAGACATCACGTTGCAACTTTGCAAAGATCTTGGAATATATTCTTGCGATCTCATTATCAGCTCTGCCTAACACAACTTTAAACAGAAAATGACTTCAAAATATATGCATGATATAGATGCCTTCACTGAGATAAACTATGTCGAATCATACGTCTGTATCATTTATTTGGTATTTTTTAAAAAAGATTTTATTTGTTTCTTTAGAAAGATACATAGAGAGAGAGAGAGAGCGTGCAGGGGCGGGGTGTGGAGCAGAGGGAGAGGGACAAGCAGACTCGTCACCAAGCACAGAGCTCGATGCAGGGCTCCATCTCGGGACCCCAAGATCATGACGTGGGCTGAAACCAAGAGTCAGATGATGAACTTACTGAGCCCCCAGGTGCCCCTTGGTATTTTTCATTCAGTCTTTAACATGTAACGGTGTTAATCGTCATGGTTGAATATCAAGTGATGGTGTTTCGCAATGAATATGCAAAATAAATTTTGAGTTAACTTTCCCTTTGGTGCTATCCAGTCTGATTCACTTCCTGTAAGGTTGTAATAACAGCCCTAATTTATTGAGCATTTACTGACTCACAGAGAGGTGAAATAACTTGCGTGAGGTCCTATGGCTAGAAAGCAAGCGATCTGGAATTTATCACCAGAGCCCCTGTGCCTATCAGTTCAAAAAAGAGGGAATATTTGAAACCTTTTGAAACATCGAAAGTTTTTAAAAAATTTCTGAAGTTAATACTTTGGGATATTAGCTAATTCTGTGAAATATCAGTCCAATGAGATCCACCTCGAAACAGGGCTCGCCATCGAAGAGTTTTAGAAAATACAACTTGCCTTATCCTCTCTCCTAAAGATTCACGATGGACATCAGCCTTCTTAAGGCCTGAGAAGTCCTGCAGCAAACAGACTGTTTCACTTTAACTGAGCATTTCTCAAACTTAATTACCCATAAAACTACTAGCCGTCTAACCAGTTGGGCATAGCTTCTGAAGGACTGTTCTTGGAAATGCTGAGTTAGGCGTGTAGACCAAAGTTGGAAAATGGCCTCTTGCAGGATGCAACAAACCACAGACAGATTTTATTTGAACTTGACAGTGTTTTAATATTTTAATTGACGGATACTATTTTTAAATGGTCAAAGTTGACAATATTTTAAAATTATGAAATCCCAATACAGTTCCAGGTATCAGATGTTTCTGGAAAGTGGAAAGTTTCATCCTATATTCCCAGACAGGATGCAAGTTGTGGCTGCCCCTCGGGATGGGGCATTCACTCTCCAGCTCGTCCAGTCCCCACCCCTCCCTTGCTCCCAAGAGTGTGGCAAGGGAGTTGTCCTTTGCTACACCACTTACATTATTACTTTTTTGTGGTAGGGTTGAGAGTAAAGCAAAATATCTCCATCACAGACCACGTTACTTCCTTCCTAGCACTTATCACAATTTGAAGCTACTTGGGTGACCATCTGGTTAATAAACTGTACATCCAGCCTGAAAGCCAATCTATTGGCAGGTGTTGAACAATAAATAAGAAGCTTGAATGTGCTCATGTATTCATTCAACAAACATCTAAGTACTTTCTTTGTGCCAGGAACGATTTTAGGGTGGATAGAATGATGTACCTCACGAAAGGTTTCCTTCCAATGAAGAGAGCAACAGTAAATAAGGAAATAAACAGGGGTGCCTGGGTGGCTCAGTCGGTTAAGCATCTGACTCTTGGTTTTGGCTCAGGTCCTGATCTCAGGGTCATGAGATGGAGCCCCGCATTGGGGGGGGGGGCACAGAGTCTGCTTGAGATTCTCCCTCTCCCTCTACCCCTTTCCCCACTCTCTCTCCAAAATAAATAAATAAACTAATTAAGTCTTTAAAAAAAAAAGAAAATGAAAATGAACAAATAAACAAATAAATAAAAAGGGCTATGAATGAAATCAACAGAAAGATAGAAAGTAGAGTGGAGAGGTAGCAGATAATTAAGTGGGTAAGGAGCAGGGCCAAGGAGTTCCGTCTAATCTAAAAATTCAGGGAAAAGGATGGGACTTTTTTTTTTCTTTTTGTGCACGAAGCCAAACCATTCTTAGAAGGTCTGCAGTCTAATTTTGGCAGCATGCAAAACAGTTTTCTCGCTACTGAGAAGTGTTTGTTAAACAGATGACAAACATATTCCAGGCTGTGGGTCATTAGTTTTTATATTTCGAAGTACTTTAAAAAGTAAACTGGATATTTTCGCTCTAATAAACGTGAAATGCCTCGATCACTCTGCAGCTTGCACGTATTGGAATGGAAGAATCTCCCACAAATCCCTTTTGCCTGACGGGACTTGCCCCGGGAACCAGTCTCCACCCACTCTTTGCCCACAGCAACTGTGTTTTTCCATTTCATATCATACACAGTGGACTTCCAGGGGGTACTGCAAAACAATGACTGCTGCAAAAATGCAACAAAACAAAGGGGCAAGAAAGCACATTTCATTGCTTAATTCTCTACCCACATTTCACTTGCCATTGGAAATCAAGTTGACAAAATCACTTACCTCAAGTAGAGGAGTTCTGAGAGAGAAAATGGAAAAGTCTTATTCACAGGAAGCAAGTGTGAATTGCTTTCTTTGATAGATTTCTTCCCCCCTCCAACTCTGACCACAATGAACAACTGCTTTATTTAATCTTATAAATACAATATCTCTGCATCAGTCAACACCATGGATTAATGAGGCTCGATCACGTAGAGGTGCTGTGTTAGGCTTTTGCTGCCGAGCTACGAGATGAGTTCTTAATACCCTGAGGTTAGGTCTGCAGAGTATTAAAGCAGGTGATCTTACGATTTACAATAAAGAGCATCAAGCTGGATAGCTGGTCCAGCCGAGCCTGTTTCAATTAGAATAAGCAGATGAAACGAACAATACTGCCTCTCTTCCAAAAAGAGGAGGGAAAATGGGTAAGTAGAACGTTTGTAGATGTGTTTCATGCAGCTTAGATTCCCCTCTTAGGAAACACGCCAGAAGACAAAGAAAATTGGCTTTTGCATTTCAGTATTTGTAGGTTATTATTTTTTTTTAGATTATTTATTTACTTATTCGACAGAGATAGAGACAGCCAGCGAGAGAGGGAACACAAGCAGGGGGAGTGGGAGAGGAAGAAGCAGGCTCAGAGCAGAGGAGCCTGATGTGGGGCTCGATCCCATAACGCCGGGATCACGCCCTGAGCCGAAGGCAGACGCTTAACAACTGCGCCACTCAGGCACCTCTGTAGGTTATTTTTATTATCCTCTGAAGTCTTTGTTAATTTCTTAATTAGGAAGCTTGTTTCAACCATGACACATTGGCAGTCTCAAACAGCGTGCTTTTTCAATGAGCAATTTGACCTCTAGGAATTTATTGAGAAAATGGGCAAAATTTCATCCACAAAGCCTTTTTTTTTTTTTTTCTAATTCCAGCAATGTCTAGAGAAAAGCTGGGAAGATTAAAATGGTCCAGTAAGGGAGCTGTTCTGATGATTATGGGACACCCTCACCCCGGACCTCATAAGCCAGCATGACACAGACATGGGATGAGTGACCTGTGAAGACAGTGTTAAAAGTGAGAAGAGCAGGGTTCAAAACAGAAAGGATCCTTGTAGGGTAAAAATCCTATCTGCCCACTTACCCACCCATATGCATCCTTTTGGAACCCAGAGAGGGGTGTGGAATGAAAAATTACAGATTGTTGATAGCAGTCGTTTTCAGTAATGGAATACTGGGTGCAGTTTACATTTCTCCTCTTTGCTCATCCATATTTTCTCCTTTTTATAAACGGAGTGAGCACAGGGTACTTACTGCCTGGCTGAGTTGAAAAACGGACTACAATCTAGGTAATGTCCGGATCCTTCCAGCAGAGTGCGCTGTAAGGCTTGAGGCATCAGGCTGCTAGTAACAGTTTCCGCAAGAAGTTATTTTTTCTTGACGGTAATTCCGGAACTATGCAATTCAGAGCTAGGGTGGCAAATCCTTGTTCAGAAATAACACTGGCTTTTTAAATACACTGTAACTCGTGTGTAGTAATCTCCAGTAGGAGATGAGAAAGAGGAATTTGGTTGTGGATGGGCAGTCTTTGAAGCCTTTCATAACTGGCATTTCTTAGGCGCTATGTTCTTTCCCTATTTTTGCCATGGGCTTGAATGATGCGAATGACTTTTTATCAGCTGATGTGAATTTGGGCAGGAAGAGTGGGGAAAATAAAAATTAGCTACAGTGATAAACTCTCCTTAGGTGGTGTTGAGCTTCGTGGGAAAACAAAGTGAATATAGTATATGTAATGTAGGAAACATATATATATATATTATATTTATTTATATATTTATGTATTTATATTATATTTATATTTATTAAATATATATTTATATTTATTAAATATATATTTATATATAATATATATTATGTACTATATATATATATATATATATATATATATATATATATGAAATTTTTGAAGTTCCCCCAGAACATTTTTAATAGACTTTGGTTTTGGAGTTCCTTCCTGCTTGTTTGTTAATTTGCTTTCTCTTCTGGGCAAATGGGAAGATAAATTCTATCTTCAAGAATTAACCAAATTCCATTTTTCTCCCTCGATCTGACACTGGCTCCGTGCAGGTGACGGTACTCTCCGAGGAAGACAGTCTGGAGATCATTGCTGCTAGCACGTGATGCCATCCAAGTGGGAGAGGAAACAGAGCTTTCCCTTTTATCCCAGGCAGCATGTGGCTCAAATTTCTAACAGATGGAAAGGAACAGAGTAATGGGTTTCTGTACCATTCAATGTTCTTTGGACAAATTTTCTCGTGTTAAACTGTACGCTAGGCACTGATTCTTGGTACAACGATTCAAACTGAAACCAGGGGCTCCCCATCAGTGAAGAAACCTAGATGGGGGAGACATTGATCACTAATAGCTCCAGACAAGGCTTTCATGGCTTATGTTTTCACTTTGACAGTGTAGACGTTGCTTCAAGAGGCCGAAATCCAGTTGACAATTCACAGTTGAAGGAAGGTGCCGGAAGTTCCATATGGGTTTTATTATAGACAATCAAATTATGATAAGGCGGCATTATTTTTCAACATGACAAATTGTTATCACTTAACTAGTGTCCCTGTCTGTTTGCCCTTTGAAGCCAAGAGCAAAGGGAGAAAATAGGCTTCTTCCATCCAGATGAAAAACAAGCTGACACCGTGAACACCTGCTTGTATCAAAGAAGTTTCCAGATATTTCCTGGGGAGCATTTTTGCTTCAGTCTAAAGTTACTGTTTGCTGAGAATGATCTGGAGGCCTGATGAGAATAGCAAAGACATATTTGTACTTAGGAACAAAGATCCTTCTACAAATAACTCAATGTGTAAGGCATCATCTTTCCAACTGTGTTTAGTTTTGCCCTCTGGGTGTTTTTTAAAATTTGGAATTAGTCACCTACATTTTGTTTTAATTTTGATTTTTAGATGTAATTCCTGGCTCAAAATAAGAAATTCTAAAAATGGTCTACCTGTCTACCAATGCCACCCCAATAGATAATTACTGTTTGCATTTTTAAGTGTATCCTTCCAAGATTTCTTTGCACATACACAAGCAAATGCAAGCATAAAATTTTATTCCTTTTTTTTTTAACACAGAAGGTAATATAATATACTGTTCTTTTTTTTTTTTTAAGATTTTATTTATTTATTTGGCAGAGAGAGAGACAGACAGCGAGAGAGGGAACACAGGCAGGGGGAGTGGGAGAGGAAGAAGCAGCCTCCTAGCAGAGAAGCCTGATGTGGGGCCCGATCCCAGGACCCCGGGATCACGCCCTGAGCCGAAGGCAGACGCTTAACGACTGCGCCACCCAAGCGCCCCAATATACACTGTTCTATTCCATGCTTCTTTTTTTTTTCGGGCAACA
This sequence comes from Ursus americanus, assembly GCF_024610735.1. Taxonomy (NCBI): domain Eukaryota; kingdom Metazoa; phylum Chordata; class Mammalia; order Carnivora; family Ursidae; genus Ursus; species Ursus americanus. The sequence goes on from NC_142148.1 coordinate 8,199,864, forward strand.
CTATTTCAATATCTGTACAACTTCCTTGTTTCTAACGCTTGCGTAGTATACCGTTGTGTGGATGTGCCATGATCTAGTTCACCGGAACCCTAACAATGACATTGGGCTGGTTCCCCAACATTTGCTAGTGCCCCCACTGCAGCAAATAACCTCCTGCATTTGGTTTTTCACACGTGTGTGACTTGAGGTTTAGATCAACTCTTAGAAGGGGAATTGCTAGAGAAAAGATTTTTCTTCTTAAAAATTTTGGTAGATAATGCCAAACTGCCCTCAATTGGGACTAAACTAATTCGCATTCCACTCAGCAGTGAACGAGAGTGCCTGCTTCTCAAACCAGCCTCCCAACGGAGTGTTTCCAAACATTTGGATTTTTATTTTTTTCTCTCGATCTTTCCTTTTATGGGGTCTGGCTTTTGAGACACAGTTGCAGAAGTCTTGTCAATCCAAAATTATAAAATATAAATATTTTTCCCGTGTTTTCTTCTAGTATTTTTATCCACTTGGATTTTGTCCTTGTGTAGGGCCGAGGTGGGACACCAAGTTAATTTGTGTTCAGATGACCATCCTGTCGTCCCTGTATCTTTGATCAAACAGCTCTTCACTTCGGTTAGATCTGAGGTGTCCTCTCTATTGTACACCCCATTCCCGTATGTCTCTGGATAAAACATGTTGCATAGCAGGGGAGAGGAATAGAGACAAGAGAAATTAAAATAGGAAACCTTTTGGTAGAAAGATGATATTTGAGCAAACACCTGAAGGAAGGGAGTTGGTGGAAGCAGAACAGCATGGAGCGCACCTGCTTTTTGCCTCTGAAATAATTTGGGCCTGGAGTCAAATTCCAGATCTACTCTATGACCATATGCAAGTTATATATTCTTTTCATGCATCAATTTATTCATCAGTAAAGAAAAAACTGCGTATAGTACTTACTTCATGAAATCCTTGTAAGAATTACATGAGTCCTTTTTAACTAGTTTAACAGAGCCTGACCCATAAAGGTTGGTCATTATTATTATTATTAGGGCGCCTGGGTGGCTCAGTCAGTTAAGCGTCTGCCTTCAGCTCAGGTCATGATCCCAGAGTCCCTGAATCGAGGCCCACATCAGGCTCCCTGCTCAGCGGGGTCTGTTTCTCCCTCTGCCCCTTCCCCTGCTCATGCTCTCTCTCTCTCTCACTCTATCTTTCAAATACATAAAATCTCTAAAAAAATTACTATCTTCATTGACTTTTTTTCTCATTATACATTCCTCAAAGAATTCATGGCTGCAAAATATTCCATCGCATGGAATGTGTTCATTCCTACTTGTAGAAATGTAGGTTAAGGCAGCCTAGAGGTCAACCTCACACGTGAAGACCACATGCTAATTTATTGGCCTATTCCAGAACCGTTGGACTTTTTATTTCTTCTTCATTCTTACCTTTCCAGAACTACCCTAGAATGCTTTTTAAAAAAATTTAATCTTGAAATTATTGTAGATTCACATGCATTGTAAGAGAGAATACAAAGAAATACCTTTATCCAGGGTCCCTCAATGGGAACATCTTGCAAAACTATGATACAACATCACAGTCAGGATATTGACATTGATACGGTCCCATGGAGAACATTTCCACCTCCTGCTGCCCCCTTCTAGATACATCCACTTCCCTCCCACATGCACCCTCTTTCTGAACTTCTGGCAACCACTCATCTGTCCTCCATTTCAGTAGTTAGGTCCTTTCAACAATGGCATATAAATGGAGTCATACAACATGTACATCTTTGAATAGGCTTCTTTCCTCCAGCAGAATTTTCTGGAGGCTCATCAAGGTCATTGAATCTATCAATGCATATTGTTCCTTTCCTTCCTTCTTTATTGCTGAATACTCTTCCGTGCTACCGAGAGACCACGTTTCGTTTAGCCATTCATCTGTTGAAACACATTCGGTTGTTTCCGTTTGGGGCTGTTACTAACGGAGTTGCTATAAACCTCCATGTGTAGGTTTTAATGTGAATATGTGTCTTCATTTCACTGGTGAAAAAAAGCCCAGGAATGCAATTGCTGGGTTGTATTGTGGTTCTGTATTTAGTTTGTCAAGAAACTGGCAAACGCTTTTCCACTCAGGCTGTGCCGTTGTACCTGCCCACCAGCAAGCAGTGTGTGAGCGATCTCGTGTTTCTGCCTCCTTGCCGGCGTTTTTTTGGTCCGTGGCTCGTGGTATTTGCAGGTAGCTGGCTCCTCCATTTCCAAGTCTAGGATCTATGAGGCAAAAAGAAACCCCAGGGCTCTCCCCCTGTGTGGTTCCTCCATTCCCTAGCTGGTCTGTCTTCTCCTCTCCACCTGGCAGAGAGAAACCAGGGACTTCCCATTGTGTTACTGGGAGGATAAGGAAATGTTCCTATTCTCCACCTTTCTGGAAGCAGAAGTCATGTTCGCTCTAAAAGCCAGTCTAAGAGAAAACAGTTCAAGGAAAGGGGTCAAGTTCAAGCCAAAGATTTCAATGTGAAAGGCCATGAAGCTCTCACGGGGGGGGGGGGGATCCCCAGGCAGACCCGCCACCTCCTTGCACTGAGCAGGAGGGGTTTACCCTCAGCCCCTGTCTAAGACTCGAGACCCTGCTGCACCTGGGAAATCAGGGAGGCAGAGGTCAGCATCTCCAGAGATGTCAGGAGAAAATGCCACGATGCAGAGGAGAGAGTTGGAGGACTCCTCTGTTCCTAGAGTCCTGTCCAACCGTGCCTCCTCCGTTCAGAGTGCTTTATGCTGGGTTAAGAGGTACTAATGTTATCCGCCTTCCTCGGAGGATAGCCATTGTGGCAGATTTTCCCCAACGCCCACCTAGACCCACGGGGACCACCTGATCTTCTGCCAATTCATCCCCCCTTCAGTTGACTCCACCGTGTCCCATTTTATTTCCAGGAAGTTCGATAATTGTTCCCTGTGTGTCTAGACTGGGATCACAGAAAAGAATCATTGCCTCTTACTCCCTGCAGGAAATGCCCATCTGGGAACTGGCAATGACCTAGAATCAGGCCCTTCCACTCGCTGTGAGGAACACTGGGAGCCCGTGGGCTGTGGGACCAGAGGGGCTCAGAGCAGCTGACCCAGCCTGGACGTCAGGGGCCTTCCGGAATAGATGCCTCCCCCGCCCCCACATCCCCCTTCTTGGAGGACTTCACCCAGCGTCTAATTCACCCTCTGTTCCCTCATCTCCTTCCTTTTGTTTCTCTTGCAATCTTCACTGCTTGAGGCATAAGTTACATTTATTGGTTCGTCTGCATTTTTGTTTGGTTTTGCTTTGCACCCCTGCTAGAATGTCAGCTGAGGACAGGGCCGTGTGCTTCTCGTTCGCTGCTATGCGCCCAGTCACTGCGTCCGTGTGGCGCTCCTGGTAGACACCTGATAAATAGCTTCTTTCCTAATTCTTATGCTATCATAGCCAGATCTCAAACCTTGCAGGGATTCAAAAGTCCAGTCCAATTTAAAAACTTCAGTCTTGGGCCGCCTGGGTGGCTCAGTTGGTTAAGTGTCTGCCTTCGGCTGCAGTCATGATCCCGGGGTCCTGGGATCGAGTCCTGCACTGGGCTCCCTGCTCAGCGGGGAGTCTGCTTCTCCCTCTGCCTGCTGCTCCCCCCCGCCCCAGCTTGTGCTTTCTCTCTCCCCGACAAATAAATAAATAAAATCTTTTAAAAAATTGAAAAAAATATAAACTTCCATCTCATATCCATTTTAACATTCATTCCAGTTTTTTCTGGAATCAAGCTCTGATGTGACCTTGGAGTTACCATCTGGAAGGGGTAGGACTTACTCTTACTTCTCCACTGCCGTCAGGTGTGTGTGTTCAGGGAGGAGGGATTGAGAGAAAAGAGCTCTAGTCTTTTTGCCTTTTGATGCCATTGTCCTCTTTTGACTCATTGCATTTTTTGTATTGTAGGCAAACACGGACATCTCACTCTGGGGTAGAGGTGGGGCCTTCTCTGCCTTGAAGTTCCCTGAGGGAACTCTCTACTCTCTGCTGCTATTGGGTCTCGTTGCCCTGTACCCCACCCTCATGGTGAGGGACAGCAAGGCTGCTCCAGCCCAGAACCTTCCACAGCACCTTCTCCTTAAGCACTTCCCCAGTCCGGCTCAGGGTGGCATTTCCCTAACCACCATGATGTCATACCCCCTCCACCTTCGATGAACTGAATAACCTCACCCCAAACCTTCCCCAGGCCTATTCCCTCCTCATCGCTACATTTGTTATGCTCTTTTCTCTGGCTAAAATCCCTCCCTCACCTCTACCCGTCTTCCTGTGACAGGCTCCATGGCCAAGGGCAAACAGGGCTTCAACCTCGGGCCTTCCCCTCCCTCAACTCCAGTTGTTCTCAGCCCCGGGGCACATTGCAATTCCCTGGGATTCTGCAGACCTCCAGAAATTCTCATTTAATTGGCCCGAGTGGGGTCTGGGCAGGGGCATTGGCTTCAACACAGCCCAGGCGGTTCTAATATGCTGTCCAACTAAGCATCCGTGGCGGTTCTAATATGCCGTCCAACTAAGCATCCGTGGGCCAGAGGGGTTCACTTGTCTTTTTATCAGAGGACTGTCCTCTCTCCTAGTCTTTGTCCATGACAAGGCTGGCAGCCACAGGAAGGTCTTGTGGAATAGCTAGCGTTCACTGAATGCTTACCAGGCCCTTGTCCTGGGTCCTGTGAGTGGACTCCCCCATTTACTTCCCCCATGACTGTAAGAGGCAGGTGTTACTCATTATCCTCCTATAGATAAGCACACCAGTGCACGGATGTTCGGGAACATGCCCCGGACTGCACAGGTGTGGGTGCTGGAGCAGGGAGTGGAGTCCGGGCCGCTGGCCCCGGAGCGTGGGCTGACACCCTGTGGTCTCTCTGCAGTTTGGGCCCTAGTCCAAGTTCCCCGCATAGCGACTGAATGCAGATGAGACAATGAGTGAATGGAAGTAACTTTGTCCTAGGCCACACCGTAAGTCAGACCCAGCGGGGCATTTCTCTATTAGCTTTACTCCTTGTAACACTTTCATAACAGCTCATCTTCCAAAACACCTGTTTGATTATTTCTGTAATATTTGTTTATTTCAAATTTTATTTCAAATGTTCTTTGTACTCGGCTTCACCTAAGCAAAAATATCCACAGTACCAAAGGTTTAATGCTAGGAATATTTTTCGAAAGCACACTGAAACAGTAACTTTGTGCGAGTGCGAGCACCTGTGGGTATACCAGCACTCATCGGCTAGAAACAGAATTTTCAGCCATCCTTCTGTCTTAACAATGTGGATCTGAAATATACCTTGGATAAAAAAAAAAGAAAGTTCAACTCATATTAGAACCTGTTTTTAATTTTTTTTTAAGATTTTATTTATTTTTTGACAGAGAGAGAGAGAGCACAAACTGAGGGAGGGGCAGAGGGAGAGGGAGAAGCTGACTCCCCGCTGAGCAGGGAGCCGGATGCGGGACTCCATCCCAGGACCCAGAGATCATGACCTGAGCCCAAAGCAGACACTTCACCGACTGAGCCACCCAGGCGCCCCTAGAAACCTGTTTTTTAAAAGAGCGTCTCTTCCAACACAGAACAGTTTTTGTCTGGAATTAGCTGGAAAACCTAACAGGTTTGTTACCGCTGTGGCTTTTAGCTGCTTTTAGTTTTACAAATTTCCAGATCTTTATGGGGCATTTCACAAGAAGCACCTCTCCATTTAGAAAGAGTGCTGGGGCTGAGGGAACCCTGTGGGATGCATGCGTTATTATTACCTTTTCAAATATTCATCAAAATGTGTTTTTGTATTTTTATAGCCCTTCCACAAAAGCCCCATTTTTAATGCAGACTATTCTGGTCTGGCCTCTGGCATTCGGCGAGTCTTGTGTACATAACCCATGTGCCAAGTGAGCGCCGAGGAGAGCAGGGGTATAGAAACTCAGAGAAGGGAATACATGGGTGCTGTGGACGGCAGGACCCAGAAAGACGTCAGTGGAGAATGGATGCGTTTGAAGTAACCTGGCTTAGCCCAGGGTCATGGGCGTAGAGCTGGGGAAAGGAGTACAGGTTTGGAATGCTTCCTACCCTCCTGCATGAGTTAGGGGAGAAAATCAGTCCCTATATCACATCCCTTGCACCAATAAGCTCCCAGATCCCCAAAACGGAGTTGTTATTTTAAAACATCATACTTCTAGGGACACCTGGGCGGCTCAGTCAGTTGAGCATCCGACTCTTGATTTCGGCTCAGGTCACGATCTCGGAGTGGTGAGTTCGAGCCCCACACTGGGCTCTGCGCTCAGCAGGGAGTCTGCTTGAAATTCTCTGCTCATGCTCTCTCTCTCTCTCTTTAAAGTGGGTCAATAAATCTTTAAAAAAACAGTCAGTTACTTTTAAAAAGTTGATATGATCCACGCTGTGGGGATTGTGGGAAGTCAAATGGAGGCATCTCTGGGGATAATGTACAGATCATTAGACCAGGTGACCATAAAGTTGGGGAATATTGGCATCATGCACAACCTCTTTGTAGAATTGGGAGAAAAGGGGTTTTGTTTGGGAGGCAACGTGCACTGCTATGTTTGTTACCCTCTGGCTCCAAACAATGTCCCTCCGACTGGCTGCAAATGCTGAATAGCTTAGAAAGCAGAGGAGGGGAAGGAAGAGTGAGCGACTCTGATAAGCTCCTGATTGTTCTGCACACCCGTGGGCAGAAGAAGTATGGCTGGAATTAGGGGGCAAGGGAGAAAGGGGTGCGAAGCAAAAGCTATTACTGTGAGAGTCCACATTCAACCAGTGGCGATGGTGAAAACTCTGTTTTACACCTAGGACATAGCGGACAGCAAGGGGAAGGAAGGACAAGAGATCCCCACTGAGAGTTGCTCTGTTCCTGGGGACCCAGAAGAACTGGAGACTGCAAAGGAGGACCCTGAGACCACGAATACAACCGAGAATAATAATTCCATCATGAGCTTCTTTAAAACTCTGGTGAGTGGTTGCCGCCCCTTCTTTCCTTGGTCCTATTGCTCAAAAGTTGTGTTAATTCTGCGAATAATATGTGCTTGTCATTGTATTCGATGGGAGATCATGATGGAGCAGCTGGAACATTGGAGAACAGGGATGAGATGTGCTTTGCAAGGGAATTGGGTCACATCAAACTTTCAGTGAGGGAGTCCCCAGAGCCGGGAACTGTGGTACAAACAGCAGGTGCCCAAACTGGGTGACATGAGCTGGGTTGGATTGCAACTCTCCTGCAGCCCCATGTCTTATGGTCATTGATCATACACATAATCGGAAAAAAGCCCCTTGAGTTGTTGACCTATCAAAGCAGTTTTGCCATTCAGATAGCAAATAAAACTGTAGAAATCACTTCCTATCTTGTTCCATCGACATCTACCATGTTAACGACAAAGAGGCAGGGACCCATGTCCTCTAATACTTGCTTGTCTCTGGCTCCTCATGGCAGCCCCAGCCTGGCCCACGCCAGACCTGCGAGAGGGCTGAATGAATGAATGAATCAATGAATGCATAATCAAACGGCCAGCTCCAAGTGTGTTTGGGTTCATTCCAAAGCCTAAGACTAGCCTCAAAAGGTAAAAACAAGTCAACAGAATAGGCCACAAACACCAAACGGGTGTGCATTTGTTTGCATTAGTGGTAGAAGTGATGGAAAGTCTGTGGCCTTCCAGAAGACGATATTGAATGTGGTCAAGCTCTTCGTGAATGTATAAGGTTCTGATGCATTTCAGTATAAAACATTAATTTTTTTAAACTCTTTTATACCTAGAAATTATCCAAAAGTCCTTGGCTTTCTACTGAACTTGGTAGAATGCTTCTGTACTGAAAAGGACTTCTCATTACTTTCTTTACCTGCGGAGTGAAGTCCATCACCCACCCCCCCAAAACAATGTCTCTATGAAATCAAATCACCCTAAAGGGCTAGCTATGATTTTTAATATTTGGTTTTCTTAAACTTTTAAGGTTTCACCTAGCAAAGCTGAAACAAAAAAAGATCTGGAAGACACGGTAGGTAGTTTGAAATATGTTCATGTTTGGGTTTGTGTATGGGATTGGATTTCGATTTGTATCTGCTGCTTTGTTTCTTGAATTGTGTGTGTGTGTGTACTTATATACATGTGATATATAATATATATAATGTGTATAAATATTATATAATATATAAATATATATTACAAATATTATATATAATTATATTATATATATATTTAGCCATTTAATAGTGCTGTTAGATTGTCTTTAAAGTGTTTTAATGAAAATTTTAGTGGAAAGCTTGAAATATTTGCTAACTCTGGATAATTAATGTCACAGTCACCAATTTCTTATATAAAATAAGAACAGAATACTAATAACCATATATCATGTTAGTCTTTTTAATTGTGTGTGGAGAGACCCAGGGGATATGGGAATATAGTACAAATTGGCCACTGGAAATGAGAAAGAGGTGAGATGCAATTTAAAGTGGACGTAAACCGCTCTGTTTTTGGTTTTTAAAAAATATGTTCCTTGTTTTTTATGTAATTTAGAAAAAAATAAATCTCCACCATGAAGGCAATAGTTCGGTGAAATGAAATAGTCACCATTGGACACTTGCCAAGGGAAGACATGGTTAGAGTTAGGATGCCCTAGAGAGCCTAAATTTTTTCACTGTCATCCTAGAGATCCAACCAATTCCCCTCAAAATAAATTTTATTTGGAACAACTACTTTCTAGAGATGTTTTCCTTTACACTTGACAGAACTGATTATCCCTAATGGAACACATGGTTTAACTTTCACGGGAATCGTGAGGAAAGTTTAACTTGGTGACGGATAAGTGTCTTGCGTCCTTCTTTTGATAACTGAGAGTGCTTTGAAAGACCCTGGGACCCAATAAATGGCTTGGCCAGCCCGAAACATCTGTTACCAATATTTGAAGGGGCCAGGTTGGGAAAAGGATCCTAGAATTTATCTCAAGACCTGAGTTTGAGCTCCAGCCTGCTATGTGGTAGCTGTGTGATGGGATCCCAAGCTATCTGAATCCAAATCCCAACATCTGTAAAACTGGAACAATAAAAATTCTGTCTCCCCACCCCAGCCTTGAAGGAAGGTGTGACAATGCCTGGTAAACCGTGGAACTCTATTCAAATGTAGGTGATCGTTGTTTCCATAATCACTGCAAGATGTATTGAATGCTATGATGACATTTGTAGTGTATCAATTGTTTCTTCTAGAATGTTCTTCTTCCATTAGAAAATAATATTTACCTGAGGTATCTACATGCGTTTTCCTATAAAATTAGTCCTTTGCTATAAGGCAGCTCGGGTCAAGTTCAATGAATAGTTGGATCCAAATGTTTCTCTTTCGATTCTGTGTCTTGCATTGTTGAAAGTCACACAGTCAGCACAATAGGCTATAAATAGTGGGGTATGTGGGTGTGTTGTGTGGCTTCCCAAGTGACCTGATGCGCCCATTCTCTTCAGCTGCTCATACACCAGGACTCTTCCCCTCCAGAATGTGGCCCCAACTGCACGTACCTAGTTGATAAAATCTCGCTAGCCTGCCCAGAGAGGTCAGGGTCATTGCTAATGGAGCTGAGTCTCCGGAGACGGTTTTGTGAATGTAGGTTGTCTATGACACAAACCGACCTCTTTCCACAAACCTGTGTTTTTAACATCCTTTCTACCAAAGTTCTTGGATTCTTGCTTTTGAAACATCTACACTGTTTTTCCATCTTCCCATTTGGCCCGGACAATTCTGAGACTCCACGCGCCGTGCAAAATCCCCCGCCATTTGTGACTTGAGTGGACAATTCTGAATGGTTGTCACTGGGCTGTTGCAGTTCCAGTCTCCCCTGACTTTGGCTCAGTGGACTGGCGCACAGTAGACACTTCTCTTGCCTGGGAGATCTGCCCATCTAGAAGTCAGTTGAAATTTTTGCAAATGATACCGCTTCCCTGAAGTTTCTAATCCTGAATAAAAGATGGGTTGGAGAAAGAAAGCCACTCAAGGCAGTGCTTGTCTTGACTCCAGGATGTAAAAATAAACTGTTCGTTTTCATGTATCTTTTCCTTTCCCATGTGACAAGAATATTTAGACCTTTAAAACTATGTTATCTTTTTTTTTCATCTAAATATTTTGCATCATATAGACAGAGCTTAAATATCCTGTCATTGTCTTTAGCAAATGGATTTAGGTTAATCTGGGTCATTTAAATAGGTCGCCCTGTTGAAAATCAACAGGTACTTGAAATGGTCTGGGAATCTACTGGGTAGCAAATTGTCTTTGAGAGTTTAAAAAAGATGAACGTTCACATGATGGGAACGTTGTGGTTGGGGGATGGGGGTAATATACCAGCAGTTAATCGTCAAAGTGTGTCAATGCACTTAAAAACGACAGGCCGAAAAAAAAAAACAAGGATTTTGTTTAAAAACAAAGTTCTAAGCTGTGACTGCTGTTGCCCGAAAGGCATCCAAAGCAGAAAGTGTCTGTGATGGCCAAGCTGGACGGAAGACCTGTGAGAACCAAGCTAAAGGCACCAAGAAAAAGCACCTGCATAGCCCCAGGCTAGGATTCGCATTTAGAAAATTCTTTAGGCATAAGGTCTGTATCTTGTTAAATTAGAAAGGAAAAAAAAAGAAGAAGAGGAACCCTGGTCTTCACCATGTGTAACGTGGCTGTCCTGGGTCCCCTCAGCTCTCCTGCAGGGAAGACAGCCTTGTGTGGCTGGGATCCTGAAAGGGAATTAAAAATGACGTGAATCAAATTTCAATGATTCTTCTAAGTCTCTGTAATTATACAGAAGCATCTGACCAGTTTCTTCCTAGTGTGGACCAGGGTTCTGAAATTATCCTTCTAACTCAGTGTTGCCCAAATGTCGAAGTGTGCATACCATTTTCATCGTTTTTGTCAGATATAGTATTAGCTGGTTGATCTTTTTACATGAAAAAGGGCTCATTTCCTATTTAAAGGTATCTTTAAAGAAAACTTCATATTACATGATACGTGGAAATATCGAGTCATTTTTCATAAAGAGGTAACCATGAATATGGCTAATAAAATTGCATTCTAGCTACCTTGTTTGTGTCAATCAAAGGCCTTTCTAGCTTTATTAAAATACAATTTGCCAGCAATAGAAAAATGTTAAAGATGTACCAGCACCAGACGAAGCACCCCCCCAACGATGTTCTTAGAAAGATTAGAAGAGAGTTGGGGGGGAGAAAAAAGTATTTTCTCCATTTTCATGTTTTTTTAATGTTTTATCTCTGCATGACCTAAAATTACCTGGATGCCACCAATGGTATGCTTCCTACGCTTTGGGAAATACTCTTCTAACCTCAAGAAAATAATTTCATCTTTCTGTGGTCTGTTCCATCCCTTCTCAGTCTTAACTAAGCTCATACTAAACCCAGATCAAAGCCCAAGCACAAGAAAACAATGAATGAAGCCAGAGCAATTTCTAGCTCCATGTCCTTGGGAAGGGAGGACAGCACAGAAGTCACTTGTGGAGATTTCACTCTTTGAATGTCTAAGAAGACACCAGTGTTTGTCTGAAACCAGCAGTTAAGATCCCTGAATTGGGCCAGCATGCTTGGACATTTGTTTAAAATATCAGCCATTCTCCACTAAGTTGAATGCATTTATGAAAAAAAAACTTGCCCAGCTGGATGTTATAGCCCCAGGATTGTGTATGCAAATAAAATCTCCATAGAAAGATCTCCTGGCTGAATCTGTATTTGCATAAGCAAACTGTGTTATGAAGCCACCCTTTAATTTCCATACAGGCTTATTTTGTTTTGGAAAGACGGAGGGGGTGGAGGGATAGAGATTGCAGTGGGGGAGGGTTGGAGATGAAAAAGGGGTGCTACTGTGCGTGGGAGACCATTTGGTAACTGCTAGTGAAATGTGTCATAGACCTCGCGCAGAGAAATCCCCCTCAATTCCCACTTGTGGCTTCTGAGAGTCAGGGGCCTTGAAAGTTTACAAAGTGTATGACTTTCCCCTCTTCTAGCTGCATTTCAGGCAGCATTCATTCCATCCACAGCTAAGTTTCATGCCTCCAGAATCTCTTTCCTCCACAAAAAGGGGACCACCCACGTTCCATAATCCTAAAGTCTCCCGCAGATCACTGGCCTCCCATCCTGCCACTGAGTTGCATTTGGGGCGAAGATAGGATTCAGAGGAAATACTAGGAAGAAGAAGAAGCCCCCTTCTCTGGACTTTAAGGAGATAATTCCCAAATGTTCTCGGTTCTCGTTTATGCTGCAGTTCGGTGGGGCTTCTTGGCTTTTACCTCTTTTTTCTTCATTTATGATTCTGTCATCCAAAAAGATAGGAAAATAGGGCCACTAACACGGACCAGACAGACTGTTGCCTGGTTAGAGAAGGTGTGCCGCTCATCCTCAATTTCGTTGTAACCTAGGACAGAAAAGAGGAAAGTCAAGCAAATTCAGGGATAAAAATGTCATCATCCAGTTTTGCAACTCAAGAGAAAAAAATGCAATGGTGACCGATTGGGATCAACTCCTAGATTCTTGTCTCTGTATCTCAATTTCTCTTACTATAAAAAGAATTTTGTTAAAAAAAATTTTTTTTCTTATGTAAAAAAGTGGGGGAGTCCTAAAATTAATAAGTGAAATAAGCTTATTGTTCTAACTAGCGTGTCAGCTTTCCTTTGCTGAACTGGGATCTTTTTCTCTTGGCTCAATCACAGGCTATGCTTCAGAATCAAACTTTCTCACATGTTCTTCAAACACTGAACATGAAACGTGCACGCAAGGCCAGGCATTGTTTTAGAATTTTTATTTATTTATTTTTTTGCCATGTCCAAAAATGCTCGTCTCCCCACTCAGGTTTTCCCGATGCCCACCCTCTCTGCAGGGCAGCTAAAATATTAGTAGCCGGTCATGTAATTCCTAAGCTCTGCCCCATATTCATTGTTTTCTACTTCTCAGTGTAATGTTTACATCTAACTAACCCCTCCCCTCTCCCACACCCAAATGTGAAACAAGTGAACACTTGTGAAGGAAGAAGGTAAGGTCATCTGATATGCAATCTCCAAATCTAATATGTTAGAATTTCATGGGTAGGGTTGCCAGATAAAATATAGACACTCGGTTAAATTCAAATTTCAGATAAACAGTAAATAATTTTTTAGTATAAATCTGTCCCAGGCAATTCTAGGGATATACATTCTTATGCTTCAAAATTATTCTTCATTGGTCTAAAATTCACATTAATAGGGTATCTTATATTCTTATTACTGAGAGTATTGGCTAACTCTGACAACCCTATCCATGAGATTGACTCCAAAATCACGGAGTTTTTGTAATCGCTTCCAGAATGCAGACAGAGTATTAATACTCAGTTGATGCTGGCAGAACACCATCTGGGCACTTTTTTGGGAGGTGAAGAGGTGGATGGGCTGGGAGGAAAGACTGTGGGTAGTCTGTGGCTCCACAGCCCACTGAGGAGGGGGAGGGTGGGTAGAAACATAACATGGCAGGATCCTCTGTAGGCATTTCTCTCTGGTCCTTTCTATGCAATTGTTTTGTTATTTATTTAATGCCCATTTCATGGCAGATACTGGGCCTTATGGGAGCTACGGATGTTATGACATCCAAGGCAATGGCTCTTACTCTCCAAGCTCATGGTCTGGGCAGGGAGATGCGTATTCAACAAATAATGACACAAACATATTACAGTTAAATTATTCTATGTATAATGGAGTTATCTCCTTGTAATGTTTTTCAAGAGTCTCTGGCTATTTTCTCAGGGCAAAGAGAAGAGGATTGCCCATTTCCCAATGAAACTGATGAATGTGGATGTGTTTCTCAGCCTTTTTGTCATTATCCCCTTCCCAATGTGAAGCTTTTTTAGATATTTTCTCCCTGGATGGGTACAATAGCACAGGGAGTGGGGAGACCTTGGCTTGCTGGAGGGGGTGGAGTATAAAGCAGGAGGTAAGAGCTTGGGTTTGGGTATCAGATTCCCTAGATTTCAGTGTCAACTCTGTCCCCTTATTAGTGTAGTCGTGGGAAAGTTATTTAATCACCTGGGACCGAAATTTCCCTCTCTGTAAAATGAACATAATAATCAGTTCCTTCCTCACAGAACTCTTGTCAAAACATTCACTTGTTTAGAACAGTGCCTGGCACTGGTATCTTTGTGATGATTAAATCAAAGTGAAAAGTTGGAAATGATGTCCCTTATGTTTATTTTAACCTCCTTTAATTTCACATCTGGATTAGTAAAATAGTGCACGTTTATAATCTAAGCAAACACGCATGTATTGGCGGTGTACGCTCAAACTGTTTTTACTGATGGGAACATCATCAAAACGATTTGAAGACCGATGGCCTTGATATAAACAAACGTTCTCCCAGGAAAGTGCCTCTTACCAGCACCCTGATTCCTAATGACTTACATGAACATGATATGTTCTTTTGCAAAAGGAAACTATCTTGACTTTTTCCAAAATTTTAACACCAATGCACATTCACAATGAATCTTTGCAAGCACAGAAAACTATAACAAAGAAAATTAACACGTGTAACCCCAGCCTATGCTTATTAAAAAAGAGATCTTTCACTTTTAAAATCCTGGAATCGTTCTCATTTTTTTTTTTTTAACTCTGTAGGGTGCTGAAAAGTCGCCTGCCACTTCATCTGACGTCAAGTCCGACAAAGCGAACTTTATATCCCAGGAGACCGGAGGGGCAGCCAAGAACCCTACATCCACCGACACTGCAAAGGAAGCTGCCAAGGAAAAGGGGGGACCCACCTCTCTGCCTCTGAGCAAACTGTTCTGGAAGAAGGTAAGCCCTATTTTCAAGATTTGCAGAGTGGTTGTGGCTAGGGCGGCTGGAGAAATTATTTCAATTGGGCTAATCCGTGTACTCACCAAGTACAGAGTTTATTTTTCTTCCCCAAAATGACTCAACTAGTCATTGAGTTGAAGATTTGTCATTTACTCCTGGGAAGAATGAAGCGCCTATGGTGTTAGGAGCGTGTGTTTCATGGGAAAGAAAAGGTAATAAACAAGTAGATTTTTTCATTCTTGGAGTTACTCTGGTTCATGACAGACAGTTGTGGTATTTCGTGATTTCATTTTCTTTCCAAACTGGCTTAGTACTCTGGCTTCCTCCTGGATTCCTCTGAGCACCGTCCCCGCCAGCAAGCTGAACCACCTCTGGGCTCCCTCTCTCTTTCGCCAGCAAGATATAATCAGTCATTATGAACCATTAAGGCTCCCTCTCCTTTTGGAAAACCAAGGTGTCCACCATTCACCACCAGGGCGAGCCACACTGCGCTCTGTGATAGGAGCATTCAAAACATTGTCTAATTTTTTTCCCTCTAGAATGGCGGTGGTGCACAAGGGAGTGCGGTGGGTGGGGCTGAGTCAGTCGCGAGCTAGTCCTTGATCATCATTGCTGAGCATACCCCAGCTGCCACACATGTTTAGAGCTCTTGCCTCTTTTAAACGTGGCCAAAAGATGAGCAAGACATTGTGGGTGAGAGAGTTGAATATAATTCATAGAGCTGAAAAAAAATTGAATTAGTACTTTCATCAAAACCTCCGTGCCACTTAGCACGCAGCGCAAGACTGGTGATAAATACAGATGCCCCTACGGTGTTCGTTTAATTCTTTGGTCCAGAATCCAGCTGGATTTCTGGAACTCTTTTCTGTTGGCTTTCTGTTGTACAGAAATCTTCCTTCTGGGCTCTGCCCAGAACACAGACTCAAGTACTTAACCAAAACTTTGGGTGATGTCATTTGGCATTCTGTTCTAATCCTCCTTCCTTCCCAACCACCAATTACTTATTTTTAAAAACCTTTTATCAGCAATATAACGTAGGAAAATTTCCCAAGTGAATCACATGTGCATATTGGTGGCGAGGCAGATGACTTAGCCAACCCATATTCAAACGTCATTTATTTTAAAAATTACATTTATTTAAATTGCATTAGAAAAAATGAGCTAGCACATTAAACTCAAGATTTAATATATATTTTGCCAAAGGTGAGACTATCTATATTCAGTTTAAAAAGTAATCCACTTAAAAGGAAAGTGTCACATAATGGATGGTATTGATCTTAAGTACATAATCATAAATTTGGATCCTCTAAAGAGGGACACTGCTATGGAATTGATGTGCAATAGATTTATTGGAGGAAAACACCGTGAAGGATAAAGGGGAGGGGACAAGAGTAGGTAGAGAGAGGCGTCAGGCCACATGAGGGTCTGACACGGCAGAAGGGAGAGAGGGAAAGAAGGAGGAGAAGGTTGGAAAAGCCACAGATTAAAGGTGGTGCTGAGCCAATGGCGAATCCCAGAGCAGAGCTCGCCCACGGGGAGTTCCGTGTGGAGCAAGAACGGCCCAGTACCCTGCTGTGCTCAGTCATTGCCTGGCAGCAGGCAGCAAGAGCGTGGTCTCAGCATTAACTCTAGCGGATGCCGAGGAAGTGCGGGTCAGGGGCTGTCCTTCCAGCAGGGAAATCTGAGCAGCACACGCCGTAGCCACCACAGATGGTACACAAAACGTGGCCAAAACCATATAGGAGGCTGACAAATGACTCAAGTTTGAGCAACACTTACGAAAGGGTTAAAAGTTTGGCATCGGACAGATGAGACTCGATGAACTGCCTCAGTTTTCTAATTTGTAAAATGTAAATAATCACAGTACCTCATCATAGAAATGAAGACTCGATGACATCATGCCTACAAAACCCTTGACACCGGGCCTAGCACAAAAGTGGCCAATGAATGGTCCTTCCGACCTATGTCATTTATGTCCTGTGTGCTTGGGAGCATGGACACACTAACCAGGCCCACTTCTTCGTTTCTCCACGCCCAACAGTTAGGGAAGCTTCTAAGCTACTAAGCCTCAAATACTCCATCTGCCCTTATCTTTGGCATATATTGGTCTCTAAGGCGTATATTGGTTCCTCTTTGAAATTCAAGCTATTTCCATTGAGAAAAAAAGACAAGACCACTTGATGTTCTTCCCCCAATGGTCAGATTTCATAGAGTTCAGTCTCACTGGTTTTTTTTTTTTTCCTTTTTCACCATTATCTGGCTTTATTTCCTTAGCAGATTATAAAAATAATAAAGAGAAGCAAAAACCCAAATCACCCATAAATCTTTCTTTTCCTTCTTCCACCCGATCAGAAAGAACCGCTCTCTATGGAAGTAGATAGGGATGATTCACACAAGCGAATACTCTTCACAGGAGTATTTTCAGTCTCCTTTGTGCTGAGGTTTTTTTTTTTTTTTTTTTTTTTGGTTTTCTGTTGTTGTTGTTGTTTTGGGTTTTGGTGCCAAATGCTTTGTGCTAAGGTGTTGAAAAGATAGCAAAGAGATTGCTGTCCTTTTGTAGCTTACATTCTCAAGGGGGGACTTATGTGCTTGTCGAAAACAAAATGAAAACCTTCGTTTTCTTTAAATTAGATAAGCTTTGGTGATAAACTCACTGTTGTAAAAATTTTGAAAAACAAAGAGAAATGCCTGAAAATTTTGATCTTTCCACTAACCCAAGTTCTTTTTCTTCTCCTCATTTAACTGGGAAGCTTTTAAACAAACTGACCTTGAACTGTATACATCTACAATATGAACATCAGAAATAAAAATTTCCCCCTAACAAGCTGTGGTTATGAAATTAGAAGTTATTTTTATCTATACTCTTGATTGCTGAAGTTGTTCTTATTATAAAACAAAAATAACACGAATATCCTTTGAGAAAATTAATTTCAAATGATGGTGTGTATTTGTCCCAAAAATGCTTAAAATCCAGTTACCTGGACTCTACCTATGTCCCTTATTGTTGTGGGTTCTTTGGGGTACCATTTGCTCTATGACCTCACAACAGTTACTCACCCTGTTTGAGTTTCTTTTTCTTCATCTGTTGAAGGAAAGGGTTGGAATAGACGATCTTGAAAAATTCTGTTACGCAGCAAGTCTTGCATAACAGACAGAATCAGAAAGATTGGACCGCATAGCCTTGGACAAATTGCTGGCCCCCTCAAAGACTCTGTTTTCTTTTGTGTAAATAGGGACACATTTCTCCCACCGCGTTGTTACGCCAATCCACTAACTGTACCCAGAGAGATCCTCAGACATAGTAAGTGCTCAACGAACAGTTTCATCCTTTTTTCAGGAACCAACAGTTGCTGGGTCTGATTAAATATCCATGTGTGGCGTCAGGTGCCAACAGCACCCAAGGCACAAAACGAGTCTAAGACTCAATTATATCACTATCGAAACACCTGAAGTCCATTTGGAGGAACAAGGTGGATACACAGGCCTACACGTGCAAGTGTATAGGCGTGCGTGTGCGTGTGCGTGCGCACAATTTGTAAACGATACATTTGGAATATCTTCAAAATAGCATTTTCCTGCTTTCCTTTGGACGACAGAAATGACGCCGTGGAAAAGAACAGGCTCCCTGAAGCCAGAGAGACACATCATCCAATCTCAGCTCCGACAGCTACTGGCTGTTTGGACGGGAGCAGGTCACTTAAACCCTGCATGCCTTGCTTTCCTCAGCTCTGGAAGCAGGCAGTGACACCCACCTTTCGTGATTATTGGGAGGACGGAGTGGGAAAATGAATGCAAAGTGACGGGCCCCGTTTCCAAACCAAGGATGTTGCAATCCAGTGTTCGTGTGTGGGGTGCAGGTTAGAGATGCTATGGGTGTTTAGAAAAGGTAGCAGTCGGGGTAGGTCCAAAAAGACTAAGAGAACTTTAAAAATCCTCTGAATCATCTGAGTTACTTGTTTCAAGTCCAGATTCCTGTATTTGATCCCAGAATCCCTGGGAATCCTGGTTAAGAAAGTCTGGCATATGGCCGGACCATTCTGGAAGCACTTGAAAGGTGGGCTGAAATGTCTAGGCTTGAGGAAAGGTCTTAGGGCCACTATGAAAGCCATGAACTCAGAACAGCTGTCACATGATCTAAATGGTGCTTCCGGAAGACCCGCTAGCAACGGGATATCTGTTGGCTTAAGTGCTACCATGTGACAATATTTTAAAGAAACATTCTTTTTTGAATGTGCTCTTCAAAGGACAGGAACCCTTGCTACGCAAGTTTATAGTGATGCATTTCAGGGGCTGTGTTTAGGTCCTTATTCTCAGCAATATAAATGCCCAAACAGGATCCTTCAGTTTCAAACTGGGTTTGTTGTTGTTATCGTGAATGAGGCCGGACAGTTTGTAGGCTCAGCAGAGAACAGCCAGATGTCCCGTGCGTCGACGAAGATCAGAAGTTTCTGGATTCGAGATCTCAATGGGAATCCCGCCCTCTGTGTGTTTCCTGATTAGCCCCACACCGGATTAGGTTCTTCTGACTGGAGAGCTTGAGAACCCAATAAACACCTTTCGGTCTGCAGATGTGGGACTTGAACTTGAAAATCCTCTCTGGTCTACTTTGAAGTGAGCTGTTCCATCCACTGTGCAAGTGTTGTTCTCGTCTCCGAGATTTCCCTCCCGGACATATTTCCACTGTGGAAGAATCAAGTCGTCTGCTCTCCATCTGAGAGCTGATCTATCACACGGGATTCGCCAGGAGTGGAGAAGAGCGGACTGCAATCTTGTGCCCCTGGTTCCTCTGCTTGTCGGCTTTCTACAAGGTGGGAGACATAGGAGAAAAGGAAGAAGCTGCCCGAGGCCTTCATTTGTCATCGTGTGTTGAGCATGGAAAGCACGCTGGGTGCTGGTACACATGACATGTGAGATCCAGGCTGGGCTCGAAGAACGGGTTCAACGGAAATACTATTGATGAATGGTCCGAGCTGAAAATCTCATCTAGAGAGAAAGCAAACCTGGTCGTGGAGAGAGAAGCTCACACAGTTACTAAAAAATGTGTTTCTGACCCTTGAAATCATCACGGCAGGGGGAAAACTTGGCTCTTAGAACCGTTTCCACCACTTCTAGCTGTACCACCTTGAACGAGCGACTTCACCTCCCTGTATCTCCATTTCTTGCT
Source organism: Ursus americanus (assembly GCF_024610735.1). NCBI lineage: Eukaryota > Metazoa > Chordata > Mammalia > Carnivora > Ursidae > Ursus > Ursus americanus. Next base: position 8,219,807 of record NC_142148.1, read on the forward strand.
GTGTAAATGAGGGTCCCCATCCTTACAGCTCGCCGCCGCCTTGCAATGTCTACGCAGGTATACAACCCATTTGCACAATGCAGAAGACGTATTTATGAATGTTGATTCCTTTCTCCCCTCCTACTGCATGTTTTAAAGGTAAAAATAAACACAGGACTTGGAACAGAATGAATGTGAGGAAGAGCTCCTAGCCTGGAATCCAGAAGAGATGGTCTATGAACACCCTAAAATTATTTACAAAATATTTTGTTTGTGTTTATTTTTCTGGGGAGAGAGTCCAGATCTGTCAAGCGAGTTGAGTCTCAAAGAGGTCTGTAAACACCACCACCCCTTGCCAAATTTAAGAACAAACGCAAAGATGATCTCCAAAGTTGAAGCTTAGCAAACTGATGTGATGATGGTGGCATGGACCTTTGATAGCGTTGGGCCAACTCCTCTCCTAATTTGAGGCAGGACTGTGAATGCCAGGATTACTGTAGGGAGGCACAGTGTTTGAAGTTGGGTGTGTTGGACCCCAGCCCTCTGGGCCTCCAGAGGAGGGTTTTAACTGAACTGAACTTTGGAGTGATGACATTGGCCCATATGGAGGCTGATGTAGGGAGGAGCTTCAGACGCCAGCCACTGCGCTGTGGTCGGGATAAGGCTGAAGGCCCCACTCCTGACATCAGTGTCTATTTGCTCTATGAGTACCATGGCGTGGATTTTTCTGGACTTTCTGCCAGAATTTTCCTGAGCAGCTCATTTGTTTTTACCTAACAGTGACTGTGCCCTGCATGATCGATCCTTTTCTCTCTTCTCATCAACAACCAGAAAATGGTAAGGCAAACGCGTCGCTGACCCACAGCCCAGGCTATGGTTTGTGTTTTCTGTAGCAACCCCTTCTCCTCACGCCATTCATGTCCTGGCTGCATCTGGGTGTTCATTTTCCCTTCGTTGCACGTTAAAAATACAGAACTATTTGTATTATCTTGCCGTACTGCTTACTTTCGTGTAAGCCTCCTTCAAGTCCGTTTCGGACCAGGCATGCGTAAGAAATTCGATGTCCAAGAATGGCACTGGAGGGCTGCGAGCCCAGCTAACTCTGTTGTTTGGGTAACATTCTGACTCTTACTTTTGTTTTTATCTCCCCTTTAGTCAGTTAAAGAGGATTCAGTCCCCGCAGGGGCAGAGGCGAATGTAAGTCACTCATTAAATGGCAGAACCATTCCATGCTCATCTTCTGCATGCTGGACCATTCATTGGGCCTTTCAGCTCCGGGGTCCCGCATTCTTGCATACTCCAATGTCTCCCATCTGCTGTAGACTCTTTCACCCTTTCACGGGATTAGGGACCAATGGGGAATAACGCTGGGCGAAGATTTGTAACGCCTATTGAACCAATGCAAACTACACACGAAATCAGAGCAAATGTTTTTACGATTTGTTATCATTTGGGGGCTGAAAGAGTCTAGCAAACATAAGAACATCCTCACACATCCTTAAGGGGCAATAATGTTGCACGCTGGGCTCCTCTATCTTGATCGCACTATCACCTCTATTTCCATGGCAACCCAGATTCTCTACTAACTGTGGGTGGTACCCAGGACAGGTGGTGGCACTGAGCATGAGAGCGTCTTGCTGCTCTCGATGCTGAGACTGTTGGTCTTGGGCAGGAGAGCTGACTTCTTGGATCTATGCCTGAGAGACGTAGGTTGGGCCTCACTGTCCACACTTTCAGTGTGTTCACATCTGAAGGGGATGGTACACAGAGGCACCTCAAAAATGTAGTTTTCCAAACCATCTTCCAGGGAGATGAATAAATTGTCCTCGTGAGTCAGCAGCTTTCTGCTCTGAAAGAAGTGCAGTCTTTGGAAGATTTTGTAAGTGGGGATAAGTGAGTTCACAGCTCCTTAAGAGAGAAACTGATCATGATAACTTTGCCAAAGCAAAATATGTTTGGCTCTTTCTAGGTGTCTCCTGTTTGCTAGCTTTGGATAGGGCTTGTGTTTTCGTTTTTATTTAATTGCTGGCATTGAACTGATGTAGAGAATCCAAGTACGTTCCAGAAATGTTGCCTGTGATGTGGGATGAAAATTAGAATGGCTATGTTATAATTCTTGTTAGGGGAAAGATCTTTCAGATCTGCTTTTTTGTTGTTGCAAGTGTTTTCTTTTCTTTCCCTCCCTTCTCCCTCCCTCTCTCCCTCCTTTCTTTCTTCCTTTCTTTCTCTCTTTCTCTCCCTTTCCTTCCTTTTACTCTTTCCTTCCTTCCTTCCTTCTTTCCTTCCTTCCTTCCTTCCTTCCTTCCTTCCTTCCTTCCTCCCTCTCTTTCTTTCTTTCTTCTTTCTTCCCTCCCCCTCTCTTTTGGCCCAAACTTAGTAGCTCAGAATAGCTAAGATCTCTCATAATTCCAGAAAATTCTCATGAATTTACCAGATCTTTTCTGCAGTCAAGGCCTCTATTTCACCAACATGTGAGGAGGAGCTCTGTGAGTCTTTTTTCCCCTGAACTTTAAATTTAAATGTTGCAGGTTAGGTCTGAAGCATCAGTTAGCTTGGAGGTTCTGAGTTTTTTTGAAGAGAAACTTGTTTTTGGATGTTTGTGTGCAGTCGCCTGTCTGAGGAACCCCTTGCAACTCAGATGCTAAAATGTGGAGTTGACCTTTGACAGACAAAGGTCAACAAAGGTCAACAAAGTACGTATAGTACTCTAAACCTCCAAGCCGGACCATTAGGTGTGATTAATCATATCGTAAGAGTCCCTTAACTCGCAACTTCTGGCTCAAATATGGTTGGGTTTATTTATTTGTTTGTTATTTTTTTTTAAAGATTTTATTTATTTATGTGACAGAGAGACAGCCAGTGAGAGAGGGAACACAAGCAGGGGGAGTGGGAAAGGAAGAAGCAGGCTCCCAGCGGAGGAGCCCGATGTGGGACTCGATCCCGGAACACCGGGATCACGCCCTAAGCCGAAGGCAGACGCTTAATGACTGCGCTACCCAGGCGCCCCTATTTATTTGTTTTTTAAAGATTTTATTTATTTATTTGACAGAGAGAGACAGCCAGAGAGAGAGGGAGCACAAGCAGGGGGAGTAGGAGAGGAAGAATCAGGCTCCCAGCGGAGGAGCCTGATGCGGGGCTCGACCCCAGAACGCTGGGATCACGCCCTGAGCCGAAGGCAGATGCTTAACGACTGAGGCACCCAGGCGCCCCAATTCATTTTTTAATTTCTCTACCACCAGTTTCTATAACCGGTCTATCAACCAATGCAAAGCATAAGACAGAGCGATTTCCACATTTCTCAAAGTTTTTCATGAGAAAAATAAGGCTTTTGAAACCCACAGAAGTTTAGTGCTTTTCCTAGAATGCGCTTCTGGTCCTACCAGAAATAAAATCTACTGCAGAAACTACTGAATCATTCTGCTGTAATCTGAAAACATTTTGGCCATTGCTTAATTAAGTTAATGTTCTAACTCATGGGGGGAAAAAATCTCTCCTTCCCAGTGACCTGTAGGGTGAAGGACAGAGTTACTTCTGTTGTTTACCTCTCTTAGTAAGTAACCTCACAGTTGAAGTGAAAGGAAACTCAACCCAACCTAGATTTGTTTTTAAAAAAGAAATTTATTGGCACTCCTCACTGGGAAGCACTGGTTTTAAATCAATCTTGATGCAGGACTTCTCTGTGGCTCAGCCTTGCTGGCCTGGCTACATTTCTTCTCATATCCCATCACACAGTCCAGAGGAAAGGAGAGATTGGCCAGTGGAAACCCTGCAGGCCCTGGAGTCTATTCTCTTTCACGGACTTACGTGAGTTCTCAGGCTCTATGTATGAGTCAGCTCTTGCCAGGCTGTGTTGCCGTAACATCCAAGGCCCACACTGCCGTGGCTTTGAACAGCAATGATTCTTTTTGTCCTCACCCGTGCTACATGGCAGCCATAGGTTGGCTGTGGCTGATCCCAATGGCTTCCTCCTGCTGAGATCTAGACTGAGAAAAACATCCCCTTGAACAAGGACGTGCAGTTGTCTCAACAAGAGAGAAGACAGTACCAGGGGTGAGCCATGAGAAGGCTCCGAGAGCTTCCACTCCATCTTGCTTTACGGTGTGTCTGCTCATGTTACATTCGCCAAAGCAAGTCACCCAGCAGTGGGTACAGATGTACGATCCCCTTATAGGAAGCCGGAGTGAAAAGGGAAAGTAGTACATTCTGCCACATACGCCCATCCCTGAACTCCTCTGGTCGAGGAGCTAGACCTTGGCTAGGATTGGCTTCGATTGGCGCGAGCAACTGCCTCCTGGTCAAGTAGGCTTTAACGTTCAGGAGGGTTGTCCCCCCAAATAAAACTGAGGTTCCATGAAGAGAATGAAGGCAAATAGTGACTAGATTGAAAAAATAAAATCTTTCCCAGGTCTTTGTGATCAAATAATCATGTTCTAAATCAAATCAAGCAGCATCTTTAAAAGCTTGTAAAGTAAAAACTGTTAACATCACTATTGTGTGTTTTGGGTGAAGTGTCAGGGGAGAAAATCTACTTTGCTGTAAATCTGGTTCCAAAACTCACAGTTCTAGTGAAAGCTGTATAATCCAAATTCCCAGAGTAAATATGGTATAATATTTGAGGCAAAAAAAGGGAAAACTTTTGCTGTAATGTATTGTCTGTGTTACACATACTGGCCATCTTCGCACGAAGTCTAATATCCCCTCCTGAAATCAAGCAAGGGGGATTTGATTCTAACGTGTAGCGCAAATCTGATTTTCATTATATCCCTCGTACCCGAAATTAAAATGTGCAGATGCAGTTATATACTCTAAATAGGGATTGACTTCTTCCAAAATCCTGCCCTGGAAGGATATCAGAAAACTATCCAAATAAAAATCAAATTCTATGTCTGTATATGCAAATCAGCTCCTAACTCAGCTTAAATCCTTCTGGATTTCCACACCGGACATCAGTGGATTTTCCTTGGCTGCTGAAAGCCAACTTCTTGGCCTGACTTCAAAGTTAATGGGAGTCTCTAGACGTCCCCCCAGCACCAGGCTTTTTTTCCCCCCTACTGAAATAGTTGTGTTTTGAAGAATGGATTCTGGCCTAGGATTTATGAGTTGACACCATTCAAATTTTTAAAGGCCCCGCAAGAAAACCATTGGCAATCAAAAAGTTGATCATTTGATTATATAATTTTCCCTCCAGGCTCCTGCATACAAAAAAGGAACTTGCTGCTTCGATGACAGAATAATTCTGAACCAAGATTCAATGAGTCAGTCTCTGATCATTACCTCTCTAAGGGCTATTTCCCATTTCTCCACCCTTCTCCCCTTGATCTTTGGCAAGTTGGCAACTACCACACCCCCAAAGTATTTGATCATGATTAGTCTAAAGCAATTATCCCATTTTTTTCAACAATGATTTGGGAGTAAGGATGTGACCGTTTCTAGCCAGTGAAATGTATGCTGAGGTAGGAAATCAAAATACAGAAGTTCATTTGGAGCAAACGTTTTGCTATGGCCTTCCTCCCTTTTTTGAGACATTAGGTTACAGATGTGATGCCTGGAACTGTGGCAGCTATTTTATATCCATGAGGTAACAAATAAAAGGATGAAAACTCCCCATGCCAAGGATGGCAGAGCCAAAGGATAAAAGGAGCCTGGGTTCTTAAAGACATTGTGGAGCCATTGAACCAATCCTAGAACTCTCTACTCGCAAACTTGTTGTTCTATGTCGTTACTAGGAAAGTCACTGTTAGGTATTCAGTTACCGGTTCGCAACTCTATCCTCATTGAAATGGCTACTTACATGTGCTATGACTTTGGCCAAGTCATTCAGTCATTCAGATTCTTCATCTCTAGGCCAGGGATAATATTACTTACTCTGAGCTCTTTAATAATTCAATAACTATTCACTGAGGTAATATATCAAAAATACCTTGCACGATGTCAGCCATAGTAAGAGGTAGTTATTAATATTATCTCTAAAAAGTGGGCATGTGCATGGTGGGTGATTCCTCATAATTCAGGCCCATGGAATAAACAGCTCTCATAAAAGCACAAGTAACCGCTAGTATTAATTGAGTGCTTGTCATGTGTCAGGCACTGTTCTAAGACCTTTATGTGCCCTGCCTGATTTAATTTTGCAAACAACTTTCTGCTGTGTATACTGTCACGGTTGAGAATTGAGAAAACCCAGGTACAGAGATATTGAGTAGGAACCTTGGTCTAGAGCCTCTGTAAGGGGAGGAGTCGAGACTTAGAGCCAGGCAGGCTAGCTCCGTAGGCGGCTCTCGCGAGCACTACATCAGCCTGCCTGCGTTTCAGGCTTACCCCCGGATTCTTGGGGCCGCAGCTGCTTTTTCAGAAATGCAGTTGAACTGAATCAGGCCCCGGTGTAGAAATCCATGACCATGTCTGGCCACCAATCCCAGTGCGTCACCTGGCTTCAGTCTCAGCCTGGTTTCCCAAGATGGGCCTGGGTCAGAGCCTGGCAGCCCACGGTAGGAGTAGCCTTCTCACAAACACTTGTGGTCCAGCGTTTTCCTTCTTTAGATGGGACAATCTGACTTGTTCACCATAACTCCTACCACTCCTTTGTGTCTTGTGGTCAATCCCTGCCGATCTTACCTGCCTTGCCTCCTTCAGACTTTTGAGTGGATGACTCCCCAACCTAGAGGTTTGTCTACAGAGGAAAGATGCTAGAAGTCATGTCAATATGTTATAAAGTGGAAGGTGGGGAGAGACGGCTGTGACGTAGTTGCCATATTTTGGGGTGTTCCCTCATGCTGATTTGTTAATGGGCACCTTTCTGCTTCGGTTGACAATACAGAAATCAAGGGTCCTTCTCAATGTGGATCGTCGGGGTCATGTGCAAACCAGTGGTATAGTCTGCATGAAGGAAAGGAAAATGATTTCTCCACAGGCATGCAGGTGTTTTGGGAAACACCTATGTTCCCTTCCTCCCCACACCCTGACAACAAGAACAAGATTCAGAGGAAGCTGGGGGGTCCGGCACCAGCAAAGACAAATGCAGAGACCCCTTTGGCTCTAGAGTGCCTTCCTTTGAGACAGGGGATGACAAACCCATTGTGGGAGGGGCCAAATATTTCAGACTGAACAGGCCACATGTAGTCTCTGTTGCCTGTCTTTCATCTTTTAAAAACATTTTACAGCCCTTTAAAAAAAATGTGAAATCCATTCTTAGCTCGGGGCCGTGCTAAAACAGTCTCGGATAGATTTGGTAGCCGCTTGCCAGCCCCTGCCTGAGGAAACAAAGAAATTATGGAGCCCTCTCCGGGCCAATTAAATCCGTGGCAGGGATCAATGCAAAACAGAAACTGTTCCAGATGCGACTGGAACACTGCATAAAGGGAGTGAGGCAATGCCAAAGAGCAGAATTTGGAATCAGAGTGCAGGTGAATCGAACCTTCCATCCAAACCCCCCCATTGCTGGCCATCCCTTCTGCCCGACGGAACTTCAAGGGGCACTGAGCTCGCTGGGTACCTTGCTGGGGGCCATCAGGAACCTCATCATGGTGGTTTTCTTGTCAAGTTCCATTTCCTTCTGAAAGCAGGAACTTTGGTTAAGAAACAAAGGCAAATGACCGGCCCCAGGGTGGGGACGGAAGTAAGGGAAGGAGGAGGTCCAGTCTGTTAAATCCGGTGCAGACTTACACTATATTTTCCGCAAAGAGGACGGGTCTTCCCAGGTGCGTGGGATCTTCGGGTGTGCAATGGAAGGTGTCATGCTCACCGTCTCTCAGGCTGGACCTTTAAGGAAATGATGACTCCTGGTTTTTATACAGGCCAGGTGTAAGTCTCCTTGATGGCAGAGCAAAGAGGTGGGCCTCCTGCAGCAGAAGGGGTAGTGAGCCTGCTGTGAGCGGGAGTCCCCAGGAAGGGCCTCCTATCTAAGCCTTGTACCTCGTGGAGCAAGGTTTTTGCCACTCCCGAGTCTGCGTATATGGCATTTTTTCAGAAATTGGCTGTTTGAAAGCACACTATATGACCTGAGCCTCCCTTCTCGAAGATGTGCCTGTGTAGAAATGATCCCTGGGTCCGACCTGTAGCACGCGCACAAAGGGCCACCAGGAACCCCCCCCCCCCTTTATAAAGCCTGTTTTGGGGAATGTTTTTTTTTTTTTTTCCCACCGTCTTATGACCTGGTAAAATAATCCAGGTGGTGTGTGAATCACCAGTAGAGGTTGTAAAGTCCGAGGAAGTAGAATCAGCCTTGCAAACAGTGGATCTCAACGAAGAAGGAATTGCCACACCTGAACCCTCAGAAATAAGACTCAAACGAGAAGAACGCAAACCACCGAGAACCTCCCTGATGGCGTTTCTCAGACAAATGGTAAGCCACCTGCTTCCAGTACAGCAAAGCCGAAATGCCCAGATCGGCTTCTGAGAGCGAAGGACCCATCTCAGGTGGGGTGAGCCGTAACTGTAGGTGGCGTAAAGGGGATACACATGGGATCTGTCGTGTGCAGGGAGACAATTGCCTTTCCTCCTTCTGACTCAATCATAGAGCAAGTCTCAGTTTATTGCGAATGCTCCTTAATCTTTCCTTAACTCCTGCTAACTCCCTTTTTAACAAAGAAAGAGCTGGCCTTGGGTCCTGAGGTTTGGCGACCAGCAGCATCCATGCAGAAGTTAATATTGTTGTTCGCTTTCAATTTAACTTATGTTTAGAGTTTCCTTCTGTGTATGGCAAATGATATTGTTTTTCTCATGATGGTAATGGTATGCTGTTTCCTTTGAAAATACATGTATTTACATAAAGAACATAAGGCATTGTTTAAAGGATGAGGTAAGAAATAGGCCAAGTGATATACGGATGTTGGAAAAATTCTGAAAGTGATGTGTGAGTGACACAAATTTGGACAAAGCCGATTTATAAATAATTCCAATTATAAAGTGACAACATAATTTTCCAATAGTGAACGTGTATAACCCAGTTGGTGAATTTGCCATGCTGTTAGCTTGCATAAAAGGGAAAGAATGTGGGCAGATGTTTTTTGGTGTCTCTGAAGTGTCATGTACATTAAATAGCAAAGCATCCAAGAACTTAAATAATATAATGCAACAAAACCCAACTTGGTTGGAAGACAAAAAGCAAAAGCCCATGTAAAAGGTCATTGGTTTAATTCTCTTTTAATGAAAAACAAGAATTTCATTATAGTGTACCATTATTTTCAGGAGTATTTGGGAGTTTAATCCTCTGAGAAAGCAACCCTCTGGTTTCACAGGCTCCGCCTGTTAAGGAATTCTTTCTAGTCCACAAAGCAACATAACATAACACAAGCCGCTTGCCAGTGGGAGCTGAGGCATATTAGAAATGACTCTGTTAGAAATTGTCAATAGGAGTCATTTTCTTTTATCATTGGACTCTCAGGGCGTAGGAAGCGTCGAGTTAGTAGTAAGCAGCCTGTGTGGCCGGGGTCCCATCTATATTCCTGGCCATTTACTCTGCAATTTGGCACTGAAAATGGGGCTCAAGATCTGAAAGTTTTCAACCAACTTTTACACAATGTCAGGAAAGAAAAGAACATTTGGCCTTTTTCTGGCAACCCATCTACATTACAAATGGCATCCCCAAATAGCTCATTCCAACTTTCCCATTTCTGGGTGGAGTTGGGAGATATCCCTCCTCCCCTGAATAGCAAATAGTATGACTTTCTCTTCCAAATAACCAACCTGAGACTTCTTCACTCAAAGACAAGAGAATGCAAGACCCTCCAAATAAAGCATGGAAGATGTCTAAACCACCCCCTACATCCATTCAAATCAAATCCTTGAATTCTTTTTTTTTTTTTAAAGATTTTATTTATTTATTTGACAGAGGGAGACAGCCAGCGAGAGAGGGAACACAGCAGGGGAGTGGGAGAGGAAGAAGCAGGCTCATAGTAGAGGAGCCTGATGTGGGGCTCGATCCCAGAACGCCAGGATCACGCCCTGAGCCGAAGGCAGGCGCTTAACCACTGTGCCACCCAGGCGCCCCCAAATCCTTGAATTCTAATGAGGTCGGACATTACTTAAATTCACCCTCCAGAGCTATCCTTTAGAGGTTTCTGGGGATATTTTCTAGCAATAGAAACTGGGTACCTCTGAGCTGTTAGGGAAACAAGTTGGAAACGAAAGAGTCCTTTATAATTGATTCTCCCTAGGATAGGGGTGGAGATAGAAGAGGACACATTTTCCCAGAACAATCGTAGCATCAGGTCCTATAATGTCCATTGTTCTTATTATCTATCATCCACAGGAAGGGTTACGCCTGGGAGCTTGAACATTATTCCTCTCTATTAATGCTGAAACTCCAAAGCTTCTATGATTTGGGGGATTTTCCCTAGAAATTGCAGAAATCCTAGTGATTCTTGTCTTGCAGTCTGTTTTGTTTTCATTATAACAATATATTGCCATCGTGAATAATTCAAATACACAGAAGACATGGGTTTTCCAGCTCACCACGATCCCACGACTCCCATTGTCATACCCAGCTCACTCACTGATGTCGCTGGGCCTATCTCTGTGGGCATTTGGTGTCACATCCCTGATACCGTGCCACCTCCGTCTTTATATCAACTTCATTGAATCACATCATCTGGATTTATCATACTCGGGTTAACCATTGTTCTCTTGATGGACATTGGATTTGTTTCCAACTTGTTGCACTTCATTTGGTCATTTATTCAACAAATAATTATCGAGTACCCACTGTATTCCAGACATTGGGGTACAACAGTAAGTTGTATCTGTCCTCATCGAGAATAAAGCCCAATGAGGAAAACATGTTTGTTTTTAACTCTAGGCCATATGCAGTGAGCACACACCACGTGTCTCATGCACATAATCTCAGGTCGTTCACTAACTAATCCGGTGAACATCCTTGCACACCTACTTTTATGCACATGTGCTAATATCCCCACAGCGTACACTCCTGGGGGGTGGCTTCAACAATTGTTTTCAGCTTTGAGCTAATATTTCATGACTTCCAAACTAATTTAAAGTCCGGATTTATGCAGGAGAAAACCAAACCAAACCAAACCCTGCTCTCGGGGCTTGAAAATTGAGACAACATCTGACTCATCACCGAGCTTTTCATTTTTCATTTTTTGAGCCAAATAAGTGAACATTTCAAACTGATTTTAGATATTGTTAGCAAAATATAGTTCTTTTTAAAATAATTGATTTAATAGAAGAGGGAACTCAATTGTAAATGTGTCACCCTTGTTTTGTAATCAATGTCTCCATTTATCAGATCATGGATTTTCTACCTCCTCTACTTGGCCTCCATTAAATTTCTCTCAGAAGACATATTTTGCTGTCCCACGGCAATGTGACTCATGGTTGCATATTTTGAAAAAATAAATAAATGCATTGCCCAGTTTATTTCTAAAGAGATCCTTTTCTTTCCAGAAACTAACCTCTCCTAAAAATAGAAATGGAAAGAGTATCATTTTTCAAATAATCCCATTTCAGGAAAAACAAGTATATTTCAGGTAAAGATAAATAGAGTCCCCCAAGTCCTCGTACTGCATCCAACACAGGTCAAGCTACAACTTCACAAAAATCCTATGGGCTCCTACAGATTTTCAAAATAATTGCGAGGAGTAGCTAAGACATCTGTCACGCCCTAAATAGAAAAAGATTCTTATATGTATTAATTCAAGTGTATGTCAAGAAATTGGATATTTGAAGCACCAGTATATTTTTATAGAGTGAGTGGGTGGAGATCTCTATTCATGTGCCCGCAAACCAGGTAGGCAGATGAAACCATACGGTGGTAGATAGAAATATAGAGATATAAATTTATCATCTGTCAATATTAATAACACCCTGTACTTGAAAAGTGCTTTCTTCTCCGAGCCATTGTCACCTACTGTTTCATTTAATCCTCCTCCTGTCTCTTTCTTTAGACCATTTGTTTTGTAAGAAGCTCTTTGTTGGAATCATGGTCTCAGGCATAGAGAAGGAGTGTGAGCTTTAATATCGAGCAAATATAAGACCCGAATGAGGATAGAGCCAGGAAGTCATGGTCTTCCGTTGCTTACATTCGATCTATAAATCTAATAAAACCTGTTGAAATTTACCATCTGGAGGGAAAAGAAGGGTGCTTTGTAACGGTGATTGTAAGACAAAAAAACAAAAACAGGAGTCTTCCAGCTTAAGTTCTTGATCTCCCTTTCTGCCCCACGTACCATCTATGAATATAGAGTTGCCCTTCATGAGAGGGTTTCTGAAAGTAGCATTTCTTTGGGTAATTCCTGTCTCCACAGAAGCTTGCGTTCCTTTCTACCCTTAAAGGGGATTCTGTGGTCACTTGGCGCTCTCAGGTAATAATTACAGTAATGATGATAATAGCTACTGTTTACATATCATGTGCCAGTGGCCCGGCCAGCGCATTAGCTCATTGATTAGCCTAAAAACCCCATGCAACACATTCCTGCCCCACCGTGCAGAGAAGGGCAGGAAGACTCGGCGTGTTTAAGTGATGCCGTCAAGGTCACAGAACTGGTAGATGGCGGCACCAGACCTCAAACTCGGGTGTTTGTTGATTCTAACGCTCACCCCTGTACTTAGATGGAACTGGGGCTTTCTGGGCTCCTGGCGGCTGATTTTTTTTGAGAGTACATGGAGGTGAACAACCAGAGCTCCATTTTTGTGATTCTCCTAGTAGTGTTCTCTGTGCTTACCTGGAATCACCTGAAATGACAAGGCAAGAGAGAGGAGAATTAATACATGACTTACATAAAGCTCGGGTGCGCGTTTTCTGAATATATTTGTCACTAAACTGAGATTTGCCTTGACTGTGTAATTTTGTCTGATTGCCCAGTTCTGTTTCAAGTGAGTATCTTGGTAAAATACAAAGGTTGGACGCATAGCCTTTGTTGATTCTGGAAATTTCTAGCAGGTCCAGTTCCTTGGATTTGTTACAATAAGGCTGACCTAGTAAACAATCCCTCATTATCAATTAAAATATTTTCCCAATTCTTTTAAATTGCAACTTCAGTTGGATTAGATCTCCATCAAAAACACACTTGCACTCCTTTCAAAGAAATGTGAACCGCCCACCAAACATTTCCACTAGAACTTTGAATAGCTAAGCGATACATGTTGCAGAGGGTTCAAATGCTCCTCCGAGTATCCAGCTCTCAGAATGTGTGACACCATGAAAGAAATAAAAATGACTTTATTAATATGCAAAGCTTGGATGTCACAACCAGATTCCATCCCAACACCACAGGCTGGATGCCCGAGACGCTTCACCTTTACCTCTCATGAATAAAAATAAACCCCTGGAAGAAAGTTGCTCAGTGTTGAACTAGAAAATCTCTGAAATTACTTGGTAGCCTCCAAACTGTTCTTTGAAGTATTAGATAGTCCCTGAAAAAAATGTGGGGTTCTAACTCTAGTTTTTAGACAATGGAGAAAATGAGCTTCTACGGTCATGGTCCTTCGAATACAGAGCCCAACATGAACTATTTGAATTGGTCTCTGGAAGAGGATTCAGCAAAGAGGAAAGAATGATAGAAAGAAAACAATGAGAGGAAGGGAGGGAGGGACTTGTAAGACCCTTAGTCTAAACTCAGCACGCAGTCACCTTTGCATATATATGGCTTTCTATGCCTCAAAATGAATAACAGAGGAAAATCATAGAAAAGCTTGAGATAGTCTCTTTTTTAAAGAGGAAGGAGTTGAACTTCTTTGCAATAATCTCCCTGACAGCCGGAGGGACCGTTGTCAGGATCTTAACCTCGATCCACTGTTGCCAAGGAAGACTTTTGATTCAATCTAAATTCTCCCCCAAGGGCTAGCAAAGAAAGGGAGGGGAAGAAAGCAGATTTAAACCCTAAACTGGCGGAGGACCTAACAGATAATCAAATTGAAACCACTAACGGGAAGTTAAAAATCTCTCTCTCTCTCTCTCTCTCTCTCTCTCTCTCTCTCGGGCAGGAAGGTGGCACCAGGGGAGGGGCTGTGCATGCCTCCTAATCTCCATTCAGATTTTGCTTAAAAAACCAACGTTGTTTGTTTGGCTGGTTTTGCCATTCAGCATTCCCCAAAGGCCAGCTAATGAGGCTGTGACACCATATTCTAAAGGACACTGGGAAATGTGTTTGGGTAGGAAGGGCTCTTAAGGGCAGCCTGAATTCTGGAGGCCAGGGAAATCCCAAAATGGCAAAACCTTTGGATGCAATGAGAAGGCGGACCGAGCTGGTTACAGGGAGAGAAATAGTAACCAAGAGAGTCAATCTCTTTTTCTAAATGTTCTCCAGCAAGACTGGCCCTTGTAGAACAATGCAGAAGACCCAGGGGAAGAAAAAACCACTCTTCATCTAAATGGATCTAGTGTGTGTGAAGAGGACCCAGAGATCCTTATTTGCCTCTGGGCTGAACACCTGGGTGAAGCCCATGACAGTGATGTTCCTAAGAAAAGCACATGGAACTTCCAGACGCCAGGGGTTCAGGCAGGAGAAAGATTCCTTCCATTCCTAACCAATCAAGAAGCATGTATCAAGGTTCTACCCTATGCCAGGCTCTGTAAAGGTTGGTTTAGAGGCAGGAAAAGACCTAGAAATTGCCATACTGTGTCAAACCATTGACAGTCCTAGTCAAGACTTCTGAATCTTAGCAGCACCAAGTAGTATTTAAAGACGAGCGTGGTCGACCTCTGGGGATGGGCATGTTCCACAAACCTCCCTATTTGAGATTTATCAACCTCCATCTTATCCAAGCCCTTATTATCTTTCCTAATTAGGGGACTTCATAGTAGGTGCTCAATGAAACGTGTGTAATTGAACGGTGCCTCCCTACCTTGGAGGAACGGTACGGGGAGGCGGTTAAGAGGATGGAATATGGAGTCATTGCCTGGTGTCAGATCCTGACTCCCTCACCTGCTGGTTCCATGACCCACGCTGGTTTCTCTGAGCTTCCATTTTCTTGCCTGTAAAATGAGGCAAATAAAATTATTCCTCTATCTTAAGGTTCTGCATGAGGAATAAATGAACTAGTGAGGGTTATTATCTCATTTAGCACCCTGCCTAACCTTTAGTAAGCACTTCACTAAAAGTTAGCTTTCATGAATAATAATTTTCATTATCTTTACTAATATGAGTACCATACGTCAGATTACAGAGACATATAATATTAATCAATCAAAAAATTATTTGAGTGCCTTTGATGTTGTTAACTGTTCTTGATGCAGGTGTTACAGGTTCTTGCCACCTGCTGGCAGAACAGCTGAGATCGTAGCAGTGGGAGTTGAAGTCTTCCTGTTTGCCCCACATTGCTTACCCCCTGTTTCCTACACCCCCTGCCTCCAGCAGGGGAGGAGGAGACGATAAGCAGTGACCAAATATATGGGCATTAAACCTGAGAAGAACTGGGCAATTCATTACCAGAGTTCTTAGGTGCTTTATCAAGCGTCAGGCCCAGAGCATTACGGAATCCACAGCTGAGACTCTGGGCCCCAGTATGGGTCTGCATTTGTCTATGCCGATTAGCTTGAAGAAGTGATGTTCAGACTCCAGTGTGCTTCAGAATCACCTGGAGGGCTTGTTGCTCACCGCCTCCCCCCGCCCCCACTCCGTGGTTCTCAAGAATTGGTATTTCTAACAAACTCCCAAGGGATGCTGAGGCTGTGGCCCTGGGATCACGGTTTGAGAACCCCTCACTGAGCCTGTGCTTTCAGGAGCCAAAGCTGTGATCCAGCCTTATCACTGATGCCACGGGCCACAGAGCCACTAAAAATGAAAAATGGGATATTCAATAAACCCCATCTGTCTGCGAGGGGAAACCCACAGGGAAATATCTACCACTTAAATGTTACCAACAGAAGGCTACCAACGGTTCACTTGTTCACTCACGCAACGCGTCCCACTGCCTCCTGGTTCCAACATCAACATTTGGTCATCATTTCTTTACCCCAGAATTACCTAATCACAGGGTTTAAGACTTCCATTGTTGTTGTTATTTGGGGAAGCCAACACTTGAATATAATTGGCCTCTGGTTACAAGCCACATGGAAATTGTGTATCTTATGAGTAATACATTTCTAGCTGGTCCTCCATTTGTCTTGACCCTGAATCTCAACCATGAATGACTGAGGTCATGCATTTCAGAACTCCCCTTGCATTCCCCATGTTGCTGTGCTCCTGGTAGCTGAAAGGTCATTGTCTGTTTGTTATTTTAGTCAGTGAAAGGGGATGGAGGGATCACCCACTCAGAAGAAATAAATGGGAAAGACTCCAGCTATCAAGTAAGTGACCCGTCAACTCTGTTCGGTGGTGGGTTTAGCTTGCATGTTCTCACTTCTTTCCAGCTTCGTTGCCAATGCAATTCTCAGCCGCAGACAACTCATTTACCATCTCTAGGTTAAGCACCTGCTGTATACCAGGCACTATCTCGGGGTCTGCGGATACATGCATGAACAAGCTAGAATTTCTCGGCTATTTCATTTAACTCATGCTTTTCCCTCTTCCCTTCCTATCCTTCAAGTCTTGGCCTAAATGTCACCTCCTCAAAGAGATGTTCTATTTCCGCCCATCATCATTGCATCTTGTTCTCTTACTTCATAGAATTTATCATACATTGTAATAAGTCCTTTGTCTATTAGTTGCGTCTCCTCTACCCCTTCCTTTCTGTGTCTGGAGCATCTGTGGGGCAAGCGAGGAGCCTCTTTTATTTTTCTATCACATTGCATAGTGCCTGGCATAGAGTAGGAGCTCTTTCTTGGGAAAAAAAAAAAATTGGGTGAAAGACATGGGCTTACATGTTTTTTTTCCATGATTTTCTCCATTCTAGAAGAAACATAACTATGACATTTTTATAACTACATGTATCTTTTTTTTTTAAATGGGATCATCTCATGTTCGACACCCTATTTTGTAACCAGCGCCTTAACTAACTTAAAAACATACCTCCACAAAAATGTCCCCAAATATTCTACTGATGTTTGCGATACAGAGAACTGGTTAAGAACATGATTTGCAGGCTCAGACCACCTGCGTTCGAATCCTGGCTCTGCTACTTTTTAGCTGTGTGACTAAAAACAACTTACCAAATCTCTCCGTGCCTCAGTTTCCTCATCTCTACAATGGAGCTAGGAAAAGTACTGCCTCGTGGCATTGTCATACTTAGATGAGTCTACCCGTGTAAACAGTCCTAGTACTGGGGACTCAATAAGTGTTAGTTGCTATGTGAAGCCGTGTGGGCTACTGTACAAACTACCACCGGCTCAAAGGTTTAACAACAGACATTTGTTTTCTCACGGTTTTGGAGACTGGAAAATCCAAGATCAGGATGGTAGCATGGTTCCTGGCAAGGAGAGCTCTCTTCCTGGCTTTCCAACAGCTGCTGTCTGCTATGTCCTCATATGGCAGCTCTTAGAAGGACGCTAATCCTATTGGATGAGGGCCCCATTCTTCTGACGTCAATTAAACTTAATTACTTTCTTACTCCAGCTACGCTCACACTGGGGGTTAAGGCTTCAACATATGAAGCCATAGCTGTTGCTATCATTTTGTTACTATGACTCCTGTGCCACTGATAGGAAATTACCCCCTAGTGTATTGTTCATATCCCACACACACAAATGGACAGCAATGACTATAAATAATTTATTATATTTCTATTTCCATAATAGTTGGATTAGCCCATATATTTCACCAGGGAATATATTGCTTTTTGCTACATTCAAATTATTTTTGTTTTTCATTTTCAACTTATGACTATGCCTGCCCCCAAACTCATTCTCTAGACCACTTCAGAACCAAAAATCCTGAAGTTGACTACCATAGAAATATGATAAATTTACTTTATTCAATATGAAATATTTAAATATAATTGTACATTTTGTCTAGGATCTGGATGTGAAACAGTTAGGCCAATCATTTTAGCGATTGTAAAACCTAAGTGAAGTCAGTGCAAATCTGAGTAAGCTAGAAACCTCATTCTATGTACACTCACCTAGGAGTGCTCTGAGAATCCATCAGAGGTCCCTGGATCCAGACTTGAGGAGACGGATGTGTAATCTTGGAGACATGATAAATGCCTAGTTGAATTTTGGGGGTGGGAAGAGACATTCTCTGCTCCTTTCCAAGTTGCCCTCTCAGGGTTATGAGAGTCTTGGTTGATGATTCCAGGAGAAGAAGCCGCAGGCACCTCCTGGTCTGGGTATGCTTCCAAGGTCTGAATCAAATGGGGTGTCCCCATGACCTTGTCCTCCAACTTCCTGCCAGCACTGCTGGGTTCTAGGGGAGGGAGGACATACCCAGATGATTTGGATGAGAGTAACTTTTGTTATAAATTCTGAGAGAGTCAAATCCCAAGTAAAGATTTTAAATCATATGCATTTAATGACAAACCATTCATCACAGAGTTTAGATTCTTAGCTTACTCTGAATATAAGGAACCAACATCTGTTATTTTCAGAAGTTACTTTCTAAGCCATTAAGAAGAACATTTAAGCCTAATAGCATGGTGTAACCCTGCGGTAAATGGAGCTGATCCATTGAAAGCTCCCCTCCTGGAAAAAAAAAAAAAAAATCAATGTCCTGTGAAAGTTATTGATGTGTGGGCACGTCTCCCTCCCCACCTCACAGTGATTTGCTGAGGGAAACAGTGTAGAAACATCTGGAGGGCGAGTTGCCGGCCATTCATTCAACCCATTTTGGTGGAGACTTACTATGTGTCAGACGAGGTGCTGGGAATAAAGCCATGGAAGACAGAAGAGTTTTGTTCTCTGGAGCTCCCCTTCCAGCAGAGGGAGGCGGGCAGAGCGCTCTCAAATGAGCCAAGAAATCCCCAAGATTAAGGCAAACATAAAGAAAACACAGCAGTGTTTTGTCAGAGAGGGGTCGGCCTTCTTCAGACCATCTAAACAGGGACTGCGTCTCCAAGGAGGCGACGTCTGAGCTGAGACATGACAGCAAAGAAGCAGCCATCCTGTCAAACCCTACGAACAGCAAACATGAAGCCCCTCTTTGAGAATAGCTTGTTCAAGGAAGAAGAGGAGGCCATGTGCCTGGAGCACAAGGAACAGAGGGGAGAGGGATCGGAGACAAGGCTGGAGAGGCACATCTGG
The DNA here is from genome assembly GCF_024610735.1 of Ursus americanus. Classification (NCBI taxonomy): domain Eukaryota; kingdom Metazoa; phylum Chordata; class Mammalia; order Carnivora; family Ursidae; genus Ursus; species Ursus americanus. Next base: position 8,238,855 of record NC_142148.1, read on the forward strand.
AGACTGAACAAGGATTTCCTGAGTCCTTCATCTGTATCTGGCTCTCGGATCCACGCAGAAAGAATGTGTCAGAGAGAATCTCGGTGGGCAATGTTGGGTCAGGATGACAGACGCTTCCCAGTTTGCCCGGGGCTTTGTGGTTTTAAAATTAAGTTGCATGTCCCGGAACCCCCTCTCTCCCAGACAAAATGAGAAGACTGGTCCCCGGATGTTTGGCCTTTCCCATGGGCCAGACACCATGTGACACAGGCTTTCCGTGACGGGCTACTGTAATCCTTAGACCACCGGGAGGTAGGATTTCTTTTGTTACTCCCACACGGATGAGGAAGCTGAGAGAGCCAGTGATTTATTCCAGGTCGTACAGCGAGGAGTCAGCACCACATCCTGTTTGTTGTCGTTGTCGTTGTCGTTTTGATGACAAACACTAAGCCCTTAGCCAATAACTGGGTCTTATCATCTTCTATGCAACAAAAACAGTCAACAGGGTGTTCAAATGGTCTGTGGTCTTTCTGAAGAGCCTCGTGGTGGGAGTTTCTGTCTCAGCCTACGGGGGTGTCCGCTCTCGGCTCTCTGTTGCAGCTGGGCATCTGTATCTTACTTCGCATTTGCTGCAATTTTGGCAGCCGGGGTCCGACGGAAATACTCAGAGTCACTGGTGGCAGGACAGCTTTTTGGGGTGACTCCGTGTTCGATGCTTCCTTTCTCCAAGGAAACTCTGCCCTCGGGAGCCTTTTCGGACCAGGGAATCTTCTGTCTTCTTGCTTATTTCTAAGGGGTATATCGATACTGATGAGAAATGACGGTTCTCGGCTTACTGCTTTCTCCGTCAAACTGCAACTTTGTCCAAGAACTTTTTCACTCAGGAACAATCGATCACTTTTACCAATCAGAAGTTGTAAACATATATTCGGCAGGTCAAATGTGGCCCATGGGGGTCCTGGTGTTGTGGCTGTTTTCAAGTTTCTATGCGGAAGATAGAAGACTTGGCAGCCCTGGGGCTAGGATCCTACATAGTGTCTTGGCTGGGTCTGAGAAGCTGTTGCCCCTTTGGACACGGCACGTGACAATTCACCAAGATCCTCCCCGCCACTCCAATTTACTCCCCAAAGTCAAAGCCAGCATTGCTTGAACTAGTGTTTTTCTTACACTAGAGAAATATTTCTTATGTTGCTTTCCCAACTGGGGATATAAGATCTCTAGGTGATTATTCTTACCCCTAGCCTCTGTCATGTTTTTCTATCATCTGTCTGGCCCCTGTATTAATTTCAGTTCAAGTAAATTATGGGGAGAAGGCTTTTACTTTACAGATATTTTGTTATCTGTCATTTACCTAGAATTTTCTTGAATTTTGGATTTTACAGCTTCATCCTTCCAAACTACAGGAACCAAGTAGGACGGCAAAAATTTCTCTTCAGCATGAAAGATGTACATTCAAAACCTAAAATAAAACATTTATCTTCTCTCACCACTGTTTTATAAACGAAAGAACAGTTTCACGCCAGAAATGAAGGTAGACATAACCATGAAGAAAACATTAGGCATCCCCTAGAAAAGAATCACATGTGGTTTTAAGTGGGAGAAACCCTCTCAAACCTGGCTTAAGCACAAAAGGAACAGCTTCAGGAACAGCTAGATCCAGGGGCATATGTGATGGCATCAGCACCTGGATTCTTTCTCCCTCTCTGTCTCTTCATCTCTCAGCTCTGCTTTTCTCTCTACTGCTTTCTTTTCAAGAAGACTTTTCCTGGAAATGGTGTGGGCTCTGAAACTCCAGGCTATCTTCACAGTTTCAAATCCAATGGAGGGTGGACAGACCTCTCTCTTGGTTGATTTAGTAAGGTTCTGAGATTAGCTCAGTTTTTATCCGTGTTCAGCCATCCTGAACCAATCCCAGCAGCCCGATCACGTCCAAGGCTCTGATTGGCCAGCCTGAGTCAAGTGCCTTTGTCCAGGGGTGGAATTCATTTGTCTGAACCACAGTGAAAGGAGAGAGAAGGGTGGTTCTCCAAGAAAAACCCAAGTTCTCGTCCCAGAAGAAGGAGAGAAGAATGCTAGCTAGGAAAGCATAAATAAATTGATTATTAGATAAACAAATAAATGTCTCCTACCGGGACCTTGAACCATCATAAGTATTTGCACCTTTTTCTTATTTTTTTTCATTTCACCCAGGACTCATGAGAACGTAGACCCCATCCAATATTTCAACACCTTTGTTTTGACATACGTATTCCCCTGCTATCGAGTGTTGTCTTACAGCGCCTAAACATGCATTTTGTTTGAACTTGCCGTAGACGGCGGACTCAGCGGAGAAGGCCATCGCATCCCCTGAGCCGGAGCAGGCGGGAGCAGGCCAGAAGGGCAAAGAGGGCTCCTCCAAGGACAAGAAGGTGGCGGCCGAGGGGAACAAGCTGAAGAACAACAAGCAGGAAGCCAAAGAACCCGTCCAGTGCGTGGAACCGGCCGCGGGGCAGGTGACCTCGCTGCAGAATGGGGACAAGTCCCAAAAGAGACAGGAGAAACGGCGGCAGTCTCTCGGGGGCTTCTTTAAGGGCCTGGTAGGTGGATTGTTCCTATCTTCTTTCTAGGCTCTTGGGCCAGGAGTGTGGTTCCCGCCTTCAAGGCGGGACTGGCCTAGACCTTTGTCAAAGACATATGGATGGAGCACCTGCTGTATGCCAGGTGCTGGGCTAGGCCTGGAGAGCAGAGCAGGCAGAGGCATCACCATTCGGGGGGACACTCAGGTGCAGATGAATGGGGGCAGGGATACTGAGCCTGCAAAGAGCAGGGGGGCAGAAGGCAGGACGGAGGGAGCCTGAGTGCGAGGATGTGGCCCCGCCCTGGGTTGAAAGGAGTATCAGGGAAGGCTTCCCCAGGGAGATGACCTCTAAGGTGGGGCCTCTAATTAGCCTGTGGAGGAGGAGGCAAGGGGAGGCCTGAAGGCCCAGCGTGTTCCAGGCAATGGAGAGAGTGAAATTCAGCCTGGCGGGAAGAGAGCGTGGGAGCACAGAGGCAAGGCTGGCTAGGACAGCTGATGATAAAGAGCATCAGTGTTCGTCTGTGGCCAAAGGGAGCCTTGAAGTGTTTAAATCAGGAAACTGCTCTGAACCTGACCTTGGGTGGTGGGTATACAGAGGTGACTAAAAATTAGCTCCTTCTTTGCAGAGAGGTCTAGTCCACAGTGAGCGGAGACCAGACACTCAAGAGTTAGTTAACGTCTGGGTTATTTGTGTGTGTGTATTTGGTTCTCTCTCTCCTCCCTAGCCTGGTAGCTTTAGGAGAGCAGTGCCTGCGCTGTCACGGGCGGACGTGCTGTCCTCCCCAGCACGGTGGCTAGAGCACAGCAGACACTCAAGAAGGGTTTGCTGAATGAAGGAAGGAATGCATGGGGTGACATATGGCACTAGTAAATGTTGTCTTCTATTTGGGATAATATAAATCCTGGCCCATGAGCAGAGTCTGAAGGTCATTAATCGAGAGATAAGCAAGGTGGTCAAGCAGCCACTAGGAGTAGACACAGGTGATGTCATACCAGGACCCATGGGGATGTGGCTGGAGCCCAGAGGGTGGGACAAGGAAATCACACTGACAGTAGCCGTGGGTCTGGAGTTAACTGGCGTTAACCTGAACATCCGAATATCTGTAGGTGTTGGTGACCTCTGATCGATGGAGGTGGGGGAGCATGACGGTTCCCCTGGACCCAAGTTTGGTCTCTAAACAGCATCTCCGGGAACCTGTTAGAAATACAGAATCTCAGGCCCCATGTTTATTTTATGGATGAATGCCATGGTATTTCCCTCTGGCCTGTGTGTCTGAGTGTGGGTACAGAACTTCAGTGTGAGGTAGGGCTAGAAGTCACGGTTGGAGGCTGTTTGGAAATGGGAGGCCCTGGTACAGAGCCTCTCTCCTCCTCCCAAGCCTCTGGTGTAAAGCCCTCTCCGGTTTTTAAGAGGTGGTGAAGACCAGAGACTGACCATCAAAGCGGGGCGGGCGGGGGGGGGGGGGGCTAAAAGACTGATCATGCTTTGAGTGGTTTTGCTGGAAAATTTGTCTCCATTCTCTGCTCCAGTTCCTTGGAGAGGAGAAAAACCCTTATCACACTTTTCTAGACATTTCCAAACTGACCGTGCATTTTTTTCTGCCCAAAGTTCTGGTGGAACCGTTCCCTGCCAAGCCACAGTGCCTGGGGTGGCATACTGCGTGGGGAGGGTGCTGTTCTGGAAAGATTCTGAGCTCACGGGCCCGGTCAGTTCCTTACTTTCTTGGTGGTTTCTGGTGGTTTTCTGGGGTTTATTTTATTTATTTTCTTTTATTTTTTGGTCAGAGGCTCATGGAGTGTTCTCTGCATGTCTCCTACCCATGAAATCCCTGGATCTAACGGGATGGAGCTCATCCAGTAGTCCTGAACGTTTGATTTTATATGCAGGGGACATTTGGCAATGTGCAGAGACCCTTTTGGTGGTCACCACTGGGAGTAGGCGCTCCTGAGACATTGCGGGTAGAGACCAGGGATGTTGCTAAATGACCCAGAGTGCACAGAACAGCCACGGGGCTGGAGTTAACCCTTCAGGTTGTGATAAAGATGGGGCAGGTATATGAAACAAACTGCCCTAAGCCAATTGATCGTTCCTGATTGTCCCGGTCCCTGAATATCTGTGGGGGAGCCCAAAGTGTCAGAGTGGGGCCAGAGCTGAGAAGTCTAGAAATGACCAAAGAGCACATAGGACAGTGGAAAGAACAGAGCAGTGCCGAGGAGCCTGTGCCGTGAAGTTGGGCAGCTTCATTGGGGTCCTAGACCTACCACTTTCTAGCTGTGTGACCTTGGGTTAGTCACTTAACCCCTCTGAGCCTTGGGTTTCCCCGTGCAAAGCTGAGGTGATAATGACAGCAACCTTCTAGGGTTCCTGTGGAATAAAATGAATGTATGCCCTGCGGGGTCCAGCACCTGATAGGAAGCAGGAGTTCCGTAGGGGACGCTATCATTTCCCCGGCAAATACTCTGGGACCTTGTGTGTGGACCGGAGCCTCACCCCCAGCAAATTTAGAACATCGGCCCACATGGCTCTCACCTTAAACCCACCATGGGACTCCTTCCCCTACAATTCATTCTCCCTCCGTCCGCATGCCGCCTCCCTCTCTCCTTGCCCAAGACCATCTGCCCTAGTCAGTTCCCAAATTCATCACCCACCGATCCCGGCTTGATCTTTACCCTCCGGGTGAGGTCCTCTCTGCTCAGCTCCTTCCTGCCCTCTCTTCCAACCTGCTGCCTGGATTCTAACAGGAAACAGCCCCCTTGGCATTTCATGGAGCGTCTGAAAAGAAGTGGAAGGAAGCCTTTAGAACTCATCAAGTTTCGCTGTTTGCAAGCATTTGGCTTTTGAGCAGAGGGACTCAGTTGACAAAGAAACTGTTAGAAACTTTGTGTGTGTGTGTGCACGTGCGTGTGTGTACACACATAAATGTGTCTATAGAAGCATATCTATTTGATCAACATGGAGCTCCGATTGGAGACGGAGTAGGTTCCCGCCCCCTCTTGCCCAAGAATCACCCACTTGATGGCACCCTCATCTCTCCCACCGTCCTGGGTCCCTGACTCCTTCATGTAGTGCTAGGATTCCGTGCAGGCCGACGTGCAGTTTTTACAGAGGAATCAACAGAGATTGGAAAGAAGATAGGGCCTATTCTTAATTCCCCTGGAGTCCCCTACCTGTCCTCTTCGGCCCTCTCCACTGGGCACAGGCTGAACCGAGGCTGGGGACAATTAGCTTGGTTACCCCACCCAGCTCTTGGGAAGAGTGACAGGGCCCAGGCTGGAGCCTGGAAAGCAGGTGATCTACAGGGGGGCCTGTCCATCGCTACATTAGCTGGTCCCGACTTACCTTAGAGCCTGTTTTCACATCTGTAAAACTGGGTTAATAATCACTGCCCGCCTCACTGGGCTGGTGAGAGGACCAGAGGAGGGTGGGTTTGGTTTGGCTGGTTGTACGCCGTGAAGTGCAGTCCTGAGACAGCAGGCAGGACAAGGGTGGTGTGAATGCCTCTGATCCCCAAAGTCCACGCCTCATGGGGCCAGAGGGGGAACTCGCTTTACCTTGGAGCAACTCTCTGAGATAAGTTGTGTCTCCCCCATTGGAAAGATGAAGAAACTGAGTCGAAAGGTTGAAGTAATTCCTCCAAGACGTCACAAGGCTAGAAAGTGATAGAATGGGGCATTGCACTCCAGCATCTGGTCGGAGACCATTCTTTTATCCACCACACATGCAAGGGGTATATTTATGTAGCACAAGTCCTGGCACGGAGAAAGTGCGAAACACATGGCAGTCATTGCTCTTGATATTTCAGACTTTCATTGGGGTGCAACTTCTTTATATTTTTCTCCAGGGACCAAAGCGGATGTTGGACGCCCAAGTGCAAACAGACCCTGTATCCATCGGACCAGTTGGCAAATCCAAGTAAACAAATCACTACAGTTCCCACCAAGTTGTCCTGCCAGCAAGATGTCTTCTCCCTACTCCATTTCCTCCCCGAGCCCACTCCATGTACATAGTTTTCTTCTAATGGCCATCAAATGAAATTCTGCCTACAAATTAAGCCTGAGCTGTTGTATATTGAGGTGTATTATTTACGTCTCTGATCCAATCTTTTCCGGTAAACAGCTGTCAAGATGGTTTAGCAGGTGAACCAGTCAGGTCCGAGGACTTGATGGTGGCCAGGCAGGGGGTGGCGGGGGTGGAGGAATGCATTCTGGGTAAGTTATGAAAAATGGCAGTGGCAAGTAAGTTGCAGAAGAATGCTTGCCGGAAGGAATTAAGCTTTGTAGGAAATACGTGCTCATGCTCTAAGCTCGGAGAGGAGAGACAAAAATGCCTTTAAGTTACACCGCGAGGAGGGACAACATGGGCTCCGTGGCGGGGAGGTCGCCAATTTCCTGCAATGGAATGTGTGGGGAATGAAAAGGGAATGAACAAGGGTTGCTTTTCGAATAGGGTCCTTGAAAGTTATTGATGAGAAGGGAAAAGATTGACCGCAGAGGGTTTGAAATGATTTGGGAAAACAATTGCTTTCTGAAGCTCAGGGAGGGCAAGGATCACAACTTTAAAAAAAAAAAAAAAAAAAAAAAAAAAAGCAGAACAAATAAAGTTGCAAATTTACTTTGCAACACAAGGGGGCACTGAGGTCTCCATTTTAATCCTGCATCCTGTAGCCCTAACAAAGATTTGGTCTCTGCAATTTTACATTATTAATGCTTCTCAGATGGCGGAGGGGCTTGCTTCATCTGTTCTGTCTGACACTTATCTCAAGTCTGTCTGTAATTTCCTAATGTTCTCAGGATGTTTTCTGATAAAACCCTCCCCATAACCCCAGTTAATAAAAAATTTTGGAAGATGATTCAAATACCCGAGGTTTTTTTAATATATGTACAGAGGAGTAAATAGGACCATGAGTCTATTAAAATGTAATTCAAAGTAGCATAACTGACTGATATCATGTATACTGTATCTCTTTTTCTGATTTAATAAAAAAAATACATTTACATCTAAAGCATCTTTTAATTTTCAATTTTAAAGCAGGTCTCTTGTACTCTCTGAGACATCTATCCTCCACCGTATAAAATCAGTCTTCTTCCTCCATCTTACCTTCCCTCCCAGATGCTCCTAGATTTCCTTGTATATCGGCACATGCACATACAAATGTGTGTACACATATATTTGCATATACACACATGCACTTATATAAAAGTACTGTTTTAGCCCAGGCTGCCTAGAGCAGAGCCTGAGACAGGGGTTCAGGAGCATGTGATACGCCAGGGAGGACTTCCGGTGTAAAGAGGAAGTGAACAACAGGGCAGGGAGGGAGCTGAGCAAGGATTGGTCTCCGCTAGAGTTGAATTTCATCCTGATCCTCTAGGAGGCGCTGGAGCATGAATTGCACCTTTCAGTTGGTTCTACCTTGAGCCAAGGGAGGCCGGCCTTTGTACCCTTGTTGATGAGTCCCAGCCCACTCTGGGATGTGGTGGGACAGGCAAGGCGCTCCCACTGAGCTGGGAAGCTGGGATCCCTTAGTGGCTAGAGAATGTGTGCCTGCTCAATGTCCACTATAGATATGCACATGATATGCAGATAGGTGTTTATACCCGTGTGGGAACACGTCCATACAGATAAACACACGTTACTTGCAGAAATGGAGAAATGTACGTAGACATTCATACTTATATATTACACACAAGAATAAATGCATGCACGCAGTCATATTCACACACATACAAACAGATCCGCACATACACGCTGGCTTGTAAAAATCCATCACACAATGATCCGAAGTAAACATTGAATATACTCTTCTTACAATCTGCACATTAGGTAAATAAAACCATGGCTTTGGCAAAAGAAAAAAAAAAGCATTTGGAAAATGTGTTCAGGAAAAAGATGGTATCCCTAAAAAACCAGATGTGGGGGGCCCGTTGCTGCAGGGGCCTGCTGGCTCCCAGCTTGGACGGCCGAATGCTAGGTTCCCAGGAAAGATCAGAGGTCCTTTTCTCGCAGCTGGCTTAGCTTCTTCAGACCTGCTGCTCCAACTTGGAGATCAGTGTCCGTGGCTCACCCAGTCAAGAACGACCTCGTGCCACTTCAGGTCTGAATGCTTAACTTGGCACAAATCGGGAAAAAGTCCTTTGGGGAAGCCCTTAACTGGCAGGGTGACTTTCCTCCACCAACACCATCAGAGAACAGGGGCTGATTCAAGGAAACCATGCAGCTGCTTATTCCTTTGTCCCTGAACACCAGGGGGGTCGCCTTGTGTGACCTTTGGTGAGCTCTGGGCCATACTAGTCCATTGAGAAAGGTGACAGTTTCATTTGCAAGTTTCACCTCACTGGGCACAGGGGCTTTTGGCCCTGATGAGAAATGCCTCCAGGCAGGACTGAGTCACTAAATGCAGAAGGAGCCCTCCCATCCCCCACCTCCCCCCAAAAAAATATTTAAAAATTTTTTTCGATGACGTTCTTTGCTGAGAACCTCTCTGCACAGCCAACACTTTCTGTAACGGTTTCATATTGCCCTGGCCAAAAAAAGAGCGAGCTTTTAAATGAAATTGCTGGGGTTTGTTTTTGTTGTTGTTGTCTAAAGGCAAGAAAACTTGAGCCACAGCAGACGCAGAAAATGACTTCTTTGGGGGATTAGAAAGGTAGTTGTAGCCCCAGAACCACGATAAAACCCCATCTTTAAGTTTTGAGGATTTGTTGTCTGTCTGATTTTGTTTTGTTTTTGAGCTGGGGACTCATTCCTGATGCGTTTACAGTCAATACTAATTTCCATGCCTCCTGCTGAACTCCTGTAAAAAAAAAAAAAAAGAAAAAGAAAAAGAGCAGAAACTCCCCCAAGTTAGCTCTGGAAGGCTCTTGAGTCTCAAAAGCCTTGAGGGACTGAAGTTCCTCCAACTATGGAGCCCAGAAATGCCGCTTGGACGGCACAGCCTTGCAGCTGAAAGGGAACTATGGCTCGTGGGAGGGGCCGAGGGGCCTCGTTAAAAATTCACAAACTCATATATCCATTTACTTTTTATTTTTAGGTGCACAGGGAAGTGTGTCTTCTCCGGAGTCAAGAAGAAGTGGCCCTTCCAAGAATTGAGCTTTTGAGCTGAACCAGCCACCCCTGGGGGAAAAAACAAAAACAAAAACAAAAAACTCTGCTTTCCAGTTCCAGCGGACGGTGACTTTTTGACTGATATCCATAAAAGAATTCATTCAAAAGCGCCCTTGTTCTTAGCAGCCCGTGAGGTCCCTGGTGAATTCATCATCTAGGGAAGGGGAGGCATAACTCAAGAAATGCCCAAAAGGGAGGGAAAAGAGAAAGAAAGTTAAGTTCTTTGGGTTTTGTTGCATCCCCCTGCTTCTTAAGCAAATTATCTGGGATTTCAACACGCGCGCGCACACACACACACACTGGAGCTGGACTGCCCTTATTTGCTTGCAAACCGTCCAGATGCAATGGGGCCCCATTAAGTTAGACTCCAAGAGCCTGGAATCTGTGTCCTGCTGGCTCCTTCACGCAGTGCCTGCTCCCGGAAGAAAGCTGATTGCCACAACCCAGGGCCTGACAAACGCCATTTCTTATGTCAAACACTCCCACGTGGATCTTAGCCCCTAAATAAGAAAATCAGCTAGCCTTCCTGCTTTAAAGAAAATTTTGGAAAGGAAACGGTTTCAGTGATCCACTCATCCAAGTTGCAGACAGAGGGCACGTGCTTTGCAGAATGGTCTGGAAGGTAAGGGTGGGTTTTAACCATCTTCCCAATGTCCCTTTTCAAAGCCTTCTTAAAAGGCTGTTGGCACGGCGAGTTGGAATTAGGCTCCTCTTCAGTCTAGATCTTCCTCCCTCGATCGGTGAACACACAGTGTCCCTGGCCCACTGGAAATTATGGGCTCCGTTAGGGAGAAAAGAAATTACTTACCGAGCAGCAAATTCTGTACATTTGTAATTCAGATCTTAGCGCTGGCCTGAAAGCCGGTTGGGATCCAGCCCTTTGCATAAATTGGTGTTCTGGAGAGCTTAACCCTTGCAGCTCTGTTTCCTTTCCCCAGAAAGCTACTCATTTTAGCCTCTCCATCCCCTGGCCCCTTTAACGTGCGGAGCGGACAGAGTGTCCCGTGAGATTTCACAGAAGTAAGGGTAACACTAATAATGCCTCACATTCTCATATGTTGCAATTTATAGAACGCTTTCTGAATACATCATCTAATTGAAAGCTGTATACCTCTAACTGAACTTAATTGCCACCTTTGTTATATTTTATTATGAGGGCACTGGCATGCACCTGTATGCCTTTTTTTTCTCTCTCTTCAAAGGAGAGCATCTTGACAAAATGGCCCCCAGCTGCATTTCTGGCAATGGTTGCCATAGAAGGAGCTCATTGCTTACGTGATTGACTCTCTCTGAAGGATGTTTTTGTTGAAATCTGGCCACATGGGGGAGTTCTAGGACCTAGGGTGCTACCATCTCCAAGCCAAGCCCTTTTCCCTCCCTTCCTAACTAGGAGGTTGGGCCAAAAGGGCTCTTAAGAATGTGTTTGTTGATTAACTTCTAGGAAGCAGTCAAGTTTACTGAAGAGCACTAGAACGAGAGGGGGCCAAGCTGGGCAAGTCAACTGCTTTCCATGATTCCCAGTTCACCAGACCAAGACAAAGTTGGTTTGCTCTTCCATTCTTATCAGCTCAGTCTTAGAAGAAGGTTAAGGAAGGAGAGTGTGATTGTGAACCATTTAGGTTGGTGTCCCTGCAAAACATATAAGTTCCTCTCACCAGCTCTTCATGTTCCACGACACAGCCTTACCTCCCCTGTCTCTGCGCCCAACTAGTGGGCAAGTGACTTAACCTTTCAGCTTCCTCCCTAAACAATGGGACAGTAATGGTGCCTACTTTGTGGAGCCGGTGGCCTGTGCATCATAAGCACTTAGTAAAGAAGAGCTATTACGTCATAGGGAACTTCCAGCACCAAGGCAGAAAACTCCTACTCAAATTGGCTAGTGATAATCGTAATAACTGTAAGGAGATTTATCATATCATTTAACAGATGTTACAGCACAGCCTGGCTCTGAGTCTCTGGCCTCTGCTCTGCCATGTTCCATGGGCTGACTTCACCCCAAGACCAGTGCCAATTGATGGCTACCGTCCCAGACAAGGGGATTATGGGATTACCATAATCAGTTTTGATTGATCATTCTGGCAAAATCGATTATTTAGAGGCAACTACAATGATGTAATAAACAGTAAGGCAATTACTGATGTCAGTATCTTTAAAGTTAGTGGTTCCTCAGACCAACCGTGCCCCGACAATTCCAACTGATGGGGCACATACATTTATGATGCCCTGCCCTCCAAAACAGGGCCATTGGACTGCGAGCTCACCAACGTCAGGGACTTTCTTGTCTACTCCGTCGTCAATGTCTAGCACAATGCCTGGACACAGTAGATTCTCAACAAATATTGGCTGAATGGTGGTCTTAATAGATACTCTATGGCCACATCCCTTGAGGAGGGGGTTGCCTTATGCTCTAGTATGAGTTTATTTTAGCACCAAGTGTTCAATCACTTTAATTAGACATCCACCCTCCCCAGCTGCCTAGCTTAGCGGTTCTCAGAGTGTGGTCCCATAACAATCAGCAACGGCATCACCTGAGAACTAATTAGACATGCAAATTCTTAAGCCCTACTCCAGACCCACTGGATCAAAAACTCAGGGTGGAGGCCAGCAGTGTGTTTTAGCAAGCCCTCCAGGTGGCTCTGAGCAGAGAAGTTTGAAAAACACTGCTATGGGTAGAGCTACCACCCCACTGACCATCAATGAAAGCACTGAAGTTGCGTAGCTAACACTGGACTTACTACACGCCAGCCATTGGGTGCCACACAGATTACCTTGCTTACCACCCATTTTACAGATGAGGAAAATGAGGTTCAGAGAGGAGAAGCAATGTTGTCCAGGGACACACATGTCAGAGCCAAGGCTGAAACCCAACCTAAGCTCTTAATGGCATGTATTCGTGTCTGTGGGAAAGACAGGCAGGCAAGAGGACGATGATAATATAACGTATGATAAGTAAACGTAGGGTGTTGTGGAACTCAGAGGAAGACACTGACACGAGACTGCAGGGGATGGAGGTTGGCCATTTGAGGTCGTGACAGTTGAGCTAACTCACAAAGAATGAGTAAGAGTTGGCCCAAGGGGTTCCAGGCAGAATAGGAAGTGCAAAAGCCCAGGGTCTACAGAGAGAATGGCAAGTTGTTCAGTGTGGCCAGAGGGAGGCCATGGGGAGGACAGAAAGGATGGCGGAAGCTGGAGAGGAGGCACAGACCAGATCATCAAGGGCCTGAAGCAAGGAGCCCATAGTAAAAAGGTCGAACTTCTCCTGAAAAATAGGAAAAAAAGATCTGAACTGAAGGGTGGCAGAGTCCGATCTGTATTTTGCTTGCAGGTGGGATCTAACACAAACTCAACTCAACTAATACTCATTGAGTGAGCTGACCTATCTAGTAGGTATTACAAAGTCTAATCATTTCCTTCTTAAGCCTCTTCTAAAAGCCTAAGAAATACCCACTTAGATAAAACCTCTAAATGGCGTTGGTTCCTACAAGAATGATTAAATGCTCATTTCCAAGTGTCATAAATGTGGGTTTGAAATTTGGCCCCCGATCCACCCAGATGATCTACACCTATGACCCAAGGCTGGGAGATCGTGAGCAAGTTATTTCACAGATGAAAGCCTTAATTTATTCCTCTCTAGAATGGGACTAATAATGGTACTCGGAAAGTTGCTGAGAAGAGTAAACGAGACAATGCATGTATAGCTTGTAAAGATAATGCCTGGCAAGTAGTAAGTGCTCAGTGAGCATTATTGATGAGGAGACAGACATCTGCCCAAGGTAGATATGTCTTCACTTTCATGGGCTCAAAGACCACCCAATCTTTAGGATTAAACTGCATGACAAGCCCTCACCATTCTGGTAACCAGTTGACTGGCTGGCTCATCCAAGAAAAAAGAAAAGGAGGAGGAGAGAAGAAAAAGAAAAAGGTTGATTTTCCCTGATGTCCATCTCATTCTAAAGTAAAGCAGAATTTCTGGGGAGTGGACTCGAGTATGCCTTTGGTTTTCCTTGGTTGTATTTTAAAATATTGGCCAGTTTGCCATGGGAGCAGATGCTGTGGATGCCCCATCTCGTTTCTCTTCAGCCCGCTTCAGAGTTCACCTGCAGCACTGATCACTCCCCACCTCAAAGATCCCTCCACTATTGCCTTTTCTTCTTGGCGGCTTCCTCCAGGGGCTGCGGGAACTCGCTCAGCGCACACGCAGGGCATTCTGAAAATGCCTAAAATTTTACGCCCCTAGGGACAACCTTCAACCAAGGAGGGATTGGAGATGGCAGATAAATATCTCAGCTTCCCCATCCCTCAGTGGGACAGTTTGGAGGTGTCTTCTAAATGCTCCCACAAGGTCCCTGGCAAAACTGAATCCTAACGGCCCACAGTAGTAACATACTCATGAACACACTCTCCCTCATTTGTGCTTCCTGGGATCACTTCCCAAATAAACTACCTGCATCCAAGTTCTTCTCGTCTCAGGGTCTGTGTCTAAGGCACAAACATCTATATCTCACTTAGGGTCCTGGTGCCAGGTAGTTTAATTCAGAGGCCATTCAGAGGTGCTGGAAGAGGTGAAAAAGCAACTGCAAAGTGAGGACACCACCCAAGAGATTAGGCACAGAAGGAAACTGCTATACCAGCGGGGCCAGGCAGACAAGAGGAAGAGGTCATGTTACCAGAGCCAGGGAAGCTGGACACTCTGCGGGAAGTGGAGCACCACATGGCGGGGGGGGGGGGGGGGCTGCCCGAGGGTAGCTGGGTCTAGCGGGGGTGCTATCGGGAAGCACTGCCTTTCTGCTGAGACGTGAGCATAGGAAAAATAGCTTGGTGGCCGTGCCTCCCGCTGTCTGAGCCTGACCAGAAGCCAGTGGCCATGGAACCTGGGAAATGAAATTTGAAGGGAAACACGGAAAGAGGGACTAAGAACCAAAGGGCAAATGCCCAGCACAACCTAAAGCCCGACTTAGAGAGGAAAACGAACATCAGAAAGCAACATTGATTAGGGCCCTGGATCTAACCAAATGAACATGTATATTATGGTCCCAGTGACATCAAGTCACTTAACTTCTTCAACTTCGCTTTGATATCCATAAAATGGAGTTGACAATGGAATCCACCACATGGGGGCGCTAGGTGGATTTCATGAAATAGTCCCCGTAAAGCAGTCAGCACCCTGCCTGGCACATGAGTGCCTAATAAATGCTCATGCTTACTGGAACATTTTGAGATTCAACTGCTCTTTGAGTATCTGGCAGCCCATTAAAATTCCTGCTCAAACTTGTTTCTTCCCCTCTTTACCACTCAAAGTCTCAACTTCAATGTCTAGAATCTGCCTCTAGTCTCTGTTTCGTTGCCTTAAAAAAAAAATCTTTCCACTTCCACTGAAGTTCTGCCAGGGCTGAAGGAGGAACAGCTCTCTCCTCCCCTCTTGGCTCCCAACCCTCTCCCCGCAACCCCCACCCCCTCCCTATCTTTGCTGGCCAGTTGTTCACAAGGAGCTTAGCAGTTTTGAGGATACAAAAACAGGAAATTATGCACCAGTCCTGACTAAGGCTAAAAACTTATGTGCAAACCCTTCATCATACAGATTTCTTCAGCTCTCAAAAACTAGGGCCTTGAAAAATCAGGTCCCTGGCCAAGATCTTTGGATTTGCTTAATCATTTCCTTTGCAAATGTATAACTTCTTTAGCCATGAAGAAGAAATGGTGAGAAAGAGGGAGGTGGGAGTTGAAATATTTTAAGTCAACCACAAGACAGGACAGGAAATTCTGGAATGGGGGGGTGGTAATGTTTCTTTAATCCCTCGGTGCCAAAGCAGACTAAGACAGCAAGTTGGGGGAAGTGACCTTTCTAGGAGATTCTTTTACTGTTGACTCGGACCCAGAGTGAGATGTCATAGCCCTCTTCATTCAGTGCTGAATAGAGAACATTAGAGCAGAGAAAACTCTGAGATGCATCCCCTGTGACCCTTTATTTGACTCAGGCAGCAAACAGTTACTGAGTGCCTACTCTGCCCCTTAGAGAGGACTAAGATGGGCTCCCAAACAGGCAAAACAACATCCCGACTTGCTCAACGACAGTTGAAAGTTAACATACCTATTGGAGGCTGCCTACCAGAGAATCTGAAGTGAGTGACACCCAAATTCAGTTGTTAAACTCTCTGAACAACAATACAAGTGGCTTCTTTGTGCTTCCTTCTTGCTTTTGGAACTTTCCCCAGCAAATCAGAGCTGTGTACTTTACTAATCCTTAAGGTAGGTCATCGTCTTTAGCAGTGATTTTTATCTGAAATGGGAGACCAACCCATTAACGTTAACCCAGCAAATAGAATGGAATAGGATGAAATGGAATGGCAAGAAGTGGAATGGAATAGATTAGGATAGAATAGAATAGAATAGAATAGAATAGAATAGAATAGAATAGAATAGAATAGAATGGAATGGAATGGAATAGAATGGAATATTTCATGATGTATTACAAGTAATGTGGGTAATATTGATTAGTGAAAGATTAGTTTTGATTGTGAACATGTGCATATAGATTCATGATGTATTTCTTACTATGGTTTATAATCAGAAAAGTTTAGAAGTCTCTGGTCTTTAGTGTAGTTTAGTGGTTAAAAGCGTGGGCTCTGGAGTCTGCTGGCATGGGTTCAAATCTTAGTAGTGTACTAGCTGCCTGAGGTTAGATGTGTCGATTAAACTCTCTCAATCTCAGATACTTCAGGAGAGTACAACATAATAAAGAGAAAGACAAAATGTAATATTGGATATTACAGTCTCTCAGGTTCTGGGGCCATTTATTTTCAGAAAGTGCCATTTTGTCCTCTATATCTTTCCTTTGCTCTCAGACTGCTGCTGATCTTCTGGGGTCCACTCCTTTTAAGTAAGTCCACTCCTCTTAAGTACTCCTTCTATCTTAACCTCTCTCTCTCTCTCTGATCACCTCTCATTCCCTCAACCTCCAGCTGCTATCTCCAACATCATCTAGGGAAAACCATAGCCATTTAATATGTAAAACTTCTCTCTGGAAAAATGTCCAGATAGCTAGTTGCAGACCACCTCACCTACTAGAAAAACTACAAAAGCTAGACAAAAAAATTAGTACGAGGCATCCTAAAACGGAGGCACAGCGCTCCACTTCCCTGGGAAAAAGTAAGGAGACTGGCAGTTGAGTTTTCAGCAGAACTGATGGAAGCCAAAAGATAAAACCCTTTAAAAAGAAAAAATTAAGGGGCGCCTGGGTAGCGCAGTCGTTAAAGCGTCTGCCTTTGGCTCAGGGCGTGATCCCGGCGTTCTGGGATCGAGTCCCACATCGGGCTCCTCTGCTGGGAGCCTGCTTCTTCCTCTCTCACTCCCCTGCTGTGTTCCCTCTCTCGCTGGCTGTCTCTCTGTCACATAAATAAATAAAATCTTTAAAAAAAAAAAAAGAAAAGAAAAAATTAAGAGCTGAAAGAAGAGAACTACCAACCTTTAATTCTACACCCGGTAAAAATATCCAGCAAAATTTAAGATGAAATAAATATATTTTCAGGCAAACAAAAACTGAGTGAATGCACTACCAGCAGGCTTTAACTAAAAGAAAGAGAAAGGAAGTCCTTTAGGAAAAAAGAAAATAATCTCAGAAGGAAGACTAAGATTTTAGGAAAGAATGAAGAGTAGCAGCGGAAGAAATGTGTCGGTAAATCTAAATGAATATTGACTGCATTAAAAGATAATAATCATGTCTTGCGGGGTTTAAAATATATGTAGAATTAAAATTTACAGCAGCAGTAATGCAAAGGTAAGTAAGAGGAAAAGGGAATTTAACAGGTCCTAAGTTCCTTGCATTGCTAAAGACGTGTTAAAAGCACTAATTTTATTAGACTCCAATAAGACAAGGATCATCCTTGTAATCTGTAAGATAACAACAAAAGAAAACATGGAAATAACAAGCTAATAGAGAGGAGAATGACCTAAAAAAGTTGTCATTAATGTAAAAGTTCCTAATAAAGAAAATGGAACTCACAACAGATGGAACTCATTGAAACAGCTAGAAATGTATTAGTATTATGCTAGTAATGTGTTAATAATGACAAATGTAAATGGACTAAATGCTCAAATGAAAAGAGATTGTCATACTAAATGAAAAAAACCAACTATTTTCTGCTTGCAAGAAATAAGCCTTAAATATGAGCATACAGACAGGATGAAAATAAAGGCTGGGAAAACATACTGTATGTATACAGTGATCAAAAGAAAGCTGATTAGTTACTATGAGATGAAGTCGATTTTAAGGTAAGGAGCAACATAATAGATAAAGAGAGTGAATTTTATAACAAAAAGGGTCAGTGCCACTGAAAGATTGAACAATCCTAAGTCTAGAAACACTTGCTCATGTAGCTTCGATATGTATAAGGCAGAAAGCACCAGATCTAAAAGGAGAAATGGAGAAATCCACAATCATAGTGGTGGGCTTTAACATTCCTCTGTCCGTAACTAATGAACAAAGCAACAAAAACAAATTAGTAGGAATAAAAAAAATTTGACCAGTACTATTTAACACACTTAACCTAACTGACATTTACAGAACAAAGCAACTGATAACTGCTGAATATATATTCTTTTTCAAGTGTGCATGGAACATTTACCCAATTGACAGGTGCGGGCCTGTAGAGTAGGTCTCAGATTTAGAAAGTGGGTGGCAGGGGCAGGGTTTGCTGCTGGATTGGATATGAGGATGACAACGAGAGGAGTCAAGGCTGATGATGAAGTGCCCAGTGCTCTAAAATCCAGAGTGACTGATTCATGCTGCACAGTTAGCATTTTGGAAAGATAAGGGGGTGTGTGTGTGTGTGTGTGTGTGTTCAACAGTCATAAGATAGTCAGGAGTATTTACATGAGTGAGTCAACCTGGGAGTGAACCTGTGTCCAACTGAACATGAAGCATTATTCAAATTTGGTTTCTGGAATATTCCCAGGGTGAAGTTATTTCCTGTTTTTATCACTGTCTTCTCAGTTTAAGTGTTTGCTTCTTTTAGGAACTGGGTTGGCATCATCTGTTTCAGTTTGGAATGGTAAGTGCACAGAAAAAACTCCATAAAAATCCCACAGGGTTGACAGACACTTCTGAGAAATGAAGTGGACAACCCAATTCCTGGCCTCTTTTATCAGAGAGGGATTGGTTTATTCATCTGCTGACTGAGTATCAGCTGTGAGTCTGGATCTGGGAAAAAGATAAACAAGAAAAGCAAGGAACGCTCCAGTATAGTCGAGGAGGCATTCACTCCAAAAGCCAAGGATCAAGGATATACTTTGGGAAATGCCCCCACATAATTGCATTATGTACCCTCCTGTGACATGTTTGAAGTAGCAGTTAAGAACATTCTGGAACTCAGTTCTCCTCTGCACTAGCTCCAAGACCCTGGGCTGGATATGAAACATTGTGTCTCAGTTTCTTCACTGTAAAGTGGGAGTGATGTTATTGATAATACCATCACTGCAGAGGTAAATCAAATACTATTCAGAGCCTGCTCAGAGCAGTGCTTGGGATTAAGTTCACAAAATTAGCATTTGCAACATTTATCATTCCACTGTTTCAAATATTTCTTTCCTTTTTTTAAAAATTATGAAACCACATTTTTAAAAAAACGTTAGGGAAGAATTATGGTGGAAGAGTCTGTCATAATCCCATCTCCCTGGCTCAATCATGGTAGCTTCAAACATTTTTTTATATTGATTATGTCATTGTTTTGAAAGTGCCTGGCTTCTAGCAGGTGATCGATACATGCATAGTGATTGCCTGACCGTCCAATTCAATGCCAACTACTTTGTTTCATGCTTTGCATACCTAATTCAGTATACAAGATGATGATTATAATTATATCATATATATTCTTTTATGTTTTTTCATAAGCTGTAGATCATAATCTTTATGGCTCCTGGAAATCTCATCATGTCAATGTCAAGGGCTGGATAAGCCGTTTCTCTTTTGCTGTCCTGTTTGTATGGAGAATTACTACAGACCACACTCCAGATACCACAGGAGTGAACAGCTCTCTATATAGCATTTTGCCTTTTTTGGTAAAATGTCTTAAGAGAATCATAGAATACCAAGCTGAATGTTTCAAACTCAACCTTTAAGTTAGCTGAGAAAGGAGCCCCCAATGATGAAACCAAAATGGGATTCCTTCCATAAGTTTAGGTAGTAATAAAATGAATTCCATGAGATGATGAAATCTTGTGGTGACCCTATTTCCATTTTGAAGCATTGCTTTTCACTCTCTCCACAAAAAAAAAAGAAAGAAAGAAAGAAAGAAAGAAAGAAAGAAAGAAAGAAAGAAAGAAAGAAAGAAATGGTTTTAAAACCCACAGCTCCGCCAGCACAGATCAATAGAAGATATGAGTATTTTGATGTATTCTCGACCAATAGTTACAAACTCACCCTTCATGGATATACGTCAGGAAAAATCTCATCAGACCTCTGGTTAATTCAAAGGTTGGCTTTAAGAAGCGGCAGAGACAGATTTTCAGCTAGGCACACATTTCCAACATCTGATGGTATGTTGGGTGATAAATGTCTCCCTCCTCGTGCTGGGGAAGCAGGGGAGGGAAGGTGAATCACAACCGTCGATTTAAGCAAGAGGCACTTACCTCATAAGGCAGAGACAGGCACTGGGGTGCCCCTCTCAGAGCAATGATGGGTGACTGCAAGCCTGGCGGTCCTCCATGGGGTCTCTGGAGCCAGGCAGCCACGGGCATGAAAAGCAGCTTTGCTACCTTGTCTGGTACGTAAGTTAGTAACTGACCAAGGCAGGGCTCAGGCCCAAGTCCCAGGCCCCAACCCCTGGCTCCACGCATAACACTACTCTCTCTCCAGATTGGTTCTTCTTTTATTTTGGTTGATCCCAAAGTTCACTGGAAATGGGAGGAATGAATGTGGAGAGCCATGTAGAGGGCCATGGCTATGGCTTCTTGATAGAAGACGTCCGCTTCCATCAGCATGGTTGCTGGAGAGGAGGTGAGAAATGGCTGTTTTCAGGACTTCTTTGAAGAAAACATGACAGGATAGTATCATCTCTGTGACTTCCAGGCACACACCTGAAAGGAGATGTAAGCACACTTCCCCGAAGGTAATGGTGCTCCACAAATTTGCTCATTGGCTCCAAATGGATACCAGCCCGGAATTTGGAGGCTTTGTTTTCACAGAACCACTTGAGGATTCGAAAGAGTATCTTTCTCCCCAAACTGGCCTTTTTGGACTCCATCCCCTGATTATGGCTATAAGGTAGCGTGAGAAGAAAATAAAATCAGATAACCCTGAGAATAAAACCACTGAGTCAGCGATCGCTACACGGTCGCTCCGTGTTCCAGGGCACCTTCAAAGGAACCCAGTGAGGTGGGGAATCTTCATCCCCTTCCTCTACAGGAGAAAACTGAAGTACAAAGAAGTGACAGAATTTGCCGGAAGCCACAGAGCGGTTCAGTAAGAGCAGGGATTCCATAGGGGTGTGTCTGATTTGCAGAGTTTACAGGCTTCATCATGAGATCCCGCTGCTTCCCGCCATGTTGGGGGAAAGGAGGAGGCTCCGCGTGAGGGAGAGGAGCGGCCTTTCTTCTCTCTGCACGTCACAGAACTGGTTCAGGGTCAGCCCTCGGTTGCCAGCTCACATCCAGCCCACTGAGTTCTGTGTTTCGTCTTTGAGGGTTAAGAACACACAACAGGCTTTTGGTTGGGAATGGGGAGGAGTTGACATTTGTCGCCCAGCATTGGGGAAGTTGATCATTTTCGGTCCTCTCACACTATGTGGAAGCCTCACATTTGACATTTGGGTAAAAGGGGAAAAAAGTCTCCAAAAGGCTGCTTGGGGCCTGCTTGCCTGATTCCTTGCCAAACAGGAATCCTTCCTTGGCTCTCTTCCCTCATAAATGATTTTCAAACTACAGTTTTAAAAACAGTTCCTTTGGGAAATTAGGAAAGCAATCGTGTTTCAGGGAGAAAACTGTCCCATCCAGAGAAATGCACGAAAAGTAAAATCACCAACGTCTCTATCACCTAGGGAAGAGCACTGTTGGCAATTGAATGCTTTCCTTCCTTTTTCCTAATGCCTATATCCTTAGTTTTGTAGGTGCAACTTGACTCAACTGCGAAGAAAGTTTTGTGATATGCATTTTTTTTTAAGATTTTATTTATTTGTCAGAGAGAGAGAGAGCAGAAGCAGGGGGAGCAGGAGAGGGAGAGGAAGAAGCGGACTTCCTGCTGCACAGAGAGCCCGATGTGGAGTTCGATCCCAGGACCCTGGGATCATGACCTGAGCCGAAGGCATATGCTTAACTGACTGAGCCACCCAGGAGCCCCTCTACTATAGGCTTTAGGTGGCATTGTGCAGCCGGCATGCCTCTTCTGTTTCTTTCCCACCTCTCCCTCCCTATGCATCCTCGTCCTCCCAGTCTATGTTTTCTAAATCCCCTTCCCAGTGTTCTCTGCGCTGCCCTGAAATGTGCTTGTGGCCTGGAATGTGTCACTTCTTGCTCTCCCTGAGTGACCTCATATGTTCTTGCAACTTGCACAGCTCGCTCCCTCAGGGGTCACAGACTCAAATACTTAGAGGAGCCAGGCGGGTAAATAAATATGGGGGAGTCCAGGCAGTTCCCCCCGCCAGCACCGGCCCCAGTCTACATTGGAATCTACATTGAATATTCTCAGACTTTTTTTTCAAGGGGAGTTAGAAATCTAGATTTGCATTTAAATGCTCTTATTTTTTAAGAGTTGGAAATTAGTATAAAAGAAATGTTAAGCCCGTGTGGCCCACAAAACATACCTGTGTGGCACATTCTGCTGCCAGGAGGCCAGACTGCAACTTCTGCCTCAAACAAATTCACTGTGTTCCTCAAATCCCCCCTTTCCTGTCTGGGGCCTGTCCCTTACCCACTCAGTCACTAAATGCTCTGATGCTGCCTGAGAAATTGTTCCAGAATTTAGCCTACCCCTCTGTCCTCACTTCCACTGCCATAATTCCAACATTCGCCAAATCGCATCCTGGCTGGGACTAGAACATCCTATCTGGCTCTCCTGCCTTCAGCTGATTCCTCCCTGCCCCTGCCTTTGCACTACCCTCCTCTACATTCTAGAACATTCTCACCATGGTTAGTGGAGAGAATGGAGGAGGAAAAGGAGAGGGAAGTATCCATGTCTCTTCTCTGCTCAGACAACCCTACTGGGGCCATAGTGCCCATAAAGTGGAGTTGCTTACCTCGGCCACATTTGGTCCACACTTGCCCCAGCATTATGAAATGTGACCCGGCATTATCAGATTTGATTTCATATAAGTATTCAGATACTGAGCTTTTCCTGAAAGATCTGACTGGCTGGCAGTGCTGGGTCTGCCGTCTCCCACGGAAGCAAATGTCTGGAGCCCAGTAGTGACTGTCACCGTAGGGACAGCTGTGCTCCCTTCCCCATTTCCCCCGGCCAGCCTCATGCACCCATACTGCAAGGCCCTGAAAGAATTTGCAACCCCCGAGCCACAGGCTAACATGCAGCTGTTCATGGGCACATCAGACCCCACGCATCTGGCCCTTCTGCCCACCCCCAACCTCACCTCTCAGCCCTACCCTTAGCCCCTTTTTATTTTTCTCCACCACTCATAATGGCTGACTCACAAAGAAATTGTTTCAGACCTGAACCTAACCACCACTCAATGGCGTGACTGCTTTAGTTACTTAAATCAAGATAGACACACTCTGTTCAGAGAGAGCTTCCCTTTGGCTCAATAAATCTCTCTTCAAATCACTAATGAAGTTGAACTTGCCCTAGACAGTGTGTTTCAGGTTTAAGAAACTCCTACTGAAGCTCTTTATAGTTCTCAGGAGTATCCTCACTCAGCCTCGGATCCTAATAGAGGGAGACTGAGCTACTGATGGACGAAGTCGCGCCTAATCCATTTACCTCCCAGGAGAACGGTGTTGACGGTCATGCAGTAAGAAAGCTGCTTGCCCTCACGGAGAGCACACACGCACGCGCACACACACACACACACACACACACACACACACACCTGAACTAACTCGCTTCCTTTCTTGATACACATATTTAATAATATGCATGGTCATTATTTTGCTACCTGGTAATTAGTTAGAAATAAAGATCTTTCATAAAGACTGTTGAGTTAAGATTATTTTTGCAAAACCAGATTAAAAAACTTTTTTTTTTTAATTTGTTCATTTTGTTTTAAGATTCTTTGAAGTGGTCAAGCCTACCCCACATGCGTTCTCCCTTTTTTGTTACCAACAGAATATAGACTTTAATGGGGGTGGTCGGAGGAGGGCTTTACAAACTACATTTCCCAGCCTTTTTTATGCCTAGACTTGGCTGTTTAACATGGCTCTGGCCCATGAAATGCCATAAGCCATCACGTGGACTTCCCAAAAAACTCCTTAAAGGCAGGGGGGAGGTGAAGGGTGGGAGGCGAAGACTCAGGTGATCTCTTTTCTGCTACCTGAAAAGCCATGTGACCATGAGAAAAAGACCAAAGAGTTTGGCCTTAAAATCCATACCACACCAACACCAGCAGCCACTTACCTCTGGCTGTCGTACCGAATGGGAAAAATAAATCCTATTTAAGCTGCTGGTATTAGTTTTACTCTTACAGACAGGTAAACTATATCCTATTCAAAGCTATTTTGAATAGGTTGGGGGGGGTCAATTTCTCCCACTGGCTAACCCACCAAAAATCATGGGAAGGGTCCAATTCAGAGATAACTGTAAATAATATTAACTTACCCATAGTACCTCGAAACTTTTAATGTGCTTTTACCATTTTCGGTCTTTTGGCCCAGATACAATACAACATGAAATTTATCAACTGTGCATATAATAAACAGTGATTGCGGAGAACAGAACCATCTGAAAAATTTAAACCCAAATGTAGATTTCCACTTTGGCTGAAAGCAAGATGTTGCTTTCAGTGGTGGGAGGCCCTCAATTTCCCACTTCACTCTGTGTGACTCAACTTGAACGCGCTTCCATTGACATTCTGGATTTTTCTGTAATCTCCTTTCTTTAATAAATTCAAGATAGCGCCACAAGTCGCAAACAGCTTATAATAGCATTACTGTTTCCGGGCGAAAGCAGGGGTGCAGCCCTGGCCAGTAGCTATGTCTGTGGATATCTGAATAATTGCTTCAATTCCCCACTTGTTTCTGAGTGAGTGTAGGCCTGACCTCCGGGCATGGCTGCACATTACTCAGTCAAACCGAGAGTTTCAACGCTAAATGTGACAGTGCGTGCTATATCTGTTTTCTCTCTGGCAGATTATTCAAATACCATCGAGCTGAAGTCAAGTTGTCCCAGAGCCCGTTGAATCTTTGCCCCAACGGTCCGTGTAGGAGCCCTTCCTTGAAGAGCTTCCTCTGCTATACTGTAATCCTTTTCTCAGTGAATGTGTGATGATTGGATGTTTTCAGCCTGATTCTTTTCTCCTACCTCATGTCCCCTGGAGACCCCGCTGCCCCCTTATAAAAGCCATGTGTATCTTATCTTTTCCAGTGCAGTTGCTAAAACCAGAAAGCAGGCTGGAAAACATTTCCCCAAACTGTACTGTTTTTCATCATTTCTTTCTGACACCTCCAGATAACTTGTTAGCATATTGTCTTTCTCTATTCAGCATAGCCCCACTGGGTGTTTGGGGACTGAATGACATCACCCAGGCATTT
Source organism: Ursus americanus (assembly GCF_024610735.1). Lineage (NCBI taxonomy): Eukaryota > Metazoa > Chordata > Mammalia > Carnivora > Ursidae > Ursus > Ursus americanus. The sequence continues at coordinate 8,264,177 of NC_142148.1, forward strand.
ATAATTAGAAACAAAAATGCCTCTTTCCAAATCTATAGCACCAGGAGACAACTGGAGAGATTTCAAAAGTTGCCGGTGAAACCCCAAATGAAAGAGGTCTTTTCTAACCAGGCAGACACTCTGCTGGCTTTCAAGACACTACTGGGAAAACACTGGAAGCAAGTGGCAAATAATCTTTCCAACTGTTGATCCCAAGGCCACATGCCAAGGGGACACTCAAGACCTGGGGTTAACTTTGGAAATTTGACAGGAAAATTGTCACTGGGCTCTTGGCTCTCCCCAGAGAAGCTGTATTTCTTGAAGCTCCTGGAAGACGCCAAGAAATGGTCTGAATTTTCACCACCGTGGAGACGGAGCTCAGTGACTTTTGATGACTGAGTTTTTATTTGTCCAACAAATTCTTATTGACTCAACTTGAATGCACTCCCGTGGACATTCTGGATTTTTCTGTAATTTTTTTTTTCCTTCATACATTCAAGACAGCTCCACGAATCACAAATGATTGCATTACTGAGTTTTAATTTATTCAAGAAATCCTTACTGAGGGCCTCTCTCAGCGAATCCTGTGCCTTGAGGACCTTCTCTGCTGTCATCCAGGGTCTTTGCCTAGGAATAATATGACCAGACCTCCTACCATCCAACATCCTAAGCACCAGACCCATGCCACTATTTATTTATTTTTTTTTTTAAGATTTTATTTATTTATTCGACAGAGATAGAGACAGCCAGCGAGAGAGGGAACACAGCAGGGGGAGTGGGAGAGGAAGAAGCAGGCTCCCAGCGGAGGAGCCTGATGTGGGGCTCGATCCCATAACGCCGGGATCACGCCCTGAGCCGAAGGCAGACGCTCAACCGCTGTGCCACCCAGGCGCCCCCATGCCACTATTTAAACTTAAATTCAGATTAGCAAAAATTAAAAGAAGCTGCAAATTCATCTCTTGCACTGGCCACGTCTCTGATTCTCAATAGCCACCTGTGGCTAGTGGCTACCGTATCAAACAGCAGAGATCTAGGACACTTTTGTCATTGTGGAAAGTTCTTTTCGGACAGTGCTGGACTGATCCTTTGACTTACCGTGAACGCTCCTGGATTATACATATCGACCTGGCGTCAGCGTTAATAGCAGCCTGTTTCACACCCACAGTGTCCTGGTTGGGAAGGGAAAGTGAACAACGACAACAAACTTGGCCACCGTGCTTGCCAGGATTTCTCTGAGACCCAGAACCCTGTGTCTTGATGGAAAAGTTGGCAGTGTCAGCAATCCCCCTGCCTTTTCATCGTGATTCTCTCCCACCTGTCAAATCCACCAGTGTTAGTAATGGGGGAAAACGCAGAAGAAATGGTCAGTTCTCTTCAAGTCAGTGATTTACTTGTAAGCAGTTTCAGCTTCGTTTCTGATTTCGCTTGCCTGAAGGAGCTCGGGCTGGCCCCTGAGCCCTGAAGGAGGCCCATGGGTCCCCGGAAGGAGACAAGACCTCCGAAGGCTTTTGCCTCCGAGCCCGCTCAGCTCCGTCCCGTGCGCCCCTGCCTGCCTCGCCCAGCAGAGGGCGCCGGAGCTCAATGTTCTGGGTGAAGACTATTTACGCAATCATTAGGGATTTTTTTTTTTTTCTTCCAGTGATACTTTTTTTGTGAGCAGCATTCCGAGGTGCCAGCTAATATAGGTCACCTTAAGGATAAGTGGTCAAAACTGGGAGATAAGAGCCGTTCGGGCGGGCAGCCAGCTCGTTAGGGATCCACATGCTCCCGGACAGTCGGCTGGGGACGCAGCCTCTGCCAGTGTCAACACGGCAGACACCATTTTGCAGAACTCTCCAGAAGGGGGGTCTAAACTATGCCAGATACGATCTGTGCCGCCCAGCGGGTCAGGCCTACACTGCTGGAGGGCCGCCCCCGGAGAAGCACCCCTATCATGGCCTTGCTCTTTGCGGGGCTCTGGACCCTGCTTTGCATCTCAAACACCTGCCAGGCAACAAAATGGTGGTGACTGCAAAGGGGTGTCTGCAGGGACCGAGGTGGGCTTCCCTACAGCTGGCTCAGCTGCCCCTCTCCTCGCCATCAGTCAGCATCCCAATGCCCGTCTGTCTCTCCCTTTCTCTCTCTTTCTCAGTGTTTCCTTCTCGTTCTCTTTCTCTCTCTCTCTCCTCCCCCTCCCCCTCCTCTCTCTGGTCCCCCTCCTCTTCCTCCTCCTCCCCCTCCTGCTGCCACAGCCCCTGCCCCTGCAGAAGAGGGCTGAAGTCCCGGTTGATGCGATTCCTGTTCTTGGCTCCTCAGCGCGGCTAATTCATTACGGCGCATAATTTGTGATTTGTTTGTATGTTTCCGAGGGGTGAGGCGCTGAGGGTTATTTCCTTTGCCTGTTTTGGTGCCCTGAGCGTTATTTATGAGATCCGAAAGCTCGTTTCTAAATGAGCATTCATGTCTCTTCTTAAGATTTTCAAGAAACTTTGTGAAGGGAGGTCTAAATGGCAAACACCTAGTATGACTCCACTGCGCCTTTTGGAAAAAAGACAAGCACGTGCAGATGTCTCAGCTCCAGTAGCTGGGTGGCGGCCGGGGGGCGGGGGTTGTCTGGGGCACCTTCGTTTTCCGTTTCTGTAAGAACCGCACTCTCTTTAAGGAATGAATAAGATAAGGCACGTAGAAGGCTTCACGAAGCACATGGCGTGGGTTCCGTGAACACCAGCTATGACTGTTTTCTCATTTCTTTGCCACGAGCTCCCTCCAGGAGGCCTGGAGCTCATCTTCTGCACACCAGGGCTTGCTGGAGGGAGCTTTGTATTCCTTGAACCAAGGACTCCTGTGGGAGAGGTTTGACCCCGCCTCACCTGTGACTTCCTGTCTGTGACTTTTGTAAGACGTTGTTTCGTGACTCAGTTTCTCTCTGAATGAAACACGCGAGCTTTCCCTACCACCCTTTCTGAGACTGTTGATAAAACACACTCAAGATGCCTTCATGGAGCCCTTGTGACGAGCCAAGGACAGGGGGAAACACCTGGCGACCACCCCCCACACACCACCACGCGTCCTGGGGTGCCTAGGCACCGCCAGTGTGTGCCTAATACCAACCGTCTCCTTTCTCTCCCCAAAGTGTCCTGGTGGATGATAAATAAGGTCGCTCTACAGAAAATGTAACAGACCTGAGCAAGTTCAAAGTCGGGGGCAGGGGGCAAAGATCCATAGATGCTATAGATGATAGATAGATGGATGCATGGACGGATGGACGGATGGATGGATGGACACAGTTAGAAAGACAAGATTAGGCGAGTCTCCACTTCTTCATTTGGAAAACAGGGGTCGTGGAGTTGCCCCTGCTTCCGGGGCTGCTCAGCTGACTAGGTGACAGGTGTGTTGGCCATGCTGGGTGGGCAAGCCAGCAGGGGGGTTCTCCACGGGTGACTAGTCGCACCGTTGAGGCACTAGCAAAGAAGGGCTTCACCTCCCCAAGAAAGAAAGAGAGCATCTCAAAAGAAAATAACTTCATCGTGGCATACAACGTGGTGTGTCATTTCAAAAACCGTAATTCCATTTTATGGTTTCATACTTTTTCCTTTTGAACATCATTGCAGCTGGGGAGAGGACCCCATCGGGACATTAGGGACTCTCAGATGGCTTTGCAAACTGCTAGGGCTTGAGCTGCCATCAGCTGTTAGATTACGTGTCACCCTGATGTGTTAGCTCCACAGCAGGCCCGGTGGGGGAGGGCTAGGACGGAGGGTATACGCCATGCGACAGGGACAACGATGATGGAGCATGGGCTTCTGCCTAAACTGGGGGATGGGACAGGGAGAGGGGAGACAAAGCACAGAAAGTGGCCTTACCAGTAAGGGCCCAAACCTGTTGCCTATGTCCTGCTCACGCATGACCCAAACAGAGCAGATGGGGCAGTGGCCAAAGGAGGCAGTTTTCATTTGAGAAACCCGTATCTCCTGCTCCAGCAACTTCCCAAATGTTTTCTTGAATTTTACACACTCTTCTAAAAATGGCATCAACCATCACCCATTGCATAGGACCGTGGCAGGCTATGTAGTTGGATCCTGAGGCAACACTGTGGAGCCAGCCCCACTGTGGGAGCCATCCCACCCCTGTCCCACAGAGGAGGAAGCTGGAGCCCAGGGAGACAGCAACTGTGACATCCCATAGTCCCAGGCCAGAGAACCAGGGTTTGATCTCTCCTTCTATAAGGCTTTCCTGCCTCTGATAACTTTCAATCTCAGGTTCAAGCTACCGGGTCTTTATAGCTGAGATTTGTCTTACCTGCTTCTTCAACCTCAAACTGACTTAAGCAAAACAGGAGTTTGTTGGCTCATATAACTTAAAGAGTTAGGACTGATAGCTTCAGGCACAGTTTGATCCAGGCTGGGTGTCTGAGCCATGTATTCTCTGGGGTGGTCTCTTTTCTTGCTTCTATGTTGGCTTCACTCTTGGGTAGGTTCTCTTTCTGTAGCAGTCCCTGGTGATGTCACATTTACAATCTCTCACTTTTACGCACCAGCAGACCTAAAACACTTCCTTGTCGATAATTCCAGCAAAAGTCTCGGCTCAAGCAGACCAGCTTGGACCATTCGTGAATTGATCCGATTTGCCAAACCTAGAAATCAATGGACATTCCTGAACTCAGGATTCAGGGTCAGCCCCCAAAACCACATAGCTATAAGTGGGGGTGGTAGTTAGCCCAAGGAAAGCCAGGGAGCTTTTCACTTCTAGAAGAGAAAATGGATGCTGTGAGCGCCAGCTCCGTGATGCCCATGACATAGGTAAGTGCTCAATCTACTTTAGCTATTGAAGGGAGCACTTAACCAAAAGTTAAAGACTGGGGATCACCGAAGCTCTGGAATCAGACCTTTAAGCTGGTAGTTCTTCACCTTGATAGGATACTGAAAATCCCTACAGAGCTTTAAAAATTCTTCTATTCCTGTGCCCCACCCTGAGAGATTCTGATTCATTCCATCTGGGGCGGGGTCGGAGCAGCAGTGGGTGGTAAATACACCCAGGAGAATTTAATGAACTGCCGGGGCTGAAAAACCACCCCTTTAAGCTAATGCGTATGTTCGACTGGTACCCACAAATGTCCTAACCATAGCACCAAATCCTTTAAGGCCTAAAGAATTAAGAAGTAATAATTATATGTGAAGCCTGAATTCAGAATTTAAAAATCTCTCCAAATTATTTCTCCCAAGGCTTCATGTGCTAACACAGAACTTTGTTGGTCAGCTAAAAAAAAAAAAAAAAATTGCAAAGCTGAGGTGTGTGCGTGCAAGCGTGCATATGTGTGTGCGTGTGTGTGCATGCGTGTGCTTATCCCCGTGATTATACAAAACCTTGCTTTGGGTGGTTAAATCAGCAACACAGATGACTCAGGAACTTAACTGATGCTGAGTCATAAGCCTCCTGGTTTTTTTTTTTAACTTTCTTCTTCCCTCCCACTCCATGCCCCTCACAAACACTGGATAAAAGGCTGGGGGTATTTAACACCCCCATTGACAGACGGACAGACATTGTTTGCCTCTGGAGATGATAAACTAAGAAGCAGACGACACCCTCTATGCCCCACATTGCAGCTAAGAACGCATAGCCTGGACCTAATCACGAGGCACCATTAGACAAACACAGAATGGGGAACATTGTATTGTAATGGGGCAAGGGACAGAGGAGGGGCTCCTTCTTCAGAAATGCTCTTATCACAGAAGACACAGACAAGCTGTGGTAATGTTCCAGGTTAAAGAAGACTAAAAATAAAATAAAATAAAATAAATTTCACTGCAAATCCTGCCTCTGGACTGTACCTATGCTAGAGGGGAGAATGCCATTGAAAATCGCAGAAGGTTAACAGATGAAATTGGAATATGGATGATAAATTAGATCAAAGATCAATTACACATCAGAATAAATGTGTGAGGTTAACTGTCCTGGGGTGAGAGACGGTCTCCATTCTTAGCAAACAGGAACTTGGGGTATTTGGGAGTCGAGGACCATGATGTATGTAACAACCTCAGTGGTTCAGGGAAAAAAAAAAAAAAAAACTCTGTGTGTGTGTGTGTGTGTGTGTGGAGCTGGAGGGGGAGACAGCACCCAGACAATCAAGGAAATGGGGTAAAATATTAACAGACGAATCTGATGAAGGGTAAGCAAGTATTCTTCATATTATCTTATATTGCAATTTTTTGGGTAAATTTGAATAAAAAATGTTTCAAAAGCTGGGGACAGAGAGAGACTGCTCACAGTAAACAGGAACCGAATGTGGAAATATACTTCATGACTCATCAAGATTAAGAATTCGAAACACACACACACACACACGCACACACGCACACACACACACACACGCATGCGCGCACACACACACACATGCCACATATCAAAATTCACTCTCATTCTAATAAAATGAAGAGTTCCTGTCCGCACCCGAGACAATTCAACAGTCAAACTGTGAAGTCCGTCTACCCTTGAACATTTCACAAATTCTCCCAGATTAGGGGCTTTCCAGGAAGCCTCCAGATGGCACGGCCACACCCCAGCGGGTTCGCAGGACTGAAGCAATTCACGAGATACAGGCCACCGAGTCACAGTGAAGCACACGACCTTTCCCAAACAGCCATCGGTCTTGTCACTGCCCTCCGTGAAGTTTCCCACTGGTGTCCAGTGCCCCTTAGAACAGAATGGAAACTTTTACCCTGCGGGCATTGGGTCTCTGTGTATCTGTTGGACTTCATCGCAAAGACTCACTCAAATTAGCCTGCTTTCTGGTTCTTGGACGTGCCAAGCCCTTTCAAGGCCTTTGAACCTGGTCTTCTCTCTCCTGAAAGCTCTGGTCCTGCGCTTCCCATAACTGCCTTCACCTCCTCGTTTAAACCTCAACTCAACTGTCATCCAGCGCATTCCATTTATTGCATTCATAGAACAATTAGAACAAAATCCAACATTACATGGAATTTTTTTTTTTAACTTAGATTGTTTCTTTCATACCCCACCCCACTCTGGTTGGGCTCTGGGCACTTCTTTACCCTTCTGCCCCGAGACGCATGTGTGGTGTGGCTTCAACTCTTGCTGCTTTGGGTTTATGTTCACCTCTTGTCCTCAGAGAGCCCCCCGCCCCGTTCCCCTCCTTCCTTTGCTTTATTTTTGTTCATCGTATTTGTTACTGTCTGATCACACACACACACACACACACGATGCATTTGACTAATATATACATGTATGCATATAAGAATTTGACAAGTGAAATATATATATTTATGATGATCATTCTTACACCCCCACCCTCAACCCCCAATAGATTGTAAACTCCATGAGAGCGAGGAATGTATATATTTTTATCACCACTGTGCCCCAGCACCTTAAGCCAAGCCTGGCACATAATAAATGCTCTAGAAATATTTCTTGAATGAGTCAGTGAACAAATGAGCAGGACTGGTAGATAGTTGGCGCTCCATAAGTGAATGTGGGGGGGGGGAGTGCAAGACTTCAGGTACCAGAGCTCAAGACTTTCTACAGAGCTATAGTAATCAAGACAGTGTGTTAATTGCTATAAGGATCAATATATAGATCAATGGAACATCCAGGAACATACCCACACAAATACGATCCTTATAGTTGATTTTATAAACAGGTGCCACATTAACTTAATGGGAAATGGTAGTCTTTTCCAGAAATGATCTAGAACAATTGGATATCCATATGCAAAAATACTGAATCTTGGCACTTTCCTCAAGGTATACCTAAAATATTAATTTGAAATGGACTATAGAGCTAACTGACCTAGAGGAGAGAGATAACCCTATAAAACTCCCAGAGGAACACAGGTGAAAAATCTTTGGGTTAGGCAAATATTTCTTAAGATACAAGATCATCCGTATAAAAGAAAAAAGTGAATAAACTAGTTCTCATAAAATTAAAAACTTTTGATTTTCAAAAGACACTATTAAGAAAATGAACAAGCAAGTCCAAAATGGGGGAAATATTTGCAAAGCATATGATGAAAGATGCTGTCCAGAATATATAAAGAACTCCTTATAACAAATAAGAACATAAACAATTTTTTTAAATGGGCAAAATATTTAAATAGACCACTTCACAAAAGAAGATCTAAGAATATCAAATAAGGACACGCACAGGCGAGCCATTAGGGAAATGCCCAATAAGACCACCATGAGATATTACCACATACCCACCAGAACGGCTAAAATTTTAAAAATTGGTAATACCAGCTGTTGGCGAGGACGTGGAGCAATTGGCACCTTTGTACATGCTGGTGGGAGCGCAGAATGGTGCAGCCACTCTGTGAAACAATTTAGTGTCTCTTACCCAGTGAAACACGTGGCACACGACCCAGCAATCGCACTCAGAGGCGTTACCCAAGAGAATAAAAACATACGTCTACACGAAAACTTGTGTTCAATCATTCATGGCAGCTGTATTCATAAAAGCCAAAAACTAGAAGTAACCCGAATGTTTATCAGCTGGTAAACGAATAAACAAATTGTGGGCCATCCCTAGGACGGAATATCACTCAGCAGTATAAGGGAAGGAATTACTAATACGCTCAAGAATGATAGAGACAGAAAGCAAATCAGTACGTGTCATGGTTTTAGTAATGGTTGTGGGGCTGTCCGTATTTGTCAGAATTCAAAACAAGACAACATTCGTCGGTTGTGTTGTATGTAAATTACCCCTCTCTAAAATACATTGCACGTTGGATGACACAGACGTACTTTTGTCGAAGATGGTATTTCTTCTCCTTCTACCCCCAAGAGTGCCCGTCTCAGCAGTGTTGCCTGTCGATGCTGACATTCCTGTTCAGCGGCTGGGTCACCATAACCTCTTCTGGTGTTGCCGGGGGACAAATAATGATGACTAACCTTCATGCCTTGGCTTGATGTCTTATCTCAGCCTCCTCCTCCATCAAATGGGATCATTACAGTGCCTGCCTCCTGGGCTTGTCTGGAGGAGGTGAGAGGAAGTAACACAAAGGAAGCCCGACTGGGTTGGTGCTCAGTTACTAGGAGCAAGAACTGGGCTAATGATAGGTGAGACATGTAGCAATGCGGCCGGTTCTGTGCTGAGCCTTTTGGAGACATCATTTCATTTCACTCCAAGGGGAGGACTTCTAACTCTCCCGCTTCTGGATGAGGAGGCTAGGGATCACACTGGTGGCGGGACGGAAGGTCACACAGCTGGTAAATGGTTCGAGTCGGGATTCAGATCTAGACCCGCCTGCTGGCACTTCTGAGCATTGGTGTTCTCTCCTTCCTCTCCTCTCCCTTCTCCTATTCTTGATTCCCCAGGGAGTCCGTTCCTGTTTCCACTGGGCGCTTCAGCCGTCCTTCTGCCCCTGAGCCCTCCAACCCAGCTCTCTACACATCCTTTTTCAGTGCTGGAGAGGCCTTTCCTGACCGCTCTCTCTCCCCTTTCATTGCTCTGTTGTCTTCAGGGCATTCTCCCTGGCATTGTACAGGTGTCATTTTCGCTGATTATCAACACACACACACACACACACACACACACACACACACACACACACTCTTCCCACCTCCCTATCCCCATCCATCACCCCAACCCCATGTAGTATGTGAGCTCCCTTTAAGCAGGGATTTCAATCTGGGGGGAGTAGTTTTTGCTTTTTTCCCCACCCCACCTCCCACTATATTGCTAAGATCTAGACTGTTCACATGGAACTGTATAATCATGAAATTTTAGAAGGAACATGCAAAGTCATCATCCAACACTTGCATTTTTATAGATGGGGAAATCCAGAGAGGCTAAGTGACTTCCCCAAGGTCACACAGCTGGTTCCGGCAAAGCCACGGAGCAGGCATTGAATTCCTTTGGGTCCCTGTCAAGTAATGGTTCTGCTACTGTACCATGCCCTTCGCAGGTCGAAGAAGGTAGGAGACATGAGACACAACTTAATCCTCTTTCAAAATTAATTTTAATGTCATGCAGTGGGACTGGCAGTGAGGGGTCCGGGGACATTTGGCCCAAGCCTCGTGTTGACCTTCTGATGCCATCTCTAAGAAGACTGCAGGCCTTAGGGGAAGCAGCCCCAGCCATAGATCATGCTGCCTTAGTTCATTTGAAGGTAATACGCCTTATAAATCTTAGAATCCTATATAAGGCCCGATATCATTACAGGGACCGGTAATTTGTGGTGTGTTTCAGGTCTTATTTCATTCAATGTAAATGCTGAAAAAAATTCCATCCTTTTTGGTAAACCTTGTCTTGGCAATTCGTTTTTATTTCTTGAGATGCCGGAAACCTCATCGATGAGGCACGACCTGGGCCTCTCCCAGCTTCTGCACAGTCCTGGGCTCTGTCCCAGTTTAGTGTCCCCATTCTTCGAGATAGAGCCCCATCCTACTCACTCCCTGGGGGCACGCAGCTCTCTGGAAGACCGAGAGAGGAAGCCAGTCTGGTCAGGCACAAGCTCTAACAGGAGGAAAGAGTTATGCAACGAGCTTACAAAATTTTCCTTTTGCCTCTCTAGGCAGCTCAGCCCTGTCCCTGGTTGCACGCTGTTCTGGGGATGACTTGGCATGAAGCATTATCTCTATGAGAAAAACAAGTCAGAGGCTTATGCCCCTGATGGCGAAATCCCCGCTCACTCAGTGGGCAGCCATGGGAAATGGGTACCTGGTTGTACCCAAGCCACGGGACTCCGGGGCAACAGCCCACATGCCGGAACATTACATGGAGGCTCATTACGGACAGATGTCTGGGAGTAGGCGCTTGTCATAAACTTAACATGTAAGCCGGTAGCCATCTCAAAGGCAAGGGGAAAGAACTATTAGCCAACCAGTGACTCAGAGGGTGAGTTTACACTTCTGTATAAAAACTAATTATCGAAGAAATGCTTTGAACTCATCACAGATACAACACTTGATAGCATTGACTGATCCCAAGTTAGGTCATAAATGCCTCTTCAATAGCAATTAGAATGGGCTTTTTGTATCCCGTTGGAGAAATCGTCAGCCATTGAAGCAGACCAATTCCTTAACATCAAAGTCTAACCTTGAGCATAGACTAGCGTAAGCACTTGATTCTTGGATCAGTGGATTTTCTCTCTTGCAAAGTCTGGTCATCAACCAGGATGAGTTCACATCGGAAGAAGGATGATGTCATAGCCAAGATTAGCTGAGTGGCAACTGACAGCAACATAACTCCACCTGGTTTAAGAATTACAAGGGAAATTATGATCTTATGTAACTGAAGCATCCATGTTTGCTGCTGACTTCAGGCACAGCTGGATCCAGCATGTAAATGCAGTTAGCAGGAGCATGTCATTCTCCATTTCTTGGCTTTCTTGTCCTTTACGTTGGCATATTTTCAGGTGCACTCTCTCCTTGTGACTACAGCAAAGGAATCATCTGTAGCTTCAGGCTGAGATGATTTTCATGGATTATGAGTCCAAAGGAAACACATATACACACACACACACACACACACACACACACACAGAGTTTTTCCCAATAGTCCTAACAAAAGTCCCCGGTAAGAATGCCATTAACTATCCTTGGGGTTCATACCCACCCAGAATATATTCTATGTGTGTACTCAATTCTGTCATTTTATGTGTACTCAGTGATTTCAGTAGTATTCAGCTCTTACAAACCAGGCTGCCATGACAATTCTTCTCCACGTTTCCCGAGGCATTCATGTCAGGTTACTCTGGAATACGGAGATGACTATTCCTTTGAATACCAGATGTAATAGTTGGCTTACATTTAGGTACCATGGTCTGGGGAAAAAAAATGAATTTGCAAACCGTGGTTCCAGACTAAGGAGCAAGAGGGCTCTCCCTCCCTAAGGAAGGAGCAGGCGTGTCGTCCCAGCTCAAGCTCCTCGGAGAACTGGCAAGCACCATTGCCAGCTTCACCAAGGTGACTGTTTTTCTCTCTCTCTCTCTTCTGTTACTACCCCTGGCCAAGCTTGGGACTGCAGAGTTGGGAGTCATGTAAATTCAATGTGCATAATGATGCACTGGTGAGAAAAAAGTGGGAGGAGAGGCAAAAAAGAGAAAAGTCTTGAGCGAGTTCCAAAGTCGTCATCCCCCCCCACCCCCCCACCCCCCCCCCCCCCCCCGTCACTGGGCCTCATTTGGTGGAAAGAGTAAATCCACATTCTGAGCACTCCCCGCCCCCCAGCCTGTGGGAGGGGAACCCTCCCTGAGTTGAGTGGAGAGTGTCGACCTATAGAGACCTCAGCCAGGAACAGTGAGTCAAAATGACCTTTACACTCTGCCCCCTTTCTTCCTTTAGAAGGAAATCTTCCCTGACATGCGTGCTCCATCTTCATAAATCATAGGCCAGGAGTTCACGCCTCGAGAAAATCTTAACACTAATACGACCCGCGATAACAAAATTTTCTTGGAACCTAAAAAAAAAAAAAAAGTTTATTTATGGCTTCCCATTTTGATTCCTGCCCCCCTTTCCTCTTGGCCTCAAATGAATTTTTTTTGTAAGTGATATCAAATACAACTTTTAAAAAACAGAGAGTGAAACATTTCTCAAGATCCTGCCCAGTCCTTTTTTTTTTTTTTTAAGTCTACAAGAGTCCAAGTAGCATTTCAGAGTTAGAATATTCATCCAAACCAAACCCCACACCTCTTCATCCTGAGTCAGACACAGGCTGGACACCTGCCCTCATTCTAGTTATGGGCTTTCTGACCCAACTCGAGACATGGGATTAAAAATTGCTATGGAATTTGCACTCACAGACATTCATCCTGACTCAGCCACTCTGAACTCTGTTCTGCCACAAGGACCTGGGCATTTCCTCCTCTCATTTCCCCAGAATCTGCCCCGGAGTGTCCAGGGAAAGGTTGTCACGAACAGACCTGCAATAAAAGTAATTGAATAAATGGAGAGCGTGTCTATTTCTGGAATTAGATTTTTGTGATAGTAGAGAAATCAAATGGGATAAGGGGCAGGGAGAAGTTGGGTGAATCCAATATGACCGTGTCACCTACTTAAATTTCACTCCTCTGGGACTCATCGTTACTAACAATGGCCCTTTTAACTTTGGGACGCGGAATGACTAACCTTTTTCTAGCCTGTCAGTGAGAACTACCACCATAGACTGGTAAGTATTTCCGTACAAAATCCACTTGGAAAGGATATTGTTTCAAGCCTGGACAAAGCTCATATTGTCGTGTTCCAGTTCCAGTGATTTTAGGCAAGGAAGGGGGATTTCCACTGCTCCCTGTAATCAGTCGTGAGCCCTCTGCTCTGAGTAACCACTTCCTTGTAATCTGTCAGAGCCCAAGATATTTAAAAGGGGAAAGAAAAAAAATCCCCTGATATTATGCATAAAATTCCTAGCCAAGCAAGCCACTGTGAGAACACATCAATGAGCTCATGCAGGAGCAAAGATGTGACCTCATTCAGTGGAGGGAATGCCAAAGAGTTGATTCTAAAAGGAAGGAATGAAATGGGTCAATCCAAGTTCTCAGGTAAGATACAGAACTAGCAGCCGTTCAATGTCAATGTTAATGGTGATAATAGGTCTCATTTACAGCAAACCTGACACATGCCAGGTACGAGTTCACCCGAACCGTTACTGCACTGGTCTTATTTGCAAGGTTATAGTGTTAAAGGGTTGTGAGGTTTTTGGTTTTTTTTTTTTTTTAGAAACAGTTACTGTATTTTAAATAGAGGGGGCAACAGATATGGCAAAAATCCAAAGTAATACGATTGAGAGGCGGTACACCAGACCATACTGCGTCTCAAAAAACAAACAAAAAACCAGACACAAGAACGAAACAAACAAACAAAACACACCACCACAACAAAGTGGAAAACAAAAACAAGTTACCACGTATTAAACATTAATTAGGTGCCAGGCACTGTATACGTATTTTATAAACATTAACGCTAATCCTCACAGAAACCCTGTGCATTAGGAAATACTGTCATTCCCACTTTATAGATGAGGAAACTGAAAGCTTCGTGAGCTAAGTAACTGGCTCAGGGTCACATGGCTCAAGTGGCAGAGCTGGACTTGGACCCCACTCCCTCTAGAGGCCAAAACCCCAGGCAGGTGTTCACTGGGACGTCAGGGCCACCGTGCCAAGCACAATGTTGGATCATCTGTCTGATGCCACTCACTCCTCCGGGCGAAGGAAATGCCACAGGTCACTGGGAAAGAAGCCATTTCCTGTGCTTGCAGAATGAGAACATCACCGTCAAGGTCCTCACCATTCCTGGGCTCAGCCTCTAAGCGAAACAATTTATGTCTGGAGTGACAGAGGAGGACTTAGTCACCCTGGCTCTGCCCTTCTCTTTCTATAAGCCGGCGATGTTTCATGGGTGGTTTAGAGCGTGACCGCCAAACACATAGACTTTTACATAACCTGATTTCCTCACCCTTCGTGAGGACAGCTCACAGCCAGTAGCCAACTGTCCAGAGTGTGAAAGGCCAGCCCCTTAGCCTCCAGGTGAGCCTAAGGCTGTGATGTCGTATATATTCCGGGGTTCCCTGTGGGGAAGGCTGAAGCTGGACTCCACTTGAGAAAAATCTCTACGTGGCTTCTCCCCTGCCCTGTCCTGCTTCCCCCACTCCCTATCTCCTGGCTGCTTTCCCTGCCTAAACCATGGGCGCCCAGTCCTCATCCCCACTCCTGCTCTTAGAGACCTTACTAGACAGTCACCCACGAGGTGTCAAGGCATAGGCACTGGAACCCTGCAAAGGCAAATCACCCACCATGTGCATGGGTGACAGAGACATGTATTAAATAAGATGAACTGGGGCTCCTGGGTGGCTCAGTCGGTGAGGCTTCTGCCTTCAGCTCAGATCATGATCCCAGGGTCCTGGGATGGAGTCCCCTCATCGGGCTCCCTGCTTAGCAGGGAATCTACTTCTCCCTCTGCCTCTGCCGGCCGCTCCCCCTGCTTGTGCTCTCTCTCTCTGACAGATAAATAAATAAAATCTAAAAAAATAAAAATAAAAATTAAAATTAAATAAATAAATAAATCAGATGAACTTCAGGAGACCACGCTTTTGGAGGAAACATTTCCACAAACTTAAATGCCATGGAATGAAGACCTTAACAAAATTCTTTTTTCTTCCCCTGCTCTTATTACAATACTTCTGTGTGCGTAGGCCTACGTTAAACATTACTCAGGCATTGTTCTATTGTATTCTGAGAACAAACCCATAACGTAGATACTCCAATTAACGCCTTTTTAGAGTCAGGAAAAGTGATGTTCAAAAAAGTCAATTCACTTCCCTGGGGCCACACTGCTTATGGGGGTAGAAACAGCATTTGAACCCACATCTCCTTATTTTTTTTTTTTACACTGCTTCTTTCCCATGCCTCTAGATCAGGGGTCAGCAAGCCACACGCTCTGAGCGCTGTCTGTTTTTGTAAATAAAGTTTTATTGAAACACAGCCGTGCACTTTATTTATACATCCCGAGTGACTGCTTTCGGCCAACAAAGGCAGAGTTCAGCAGTTCACACAGAGCCTGCAGGACGACACAGCAGGAAACATTGACAATCCCTTTCTTTACAGAAAAAAAAAAAAAAAAAGATGAGCTTTTTGTTGGGGCTGGTGTTCAGACTCAGATAAAATGTGAATTCTCTTCCCTTCAAATCAAGGTTCTCCACTCCACTTCGATTTATAGCAGACACCGTGTGCAGGAAGGAAGAATCGTACCATTCCTCTAAGTTCTCATGCAACACCCTCCGGAGAACAAAATCCCGTTATCTGATTGGCCTGCATTCCCTCGCTGGTTTACCTTCTAACTCTTGTAAAGGAATTCTATCATTTCCTTGACAGATTATTCCTATTGAGAATCACGGGGAAGTTTCCTCTTGAGATTTCACACTGGAATTCTCATTGTTCAAGTAGATCCCGTTACCTTGTGAACCTCTGCGCCTCACCAGAAGTTCCTTTCCTCCTCTTTTAGAACTCAAGCCTTAGAATCTAATGGAATGATCAGAGATGCAGATGAAAGGACGGCCATCACGGTTCTTTTTTAAATAATAGAAAAAATGGGGAAAAAAATCCATCTTAATATCAAGGAATGGCTAAAAAAATCTTACGTCTTTTTGAAGGAATGTATTATGGGCAGAAAAATCATGTTTGTGAAGAATTTTTGATAATATTGTACAATGTTTATGAAGCAATGTTAAGTAAAAAACTATATACTAAATAATACCAAATTTTTAAAACACATATATCTGTCTGTGTGTATATATATTACATATATTTTATAAATGCAGAGTAAACATTAATTTTTTATTGTTTTCTTTATTGCTATATGCCCAGTACCTAAACCAGGGTTTCTCAATCATGGCCCTATTGACATTAGGATCATTCTCCGTTGTGGGGTGGTCCTGTACATGGTGGGGTGCATAGCAGCACCCCTGACTTCTCCTCACTAGAAGCCGGTGGTTCGCCTCCCCTCCAACACCCACCCACCAGTCATGACAACCAAAATGTCTCCAGATATTGCCACATGTCCCTTGGGTGACAAAATCACCTCTGATTGAGAACCATTAGCCAGGAACATCTAATAGGTGTTTGATAATATTGCTGAATAATTCCATGAATTAGAAAAGATCTGTGGAGGGGTGCCTGGGTGGTTCAGTTGGTTAAACGTCCAACTCTTGATTTTGGCTCATGTCATGATCTCGAGGTCTTGAGATCCAGCTCTGGGTCAGGCTCTGCGTTCAGCGGGGAGTCTCTTTCTCTCTCTCTCCCTTTCCCTCTGCAACTCCCCCCATGTTCTCTCTCTCTAAATATTTTTTTAAAAAGAAAAGATACATGGAAATTTCAGTAGTCATCTCTTATAAATATGAGTATTTTTAGTACTTCACTGTGTTTTTCTAAATTTTCTACATAACATGTGCAGGTCCCATTCACAATCCCTCACCGGTAATTCCAAAATCCACAACGCTTATTTGATGGTAAATCTGGACTCCTCTGAGTGTATGTGAGGGCTCTTAAGGATCTCGGGTGAATATTCATACATTTCTCTGAAGAAGTATTAAACTGTTAATTTGATATTCAGTATACATAAAACACTTCTAAAATCTGAAAAAAATCTGGCTTGCAAAATGCATCTGGCCCTTGGGTTTTGAGACATAGGATTGTGGGCCTGGGTTACTTTCACAATCTGCAAACAAACAGAAACATATGAAAACCATCACAATACCCCTCTACTCAACTGAATGAAATGGATTAAGGAGGTATTCTTAAGTAAACCCTCACCCAAAAAATTCTCTCCAAAAAGTAAATTATGGGGAGGAAAAGTTATGGGTAGTTGTAGAAATCTTAATTTTACAGATGAGAAAACAGATTCTCGCAAGTTTTTATACCGAAGCTCCCACGGCAGGAGCACGCTGGCGCGGGACGTAGGTCTCAGGTCGGTGTGACTGCAGTTCTCCCCCCTGAGCACCACACACTACTGCTTTCTTGTTTCCAGACTCGTGGCACAGTCCTGGCAAAGAGTGGGCATCGGTGCTGCATCGAAGATGTCGGTTAGAGGGCTGAAAGAATGAGCACCTTGCAGGCATGAGGTTAATTTCAGAGAAGGCCACGGTCATCTGCATGTCATCTTAAACAGGAAATAAAGCAAGGTGTGGCTTGCCAGGGGCTAGATAAGACCTGGGGCCGACTGATAAATGTTCAGTTGCAGCGTGGAAACTGTCACAGGTGATGACATAAACCGCCGTGCCATCTGTACGATGCCTTTATCAGTTGTGTGGACGCGGGCTCTGCCACCAGACCTGCTGGGTTCCAATCCAGGCTCACCATTTACTAATTGCAAGTTAATTCAAGGTTCTGTGCCTCGACGTTCTCATTTGTAAAACGGGATCTGTCATAAGACCTCCATCGCAAGTCAGCTATGAAGACGAGATGAATTAATACAGAAAGAGTATTTAGAAGGGGGTCTGGTCTATGCAAAGTGCCCATTAAATATCCTCCCTTCCTTTTCCCCGGTACATCTTCTTAAGCATTCTCTACTTCGATTGCTCTCAGTCGCTGTGGGTGGAGGCTAGCCCAGAGAGGCAGTAGCGTGCCCAGTCAAGGGTTTGTCCTCAGGTGGGCTCACACTCACACTCCTGCTCTTCCAGGTAGCAGCCGTGTGACTGGGCAAAGTCACTTCCCCTCTCTGTGACTTGGTTTCTTCACAGACACAACCTCCGTACCAATATGTCATTATGGGAACTTTGTGGGAACTGAATGAGCTGCTGGGGGTACCCTGCTGGGCTCAGGCATTTCTCAATAATGGTGACTACTCATATTAACATCCCATCTCCACCGTAAGAAACTGAGAAGCAGAAAGCTTAGGCATCAACCATCTAAAGGTGTGGAATCTTCCATTCTTTCTAAGAAAATGGTGTCTCCCAAAATATGTTATGCCAACCACAGGAGGGGTACAGAATAACATGAAGAGGTGTATGGACAAATTATGTATTACTTGTAATAGTCAATGTAGTCATTTTCAGTTTCTTTCGATCCCTGGCAAGCAAATCAGTCTTCTGTTAATACAGTGACATACAGTTTCCGTTTTATATAAATGTAGTTAAACATAAGTAGCGGATCGCTTTAAAGAAGAATATGAAGTGAGTACTAGACAAGGCGGGGCCAGATATGGCGCAAATGGCAAAGTTCATATGTGGACAGCTGTGTGGGAGACGTGCTGCCCGAGACCACATCTGGTGACTAAAATAGCCCAGCAGGACGGTCGAGGGCCTCTTCAAGGACTGCAGGCAGTGATGGGCTGTGATTCACCCTGCGTTCTTTATTAGTGAGCCCTTCCTTTCTCTGAGTACACGCTGACCTAGTCCTTCATGAATTTCCTAACGATGTATTAGAACCATGTTATCTACTGTCTCAGGATCCCGTTTGGAGTCCTTCCTAATTTCCCATTTTATGTCATTAACTGGGGGGTGTATGTGTGCGCATGTGTGTGTGAGAGAGAGAGAGAGAGAGATCCTTGTGAACAAGGGTCATACTTTCCCCACTCGCACTACTTGCTTCAGTGATGGACACACAGGAGTGGCTCAGTCATGAGAGTTTACCGTGTGCTGTGTGCCTGCGTGATTGTTCAGTGCTCCCAACAGCTTGGCAGGTAGATATAATTCCATGCCCATTTTTACCAATGGGAAAGAATTTGAGGCTTATAGAGGTGATGTGGGCCCCCATTTAGAAGAAGCTAAACTGCAAGTTGAACCCAGGTAGCCTGAATGTCAAGCCTAGATCCGACTATTACACCACACTGTAGCCACTTTAAAAGATGCCTTGGATGCATGGATGGATGCATGGATGGATGGATGGATGGATGGATGGATGGATGGATGGATGCATGGATGGATGGATGCATGGATGGATGGATGGATGGATGCATGGATGGATGGATGGATGGATGGATGGATGGATGGATGCATGGATGGATGGATGCATGCATGGATGGATGGATGCATGGATGGATGGATGCATGGATGGATGGATGCATGGATGGATGGATGCATGGATGGATGGATGCATGGATGGATGCATGGATGGATGGATGCATGGATGGATGGATGGATGCATGGATGGATGGATGCATGGATGGATGGATGGATGGATGCATGGATGGATGCATGGATGGATGGATGCATGGATGGATGCATGGATGGATGGATGCATGGATGGATGGATGGATGGATGCATGGATGGATGCATGGATGGATGGATGCATGGATGGATGGATGGATGGATGGATGCATGCATGGATGGATGGATGGATGGATGGATGGATGGATGGATGCATGGATGGATGGATGCATGGATGGATGGATGCATGCATGGATGGATGGATGCATGGATGGATGGATGCATGGATGGATGGATGGATGGATGGATGGATGGATGCATGGATGGATGGATGGATGCATGGATGGGTGGATGCATGGATGGGTGGATGCATGGATGGATGCATGGATGGATGGATGCATGGATGCATGGATGGATGGATGCATGGATGGATGCATGGATGGATGGATGCATGGATGGATGCATGGATGGATGGATGCATGGATGGATGGATGGATGGATGGATGGATGGAAAGATAGGAGAGGCATAAAGGGGCAACAACTATCTTGCCACCTATAGAAGTTCCGTGGTTGGGGTTCTCTTATGGGTTCAGCATTGGACAGATATTATCTTTAATCCTCATATAAAATCTCTGCTTGGAAAAAAAATGACTTGGAGACGTAGTAGGGGTTTGCTCTTAAGACATTTGCTATTTAGACCAAAGACTCTAAAGTCAGACAAACTAGGGCTCCAACCTTGGATCTGCCATCAAAAGCTGAGCAATCTTGGGCTGGTTACTGCCTAGGTCTCAGTTTCCCCATCTATAGTGGGGTTAATGATATCTACTCCATCACAGTCCTAGAAGGATCAAATGAGACCCCGTGTCCCCTGTGCCTGTTTTATGGCATTTTCTCCATGTGCGTCAGCACCATTATTGTGTTGCTGTTCTTGCTATCATTATCCATACACCTTGTCAATCTCAGAACCAAATGTCAGTCCAGGTCCATTTTAAGAGGGTGAGAAGGTTGTGAATTAATGTTGGGCTAGAACATAAGGGATTGTGGATGCAGAATAATGTCTCCCTTGAGGAGGTCACTCTCCTAACCTGAGAGCCTGGGCATCGGTGACACTGAATGGCAAGGGGAATTGAGGTTGAGGATAGAACTAAGCTTGCTTGTTAAAGCAGGGAGATGACTCTGGATTATCTGGGTTGGCTCAATGTCATCATAAGGGGTCTTTAGAAGGGGGAGAGGGGGGCCAGGAGAGCAAGTGGGGGAACTGTGACTGTAGAAGAAAGGCACAAGGAGCTCCAAGGTTGCCGGCTTGGAAGATGGGGAAGGGGCCACGAGCCAAAGAACGTAGGCAGCCTCCAAACTGGAAAAGCCCAGGCAATGGATTCTCCCTAGAACCTCCAAAAGGTTCACAGCCCTGTCGACACCTTGATGTGGCCTATGTTGGGCACAGAATAAAACCAGAGACACCTCTGCCTCTGTTTCTCCACCTCTCCCTCTGGTGGGAACCTGTGTGCTCACAGGGGGTCTACGCAGCCTGCTGGCTGGAGCGGGCTTCCAGCTGGTCAGACAGACGAGTGGTGGGTCCGAACCTCCAGCAGCTTCCACGGAGAGGAGATGGAAGCCATTCTCCACTGAGGGGAGGGTGCTGTCACTTTGTGCAGCCAGGAAACGTCTTTCTAGACTCCAAGTTTCAGGGCTCAGAGGACGAGTGATTGCTGTTATTTCCTTCAGGGGAGAGCTCTGGTTAAAACAGGAAATGAGTCGTCGGGCCATTTGCAGCCCACAGACACCAGGGAACCATGGTTTCTCCTTTTCCTTTGCCAACAGACTGGGCTCGTGGAGGGCAGGCAAGGCTGACACTCAGAACCTACCCATCTATGAAGGGTCTTTTCCCACCTTTCAAAGTCAACGGTTCCTCTTGCATTATTTAAATATCAGCATCATCTACACACAATACAATGATCTTCAGTGTTTAGTTCTAAGTTTTGGCAATAAGCCACACCCCTGTAATTACCATCCACCCCAAAGAAAGTATGGAATAGTTTCATTATCCCAGAAAGCTCCCCCCACCCCGCTGTGTTCTAGGCAATACCAAGCACCCCCTAGCCCCCCACCCCCACCCTCAAGGTAGCTACTGATCTACTTCCAGTCGTGATGGAGTAGACTCATCTTTTTCTGGGATGCCATCTAGATGACAGCACGCAGCATGTGCTCTTGTGGGTCTGCTTTCTTCCACTTTGCATAATTCTGAGGTCCATCCACGTGGGGTCTGTCCGTAGTTCATTTCGTTTTATTACTGAGTAGTATTTCACCGTATGGATTTACCTAACTTTAAAAAATCTTTGTTGTTGTTAATGCCATTTGGGTTGTTTCCAGTTTGTGGCTGTTATGAATAAAGGTGCTGTATACATTCATGTGTAAGTCTTTGTAAGGACATTTGCTTTCATTTCTCCCGCGTAATACCTGGAGTAGAATTCTCCCCTTCGGGAATTACAGAACTGAACCATGGTAAAGATTTGGGTTGCTCCCCGCTGTACCAACATTGATGGTCTTTCTTCTCTTTCTTTTTGTCTATTCTAATGTGTGTGAAATTGTTTTGTTGTGGTTTAAATTGCATTTCCCTAATGCAATGTTTGACTAATGATGTCAAACACCTTTTCATGTACTCACGGGCCATTCCTACATCTTTTGTGAACTGAGTCTTTTGCCCATTTTTTCAAAAGTGTGTGTTCATGCTTTTTAAATTTTTTAAAAGATTTTATTTATATATTTGTCAGAGAGAGAGAGAGCACAAGGAAGGGGAGCAACAGGCAGAGGGAGAAGCAGGCTCCCCACAGAGCAAGGAGCGTGATGCGGGACTTGATCCCAGGACCCTGGGATCATGACCTGAGCTGAAGGCAGACGCTTAGCCAACTGAGCCACCCAGGCACCCCTGTGTTTATGTTTTTATTATATGTGGGGTTCTTTGTATATTCTGCATACTTCTTTATCACATCTATGGATGGCAAAATTTTTTCCTAATCTGTGGCTTGTCCATTTCTTAATAATATCTTTGGATGAGCAGAACTTCAAACTGTGAATGTTGTCCAGTTTACTTATTTGATGCTTAGTACTTTTTGTGTCCGAAGAAATCTTTGTCTAACGTAGTTTACAAAGATGTCCTTCTATGTTTTCTAAGATTTCTAGTTCCAGCTTTTACATTCAGAGATCTGATCCATCTCAGATTTATTTTTGTGTCTGGAGTTATTGTGGAAGAATGGACCGATAGCTTCCATGGCCAGTGCTGTAGAGACAGCAGGGTGAGTGTCTCTAAGCTCAGGGTCTAGTGCAGGATTTGGCCAATCTTTTCTTTACATAGACACAGGCCAGATAGTGAATATTTTCAGCTTTACAGGCCATGTGGTTCCTGATGCAACTTCTCAACTTTGCCTTTATGGTGCAAAAGCAGCCATAGACAATACACAAACACGAGGGCATGGCTGAGGGCCAACGGAAGTATTCACGCATGGTGAAACTTGAATTTCATATAATTTTTACCTTTCACCAAATAGTGTTCTTTTGATTTCTTAAACCAGTTAAAAATGTAAAAAAAATCATTTTTAGCTTGTGGGCGATACAAAAACAAACAGCAGCCGGATCTGACCCACTGCCTCAAGCCATAGTTTGCCAAGTCCCGGGCCATTCAGCAAGGCAAACATTCAACAGATGGAAGGACACGCTGTGATAACAGCATGGAAGTAAAGATCCGTGTTCTGTGGGAGTGTGAATGAGAGGCAGTGGATAATCTACTTTGGATGAGATCAAAAGGAATTAGAGCTAAACCACAATGAAATACCACTTCACACCCATTAGGATGGCTATTATTAAAAAAAAGAAAGCAAAGAGAAAAGGAAATAACAAGTGCTGGTGAAGATGTTGAGAAATTGAAATGTCTGTGCATTGCTGATGGGGATGTGAAATGGGGCAGCCGCCATGGAAAACGGTAGAAAGTTAAACACAGAATTAACACATGATTCAGCAATTCCTCTTCTAGGTATCGACCCCAGGAATTGAAAACAGGGACTCAAACAGATGCTGGTACACAAATGCTGGCAGTAGCACTATTCGCAAGAGCCCAAAGGGGGACGCAAACCAAATGTCCGTCAACAGATGAATAGCCATACAATGGAATATTATCCAGGCATAACAAGGGGGGAAAATGAAATTTGATTCATGCTACCATGTGGACGAACCTTGAAAACATTATGCTACGTGAAATAGGCCAGATACAAAAGGACAAATATTGTATGATTCCACTTACATGAAATAGCTGGAATGGGCAAATTCATAGAGACGGTATGATAGAGGTTACCAGAGGCTCGGAGGAGGAAGGAATGGGGAATTATCTAACGGGTACAGGTGTTTGGGATGATAAAGTTTTGGAAACAACTGATAGTTCCAATGCACAACATTGAAACTATACTGAATGCCACTGGATTGCACACTTAATAATGGTTAAAAGGGTAAAATTTTATGTTATATATATTTTACCAAAATTAAAATATATTTTTAAAAACTCAAAAAGGAATTTTAACTAAAGGTCTTACTATGAGTCTGTCGGGCATCACATACTAATTCATTTAATCTTTATAACATCATGAGGTAGGTCCTGGTATTATCATTATACCCATTTTATAGATGAGAAAACCGAGACACTAAGTTGCCCCCAAATCACCTTGCTAGCGAATTGCAGAACCAGGATTGAAACCCCAGCAGTCCGGCTGCAGGGTCTATGCTTTGAATTACCATGCTACACATGCCTCAGGGACCAGTGAGTCTCAACCTTGGCTGAGCACTGGAGTTTTCTGGGGAGCACGTTTGAATCCCCAGGTCTAGGCAGCACTGGAACCTCTGAGGGTTGGACAAGGCATCGGTAGCCCTAAAAGTGACCCAGCTGCTTCTCTTGGGAGACGACACTGCAGCCTGAATGCCAGGAGTCGGCTGGTGGGGGAGGGGCAGAAGGCACATTCCAGGCCATATATTTTACTAGTAGGTATTTTTATTGAACCACATTGGTCTTCTTCCTCTGTAAGGACAATGACAATACATCCTCATAGGAATAACAGCTCATATTTATTGAGCAATGACTCCCCCAAGCATGAGACTAAATGCTTCTCATACGTCATCTCCATTCATGTTCATGATAATCATAGGAAGTAAGCCCATCAGTCCCATTTTGTAGATGAGGCAAAATGAAGGCCTGAGGCCTAACGAAGTTAGTTGCTTGCCCAAGGCCACACTAAGTGGAAGTATGTGGTGCTAAGTGGCAGTGAGGGAGTGCCCAGACCCCTGTCGTCCACGCTTGGTGCTCCAGGCTCCTTCCCAGAAGCTTTCGAAGGGTGTCCCAGACAGAAACGATGAGAAAGGACATGACCTACCCACTTGTGGCTGGTCTTGGTTCATTTTCTGCACAAATCCACCTGTGGCCAGTCCCCTCTGTCATTCCTGCCTCTTAGTAGATGCAGACCCTTGGTGTTCCTTCTAACACCACCATCACCTGGAGAGAGCTCCGAGAACGAGGCTTGGGAATGCCTCTGCGGACTCTCACTCTGGGGTGAAGAGGAAGCCTGAGGCCAGGAGAATCGTGTTGGAGAAATGCAAGGTATTATCAGCTGGAATCCAACACGTGGATTAACAAGTCCCTGAGACTAGGGAGAACGTGTGTGTGTGTGTGTGTGTGTGTGTGTGTGTGTGTGTGTGTGTGTCTAGGTCTGGATCATGTGGGTTATGTCTACCACCAAGAGCAGACCCGAATGGGAAGAGGGAACACCCCAGGGGAGCACAACACAGAGGAGTCCCATGACGTTTCCTCCAATCCTGAAAGCCCGAGACCGTGTTTTGCTTATTCGTCACTCTGACTCTAGAACGATGTCCGGCAGACAGGGCTGTTGCCCATTAAAATTTGTGGAGCAAATGGATACATGCAGAGGGGTCAGGGGTGACTCTCTGCGGGAGCAGCACTTGAACCAAGATCCCTGGCAGAACTTGTTAATAGATGAAGGGAAGAAGGAAGGCATGTTCCAAGAGGAAGGAAGAGAAAAATTCCTGTTCCGAGTTCAAATTAAGTTTTTCTTTTTTTTTTTTTTAAAGATTTTATTTATTTATTTGACAGAGACAGCCAGCGAGAGAGGGAGCACAGCAGGGGGAGTGGGAGAGGAAGAAGCAGGCTCCCAGCGGAGGAGCCCGATATGGGACTCGATCCCGGAACGCCGGGATCACGCCCTGAGCCGAAGGCAGATGCTTAACGACTGCGCTACCCAGGCGCCCCTCAAATTAAGTTTTTCTATTACTCTTTGTCACCTTTAACTGATAAGGAAACTGAGATTCAGAGAAGTTTCATGATTTTGTCAATTGTCATGCAGCTAGAAAGTTCCAGAACCTGGATTTGAACTTGGGCCTCAAGACTTCTCTTCCAGGACTCTTTCTACTGCACATGAGCAAACAGATGACCCAGAGGAAGAGAGAGGTCTATACTTCACTGCAGCACAAGGACCCTAACCATCACCGCCAATGACAAAAATCACAAGAAGAACAGCATTGGATAAACGTTATGAAGAGCCTGCTATGTGCCAGATAGGAGTCTGTATATTCGAAATGCATTATCGCAAGAGATCTTCACCAACAAACCTATGGAATGGAATCTATGGTCATCCTTATTTTATAGTTGCAGAAACAATGTCCAGAAGCATGAGCGAGCTTTAGTTTACACAGCTACTAAGAGGCAGAGCAGAAGTTCGACCTCAGGAGTATTGGACTCCACGGTGGGGCCACCGTTCCCTTGGCCTGGCAGTCAGTTTTGTCCCGGCATCAGGCAATTGGACTTTGGCTGTCATCGCATCAATGATAATAGTAATTATGGCCTCTTGGGGGCTTTTAACATGTCTATTTTAAGAGAACTTTCACAGTCTCTGGATAAAATTTTCTGTTTTTCCAAACCAGGTGTTTTGATATGATGTCTCCACGTGGGGAGAGCTCAGCTCCTGAAACTCCTGGCCTTTCTCTGCTCTTTCATCCTCTTCACTCCAGGGGAGGAGGAGTGATGTATCTGGCAGAAGAATAGAGCTGTCTTCTGTTCCCGTGTCCTTATAGAGGAGGGAGTCGTCCTTAATGCTCACATTCTCCAGCGCTGAAACTGGAGGGATCCATTCATTCTGGGGTTCATGTTGGGAAGCCCCTGGCCTAGAGATAGCTGGACCTATTAACAATAAAGGTGACATTTTGGCTCCCATCGGTGCTATCGACCGTATCCCCCCAAAATTCATATGTTGAAACCCAGTCCCCATTTTGTTGCATTAGGAGGTGGGGCCTTTGGGAAGTAATGAGGTCACAAAGATGGAATCCCCATGAATGGAATTAATGTCCTTATGAAAGAGACCCAGAGAGCTCCCTTGCTCCTCCCATCAGGTGAGGACACTCTGAGAAGTCAGCAACTTGGGAGGGGTCCTCTCCTGACGGTGCTGGCACCTGATCTCCCACAGCCAGTCTCCAGAACCAAGAGAAGGAAATATCTGTGATTTATAGGACACCCCATCTATGGTATTTTTGCTCTAGAGGCCCCAATGGACTAAGACATCTTGCTTTATCCTTTTGTCTTATTTCTCAATTGGTTGAGAACTCTGACAGGGAGGGCGCCATCTTTTGGACCTCCTCAAAAAGTCCAACACAGGGAGGCTTCTTTGAGTGAGGTACAATGTCTGGTTTATAGGTG
This sequence comes from Ursus americanus, assembly GCF_024610735.1. NCBI lineage: Eukaryota > Metazoa > Chordata > Mammalia > Carnivora > Ursidae > Ursus > Ursus americanus. The sequence continues at coordinate 8,291,464 of NC_142148.1, forward strand.
GGAGCAATAATTCAGCCTTGGGGATGTGTTTTCTCTTTTCCATTCATTTATGGATGCCATGTTTACTTGGACCTACTATGTGCCTGGCGCTTCACTAGGTACCCTGTGAGTAAGGATGAGTCATTGAAAGTGGGAGCAAAGGGCCGAGTCAAGACTGAATAGAATTCTCACTTCCAACCTTTCTCCAGGAAATCGAATTAAAAGAAGGTAGAGTAAGTGTCAGTGGTTTTTGAAGAGCCTGACATCCATTTCCCATTCCTTGGGTTGAATCACCCTGGTTTTCCTTTGGGGGATTAGCAGCTTTATTGTGACCCACTCCAAGGGGCCTGTCAATCAAGGCATCCTGCCCTCCCCTGGCTGAGAGATGAGTCCATGGTCAAGATTAATCATCAAACTCTAGATGTGGGAATGGTGAATCTTCACCGGGGGCAGAAAACACATTGCAACCCCCCATTCCAGAAGAGAGTCCTTGAGAAGTCCTTGAGAAGTTTCCCCCTAGACACAGGGGACTACTCTAGTTCTCCCTCCCTCCCTGCTTCTCTCTTTCGTGCTTAGTTCTCAATTCCCTACTCTGAGTTTCTCAACAACAGCCCATTAAATTTTTTTCAGCATAAGTCAGCCAGAGTTGGTTGCCTTTGCAAGAGAAAAATACCATCACGGCTGTCGACACATGGACTGTAAGAATTAGAACTTTGTGTTCAATGCCTTGGGGAAATTGAGGTTAAGAAGAGACTTTCAAATATAGGGTCAAGGAGGCCTTGTGGCTCGCTGATTAAGAGCATGGGCTCTTGAGTCAGCCCGTCCTGGTTATAAAACCCAGCTCTGCGTTTGTTAGTTATTGACTGATGTGGGACACATTACCTAACATCCCAAGCCTCGGGTCCTCATCTGTGAATACAGGATAATAATAGCACCTAGCTCCCAGCGCCGGCAATGCGGTGAAGTGCATAATAACCTTTGGCTGTTATTTTAGTGATTATTCTTCAAGATTTCTTCTGAGAAGTCACACAAAACAGGAATGTAAATTGCAAAAAAGATGCTGAGCAGGAAGGGACTAAAGAAAGCCTTTCTGCAAAGAGGATGTTTATTTCAGAGAGACACACAGGGGGACGCTCAAACAGCTGTCTTCCAGGAAACCGTCCACAACCCAGGGTGAGTTCTAAATTTTAAGTGACCAGCCAGTGTCAAAGGATTGGAAAGAGAAGAAAATAAACAAGGCTGATATAAAAATCCAACCACAAACTGCATAAACTCTAAGGTCGCCAAGATTTAATGAGGATCCTGAATTTGGAGGTATTTTCCATCTCCATTAGGAAAAGAATCAAAATCATCATCCATATTCTATCGGCAGCTAACTATGAGCTTAATAGTAAATATCAAAACCCAAATATGGAGGCTCTCTAGGATCTTGGAAACAGGAAGATGTAAATGATTCATCCACACTCAAGAGCTCAAAGCCTCTGCACTGGAAGTTTTCTCTGCTGCACATGTTCTCCCCGGCACCCCTGTCCCCCTCTTTCCCTGCACACCTCAACCTTATTTCAGCTCAAATGTCACCTCCTCCGAGAAGCCTTCCCAGTTCTCTCTAATGGAGCTATGCTCTCAGAGAGTTCTCTGTGTATCCTTCCCACCAGTACCAAGTTTGTGATAAGACATTTCTGTGATTGTTGGCCGTGGCTTTTCCCAAGCAGACCGTGAGTTCCAGGAGGGCAGAGATCTTGTCTGTTCATGTCTGTAGAACAGGGTAGATCGGTTCCAGACCGACAACAGGAAACTTTATTTATCTTTTTTCATTTAATGACTTCAGTAAATTTCTCTTAATTAGTATTCAGTCAACAAGGACTTAAATCCTTGGCACGTGCTATCCAATGATGCCCACCATGATTAGTTCATTCAATTAGTTATTAATTAATTAACAATCTACAAATGTTTACAATCTGCCAGGCACTGACATGGACACTGAGGACACAGCCATGACAAAAAGGTGGGGAAAGCCCCACCCTCGCAGAACTTGTACTGTAGTGGGAGGGGGTCATCAGTGAATACATACATAGACACATGTCCAAGGAGACCTAAATGCTTTTGAGAAGAATAAATAGGGAAGAGCTGGAGCCAGAGCATTGGGAGGGGGCACAATTGTAAAGAGAGAAGCTGGGAAGGCCTCACGGAGCAGAGAGGGAACACAGCATGGGGCATCTGGGAGAAGGGGGATCATTCCAGAAAAAGAACACCAAGCGCAGAGTACCTGCAGGGGCACGTGGGTGGCTAGTGTGGCCAGAGTGGAGCACGCAAGGTAAAGAATGGTGGTTGTGTGAGGTGGTCGGAGGGAACAGGTAGGACTTGAGATTGGCTCTGAGATGGGGAGTCACTGAGGAGCTGTGGAAAGAGGCGTGGCATTTACAATTATTTTTAAATAATCCCGCTCTGGAGACTAAATGGAAGAGGGCACAGGGACATGTAGGGGGATACTGGCTGGACCACGGCAGAGAAAGGACGTGGTGATGAGTTATTTCAGTCTCTTTAAGGGCACAGCCACCAAGAGATGCTGATGGCTTTAATGGGGAATGTGAGGGAGAAGGGGGTGCCAGGGGACATTGAGCAGTTTTGGCCGGAGCTACCCAAGGAATGGAGTGGCCCTGAGCAGAGGGGGAAAGACTATGACAAAGTAGGTTGGGGGCGGTGGGGTGCTGGGCAGTGGGAAGTTCAGGAACCAAGCTTTGGACATGGGACATATGAAAGTGGTTCTATACATCTAAGCAGAGATGTTGACAAGACAAGACAGACACGGTCATTGCCCCCTTTGTCCTGGTGGGGAAGAAACCAATGAGCAACAAAGCTGAGGGAAAACATGACGTATCGAAGAGTGACAGGTGCCATGAAGGTAATGTGATGATGGTGAGTGGCACCTAGTCATAGGTGATCGGCGTGGCCTTTGTGAGAAGATGACGTGGGAGCTAAGACCCACGAGAGGGGACAGCAAAGCCAAGTCCCCAAGGAAGGAATGGGCTTAGAGAGTTTGAGGAACAGAAAGAAGGCCAGGGTGACTGGGACAGAGTGAGAACGAGGGAGAACGGAAGGAATGAAGCGGGGAGGGTGGCTGGGGCTTACTTGTTTGGCTCCAGAAGCCTTCCTCATAGCCTGGGGCTTACTTCACCTGCGATGGGAAGCCATTGGGAGGCTTTAAAGAGGAGGAATAGTGTCACCTTATTTCCATTTTCCGAAGAGTAGCTTTGGAGTGTGGATTCTCCTGAGAGAGAGAGACAAGTGAAGAAGCAGGAAAGCCAGCTGTGGATCTCTGATGGTCGGCTGGCCAAACTACAGCAATGGCTTGGAAAGTTCGGTGGAAAGGGAGGAACTCAGAGAGATCTAGGACGTGTTGCAGACGTAGCGTCAACAAGATACAAAGATTGGGTGAGGGGCTCAGAGAAAGAAGACTCCAGGATGATGCTGACATTGGTGTGAGTAGCTGGACTGAGGCTGCCGTGACTCAGGAGAGGAGAGATGGCAAGAGTTGAATCCAAGTCCTCTTTGGAGCCTGGGAGTATGAAATTAGTAGGGAAGTAGGAACAGGGAGATAAATACATACCGGCTTTGTTTTTAAACGTCAGTGAAGATATCACACACACACAAAACAGTGGGAAGTATCCAGCCCTGATGGATTTCCCAAAGTGATGTATTGGGTAATCCGCACCCCGAAGGTCCTCGTGCCCCTCCTTGTCACCTTCCCTCCCACGATAACCACCGGCCTAGCCCAGCACGATAGATGCGTTTTGTTGGCATTTTTTAGAAACTATGATTACGAGGAAATAATCAGAGGTAAGCATGGGGGCATTTGCTCATGTACTTCTCAGAAAAATTCCTCATCTGTGTTTTCTTTTAGACTGAATAAGACTTTTTTGTCTTGTTTTGCTTCCTTTAGTTGTTTGTGATTCTGAGGTTTGCTTGTTTGTCTTCTCCTTCTTCCCAGGGCGAGGTGCTCACCCGGAGTACGGGTGAAGTCGCAGCGGCTGGCCGTCGCCCCCCGGCCAGACCCCTCTTTCTTACCTCTGTGAGTCGGGCCAGCAAACCACAAGACGGGGGCCAACTGCCAACCGCACTCCCGCCCACCCGGGCCCCGGCCCCGTCCCTGTCCCCATGCCCTGTGGGGTTCATCCCCTCCCCCATCCATCCCCAGCAGATGGTTCTTCCTTAGGCCTGGCTGTCAGCTTCTCCTTGTTGCAGGGTTCATTTTCACGTTCTCATGAAAACACAGCCAACTTCACTCGGTCCTGCAAATTAATTTCTTCTCTCTCTCTGTTTCTCTCTTTCTCTCCCCCTCCCTCCCTCCATCTCACTCTTCTAGTGGTTATTTCTTTTGGAAAGAATTCCCCTCCCGCGCTGCCTCCGTGGACCTCCAAGTCCCAGCAGAAGGACCGAGGCGGCTCTTACGACTGTACAGACGGACAGACGGACAGGTGGGAGGCCGCCTGCGCTCCACAGAGCTTCCACTAGCAAGACACACTCACGCCTACAGGACAAAAGGCTGGTGTTTTTCATCTAGTTTTACTTCCCAGGAGACCCTGGTCCCTAGAGAAGTGTTTTCACCTCCTCGGTTTTGCACACATGTTTTCTACATGATATTCAATAGTAACCTTTGGGTCTCCCACATCCTCGTATGCTCTGGACTCGGTGGCCACATTTTTACACACACACACACACACACACACACACACACCAATCCGTACTAGCTGACATCTGGCAGAAGAAAATAACTTTTAGCGTGGCTCTTTCTCCTTGTTTCAACCCGGTTAATTGAGATATAATTTACACGCCATAAAACCCGCCCATGTTGTGTTCTTTTTTTTTTTTTTTAAGATTTTATTTATTTATTCGACAGAGATAGAGACAGCCAGCGAGAGAGGGAACACAAGCAGGGGGAGTGGGAGAGGAAGAAGCAGGCTCATAGCGGAGGAGCCTGATGTGGGGCTCGATCCCGTAACGCCGGGATCACGCCCTGAGCCGAAGGCAGACGCTTAACCGCTGTGCCACCCAGGCGCCCCCATGTTAAGTGTTCTGTTCAATGGTTTTAGTTTATTTACCGAGCTGTGCTTTACCCCGTTCTCCTTGAAAAGCAGGACAACAGGGTGGCCATTTTGACTCCACACGCTCCCTCCCCACTTCGAAAGGTGACATCTAAATAGCCAAGAGCAGATTCTTTCCACAGCCCCCCCCCCCCCCCCACCAAAGTTGTTTTATTCATGATGCCATTTACAACCCGCTTCCTGGGTTTTGAGTCTGATCAGCTCAGGCCTGCTTCTTAGGAGCCATGTTGGCGAGTCTCTGCCCTATCAGGGAGTTTCTTTCCTGTCAGAGGGGTTTTCTGTTTGGTTTTTTGTTATTTAGAGTCTTCTGCTCTTCCCCTTATCTGCTGGGCTAGAGAGACCTGAATGAAAGGGGTCTGTGTGGCCTGGGAAACGATGCAGAAGGATGTGGTATTTAGAGCCCAACGTAAAACAGTCATAGCATTCTGACTTTGGGGATCCGTCAAAAGGAGATGATTACGAAGACGAATAGGGCGCAGAGGCCTAGAACTTGCTCCCGATATTAAAATGTTAATCTATAGTTTGGCTCTGACTTCTCTGAGTCTCTGTTTCCTCAGTTGAACAATAGGAATTAAAATAACCACTTCAGAGAGGAAAAAATGAAACAAGACAAAACCAGAGAGGGAGACAAACCATAAGAGACTCTTAACCATGGGAAACAAACTGAGGGTTGCTGGAGGGGAGGAGGGTAGGGGGATGGGGTAACTGGGTGATGGGCATTAAGGAGAGCATGTGATGGAATGAGCACTGGGTATTATATAAGACTGATGCATCACTGACCTCTACCTTTGAAACCAATAATACATTATATGTTAATTAATTGAATTTAAATAAAGAAAATAAAGAGATTTAAAAAATAAATAAACAATAACCACTTCAGGAGATTCGCCCAAGGATCACATGAGATCACTTCTGTGAAAACTCCTTAGAACACAATCAATTCTTCTAAAAAATCTATAAATATTCATTGAATACGTATCTTAAAGAGCTTCACTAATGGTTATAAGAATTCTGTTTCTGTCAAAGTACATTAATAAAAATGCAGTGGCTGCTGTCAGAAAAGTGTGTCCCAGTTCAACCATTCACTCAGCCTGTAAGGACTAAGGCCTGCTGGGTGCAGAGCACTGGGGATGGTAATAGTGGACGGCCAGGTAGACTCAGGCGGAGGAGACACAGATGTTCAACATATAGTCAAACAAATAAATATCTAAGTACAAATTGTTCAAGGGCTGCGGGAGAAACTCTTTCAGTGTGTGTACGTGTATGTGTTCAAAAAAATTTTACGAGAATGTAAATTTTGCTAGTAAATGTATGCCTACAGGCATCGAGAAATTTTCTGGAACAACCCATGAGAAATTGGTTACAAGCGTTTCTTTTTGGAGTAGGAACCAGAAAAGTAGATTGGGGGAAATGTCTTCTACTTGTTATTCTATAAGTGTCTATAAAATTCGAAGTCTTGAACTGTACGCGTGTATTTTTATTATTTATTTGCTTCTCTTATCAACAGACTGAGAGTCCATTTTGATTTTCTTCATTAGACTTTTCTCTACTCAAAAACGAAACCTGTTTTTTAAAATGAATAAATGATTAACTGCTTAGAATATTTAACTTGCCAGGCCAAACCAATTAAATATTACATATAATATTATTATGCTTGAAAAGACAAAGGTCGCTTACAAGAGTGCAAGAATTCATCAGCCCACACCAAGTTGTTACCAGCCCACTCGTGCCCACGAAGTTTGCCCAGACAATAACACTTTTATTCAACAGATATTACTGAGTGCCTACTGGGTACCAGTGTTCTGGGCACTTGTAGATAAAACAAAGCACTCAGGGAGTCACAGCCTACATTGCAGTTGGAGGAAACAGACAAGAAATAAGCAAATCCAATATATAATATATATTATATATAAATATATAATAATAGAAGTCTTATAAAGAAAAAAGTAAAGCAGGCTGGGTGGCGAGGGACCAAGGGAGATGGACCGTGCCTTCTGGTCATTCTACAGAATATATTTTGTGGTTGCATTCAGCTCAGAGAAGGGCCAGGAGGCAGGTCGGAGCAGATGCCATGTCAGCAGCGACCTGGATGAGGTGAAGGAGGAATGAAGCAAAGGGGGGAGGAATGTTCTCTGCCTGAGGGACCAGTAAAGGTCCTGAAATGGGAGTCCTGGAGACCAGTGAAGTTTAGCGGTGAGCACACAGTGGGTATACTATTCTGTCCACCTGTCGGTAGTGTTCCAAACATTTCATAATTTAAAACTAATTTTTTAAGAAGTAAAAATTAAATACTGACAGCTTTATTATCTGTGTGTATATAGAACTCAATATACCATTCTGGGCATTGCTTTTCTTCTGGAGATATTTAATAAAAAGAATCGATGTGAACTAGAAATACCAGAGAAACAGAGATATACCTTTTTTTTTTAACATATCTTTATATTTCAAGGGGCACCTGGCAGACTCAGTCAGAAGAGCGTGTGGGCTCTTGATCTTGGGGTTGTGAGTTCAAACGCTGCGTTGGGTGTAGACATTACTTAAAAATAAAATCTTAAAAAATTAAACATAAACGTAAACATATCTTTATATTTCAATATGTTTTTAAACTTTCTAGAGGCATATTCACTCACAGCTATTATGATACATTTTTTATCTATTGTCTTAACAGTATCTCATGAAATACACGTGTGTTTTATTATTGTGGTACACATCTGTTTTTATCCACTGGAGTTAAATTAGTTACTATTACGTCCAGGCCATAAAGACCAGGATTCTGAGGCATTCTGTTTTCAGCCTGCTCTAAGATGTTTGCCAGTAGGAGGGGAACTGGGACAGGCGAGTGAAACTATGTACTGCTTACAATAAAATAACAAAACTTAATAATGATGATGCTGGTGATGACAGGCCTCATCTGATGGTTTATCTTGGAATGTTCTTCCCAGTTGGTCCTCACCTGCCAGAGGGGCTGGCTATTAAGTTCTCTCTGAGTCATTTGATTTATTCTCTTTCCCCTTCCTTGCTCAGATTTTCAGTTCTAACTGTGAATTTTAACGAAAATAACTGCTCTGTCACCATTGTTACTATAACTGGCTGAGCATGAAGTTAATCTTCTCTTCTTTCTTCAAACAGCGTTTCTGTGGGTAGCCCCCCCCCCCACTTCCAGGGGACACTTGGTGGCTTTGGGAGACACTTTTGCTTGGCACGACAGTGCTGCTGGCATCTAGTGAATGGAGACCAGGGATGCTGGTAAACAGAACAGCCCCCTCGTGACAAAGAAGGATGCAGCCCAAAATGTCAATGGTGCCGACGATAAGAGCCTCAGATCCCCAGAAATCGGAAAAGACAAAGAAACAAGACAATGGATGGAGGGCACCATTGCCTTATGATGCCCACGTGGTATTTCCCACCTAAGAAACTGCACAGCAACTTCTGTCTTACTTAATGCTGATTCCCTTCCCCTGATTACTCTCGATTATCCCCGAAGACCTGGGTGCGGGACTTAAGCCCGCTTAAGACCCAAGCACAAGACAGCAAAGTGAAAACTGGAGGCAAATTCAAACATGTGCCATAACTACTAGAAGACTCTGCTCTAAGCCTCTCCGAAAAAGTCTTCAGATCCTTGGTTTCATTCAATCAACAATAGGTTCATCTGCATACGGCATTCAGCGGCAAAGTAAACTTTTTTCCCTGAGGCTTTTGTTTCCAAATCAAAGGGAAACAAAGAATATCCCAGCTCCATTCAGCCACTTTCAATGACTCTCAAATAAACGTGGCAGCAATAGTTGAGCCATTTAAAATGTACAGTGATGAGAAAGCATACTTATTAACCTTGTAAACATCCTATAAAAGTACAAGGGAAACTTCATAAAGAATATCCAAGTGTCCTTTGACTATAATAGCCCTTTGTACTTTGAAATGTTCAAATGTCTCCAAAATAGAATTGAGCAGAACAGACTGGAAGAAGGCAATCTTCAAGTCTTCTAGAAATGGTGCCATTAACACATTATTTTTCAGTTTCTGAATGCTCGAAGATTAAGGTTTCTTGCCCCAAGATCGGCTCCACTTACAAAACAGCCCTTTGGACCCATATGTAACCAACCACCAGAAGGGATTCAAAGGCAGGCTAATTGAACACAGGGTTTTTGAAACTCTATAATGATAACCCAGGATTTTTCTTGAAAACACCCAACAGCGGCCGCTTGGAAGGAAGCAGGAATTAGACGAGAGAATTGATGGAAACCTGCCCTACAAACTGGAAACAAACAAACAAAAAACCTGCCAGTAAGGAACGGTGGGTGAAGTTTGAAATCGCTGCGTGTTCGGTCATTCCTCATTCACATCGCCTCCAGCCTCACAGCATGGCATCTTCTAGAGTTTCTGGGCTACCGCCTCCTTCATGGACACCTGCGCGACCCACGTTTCAGAGGACCGGAAACCCGCTCTGTCTGGTTATCCCGTCCCTCCCTTCTGTGTCCCTGCCACCCTGGGTTCTGTCTGCGTGTTTTGCAGTCCCCTCCTTTGCCCCAAAGGCCAGCGAAGTCCGTCTCCAGGAAGGGTACTCAGCCAAAAGCATTCACCGCGTAACCGTATTTATCCCTTTCTTAGCCTTTTACCCGCTGGCTTCAAACTTCTCTGTAACGGGCCGGCTGTGGCCGACCTCCCCCGAATACCAAGCTCTGAAGGGGCAAGCTGGAGAGCCACACAGGGGAAGAGTTCATGGGGAGCCCAGTGTGATGTTTTCTGTCTAAATCCTTGGGCCTCCCTCCAGCCTCCCAAGGCAAGTGGCAGGAAATTAACAGCCATAATCAAATGAGTTCAGCCAGCCTGGAGCCTTTTTTTGGTGAGGGGGATGATCGTGGGGGGATACAGGCATTCTGCCCAGGAGAACCTAGAGAGAGAGAAAACCTATCTGCTCAAATCTCTGAAGTTTGTTGCCCGTGAGTCAGTACACACCTGACCCCAAAAAAAAAAAAAAAAAGTTGTCTAACTGGTTTGGCTGTTTCAGCCAGCTACTACTGAGAGAAGTAAACAGGACCTGAGCATTTCAGTTACGTCTGACTTGGACATTATTTTCAAGTCAATATTTGTCATTTCAGGGCTGTTCCACGGAGGGCCTTGAATCGGAGAGATGGACACACTGTCTTGGATGAGTCAACTCCATAGCAACCAGCCAGCAGGGGTTACACCTCCACCCGGCAGAACTCCGGGGGTACACGGGGTGGGGGAGGAGGGAGGATTTGGTGACACTGAGTCAGGACTTTGCAGTCCTCTTGTCAGGCTGCAGCTGAATTGAGAATGTTCTTCCGTTGCCCTCCAGGCTCCTCCAGTCGGCCGGGATTTCTGCTGATCGCTGCACATTTCAGTGAATTCGACACGCGGGCGTTCTCGCTCTCTTCATTCAGGAAGTGGCCAGCCGAGCCCCGAGATTCTTTCTGCTCTGATGATAATAAACAAATTGCAGAGGAAGTCAAGTCAAACTTTCCCTTGCTTCTTTTGTTCTCCGACTAGCAATTCGGAAAGCAGAGCCAGCTTTTTCTTTTTGGATGCCTTTGAAAGACTACTCTTAACTGGCAAGGCAGAAACCCTCGTGGGTTTTTTTGTTTTGTTTTGTTTTTTTGTTTTAAACAAAGATCCTCCTAAACTTATTTTGTCAAAAAATCAGAAATTTCCTAGAAGTTTCTTTTAAGGCTGTTCTTTTTTTTTTTTTCTTTTTTTGAGCCTTTCCAACCCAAATGCTCCCTTCACAGTGCACAGCTCCCTAATTGTTGTTCTTCCCTTCAAATTTCAACCAGGAAAGCAATAATAAACCTTGCATGGACAATGGCTAAACCTGAATGAGGCTTCTGGTGCCCTAATTCAAGGCTAAGGAAAGCTAACAGTCATGATTCAATAAAGGTGCCAGTCCCAGGCATGCCCCAGACAGAAAGGAGACGACTTATCTGTTGAATCTACAGATACTGCTTGAAACATCACACATAATTAATCCCTTCTCTTAGTGGAGGGCATTTGAAGCTTTATCACCAGCTTGTAAGATTTCATCTCTAGGTTTCACTGATGGCTCTGAGAGGGAACAGTTTCAAACCAGAGGCTCCTGATAATGCAAAGAAGCTTACCACGCCTGTGCTAGTTATCTAATAAAAGGGGCTTTGCACTAAATAACTGAAGGAAAACAGAATCAGGATATATAACAAATCTTTGCAGAGTGGCCCTGAGGTGGCTTCCCACATGGGATATTCTGTTATGTTAATTCTGGTGCGAGAAATAAAGAAGGTGCCACAGCCCCATGGGTATCAATATGCCTCCCTTTTTTTTAAAAAAAAAGATTTTATTTATTTATTCAACAGAGATAGAGACAGCCAGCGAGAGAGGGAACACAAGCAGGGGGAGTGGGAGAGGAAGAAGCAGGCTCATAGCGGAGGAGCCTGATGTGGGGCTCGATCCCACAATGCCGGGATCACGCCCTGAGCTGAAGGCAGACGGTTAACCGCTATGCCACCCAGGCGCCCCTCAATATGCCTCCCTTGATGGTCCTCAGCTGGCCCTCTCTGTACAGAGGTGGGTAGTCAACTCTCTCTCTCTTTTTTTTCTAAGATTTTATTAATTTATCTGAGAGGGAGAGAGAGAGAATAATCAGGGTGAGGGGGAAGGAGAAGCAGACTCCCCGCTAAGCAGGGAGCCCGACGTGGGACTCCATCCCAGGGCTCCAGGATCACGACCCGAGCGGAAGGCAGACACTTAACCGACTGAGCCACCCAGGCTCCCCATGGGGTAGTCAACTTTGAACACAGCCCTATTTTCTAGTGAAGCATGGTAGAGCTCAAATACAGGCTCAAGATATTTACTGAGCCTCTGTGTTCCCTTCTGTAAAATGGGGATTCGTTTGACCATGGCAGTACTCTTATATAGGTTAGAAAAAATATATACCGAGAAAGAGAGAGAGACAGAGATATATCTCACGTAATTCAGTGTGTGGTGTGTGTTAGGTTCTCAAGGAAAGGTAGCTACGATGATTAAAATTCATAACACTGTGTGAATTCTCCTGGGTCAGGAAAAACTAGCACTGGCAGGATCTGAACTTTATAGGTATTTGCAAAGTTACTCCTATGTCAGAACATGTTTGCTCAATCATGATCTTCTCCTCCCTCTTTATCTATAAATACATATACGCTGTAGATATTTATAGAGTAATACGTATATAAAATCATTTGTGCAAACTGCGTAATTATTGAATAAACAGTGGATGAAAGGAAAATGTGGGGTTTCGAAAGCTGGCTTTAATTCACATTTTATCTTCTATTCATTAAACTGTTTATTTACTTGTCTACGTTCTCCTCTCTGTTGATTATTTTTGAGGCATGCATTCCTTGAGCAGCATCAGATGAGAACATTATTTCGTTTGCATTGCAGGGCAGACAGAGAGACAGACAGAAAACCAGAGGCAGCAACCGACTAGGAGACCTCCATGATATGCGGGTCATTGTTGGAAGTTGTGTGAGCTTTCATACCCCGTAACTCTTTTTGAAGCCTTCATGTAGAAACACGTAATACTTACAATGTATCTGAAGCTATATAAGGTAAATAGAACCATCCTGTGTTGATGCAATCGCTATACATTTGTAGAATTCAACAATTGCCTTCAACACGTTTTATCAAATACCTACCGTGTGCCGGGCTCTGGGATGCAAGGAGGAATTGTCGTCAACACTGGATTGCCCAGTGTGCAGACTAGACAAACACTTAGAAGTCCAGAGAAGCAAGGACACCACCACAATCCCTCCTTGCCCGCCAGAGGAGACAACCAAATAATTCAGAAAAATTATTTTAAATTTCAACGTACACATGCTTTTCTCTCATAGAAAAACACAACTTTATTTTTTATTCTAGTTTGACATTTCTTATTTTAATTTTCAGTTGGGTGCAGGTTCTGAGAGAATGTGGATTATTGTTCAGAAAATACTCCTCCCCCACTCCTGCTTTGGGGGAATATACTTCCCTGCACCCCTGACATCGGACTTGGCTATGTGATTCTGTTGGCCAATAAGGCCGTTAGCAAGCAGGATTCCAGCCCAGCCTTGAAGTGAGTTTGCATGGCGGGTCATGCTCTTTTGCACTTCCAACATTGATGCGAGGAACGTCTGTCTGCTCCTTCAGGGAGGATGAAAAATGCCTGGAGCAGACCTGGATGAGATCCTCAGTTGGCAGCCCAGCCCAGTGCAGTCGAGATCATCTGAATACTACTCAACTTGCAGATGTTTTCGTGTGGTTAAATAATTACTGTTTTAAGCCACTGAGTTTGGGAATGCTTTGTTACATGGCATAATTGTGGCAAGAGTTGACTGTTGTAGGCCCCATACTGCTTACAGGTCTTCATTGGGCCATGGGCATACCACCAATACAGTTACTAAATTGGAGGGGGTGGGGGCGCAGAGCAAATTTAATTTTAAAAGATCCTTCAAACTCTTGCCTTCCTGGTTTGACTATGTTATTTATGTAAATCAAGGTCAATTACGCCCTTTCATGCACTAAATGAAATTTGAGGCCCGTAATGTTTAAATGAAGCAGCATACGATGGAAGAATAAAAGAGGTAAAAGGGGGGCGCCTGGGGGGCACAGCGGTTAAGCATCTGCCTTCGGCTCAGGGCGTGATCCCGGCATTCTGGGATCGAGCCCCGCATCAGGCTCCTCCACTATGAGCCTGCTTCTTCCTCTCCCACTCCCCCTGCTTGTGTTCCCTCTCCCGTTGGCTGTCTCCCTCTCTGTCAAATAAATAAATAAAATCATAAAAAAAAAAAAAGAAGTAAAAGGCACTCACTTCTTTATTCAGCACTAGATAAAGCTTTCATTCCACAAATGCATCATCCAAAAAAATGGTTCACTCGTTAAAGAGATGCTTGTTGAGCTCTTTTGTACTAGACCTTATAGATGCAGCACTGAGTCGAGTGCTTACCATAGGCCAAGCATCATTCTTACTGCTTTATCTACACCAGTTTATTCAACCCTCAAAACTTAAAGTCATAGTTACTGTGGTTATCTCCAAACAACAGATAAGAAAACTGAGGACCCAAGAGGATAAATGACTTCTCCAAGCTTCCACGACTTGTAAGTGGTACATCTGGGATTTAATCCCAGGCTCTCTGATTTCAGAGCTCACACTCTTACCCCCCATGGTAAGACATACCTAGTTTTTGTTGACAGGGAATTTACCAAGTAAAAGGGGCAGCGACTTTGAACAAGAAGACAAATCAATCGTACAAACCCCGGGCAGGACTGGGATGGAAAAGAACAGGGAACTATGGTTAAGAACAATAGGGGCGCCTGGGTGGCACAGCGGTTAAGCGTCTGCCTTCGGCTCAGGGCGTGATCCCGGCGTTATGGGATCGAGCCCCACATCAGGCTCCTCCGCTATCAGCCTGCTTCTTCCTCTCCCACTCCCCCTGCTTGTGTTCCCTCTCTCGCTGGCTGTCTCTATCTCTGTCAAATAAATAAATAAAATCTTAAAAAAAAAAAAGAACAATAAGGAGGACCTGCGTTGGACAGGAGGCCAGAGAGGGCTTCTCTAGTTAGGTGAAGTTGCCTGAAGGATGAAAATGATCAGACAAAAAATGGCTGGGAGAGAGAAGAATGTTTTGGGCAGAAAGAACAGCAGGGAGGTTGTCTTGAGGCGGTATGCAGTGTGGTGTGTTTTAGGGACTGACAAATGGCCAACGCTTCAGTGAAGTTGAAAGGACAAGTGTCTCTTACTGCCATAGGACAGGAGTTAGTCAACAGAGTTTTTGTGAAGCGCCTGATAGTAATTATTTTAGGCTTTATAGGCCACAATTACTCAATTATGACATTATAGTGCAAAAAACCATACACGATAAGTAAACAGATGAGAGTGGCTGTATTCCAATAAAAAATCTGTTTATATGGACATTGACATTTGAATTTCATTGTGACAGTTCTACAGATGGTAAATACGTGTGTGAAGACTCACAGGGTTTTCATATTTCGTGCAGTTCCAACGTATCAGGTTGGAATTATTATGGAATATTATGGAAATATTATGATCTTTGATGTCTCTTGACCTTGGAACTCTGGTGAGTTCTCTGCCAAAACAGACTAAAGGTCATACCGGTAAGGACAAGAGATAGTTTTCAATACAAGTAATGACAAGCTATTGGGTTATTTGATTGTTGTATGCGGATTCTCCGGCGAAACAGAAACAGTAGACTATATATGTCTAGGAAGAGATTTATTATAAGGAATTGGCTCACACAATTAGGGAGGCTGAGATTCTCATGATTTGCCATCTGCAAGCTGGAGATCCAGGAGAACTGGTGTGATTCAGCCTGAGCTCAAAGGCCTGAGTACCAGGAGCAGTGGGAGCAGGAAAAGATTGATATCTCAGCTCAAGAGTCAGGCAGGAAGGACCAAATTCTGCCTTCCTCTGCCTTTCTGTCCTATTCGGACCCTCACAGATTAGATGATGCCCAGCCCCACTGGGGAGGGCAAAGCGCTTTACCGAATCTACCAATCAGTATTTTCTGATCAACAGAATCACATAGCCACGTCCAATGTCAGTGGTGCAGGGAAGTATATTCCCCCAAAGCAGGAGTGGGGGAGGAGTATTTTCTGAACAATAATCCACATTCTCTCAGAAAATACCGATACCGCTACTTTCATCTGGAAACACCCTCCTAGACATACCCAGAAATAAAGTTTAACCAAAATATCTGAGTACCCCATGATCCAGTCAAGTCGACACATAAAATTAACATAGAGGAATAAATGATATGTGATCACCCAGAAAAAAAAAATCATGTGCTTGCTAAAACACTGCGTTGACAAAAGTAACATAAAAATGCATGTGCCGTCTTTACAGGGGATAGCAACAACACACTGATTAATGGGTGTCATCGTTCAAGGAGTATTTGAGATTCATCAATGCCCAAGAAAACTTGTACTGCCCCGAAATCTTAAAGAGGGCATATATGAAAGAAAATTGACGTTTCCCCCAATTTGACCTGAGAACTCTAAAAATTTACATCACCTAACTAGTGATGAGTAGAGAAGCCAGAAGAAACTTTCCAAATTGACAATAATAAAAATATTATTTTTCAGCTTAAAAAATTTTGTCATTTGTAGTATTGTCTCCGTTTATGCAAATTAAATATTAACTTTCATAGCTAACTTTGTATTCTTTTTATTAAGGAAAGCCCCCAAACTGTAAGATCTCCAAGGCCTACAAACCTGGAACCAGCTCTGATTAAGCACCTACTGTATGCGCCAAGCATATCTCAATGCTCGAAATAGAGCATTGAACAGAACAGACAGTGGTGGTTTAAAATATGCCGCTGAGTTCCAAGACAGAGACTGTGTCCTTCCCCTTTGAGGGTAGGCTGGACCTGGTGACTTGTTTCTGGGGAGTGGAATATTGTGCAGGTGACATTGGGTGGCATTTAAGGCTAGTCATAAAATACATTGCTGTTTCCCTCTTGTTCCTTCTGGAAGCCAGCTTCTGTGTTGTGAGAACGTTCCAGCAGCATTATGGGAAGGCCCACACAGTGAGGAATGAAGGCTTGCCGCCCATAGCCATGGGCGTGTACCATCTTAGAAGGAGATTCTCCAGCTGAATTAGTCAAGCCTTGAGATGTTGACAGCTTCGGCCAACATCTTGACTGCTTGTAAGAGGCCCTGTGCCAGAACCATCCATTTGGTCTGTTATCAGTGATCCTGACCTCAGACACTGGATGAGATAAGAAATGTTTGTGAAGTTGCTACATTTTGGGGCAATTTGTTACACAGCAGGCAATCAATAATACGTTGACAAAAGTCTTGGCTTTAGGACTCTTACGTTCTGATGTTTATTTAATAGGCGTTGAATAACTGTTTTTTGAGAGAATGATGAATGACGGTAAGCTAAAGAAATGTATCAAATTATCATTAACTGTTCATTCACTTATCAAATATTTACTGAGCAGCCCATGTATTTATCCATGTACTAGGCATCAAGCTAGAATAAGAAACAAGAAAGATTTAAAAACCCTCCCCTCGTGGAGCTTCCAGTCTGGTAGAAAAAGCAAGTTTTTGGCCTGTGTCTGACACTTGCTTATTGCAGGACCATGAAATCAAGTTTCCCTGTCCCAGATATATGCATTACCTCATTAAATCCTCACACCAGTTCCTCCCTCTCCCCCATATCCGTGCTACAGCCTTCCCCAGGCTCCCTCGCAACTTGGTAATATGAATACAATTCAAGCCAGTGCAGCACAGGCAGGAGACTGGAGGGCAGGTTTGGTGTCTTAGGAAGGAAAAAATGTCCCTAGTTCCACTGTCTCTGTTTCCTGTGATTGGAGAGTGCTGTGGGTTACACCCCCTGCAAGCATCAAGTAGGACTGAGACAAGGGCGCCTGGGTGGCTCAGTCAGTGAAGTGTCTGCCTTCGGCCATGATCTCCAGGTCCTGGGATCAAGGCCTGCATTAGGCTCCCCATTCTGTGGGGAGTCCGCTTGTCCCTCTCCCTCTGTCCCTCCCCCCACTTCTTGCTTTCTCTCTGGAGCCCTCTCTCCCTCTGTCTCAAATAAATAAAATCTTAAGAAGAAGGAGGAGGAGGAGGAGGAGAGGGGAGGAGAGGGGAGGGGAGGGCTAGGGAAGGGGGAGAAGAAAAGAAGGAGAAGAAGAAGGGCTGAGAGAGCTGCAAAGCTCTGACATTCTTAAACCATTGAAACATTATAGTAACTGCCTGCCTGCCTCTGGCTTTCCTTTTAAGTGAGAGGAAAAAATACCCTGTTTTTTGAAGTCTCTGTTGGGTTATTGTTGGCAGTTGTACTTACAGCTATAGTGGAGAACCAAGGTCACAAAGCCAATGAATGGAGCCACCAGAAATCAAAACTAGATCTTATGAACACCCGGGTCTATATCTTAATCATGATGCTATATAGTCATCATGGTGTCCACAAGTAAGAAGAAGAAACACACACACACACACACACACACACACACACACACACACACACACACACAATAGCAAATGTATTTACTAGTTTACCTGATTTTATCCCGAGTATCAAGGCTATTTGATATTGTCTCGAATCATAAGACATTAAATCTACATTCCAATTTTTAACAAATACTTAATTGCAAATTTAGGGGAGGTCATGGAAAATACTAAGGAATTCCTTCATATTGATGATATTGTTGGAAACGGGCTAAGCATGGATACATCTTTGAGAGGAGTTAATAAGGATAGACGCCATTCCCTGAGGGTCCCTTCTGCAAAATAACTATGGGGCACTTACAATGTGCTCCATGATTTAGTTCCATGATCTCACTCGGTGTCTCCGTCACCCAGCAAGTTGAGCCCAGGCAGCCCATCTTGCAGCTCAGAGAGGTTGAGTAGCTTGTGCAGAATGATCCAGCTTATGGTGGGCTCAGGATTGAGCTCAGCTCTGCCACAGTCCGGAGCCTGGACCACTGACTGTTAGGGGAGAGCGTGGTAAAATGTGTCTGTATGTGAGAATAGAAGAAGTGATCCCGGGTGTGGCAGCAGCTATGACGGTTTAAACATGAAGGAATAAAGTTTGGGAAATGCTCTGGTGGAAGATACTGGAGTGAAATAAACATGTGTCGGTTTTTGCTCCAGCCGCGTCTGCTGTAACGTTAGGCAAGTCTCACAATCTCTGGGGACCTCAGTTTCTTCCTTTGTCAAATGAATATAATACTAACGCCGATCTCACCGTTGTTCTGAGGACTCGGTGGGGGAAAGCTGCTGGATTCCAGGCGGGCCGTGCAGCCAGTCCTCAAAAAATATTCATGGTTATCATTTTAGTTATTTTTCCACACTTCCTATACACAAAGGAGACAGTTTCTTTGTTTTGATATGGGTATTTCTCAACAACTATGCACACTCTTCATACTAGAAGAAATATGGAGTCGTCCAGAGAGCAAACCATCTCTGCAAAAGCAATGTCTTGAATTGTGCTAAAAGCAGTCTAGGTCAGTCTTCCGTGCCCATGGCATAGTACCAACGTGAGGAGAGCACGGTGAAGGCAGCACGGAGAACAGAGGGTCTTGCTGCCCTGGCTCGAAGCTTCCTCTTGCCCCCCTCACCCCACCCCTGCCACTTCTTTCCTCCTTGTTCCCATCAATCTGGTTGTTCTTTCTCAATCTTTTTCTCCAGTTACACCAGCACTTATTTTTCCTTTAAGATAGGTCCCTGACCTCTCCCCCTCAAAAGTAGTTTCCTGGTTTAGAGGAGAAAGGCAAGTACAATTGGGAATTTCCCATTTTCCAAGGAAGACAGAAAAAGTGGCAGGCTGTGGCTCCCAGTGGTCCCAAACTCCTGGTATCCATATCTCTGGATAATGCTCTCCCCTCAAGTGTGGGCTGGCCTACTGACTTTTTAACACATGGAATACTCCAAGATGATGGGATGTCACTTCCATGGTTAGGTTGCAAAAGACCGTGACTCCCATCTTGCTAGCAGACTCTCTCTACTGCCTTCTCAGCTCTCACACTCTGATGAAGCCAGTTGCCATGTTGGAAAGCCCAGTGGCAAGGAAATGCCCGTGGTCTTTGACCAACAGCAAGAAAAGACCTGAAATCCTCAATCCAACAACTCTTGAGGAACCAAACCTTATCGATAACCACATGAGCTTGGATGCTCCAGTTGAGCCTTCAGATGAGACCCCAGCCTAAGCTCACACCTTGAATGCGGACTTGCCAGAGACCCAGCTAAGCAGGGTCCAGATTCGGACGCACAGAAACTGAGTGTCATGTTATGAGTTGCTATATTTCTTGGGTGTGGATAATTACGGCATCAGTCAATAACAAAAGAGAGGAAGGAAGGAAAGAGCTGGGTGAGGATCTGGCATCTCTGGATTCTGGCCACCTTCTGCCACCTAATACATAGGTGCTCTGAGGAAAGGCACTTCTCTTTCCTGCCTTGATTTCTTCTTCTGCCAAATGAGAAGTCTGAATTAGGGGTTGTAACTTTTCTGCAGTTTTTTCTCTTTAAATATCGAATGATGTTCAACCCTGGGCTCACATTCCAACTTGGCCACAATCAGAACTAGACAGAGCTGTCCTCATGAAACGGGGCACAGGGTTTCAGTTCACCTCAGTCCTCACCTGAACCACTTTACTCATTTACATTACCTGCCAGGCATGGCAGGTGAGGCGGTGGCTTCCTGAAGCACGTGATCCCCTGTATTGGGTTGCTTCTTTTGATGAGCAGACTAGCAGACGCCAAGTTGGGAAAAGACATACAAGACACTTACGGGGGGAACTCATAGGAGGGGATGATGGGAGGAAGCCGGAGGAGGCTGGGGGAAGAGGCAGACCACACGCTGCTCTAATCCCTACAGAGGAGAAAAGGAAGAAAGAACAGGTAGGTAGGAAAGGTCTGAGACTGTAAGCCCTTCTCCGAAAGTTTTTGCCGAAGCCCCATGTCTCCCAGAAACGAGCCTGCTTTCATATCCCTGCGGCATGCGGTTGTAGGTAAGGAGCAACCTGAGGGGAACGTAGATTTGGCACAAATGCCCATCCCAAGGCGCAGCATCTGGGACCCTCGGTCGATTACAGTCCCCGCTGTGGGAGACCCACCCAAATGTGGGTCCGAGGGATGAATGGGGCCCACAGATGCATTTTGATTGGCTCATGGTATTTGAAAACATTAACTACAACACTAAAACCTCCATCTGCGGAAGAAAAATTTAATAAATTAGACATCATCATATTTAAAACTTGTGCTCTGCGAAAGACACTGTTAACAGAAGAAAAAGGCAAGCCACAGAGTAAAAGAAAGTATTTGCAAATCATCTATCTGACAGATCACATATTTGTATCCAGAACGTGAGTTTCGAAACCTCTACAATTCAGTAACAAGAAAACAAATCACCCAATATTTTTTAAGTAAGCTTTACACCCAAAAGGGGACTCAAACTCACAACTCCACGATTAGCATCCTTTACCAACTGAGCCAGCCAGGCACCCCCAAACCACCCAATATTTTTAAACGGATGAAAGATTTGAACAGATAGAAATGAAAGAATAGATATTCATGACAAATAAGCAAATGAGAAGAAGTCCAGTATCTTCAGTCTTCACAAGATCCCCCTACACACGTGTGAAAATGGCTTTTTAGGAACTGATGAATATCAAGTACAAGCCTTCACGAGGCTGTTGTCAGGATTAAATTAAGTAATGGGCGTGCAATGCTGGGCATAGAATGCATCCTCAGTATTATCAGAAATTGCAAAAGAAAATTAAGAGCCAGAGTTTTGGAAGAGAATCCTAGAGAGAAGAGAGAAGGTCTAAAATTTGAATGAAATGTCAGTGTACAGAAGTTCCTCTCAAAGGAATTAATTTCTCTTGCTGAAAATTTCAGCCACTACTAGCTCATCTGTCCCGCTATTCAACTAGGAGGACGACGTGAAAATGACTTCACATTTACCAAACACCTGCTATTCCTCAAGTACTTGACAAAGATTCTCAAATTGCTAGCCTCCGGTGATAGATGAGGCTCAGAGAGGTCAGTAGCTTTGCCAAGACCACACAGCAAAAGAATGGCAGAGCCAGAATTCCCAAGAACTTTGTTCTCTTCTCCCTATGCAAGACAGCCTTCCAAACCGGGGGGGGGGGGGGGGGGGAGAAGAAGGAGGAGGAGGAGGAGGAGGAGGAGGAGACGGGGAAGGGGAGGAGGACGACAACAGAGGAGGAGGAGGAGGAGGAGGGGGAGGAGAAAGAGAAGCAGCAGCAAACAGGATGATGTTCCTTCTTCAGAGGACATTTCTACTTCATTGATCAGGCTTGCTGCACGCACAAAGTCTACTCCCACCACCTTCTCACCTTCTGAGGTCCCTCCATTTTTAGTCTTATATCGGGTACCTACCCCACTCCCACGTTCCTCCCACCCGGTTATGTCAGTGTCCGCCAGTGTTACTCAGCATGCTTTTCCCTTGCACCTCTCTAAGGAAGCTTTGTAGACTTTTTTGTTTTCGCACCGCCCCCCAGGAGATGCTAATACCGCCAATCTACTGTGTATTTGTCTATGTACTGTAACATACATGTGTGCTTTATAACAGAAGTGAGAGTTTGTGCCCCCTTCCCCCAAGAGCCAGTTTGGCCCCCTTGAGGGCATTTCTGCACCCCTTGGGAACGTGGGTGTGGAGGCGATGACTGAAACAGCGACAGCAGCACGGTGTGAGGTAGGGCTTGGTTGGTGCCTGCTACTGTTGTAAGAGCTTCATACGCATTGACGCAGCAGGTCTCCCCTTGCAGGCTGGTCTCGGTTTACCCACAATCAGGGAAGTTGCATAGCTCCACTGACTCCTTCTTGAAAATGGAACACATTTGCCCTTCTATTTGGCTCTTCCTCAATCTCTTTCCATCTTTGTCCGCTTAAAGCCTAGATGCAGAAGTGATTCTAGGAAAGCAAAAACCACAGGAGGGTGTTGGCTTCTCTTCCAGGTGGCAAGATTACTCTTGATCATCCCAAATTTCCCCTTTTCCCAGCTTTTTAAACTTGTCCTGAATTGTCTCTTTAATTTCAATACAGTCTTTCTTAGTCACTGTGTCCAGAGAAGCATTTGGGCTTTGAAAACGTACTAAACCAGCTCTTTTCTAGAAATTATAACAGCTAAACTTTGCTCAGGTGCCGAGCTTGAGTCTTTTCGGGGATTATCAATATCCCATTTTCGCAACACCTGCCATTTTACTCGTGAGATGATGGAAGCTCAGGGATGTCCGTTAATTCACCCCAGGTTACACAGGGTTAAGGGTTGGCCAGCCCAGACTGCACATCCAGGGCAGACCAGCTCCAAGTGCATGTTGCTAACCACGAAGAGAAGCCATGGCTTAATTTTAGCGTATCACTTCCTTCAAAGTGGGGAGGAAACAGAAGATGGAAATTTTCAAAGGGGGAGGGGGCACCTTCGTGTTTTAGATAAGGTTATTCTCCCAGCCACCAAAGGATGGTGCTGAACAAACAGTACATAAGCCTTTTTTAGTGGTGCGTCTGACAACTAAGATTTGCTACCCCCAAAAAAAGAGGGGGTGCCTGGCTGGGTCAGTCAGTAAAGCATGTGACTCTTGATCTCGGGGTTGTGAATTAAAGCCCCATGTTGGGCAAAGAGCTTACTTAAAAAAAAAAGAAAAAAAGGTTTGCTCCTCAGCCATTTACTGCTTTCAGTAAGACGTTTCTCTCTTACCGCTCAATTACTGTATTATAAAATGATTCTCTCAAGGGAGAAAACTCCCAGTGAAAACAAGTCTCGAAGAAGAAGAGTTCACCCTCTTACACTTTGCCGGAGGGGTCCAGAGTCTTTGGACAGATTTGAATCCTGAATTATGTTTTCTATGTTGCCCCAGTGTGCTTTCCACGTAATGTTCCTCAGCCCGGTTTACATTGTGTTAACCTTGAATAGCTTCCTGTGTTCTTCTAGAATTCAGTAAACATTCTTTCAGTTTCTCTTCATAGTTGAGGAAGGAAAAAAGGTTCCTTCTGTAATAATGTCTAATGTTGCTTCTCTATTATGTACACGATATGTTTTCCGCTACACACTTTACACAAATGACCGCTATCCCCCACCACAGCTTCTGGTAAGTGCCCCAGACCCAGTTTCCGGGTAAGAAAGGGAGTGTTGCAGAAATGAAGCGACAGGTCTGGACACACAACCGGGGTATTGTGAAAGCAGAATTCAGTTCGCCTTTTGCTGGCCCACGGGCTTTTCAGTAACACCATTTTCCCACATGTGGCCAGTACACCAGTCAAAACTTTCTCTTTCAGGCACCTTCGAAACTTCCAGAAGCCCAAAATTTCCATTTCTAACCCAACAAATGCCCCCCCCCCCCAATTCTTTTTCTCCTTGACATTTTCAGTCAATCACTTTTTGGGTTCTTCAAGCTGACAGGCAGACTTCCAGTTTCTGGAGGCGCACCTAAGAGGCTCAGAAGTCGCCCCTCGGTCCTCCTAACAGGTGAAAGGTTGAACAAGTTGAGAAGTTAACAGCCTTTCTTAGATCTGCAAGAGAATCGAGGCCCCTATAAACCACTGCCTCCAAGCCGGAGGGGTAGATGAAACTAGAGAAAATCACCACCTGCTAGAGCCTCACCCTTGTGGGGAAACAGTGCCCTGGGGTGGGGAAGCCTCGGCTGGAACTGGTGAGCCGCTGGAGGCGGGGTGTGGACAGATCAGAGCATCAAAACCTCCAGGGGTTCCAGTCAGAAGGGACACTTCTGTAAGTTTGACCTCCAAGAGCTTGCCTAGGTTCTCCCAGGGAGTATCAGAGAGAAATCCCCCTTGTGCTTCCAGCAGGGGAAGGGAAAATGAACCGGTCTGAAATACCCCAGAGCTGGTGTATTCTTCTGCAGGAGGCCTGCCCTCAGGGGAAGCTAGTTAACCAGGGCCTAACCTACTGGAGCTTTATCGGAGCTGTTGTAGGGGAGGAAGACACCCAACCCCAGCCCCCTCTAGCTGTCCTGTCCCAACTACCAAGAGGGGGCATTTCTGAAGGTCACGGTGAGAAACAGGCTCACGACCAGGCTGAGACCTGATCCCAGAAGTAGAGGACACTTCCCCTCCCCTCCCTCCATGTCACTAAAGGCCTAATTACAGCAGTTCCTCCTACTTGTCACATTATGTCAGGCTATCTGTAAAAAAAATAGTAAGTGAAATAAAAGTACAAGGCACACAAAAAAGCAAAAAAAACCCCAAAAAACAGTTTAAAGAAACAGATCAATCATCAGAACCGCACTCAGACATGGCAGGGTTGTTGGGATTATCAGAGCAGGGACTTATAACAACTGTAATTAAGATGTAAGAGCTTTAATGAATAAAGTAGACAGCGTGTAAGAACAGATGGGCAATGTGAGAGAGAGATGGGAATTCTAAAGAACCAAAAAGAAATGCTAGAGATAAAACCCTGTCACAGAAAGGAAGGATGCCTTTGACGGGCTGGCTTACTAGTCGACCGGATACAGCTGAGGACAGAATCTCTGAGCTTGATGGTATTTCCACAGAAACCATGAAAACTGAAAAGCAAAGAGAACAAAGACTGGGGGAAAAGAAAGCAGAACAGAATATCCGAGGACCGTGGGACATTTACAAAAGGTGCAACACACACAGGGTGGGACTATCAGAGGAGAAGAAAGAAAGGCACGGAGGGGATGTTGGAAACAATAATGACTCTGAATTCCCCCCCCCCAGCTGATGCCAGACACCAAACCACAGATCCAGGAAGCTCAGGCAGATGAAGCGGAAATAATCCCCCCCCTTCAAAACTACCTCTAGGCCTATCCTATTTAAATTGCAGAAAATCAAATATGAAGAGAAAATGCTGAAAGAAGTCAGAGGGAAAACCCCTTCCCTATAGGGGAGGAAAGACGGTAAGGACATCCGACTCCGGAAGCCAAGCGAGCACAGACAGTGGAGTGAAATAAATTTCCTTCCAAAGGGAAGGAGAAATAAAGACTTTCTCAGGCAAACAAAAATTGAAAGGATTTGTTGCCAGTAGATCTGCCTTGCAAGAAGTATTAAAAGACGGCACCCGGTGGCTCAGTCAGTTGAGCATCTGCCTTTGGCTCAGGTCATGGTCCCAAGGTCCTGGGATCGAGTCCTGCGTTGGGCTCCCTGCTCAGCGGGGAGCCTGCTTCTCCCTCTCCCTCTGCTGCTCCCCCTGCTCGTGTGTGCTCTCTCTCTCCCTTGTTCTCTCACAAATAAATACATGAAATCTTTAAGAAAAGGAAATATTAAGAAATATTCTTCAGCTTTGGACGAAGGTGGGCAAAAAGCACAAACTTGTGATTATACGATAAGTAAGTACGACGGATGTAATGTGCAGCATAATGTCTGTACTTAGCAGCCTTACGGTGTATTTGAACATTGTCAAGAGAGTAGATAAAAAGAGTTCTCATCAGAAGAAAAAAATTTTTTCTCCTTCCCTTTTTTGTGTGTTATATGAAAGGATGGAGGCTAACAAAACCTATTGTAATCATTTCATAATATATGAAAGTCAAATCATTATTCTGTACTCCTCAATAAAACTGGAAAAAAGTTCTTTAAAGAGAAGGAAAATAATATAGGTGAGAAGCTTGGATCTGTATAAAGAAAAGCAGAGCATCAGAGGAGGAAAAAGTGAAGGTAAAATAAAAATTTATACATTTTTTTATTCTTAAGTGATCTCACAGATAACAGTATATTCAAAATAATAATAATAATGCAATTATGTATTCTTGTGTGTATATATGTGTGCGCTTATGCGTAAGGGAAAGGCAGCAATGATACAAGGAATGAGGGTTTTGTTAGCACAGTTGACCCTTGAACAACACAAGGGTCAGGACTGCTGACAGCCCACGTGGCGAGACACCCACATATAACTTCTGATCCCCCCCAAAACTTAAGTACTAACAGCCCACTGTTAACCACAGGCCTTGCCAATAACATGCAGTCAATTAACACGTATTTCGTATCTTCTATGCATTATATGCTGCTCTCTTACAACGAAGTACGCTAGAAAAAAGCAACGTTATTAAGAAAATCATCAGGAAAATACATTTACAGTACTGTACTAGATTGATCAAAAAAACCCAAAATAAAACGCATATAGTGGACCCACGCGGTTCAAACCTGTGTTGTTCACGGTCAACTGTCACTATCTGTGACAAGGCATAGTGCCATTTGAAAGCAAACTTGTATCCGCTGTAAAGGGGTATGTATATGTATGGAAATGTGTATTGCAGATTCTAGGCCAGTCGCTAAAGAAAGTACCACAGCCACACAGCCAAGGGGGTGCACAGCCTGGGAAAGTGCTAGTCCCCACAGGATGAGAAAGGAACCGGGGGCTCCAGACACAGGCTGGACGTGTGGGGCTGGGAGCGGCTGCGCTCGCTCAGGCCTCTCAGCCGGAAAGAAATGAGACTTTTACTTCCTCAAGCGGCTGCACCTGGCGCCCAGGGCCTTCCCTTCAGCTGCAGAGCGGGGGTCCAGCAAGGCATCACCCTGGCCGCTTTCTCACCTCTGGGGCCTTTTGCAGAATGATTGTGGCTTGCTGTTTACTTACCTGTTGACTCCTATGCCTGCAGCTTCTTCAAGCTGGACGTCGAAGATGAAGACCGCAGGTGT
This sequence comes from Ursus americanus, assembly GCF_024610735.1. Classification (NCBI taxonomy): domain Eukaryota; kingdom Metazoa; phylum Chordata; class Mammalia; order Carnivora; family Ursidae; genus Ursus; species Ursus americanus. The sequence continues at coordinate 8,318,646 of NC_142148.1, forward strand.
GTGTCTTTTCACACCTGTGTCCCCACGCCTGACATCGTGCCTGGCTCAGTTTCACAAGAGTGAAAACCAGGTGCATGAAAGATGAGAGGAAGGAAGGAAGGAAGGAAGGGAGGGAGGGAGGAAGGAAGGAAGGAGGGAGGGAGGGAGGGAAGGGAGGGAGGAAGGGCATAAGATAGAGTAAAGGATCAGAGTATAAGAGTAAGGATCAAAGTTCTGCCTTTAAACTGCTTCAAGGCTAATGAAATGGGGTTGGGGAGCCAGTAGCGGAGCCTCTTAAGTCAAACAGACCTCAATTCCAATCTCAGATCCCCCACTTACTAACTCTACGTTCTAGGCAATTTCCTTTGGCAAGCCTCAGTTTTCCCATCCATAAAATGGGGGTAATAATAGCATCCATGTTATAAAAACTTCATGAGATCGCACATGAAATCCTCTTACTGTCAATCTCTCCCACATAGTAAGCTCTCAGGTAATGTTGCTATTATATCCCGGTTACTTAATTATGATTCTCAGTTGACGTAAGTTTCCAAATTTGGTGACGCAGCAGGAGGAGGCCAGAGAATAGTTGAGGGGTGGGTTTGAGGGATAAGACTTCTAAAAAAGAAAAAAACATTTCTTGCTCCTGTTGCCTCGTTGGTTGTTTTGTTGAGAAAAAGGCAAGCATTATGCTGCTCTCAGCCAAAGCCCAGAGTGGTGTGTACCTGGAATGTTCTCTCCAGTCACCACGCCCCATCATGGAGCTGGGGAACAGGCAGAAGGAGAGCACCATGGAGCAGAGGAACAAGAGGACAGAGGGGCTGAAGGGCAGTGGGTGGGCAGCCTCTGCTAAGAAAAAAACTGGAAACACTTTTGTCTGCAGAGATGAAGTCTGGCCAGGAAGGGAATAAAACCGAGTGTTGCTCACTCATGAAAGCTGCTTCTGAGCGGCGCACCCATTTGGCCAAAACACTGAACTCTGTTACCTGCCGGCCAAAGTGGAAAGCCTGGAGGATGCGGAGGAAGGGGACCCTCGTGCACTGTTGGTGGGAATGCAAACTGGGGCAGCCCTCTGGAAAACAGTGTGGAGGGTCCTCAAAGAGTTAAAAATAGAACTAGCCTACAACCCAGCAATTGCACTACTAGGTATTTACCCAAATAATACAAAAACGCTGATACAAAGGGAGACATGCACCCCAATGTTTATAGTAGCATTATCAACAATAGCCAAACTATGGAGAGAGCCCAAATGTCCATCAACTGATGAATGTCCATCAGTTATATATATATATATAAATTTATATATATATTATTTGTATGTATATATATGTGTGTATATATACATATATTTATGTATACGTAAATATATATGTATATATACACATACATATATATAAATTTATATACATATATATAAAATCACATCTTCTTTATCCACATATACAGATAGTGGAATATTACTCAGCCATCAAAAAGAATGAAATCTTGCCATTTGCAATGACGTGGGTGGAGCTAGAGTGTGTAATACTAAGTGAAAGAAGTCAGCCAGAAAAAGACGAACACCCTATGATTTCATTCGTATGTGGAACTTGAGAAACAAAACAGATGAACATAGGGGAAGGGGGAAGGAAAGGGGGAAAAAAAGAAAGAGAGGGAAACAAACCATAAGAGACTCTTCACAATAGCGGATTGATGGAGGGAGGTGGCTGAGGGATGGGCTAGATGGATGGTGGGCATTAAGGAGGGCACTCATTGCGATGAGCCCTGGGTGTTGAATGTAAATGACGAATCACTGAATTCTACTCCCGGAACCAAGATTGCACTGTATGTTAACTAAAATTTAAATAAAAATGTTTTTTAAAAGGGAAAAGCCTGAAAAAAGAACCTGTAGGACAAACAGGACCAGGGAGCAGGCAGCGCCCTTCGTCAATGGGACAGGTAAAATCATTCATTCACTCAATAAATGTTTGCTGATGGTCTGATTAAGCCACTACTGTGGACGCTGGGGTTCAAGCAGTACATACGCACGGTTTCCTCTTAAGAAATACGCATCCCGGTGCACTTGCCGTGATGAGCACTGGGGGATGTATGTAAGTGTTGTGTCACTATATTGTACACCTGAAACTAATAGAACGCTGTATGTTAACTCCACTGGAACAACAATAAAATAAAATAGGAAGTTCACATCTTTACATGGGAGACTGTCCACAAGTAAACAAAGAAATAAATGGGAAACTGTTGGGTCATAATAAGGACCAAGGGAAAAATGAAGCTGGATACTAAATCAGGGAGTGACAGAGGGGAGAGTAACTTGGGATGGTGCGCATGGGGAAGACCTCTAAGCAGAAAACCAATTAACGAGGCAGCCCCAAGTCCTCTATCCTCAGGAACGCCTGTGTGTACATGGGCCCCTGGACATCGGGTCCCTAATGAGCTTGCTTGGTAGATGACACCTCCCATGTGTTGTCACAACTTGCTGTGAGCAGAATTAAGCAAGGTCTGTTTAGCTCCACTGGGAGAAGACGATGGAAAGCTTGCGCCAGCTCTCCCCGAGACAGTAGCCCTGCAGCTTTTCCCTTTGCTGACTGGTCCTGTTCCCTTTCCCTGTAATAAATCACAGCCATGAGCACAGCTAGATGCCGAGCCCAGGGAGTCCTCACAAGTCCCCAGATCAGGGGGTTCTGGGGACCTGCCACACAGCCCCTCTGAGATGATATATGAGCTGAGACCTGAATGAAGAGCCAGCCTTGGGATGAATTTAGAGACAAGTATTTCAAGCAGGCTGAATAGCTAGTGCAAAGGCCCTGAGGCAGAAAGAAGCTTAGTGGTGGGGCGCCTGGCTGGCTCAGTCAGTAGAGCATGTGACTCTTAATCTCAGGGATGTGAGTTCGAGCCCCACCTTGGGTGTAGAGATTACTGAAAATAAATGAATAAATAAATGAATAAATAAATAAATAACTAGGCTGGAGGGTTTAAGTGTAGTTGTAGTGGGGGAGGAGCAGAGTGGGGGAGGTAGGGCGGTGCCCAGGCCAGATCAGGTGCAATCTTATTAACTGCCATGATGAGTCTGAATGTAATTGGAGGGCTTTAGAAAGGAGCAACTTTGTTTTGGGGTTTTTTTTTTTAAAGATTTTATTTTTAAGTAATCTCTACACCCAACGTGGGCCTCGAACTCACCACCGGGAGATCAAGAATCACATTCTCTATGGATGGAGCCAGCCAGACGCCCTGAGAAGGGAGCAACTTTGAATGATGGCGGCAGCAGGTGGCCTAAGAGGAAGTGAGAAAAACATTCAATAAGGAACTCCTGAAAAAAAAAAAATTCTTGGACTCCAAAGTCCAGTGTCATTCCCGCCCACCCTGGTGTGTAAACCCCAGCATGAAGATGAGCAGCTCGTAGCGAAGGAACCCCATTCAGTCAACCGTTGCTGTGCTCCTTACTATACCTCCCTCCTCCAAAATGGAGCTAATTTTAAAATCAAAAGACAATCTGTAAAATTTCATTTTTTGGACTTTTCTATTAATAAGTCATCACTGAGAGGCACCTGAGTGGCTCAGTCGGTTAAGCGTCTGCCTTCAGCTCGGATCATGATCCCGGGGTCCTGGGATGGAGCCCTGCGTTGGGCTCTGCGCTCGGCGGGGCATCTGCTTGTCTCCCTCCCTCTCTCTCTCTCTAATAAATAAATAAATCTTTAAAAAAAAGAAAAAGACATCACTGAATGTGTGGAGCCCAGAGGGGGCACCTGCAGCCAGCGGCATCGAGGCCACCCCTCTGGCTGGGTGCTCGCCCCTCCACAAGCGCCCCTGGCCCAGTGGCAGCAGGGGTCCCAGTGGGGGCCAGTCTGCAGCCAGGCCATCGATTAAGGAGCTTGCTGTTGTTTTGGTTTGTGTTTTTGTTTTTACACACAGCACACATTAGCCATAATATTACGCTAACCCATGGACGGTTGCCATGCTTATAGTTTGAAAATAGTTGAATGCCATCTTGTGTGGTTCACCCTGATATGTTCTACCAGGTCCCCAGAAGCCTCTGGGCTTGTGCTTTCGCCAGCCTCAACTTACTTCAGTTCCTCAAGTGGCCAGAAGAGCTCTGAATTTCAGGTCTTTATGCATGCTGTTCCCCCACTTAAACTCTCCATCTGGCCAACTGGAACTTGTCATCAGGTTTCACTGGACATGGTGCTTCTTCCGGGAAATGTCTCTTGAGCCTTCAATGTCCGGGCTGGCATGCCCTCTGGATTCTCCGAAAAGGTCATCTTCTCCCAATCATCATCATCACCATCATCGTCATCATCACTAATACTATGCATTTACTATATGTCAATACCAGACCCTCTTCTCCTATGACTAATACATTAGAAATAGATGTCTCTTAATCACAGCTGGCAATGACCCAAGGCCACCCCTTTGCATGGGGTGTGATGGTGCAATGGGCCTACCCATCTATCCCCTCACAACAGCACTGTGCTGTGCATACTATTATTCCCTCCATTTTACGGATGAGAAAACTGAGGCATAGAGATGTATTGTGACCAGCTCAAGCCCATATAGTCAATCAGCAGCGGTGCTGGCATTTGAACCCCCTCTGTCTGTCTCCAGAGCCTTTGACTTGGCCACCACACACTTCTGTGTCATCGCTGTAATTATCGTTCATGCCTCTCTCTTCCCTATTGGACTGAAAGTTCTTCAAAGGCAGGGCCAGTGTCTATGCTGACCTGAGTTCTCTCTACAGTACCTATTCAAAGATATCCAGCACAAAGAAGATACCAAAGAAGAACTGGTATCTGGTGCCAGATGCATTTGTTGTTACCGGACTTGATGGAAGGAAGAGAAAGTAAGAACGCGTTGCCAAAATATCAAGGGATGGGTGATCTTTTTCATTTATTTATTTATTTTATTATTATTCTATTTTGGAGGGGGAGGGACAGAGGGAGAGGGAGAGAGAGACTCTTAAGCAGGCTCCATGCCCAGCGCAGAGCTCATGCGGGGCTCGATCTCACAACCCTGAGACCATGACCTGAGCCCAGATCACTAGCTGGACGCTTACTGACTGAACCACCCGGGTGCCCCAAGGGGTGTGTGATCTTTTTAAAAATGGTATGAACCATTGCTCATTAGGCAGCTAAATTGGCAACTGATTCAAAGGAGAGAACACAGAACTAAGAGGGGCAACACCAAGTAGCGATGGGACTCTAATGAGTCTGTTCTGAGGGGCGTGTGGGCAGAGTGACCACAGGACACCGTATTGACTTTGCCCAGCAAAAGGAGTTCGGTAGTGGAATAAATGTTCAAAGTGGACTTTTTTGCATTTTGGTATTCTTGGAGAAGTAGGCAAGAGGGAAATGTTAGGAAAAAGAGAAAACAAAAGCATTGCAACATGCTGGGAAACATCTAATATTCAGACCTTTGGGTAAGTAGTGGTGGTCTAGTCACTGACTATTCGTTGGGTACTTAGCATGTGCTTAGCGAATAAAACGAAGTCACTGATCACCTGGAGATTATACCCGAGAGCTACACATTCCAATATGGTAGCCGCAAGCCACCTGTGGCCATGAAGCACTTGAACTAGGGCTCATCAGATTAAGGCGTGTTGTGAGTGTAAAAGAGACACCAGATTTTGAAGACTTGGTCCAAAAATTGAATGTACAAATATCTCATTAACAATCATTTCAGAGCAATTTGACGTTGACATGATAATGGCACATTGGGTTTAATAAAACATACTATTATCGTTAACTTCAGTTGTTTCTTTTTGCCTTTTTGATGGGGTTCCTAAAAAACTTTTCATTTCATATGTGGCTTGCATTGTAGTTCTGCTGGGTAGTGCTGTTCTAGAGGTTTCTAAGCTAGTAGATAAATACCTCTGTATTAATATAATACCTTTGATTGATGGATGCTTCGAAGGAAAACGAAGCAGAGCAAGAAAATGGGGAGAGATGGGAGGTGGGGCCCTGGCAGGGTTTCATAGAGGTTGTTCAAGGGAGGTCTTTCTGAGGAAGTAAAATTTGATTATCCTAAGAAGAAGATAAATCTTGATTTCTAAAAAAAACTGCTTAGAGTCTGTTCCTTCACTGCACTGTCAGCCAACATAGCGCCTGAATACTCCTAAGGAAACTGCAGGAGTAGAAATGGTGAAATACATCGTACTTCCTTGTGTGGTCCTCTTCTGGACTTAGGAGCCAGGACTACTGGTTTTCTCCTATAAACAGTCAGCAAATGATCAGAGAACAATCTTATTTAGGCACAAGTAATAAAGATCTTGCAAATAGATTTTCTCTTCCCTGTAGCTCTTTGCAACCATATCATCCATTTTTATTTAATTCTGATAAAACCCATGTGCAATGATGGGGGGGTACTAAACAGAGCTTCATGTCCCTCGGGGTCTAGTTCAATTCCAAACAATAATTGCATTTCCTGGGTCTACAAAAGAAATGCACCGTAGTGGCAATTCTGTTTAAAATGAGCGGAGACACTTTAAAAATCTCCCATAGTAAGAGTATCGCTGTTGCTGGAACAGGGTAACTTGAGCACCTCTCAAAAGTATAGCATAAAAACTTAAGCCCAGATTAGAGTCCTGCCCCGGGGAAATGAAAGTAAACAAAAATGGAAGCGGGGGACCTGGTGAAACAATAAAATGTAGTTGAACTTTGATCATCAGGAAGCCCTTAAAATGTCAGGTGTGCGCAATCCGAGAGCTGTTTATTAGGTGGTGGATTCCATCCTAGACACTTGTCATGGCGTCACCGCATTTTAATTAAACTCGACAATGGACACAATGTTTGATATTAGAACAATGAGATTTTGTGCAGGATTCAAGGGCTGTATTTAGTGGATTCAAATCCAGTAAGATAAATCATTTCAGGGCTTTTGCTTTCATATTTAGGGAAGCCTAGGTACGCCGCAGATCACACGGTGTTGCTGACACAAAGCCCACACACTACAAGCTTGACGTAGACCAGATCCCTAAGCTGTGGGAAATGCGCTGTGTCTGCCACTTAGGAAAGAATTCTACTGTATTTGTTTTACTCCTAGATCTTGGCTCTACTTGAATCAAAGACTCTGTCTCTTCTCATACCCCGAAAGAGAAGAAAAGAAAGGACAAAGAGCATTTCCTTTATTTTCTAAAATTACTTCCAGTTATTCCCAGTGATTCTTAAAAAAAATACAAGTGTGGCCAATGGCTTAATGGTCAGCTCCTGAGACTGACTCATGCCTATGAGACATCATTTAGGGAGGCATTACCTAAGGGAGCCCTGGGAAAGAATTTTGTTCTGGTTATTAATGTGTTATGCTTTTAAAAATAAGGTTGTGGCCAGAGTTCTCAGATATCCTTGAATAAGAGGAATGATTTGGGTTATTATTTCTGTTTGTTGTTGTCTCAAAACCAAAAAGCAGTTGAAATAACCAAATCTACACTCCACGTATGGACAGCCATGTGTGTTCGAGGACGAATTTGGAAAAGCAGAAGTGACTCCTTCCTTCCCCCCAATTCCACACACGGACTCCCAATTCATGCATCCGCAGAAGGCCACAGACAGAGGATCGGCTCTCGGTCCTTAGCTCTCGGGTCAAAATGACAATACCAGTAAAGGAAACCCCCGGAGGACCCAGAAGCAAACATTCAAACAAGAAGTTCGTACCCAAATGCATTAGGAAGGAAATAGGTCCTTAGGACAAAACAAAATAGAAACTGTTGAAAGAGGTAGAGACGCCCCTAGGAATGTGCTTAGCTCTAAAGCGATTCATCACCTAGGTTCCTTGCTTCCTTAATTTCCAGCTGTAGAACTATGCCGAGGGAAAAAAACCTAATAAGTGTAGGAAGAGTGTTATTTTGACTCCAACGCTGTAGATGGGGGTGGGGGGTGGGACGGGAATGTGGGCCCTCCCTAACAACAGCAGAAAGACTTTTGCTGTATCCGTTCCCAGACTATAAACATTCAGAGACTCCTCGCCAAGCACATAATAAAATTTTCCCCTCTCTCTCTCCCTCTCTGTCTCTCTCTCACTCTCTCTCTGATTTCCTGTAGTTTGTACTATTCACATGTAAATCATGATAAGCATTAGTGTGGTCTCCAACGTAAAACATGCTGAATTTTTCCAGAAGTATCCAAAGCTTCCTGCTGAGAAGAAAGCACCTTTTAGAAGATATTTTACTGGCCCAGAAATGTATGTGTTCATTTCAGCAATGGTTGGATTTGAAACAAGAATATGAAAAACGAGCCACTGATAGTGATCACAAGCGATGTCACCCAGGAAAAGCCTGTTTCTACAACAGAAAAGGAACAAACAGAGCATTCCTAACTGAAAACTCTAAGGAGGGTCTTGCATAATAAATCACGAATCTAATCCAAAGTCAAACAATGTTTGCTCCAAAAGGTGACACTCCGAAATTTTTCTACAACTGGTTTAGATCAAGAAGCAAATTTTCTCTCTTTCACTTGGGAAGTAAACACTGACTATAAGTGTCTTTTAAGAGATGAATCATTTAGCCCCTACATCTGACATGGGATTAGATCATTTGTTTGTTTCTGGGATGTATTCTACCCTTGACTACAACTGGGCTCCACGATTTGTTCAAACGTTTTCTGGCAATTTCTGATGTGTTCAGACAAAGACCAGAAGCTTAAATCCCACGGAATTAACCAGTTGGGTTATTAGCAAGGTGGAACAGAGCCAGAAAGTTGAGAACATACACGCCATGCCACGTTGGGACATAATGTCTACCTTCATAAGGATACTATCACTTCCAGGACTCTACCCACAGTTAGCTCAGTGAACCGGAAATGTTTTTCTTGTCTTTTCCTTCCTTCCTTCCTTCCTTCCTTCCTTCCTTCCTTCCTTCCTTCCTTCCTTCCTTCCTTCCTTCCTCTCTTTTTCTTTCTTTCTTTCTTTCTTTCTTTCTTTCTTTCTTTCTTTCTCTCATTTTTTCTCTCTTTCTTTTTCTTTCCTTTTTTTTTTTTTTTTAAACAGCAGGAACAGAAGAGATTGCTAAGTAACCAGGTGAACAATTCTTTTACCTCTTGGAATATACTAGAAAATAAAAATAACTATCCTCTTTCTTATAACACTCACATTTCTACATTAGCCAAAAAACCGAAAAGAGAGAGAGAGAGAAAGAGAGCAAGAGGCAGAAAGAGGGGGAGAGTAGGAAGAAAGGAAGAAAAGAAGGAAATGAAATAACATTATGATGCTTAACAGTTACAGAATCAATAACCCAGAAATCACATCTGGATGGACTATCCTCAACAATCAGAAATCGCCCAAGTAGCTCCCATACTGAATTAATTGAAGGGTGCGTTGAGGTCCTACTTCCCGTTTGCATGACATTGACGGTTTACCCAGGGCTCTCATCTACATTATGGATCGGTGTTTCTGATATCATTAATCATCTTTTATATTGGAGGAAGCCAAAGATGAAAAAGAGTAAGTAATTTAAGGAAGATCCCACACCTAGCACAAATGAACCAAAATAAACCTTGCTCTTTTAGTCTTCGATTACAGTTCTCATCATGACACCAGAGGGTTTCCATCTCTTCTGGTTCTACTCTGACATCTGTATGCATCTCATATGGTAATAGGGGTCCCCCAGTCTTTATGAACCCCTTCCCAAAATTACTCTGTGCAAGTTAGGCACCATGCCACATTGGAACCACTACAGTGGTTCATAGTATAGTCACAGATCCCCACTGAAGGTCCGCCTCCTACTGCTCTCAGAAAACACATTGGGATGGGGGAGGGGTAGGCCTATATGCCTAGTCAGCATCTCTTCCTATAGAAAACCAACATTCCAAATACAAATCAAAACCACAATGAGCTACCACCTCACTCCCATCGGAATGGTGAAAATTAACAAGTCAGGAAACGACAAACGTTGGCGAGGATGCGGAGAAAGGGGAACCCTCCTACACTGTTGGTGGGAATGCAAGCTGGTGCAGCCACTCTGGAAAACAGTATGAAGGTTCCTCAAAAAGTTGAAAATAGAGCTACCCTATAACCCAGCAATTGCCCTACTGGGTATTTACCCCAAAGATACAAATGTAGTGATCTGAAGGGACAACTGCCCCCTGATATTTATAGCACGAATGTCCACAATAGCTGAACTATGGAAAGAGCCCAGATGTCCATCGACAGATGAATGGAAAAAGAAGATGTAGTTTATGTATCCAATGGAATATTACACAGCCATCAAAAAATGAAATCTTTCCATTTGCAATGACGGGGGTGGAACGAGAGGGGATTATGCTAAGTGAAATAAGTCAATCAGAGAAAGACAATTATCATACGATCTCACTGATATGTGGAATTTAAGAAATAAGGCAGAGGATCATAGGGGAAGAGAGGAAAATATGAAACAAGATGAAACCAGAGAGGGAGACAAACCATAAGAGACTCTTAATCATAGGAAACAAACTGAGGGTTGCCAGAAGGGAGGGGGGAGGGGGATGTGGTAATTGGGTGATGGACATTGGGGAGGGTATGTGTTGTAATGAGCACTGGGTATTATATAAGACTGATAAATCACAGATCTGTACCCCTGAAACAAATAATACACTATATGTTAATTAATTGAACGTAAATTTTTAAAAAATACATTGAAGGGAAAAAAAAGAAGAGAAAAAGAGAACCACTCTCCCACCATAGAAGTGGATTTCCACAGGGCTGATTTTGCCCTTCAGAGGACATTTGGCAACATCTGGAGACATTTTGGGTCATCACGATGGGTGGAGGGGGGAGGTGGTCCCGGCATCTAGTAGGTCGAGGCACGGGATAGTGTTAAACGTCTACTGAGCACAGGAGGCCCCCACAACAAAGACAGACAAGGCCCAGGATATCAGTACTGCCAAGGATGAGAAATTTTGCTCCACGGGAGTCCTGCTCAAGTCACATGCCCTGGGGGCCTGACCTCTTGACCCAACACCAAGGGGGAAGCATGGGACCCAAGCCTGGCCACAGGACCTCTGCTGAGATATATCAGAAAAAGGGTTCTCCATTCCTTTATGAAATCAAAACCTCAAGGCCAACAAAAACTTGGTCTTGCCAGGCTGATAATAAAGACAGGGAGGGACAGCAGAACTAAGGTTGGGGTGGGGAGGAGGAATCTGAAGACTTTATTTGAATTAAGCCCTCCCTCCCTACCTGTGAAGCTCTTGGGCTAAGCCTATCCATTCCATTTCTGCAGGGGGATTTGTTTAAAGAGTTCTGCTTAAGCTAGTTTGAGTTGGACTTCCACAATTTCCAAGCAAGGGTCTTGGCTAATACAGAAGCTGATGAATGAGGGTGATGTCATTACAAGAGAACCTTAAATACGTTCTACTATTTCCAAAAGCATGGCAGTTGCCAATTCCACTACTTCGGCTCCTATTAGTAACAAAGAGCACTGAGGCCCCTTAGCCAAAAGTAAAATCTCATCCGTGTATTTTTAAAATAAAGGATTACCAGGATCACCCATCTAACTGTCTTCCTTTAGCTGAACAAGGAAGAGACAAAGCTCATTGGCCAGATCGAAGATCTAATACTTGAAATAAGGAGTCACGGATGCCAGTTTAAGCTCGACATCGGATCGCAAGTGCCAAGGTAATCGCGTGGTAGGCAACACTACATTGCATAGGAGACCTCTCGGAGTCTTTGACTCTTCTGGAACATCAGAAGTCTGGGTCTTATAAGGAACCTCTTCCAGACAGCATTTCAAAGAACCTTCACCGGGATGGCCAAGAGACCTCTCACACGCCGCGTGTGTGGAGAGGGAACCCAGCGGGAGCGGGACGGACTCTCTTGAGTCGAAGGGGTGTTGCGGAGAGGCCTGGAGCCTGGAGCCGCTAGCATCCAGCCTCCAGGGTTTGGGGGAGAGGAATGTCCAGAGAGAACTCCAGAGATCCGCAAAGGGCCCACCTGAGGTCTTCATCGCACACACACCAGAAGAAAGTTCGTGAGGGCACAGACAGAGCCACCACTGGATTTCAGCCAACAGCACTGGCGCGCACATAGCCAGAGTGGACCACCTCACGGCTCACACAGCCCTGCGCGGGGCCCCCAGAGGGGTCTTGCCTCGGTGGTGGGGCATAATGACCCCCAGGTGCGAAGTGCAGCTCTGGTCCCGTCTAACAAATCTTAAAAGCAGGCCCCGAGAGGATCTGAGTAACTGTACTCACAGCCCCAGGGGGGCACGTGACTTTAGCAGGATGCCTGTGGAGAAGGGCTTCTCATCCTTCGCAGCGCTGAACAAAGCTTGAGAATATTAAGAACAAAGCTCGAGAATATTCACAGAAACATAAAAACATCCTGCAGCAAAGTAAAATGCACGTCTGGCAAACAATAAAAAAAAAATTAAGCATGCAAAAATGGAGGAAAATATGACCCAACGATGCTTTCAGAGCCGGAGAACTGCCCAGGAGGCCCAGAGAACCACGAGAAATGAGAATCCATTGATGTTTTAAGCCACAAGTCTGGGGATGGTTTGTTAAACGACCAATAACTGAGAAAAACGCATCTCCTCTCACCGGGATGGTTATCCTGGCTTCCAGACTGGTTTTCCTGATTCTGTTCTTCCTTCCCATAAATACCTCAATAGCACTCAGAGTCATTTTGTGATCTAAACCAGGTCATGTAAATCTTGTGCTCCCAGCCCACCCATGGCTCACTATTTCCCTCAGAGTAGATGCGAAATCCCTACAACAACCTAGAAGGCCCTTCTGGTCTGCCTCTCCACCTGCCCCGCCCCCCGGCCTGCTCCCTGTTTCACCCCATCCCCAGGCCCCCCTCGAGTAGATGCGAAATCCCTACAACAACCTAGAAGGCCCTTCTGGTCTGCCTCTCCACCTGCCCCTTCCCCAAGGCCTGCTCCCTGTTTCACCCCATCCCCCCCCCGGCCTGCTCCCTGTTTCACCCCATCCCCAGGCCCCCCTCTGACTCCAACCACTTGAGTCTCATTCCCATTCTTCCAACATGCCCCGCAGGTTGGGGCCTCTTCCTGGGATGCCCTTCACGGTGGCTACACACGGCCTTCTAAAGGTCTCCTTCTATGGAGCCTTCTCTGACAGCCCGTAGAAAATAAGGGCCTTCCCCCCCCCCCCATACTCACTGGCAGCCCCGCCCCCTCCAAATACTCCAACGCTTAGGCAGCACCATACCCACGCAACACGCAATATATTTTTCTTATTCGTGTATCTGTCCCCGAGGACAGGAGCTTTATTGATTTTGATTCTTGCTATATATATCTCCCCAGCACCCACAGTAGTCTACGAACTGTAGTAGGAAATCAGTCAAAATATTTGCTGGATGAAATGAATGAAGCAGGAAATCGAAATGAACGTTCAGTTGATTACTAAATGCATGACAAGATGATGCCAGGAGGGAATCTTCCCAGGCAGGTCCACACTCGGAAGTTAGAAGGATGACATTCTTGTCGTGCTCTTAGCCTCTGACTGCCTCTCATGAGCTGCTCTAAGCAACTTCAGTTTTGTTAGACTTTTGCCTTCTTCCATTCGCATCCACAGTCCTCCTTACCAGCCTGCAGACCCTTTTACCAGCAACGGGCACGTGGGAGAGCTTGCTCTCCCAGGGCTCGAGGCAACATGCCATTTGCAAAGGCTGAACCTGAAAAAGAAAGAAAGGAAAAGAAAATGCGCCTCTGATGACCACAAAACAAAACCAAGCAGAAATGCACACATGGATGATAGGGGCGCACACACCAGATTCTGGGGTGTGCGACTGTTTTCGGTCTGTATCTGGTAGTTGGTTACTCAGGCTTGTTCAGTGTGTGAAAATCCGGGAGCTACGCCCTCATGATAGATACACATTTCCAAATGTATTTATGCATAATAAAAATTTTAAATAAGGTACACACGGTCCTCTTAATAATTTACCCTTTTTTAACTTTATTTTTTCTTTCTTATTGATTGATTGAGAAATCTACACCCAACGTAGGGCTCGAAATCACAACCCCGAGATCAAGAGTCACATGTTCCACCGACTGAGCCAGCCAGGCGCCCCTGTACATAGGTGTTTTTAAAAGCCGCACTGGTGACAGATGGAGAACAACCTCAATATTTCATGTTGGAGGAGTAACGCATTATAGTCCCACCATGAAATAGAACACGACGTAGCCCTAAGAGCGGGGTGGTGGAAGTATATGGCACGGCAAGTGGCTCATAGTGTGTTTGACTAGAACGCGGGGGAAATCGTGTGTACAGCATGATGCAGTACACACACACACACACACACACACACACACACAGAGCACAATTCCAAAGACAATGTGCTGCCTTGTCAGCAGTTACTTTTGGGTGGTGGGCACGGTATGAATTTTCCTTCCTAGATCTAAGTTCTCATGTCTGCTTCTTCTTGACCCCACTCCGTCCCTCTGCAGTAGGTGTGAGTGCCCAGTGCATTGGCTCATTCACACAGACAAAGATGGAAACACCACGGACACCCACAAGATGCCGAGGATCCTCCCAAGCCAGGAAAGTCCTCGGTTCTCCGTCCCCTCTTTTGTGGATGAACACACATCCGCTCGGATGCCTTTGCTCCTTCTCACCCACACACTTTCACACATACCGCCGGAGCCCTCCTCCACCTTCCCAAGGCTTTCTCAATGTTGTCTGCCTACGAGACCACGGGCACCGATTTAAGTATCCCACAGCACATGAAGTATTTGAAAAATAAAACAAGCTACCTGTTTGCGCACCTTACAAGATGAAGCGGTGATGAGGACATCAGAAAAAAATCTGGGTGCTGCACAATGTGGTTGAAACTTGGGTTTCTGTGCACCAGCCACCGGGTGAAAAACTTCCAGGATCTGGGCACCGTATGGTGAAGCCGGGTGCAGCATTAATCAGGAATGTTATTCCTGTTGCCCTAGATCTTTTTTGGCAAGGACTCCAGTGGTGGAGCCAGCACTCACGATGCTGAGTGAGTAATAACAATGTTGGACGTTTGCACAGCTCTTGGGAGAGTCTATGATACGTGGTCTAAGATACTCCAGCGAAGGAACACGTTCCCAGTTCGATCCCTCACTCACCCACCCCAAACCTTCTCACGGAGTAGAGAGGCACGCACGTGCTGCCTTTGGGTGCTCCATTAAGTGAAAGTGACACAGGTTGGCCCATCGGTGAGTGCAAATTGAGCTCACCCATGTCAAGCACCTCCGTTAGCTCTTAAAGATACAGTTTGGTTCACAAAACGTGGCTGGCTGCCTTCATGGGGTTCACAGACCGAGGTGGGGAGAGATGACTGGGCAGAACGCGAGGACCTTGTCATTCAGTTAAGGAGCACAGGTAGGGAGGGCAGCGAGAGCCACCAGGAGGCTTTAATCCAAGGCACAGGAGTGTCCCCCCGCCCCCCCCGCCATTGGGTCCCAGGAAGGCCACACGGGCTGCAGTGTGGGGAACTGACAGGGTGTGGGGGGGAGGCAGTGCTAGTTCAACGGTGTGTACATTGTGATAGAATATTTGGGGTCTTTTTAAAGTATATAAATATAAATGTTTGTCAACATAAATGCCAAACATTAGCAGTAGACTGCAATCCGTTAATGCTTATTTTTGTCTTTTGAAAACTTAATGATATTTTCTGAATTTTTTTTAGAGTAAACAAGAATTTTTTATAGAATTGGGAAAAAATGTTTGGACTATTTTTAGCGTGCTTTGGAGCCGGTGTAGGGCGTTGTTGGGAGGGACGGTAGGCTCCTCTAGGGCGGGGGCCTCCTCGGTTATGGTTTGATGACATCATGTTCTCGGAAGTTTAAAGGGGCCCCTGGAATTGCTCACAGTCCTAAGAATACCCACAAGTCATCCTGCGAGGCCACGGGCATTTCCTACGTGCTACCTTACCTGGGTTCAATAGCTCTGCCGTTGGGTTATTGTTCCCATACGCTGATGAAGAACCCCAAGGCTCGGGAAGGTCAAGTCCATGACCCCAGTGGTTGGAAGTCCCCTTCATTATTCCACAAATTCCCACTGAAAGTGACTGACAGTTATCTCATTCTTTTGCCTTTTCTGTCACCCTGGGCTTCATCCCACCTTCTTGCCTCCATCTCCCTCAGAGTGTGTTCACGTGTGCGTGCACGCCGGCATGCGCACCTGTGAGAGTGTGTGTGCATGTGTGTGTGAACTGCGCACTCGCTTTCATCTTTTCATATCCCATTGGGATTTAGAAATTCAACAGGGTAGAGGCTCCTGGCCTCCGTGGGTACAGGTTTGAATCCCAGCCCCGCCTCGGAGTCTCAGTTTCCCCTGAAAGTATCTGCCCTACAGCATTTGGGGGAAGATCGCGCACTGTGAGATGTAGGAAGAACTTAGCTGGCCGTCAACTCTCATAAAAGTCATCTATTATTATTATTATTCCCCACCAAAGAAAAGGCTCCAAAGCAAAGTTTGATAGTAGGCCAGTTGAAATGAAAAGAGTTCACACCATTTGACCCAGGAAATACAGGATTAGAAATCTGTGGATATACTCAAGTAGGGCCAATATTCCACAGGGGTGACCAGGAGGACCGTAATGGTGGTTAAAATGTAGGAAGATTTCCACACCGGTGGGCCAACAGCTGCTTCCCCAAGCTGGTCAATCCTTGGCTGCCACCCAGGCTGCCTTGGCCTCTCCCCAGAACCTTCTGGAGCGTCCCAGGATCTGGCAACTAAAGGGTTACCTCGGGCTTCACAGGGGACCCCCAGGACCCTGCCCCCACCCCCACCGACTGCCAGCTGCCACCTGATTGGTGAGAGCCAGAACCAGACCTACCACAAAGCTGCCTCCTCACAAACCCAAGGGTGTTTCCATGTTTCTTTTGCTTCTCTGCTCGTTGTTTGCTTTATGGCACAAATCTGGAAGTCACCTAAATGCATCGTTAAATAAATGCTGATGCTTCCCTCCTCGTCGAATATGATGCAGCCTTATAAGAGGAATGAGTCGGCTGTCACGTGGAGAAAGTAAAGACAGCCAGGATGCATGTCAGCAACCAAGGCAGGTCGCCTTCGTGTGTATATTGTGTAATTCCACTTGTGCAAAATACATTGAACAGACATTAATGGATGACTATATCTACATAAAACAGGCCGTGTGCTTAGAATAACTGCATTCAACTTACATCGCTTATTATTCAGAGAAACTAAGTATGAACAGGAGGAACACTGGGTCTTCTGACTTGGGGTTATACATCAAAAATGTAAATATATTCCAAACATGCACGTATGCTTACAGACTGTATAGCAATTGTTTGTGTGTTGAGCATTTCTGTGTTTATGAGAAGCTGCGAGCCACTGTGACTTCTAGGGAGTACAGCCGGGACGCAGGTGAGAAGTGTTCAGACAACAGTTAGATCTCACGTTTACACTTTGTCCTATGTAACCTTTTTGGCCCTGAGTACATATTGCCACTATTATTACATTATTGTTGTTTTGTGAAGGATGGACTCAGTCCAGAACAGTTTGTGTTGGCCGCTGCCAGGGAACAACGTGGCTGATGGGCCGCATGGGACCGTGGGAGCCCGGGATGTGCCGGGAAGTAAGGGGTTAATACCCCTTCCTGGGCAGCCTGCTGCCAGGGCCTGCAATCCTGCAATTAGGCTAACGAAGCATGGGTTTCACAAGTAGGATGGAAATGTAATTGGCAGCAGACACCTGAGCTCTCAAAGGTAGATGCTAGAAGACTTCTGAACGGGTGTGGAGGCTCAGGCTGGGGAGAGGCACTTGTTGCAGGGGCTTATCTGAAAGTATTCTCTTTCCAGACTTCAGAGAAGGTTTGGGGCGAACTGGCCCCTCCTTGTGCATTTAAAGGGTTGCAGTCAAGGATGAATCAGTCCAGAAAAAGGAGTAAAAAAGAAAGTGGGAGCTCTCCATTCATTTAATTTTCTAAAGGGGGGTTTCCCTACTCATTGAGTAAAAAGGGGGTTCTCTATTCAAGGCATAAATTTGATTGGGTTCTTTCAGGATGAGAAGACCTGCCCCAAGCCTTTGGGATGGAAGGGTGAGCCCCCCAGGAGCTACAGGCTGGTGGAAATGAGTCAGTTCAACTGGTACAAGCCACCCTACCACAGCATCTAACATTTACTGAGCACCTACTAGGGGCTGGACCGTGACCTAAGGCTTTTCCTCCCTTAATTCATTCCACCACACCTCCCGATGAGACATCCTTATTTCACTGGTCTCAGGTATATATTTTTGGCTTTGTAACTAGAGTTAGTACAAAATACAGGACTCCAATTAAATTGGAAACGATGCAAAATTGTTTAGTATAGATATGCTCAGTCGTGTGCCCCAAATGGGATAAACTTATCCTAAAACGTGATTCATTTTTTATCTGCAATTCAAATGTCATCGATGTCCTATATTTTATCTGGCCACCCATAACATTTCTAAAATCCATATAACTCTTAGAATCGATGGGCTATTTATAATGAGTCACAATTTTTTTCTTTCTTAGTGGTTCATAAAATAATGTTGTGTTTCAGTGGCTTCTTCGATTGGTTGGAATGTGATATTATTATTCCCATTTGACGGAGGAACAGACGGAGGCTCACAGGAGTTAATTAACGCCCCCGATGGCACAAACTCCCCAAAGCCAATGGCACAGTTCGGATTTGAACACAGGCCTTAGGAGCCACACCAGCTCCTGTGTTTCTAAGGAAGGAGCCATTAGGAGCCGAATGTTAAAAAGCAGGGAACACTGGATCACGAAGAGCCACTTTGCTTACGTTTCTGATGTCTCTCTTTTTGCTCAAAATTCTATTAAGCGACTTTTGATCTGTATCTTCAGCTTCTTGGCCATAGAGAGCTGGGATTCAAGGGAGAGGTTACAGTCTTGACTTTAGAAGATTCTCTGTCATTAGAGTACGAACTCTGAGGAGTGCCCACAGCGCTGGGACCTGCAAGCCAGTCTAGAGCCTGTAAGCGGCGTGGGCCACGCTGCCCCTACTTTAGTCAGCGAGGGACGGTGGTTAAGGAAACAAGTTTTGAAATCATCAGTCGACACCTAACAAGGGCTCAAACCCCAGCGTTCACTCATCCAACAAATATTTCCTGAGGCCTCTAAGCCAGGCACGGTTCTAGAACTAGAGACATGGCAGAGAGGGAAACAGAAGAAAAAGGTCCTTGTCCCCATGGAGTTTAACCTTATAGTGATAACGAGAGAAAATGAAAAATCGAATTATACAGAATGTTAGAAGATGATTAAAACTGTGGAGAAAAGTAAAGCAAGCAGGAGAGAGCAATAGGAAGTTGCAATTTTAAAGGGACAGGGGGTCCAGGAGAGATCTCAGTGTGAAGCCATATGAAGATCTTAAAGGACAGCATCCCCTGGCAGAGTCAATGCAAAGGCCCTGAGGCCAGCGCATGTTTGCGCTATCCGATGATGCCAGTGAAGCAGCTCTAGGGTAAGTGAGAGAAGCTGCAGTCGGAAGGGCAATGGGAAGGGAGCGGGCACCTGCAGGGGCTTCACAGACTTTGGCTTCTGCCCTGAGGGAGATGGGACCCTTGCCAACCATATATATGGCTGTAGGCAGGTGACTTGATCTCTCGAAGCTTCCCAATGTTTCTTCCTTTAAAAAATGGAGCTGCTAATAGGACCCACCTCTTGGAGTAGTTATATGAAGTAAGGCAGTATTACAACGACCCGTACGAGGGGAGGCCCCATGCCATATTGCTGGGCTCACTGTTGTTCAAGTACCCAGCTTCTTAGTTCCTGGGCAAGTACCTAGTCTTGCTCGTGCACCAAGGGAAAGCAGAGAGATCGAGATGGCGCTTATAGTTTGGACAGAATGTTAATATCGTAACTGATCCATTTGTTTGCAGAGTCATTCAGCAAACATTTCCTAGGTGCTTCCTCAGGCAGGCTCTGTGCTGAGTGCTGGGGACTCGAGGATGGAAAGATGGCTCTTCAGACTCAGGAGAGTTTCTTTCTTTTTTTTTTTTTTAAAGATTTTATTTATTTATTTGACAGAGAGAAAGACAGCCAGCGAGAGAGGGAACACAAGCAGGGGGAGTGGGAGAGGAAGAAGCAGCCTCCCAGTGGAGGAGCCTGATGCGGGGCTCGATCCCAGAACGCTGGGATCACGCCCTGAGCTGAAGGCAGATGCTTAACGACTGAGCCACCCAGGCACCCCCAGACTCAGGAGAGTTTCACCTCCACCTTTGGCTCTGCCTGGTACTCTGTGGGCCTGACTCACCTGGTCCCTACGGGGTCTTCTTATAATCTGGAATGGTTGCAGCACTGAAGGATAGAAATCTGTCCCCCAATTCCAGATTTCCAGTTCTCTTAAAAAAAAAAAAGTCAGAAGCTTTGGCTGCACTGGGCCCTGGTCCCACATGGTAACCCACAGTCAGGCCTGAGCAGCACCCTGGGACCCAGGTGGCCCAGGTGCCACTGCTCCCTCTTGTTCACACCCAGTCCACTAGACTCATTTTTTAAAATTTTCTTTCACCTTCTGTGAACACTGCCCATGGTGGACATCTATGTTTTGACCTCCAGGAGACATGCCACATTGGGGGTAATGATGACCCTGGCTGGCTTCATGGCGGCTGGGATGCTGGAGCCGGGACTTGTCTGATACTGGACAAGGCTTCAGAGCAGAGAGCGTTCATCCACTGCCCCACAAGGATGCCACAGGCAGGTGATTTCCAAGGCAGTACCTTCCGTGAGTGCTGGGCTAAGTGGTCATCAATTTGCAAATAAAAGCACAAAAAGGAAAATGGTAGGCATTCGAATCACATGGTAAACTGTGCTCAGACTATCTTACATGAGTTCCCATAGAGCAGGGGAAGGGGAGGAGGGAGAGGGCTTAAAGAGAGCAGCTTGGGGTCAGGGTTATTTAACCAGCGGGTGTAAGTTCAGGAAGGGGCCCGAGTTTCCTGGCCAGGTCCTGGTTCTTTCCTACCTCTCGTGATGGGAATGTCTCGCATCACTGAGAGTGACGCTAGTATGAAAGGTACGGAACATTTGAATGAGGCAGCCCTGAGATACAGCCCACCTTCTTCCTCTAGTACTGGCCAGAAGAAATAGTGACGTTGTACAAAATCAGGGATAAAATGGCCATGGTCAGACGTTGTGATCTTATCTCTGTGGTTGTAAATTGTAAAAGTATTTGAGAATAAACAGGGTGGAGTGGGAAGGAGTGCGTGTACATTGTCTTGAATTTGCACCCAGGACAAGTTAGTCTTTGAAGGACCCTAATCAGGAACTCACCTGCCAAGGGTAGGTGCTTCCCTATTGGTGTTGTCATAGGATTCTGTGCCAGAGGGTTTGCTAGGAAAGGATGCAACTACTGGCAGGGATTTTTTGCTGGGGAAATGGGTAGTGTTCAAACAATAATTGGTTAGAAATACCATTCGAGTACCACTGTCTTTGCATGGCGTAAGAATACAGCAGGCCACACCTGTTCCAGCTTCCAGAGCAGGGCTAGAGGTATTTATTTCCTTTGTTTTTTATATAATTTAATTGTAAGTTTGTATAACTTAATTTTTAATAATGGCTGTGTTTAACAACCGGCTTACAAAATTCCTGAAAGCTTGACAGTCGGTGCTCACAAGCTTGTGTGGGCAGCTCCAGCTGACCACAGCCTGAGCCTGGATTTTCCACCTCCTCGTTGTCTACTTAGGACCTACCCGACCTTCCCTCGGATCTCAGCCAAGCAGTATTTGGTCAGGGAATTCTCCATGCTTTCTGCCACAGGCCCCATCACACTTGTGTGAGCTAATTATACATGTGATTATTGTTCTATTGTTCTTGACCCTTCACAATGTCAGCTCCGTGAAAGCAGAGTTCTGGTCTACCTTGTCTCCCATGCCAATGGTAGGGCCTGGTACACAGTAGGTGCCCAAATATTGTTTGTTTAAGGAATGAATGACTAATTGAGATATTTCCATGAAGGCTTTCTCAACCTTTTACATGTACAAGTTTTGTTGATACTGTGGAGAAATTATGTAAAATTTTGTGCCCAAAGAATGAATCATTTATTAAATAAATGGCCTGCTTCTCAGCTCTTTACAAGAGCTCAATCTTTTTATGCACCACGAACCCTGTTGGGAGTCTAGGAATGCCTGTGACCCCCTTCTCAGATTTGTTTTTAAATGTATAAAGAATGTATAGGCTTGCAAAGAAAACCAATTATATTAAAATGTAGTTATCAGGAAAAAAAACTTAACAAATGTGTAATATGGTAATATATGTGCTTTTTTATCAACACACTGAATGACAAGATCCAGTAGGAAGTCTAATGACTGTAATTTAGAAATAGCAATAACTATAAATGATATTATCTGTAACACTGATGTGATATGAAATTATCTGGCTTCCATTGGTGACAAAGTTTCAAGTACTGCTAATACTATGTGCTTTGCCTACATTCCAAGTGAGAAAAATGACACAGTTCAGGTTAGTGCCTATATGTGTCCGTATCTTTTTATCCTGAATTCTATCCAAGAATGGCTGGGAGGGCCCACAGACCCCAGCCTAAGGATTCCTCTGGAGAGACCAATGACCTCAAGGGCTCAAGGAGATACAGATCAAAGATCTCCCCACCAGAAAGAGGCTGTACAGATGAAAAGCCAGGATTTGGTATTAGACATTCACAGATTCCAATTTCTGTATCAGCCTTTTACAGGCTGTGTGATCATAGACAAGTTCCTTAACTACTCTGAGCCCGTGTCCTCATCTGCAAAATGAATCTAATGGCAGCCACCTCCAAGGAAATTTTCTCTAAATTTAAATATAGTTGACGCACAATAAAGTTACATTAGTTTCAGGCACACAGTATAGTGATTCAACTATTCTCTGTGTTACTCTGTGCTCGCCACAAATGTAGCTACCATTTGTCACCATGTAACACTGTTACAATATGGTTGACTATATTCCCTACGTTGTGCCCTTTGTTCCTGTGACTTATTCATTTCCAAGGAATGTTTTGATGCCTCAATGACGTAGAACCATGCGTGGCATGTAACTGACACTCTGAAAACAATAGCTACTATTTCTATATGACTGTGACAGCTCTTTTGGACCCAGGAAGCCCCAGTGCTTCTAACAGAATCAAAGTGGCTCTTTGGTGACTTGAGGAGATCCTATTCCAGTGACTACTGAGGCTTGAAAGCCATAACTTGGACACAGAACAGAGGACCCATTTATCTCAACTGGATTCTTCTAAGAGGACTTTGAGCTTCTTAGCAGAAAAGTGCTTTGATTGGCGTTCGTGGAGCTGAACAGCCCATGAGAAGCGCACACAGATGTTGGAGCCTCAGGCCCTGGGGGTGTGTGCACCGCCTCAGTATTATTATAAGGACCAAGTGAGATAATATTTTATTATAAGGATTAAGGGAAGGAACATATAATCACCCCTCCAGTGACTTCCATCCCACTTAAAATAAAACCCAAAGTCCTTATCAGAGCTTCTGATGTCTTAGGCAATCTGGGTATGCTCTCACTTAATCCTCGTCTCCTGCCTCCCTCTGTTCCCTTTGCTGCGGGCGGTGGCCTTCTTGCTATTCCTTGCGTGCCCAGCTTCTTCCTCCTCTGGGCTTTGCACATGCTGTCCCCTCTGCCTGGGATGCTTTTCCCCAGACATCCTCATCATACCCAGCCTCTGCGCCAATGGTATCTCCTCAGAGAAGCTCCCTGGTCACACTACCTCAAAGAGCTTCTCCCTCCTGCCAATGTCTATTCTTTACTCTGCTGTACCTTTTTTTCCACACGGCATTTGTCATTACCTGATATTATATTATGTATTAATACATTTGGTTGTTTTTTGCCTGATTTCTCCATTCATTTATAAAGGAAGCTGCTATTTGATTTTAATCACCAACCCCGTGCCCCCCCGTGCCCTGAATAGTGCCTGGCACAGTCCACGGGCTAATCAGTACCTTCCGGAAGAAATGAAAACGTCAACCACAGCCACAGGGCCTTCTGAGCTCAGGAAATTGCTGTCCATCTTTGTGGCAACTCGCCGGCCCTGTGTGGTCTGCCAGTTCCTGAGGGGTGATTGTTAAATTTTCGGGAATTTCTCAAGTAGGTCGTTCAACACAACCTTTAAAAACATTAAATTCTACAAACTTACAATTAAATACATGAGATTAAACACAAAGGATATGCTAAATGAAATCAGCCAAACACAAAAGAACAAATATCGTGTGATGCCATTTTTATGAGGTACCTAGAAAAGGCAAATTCCTAGAGACAGAAAGAATCAAAGTTCCCCGGGACTGGGCCGGGAGGTGGGGGGAGGGGGGGAATGGGAGTTCCTGTCTGATGGGTACAGAGTTTCTTTTTGGGATGATGAAGAAAATTCTGGAAACAGTGGTGATGGCTATGCGACACTGTAAATGTACTTAATGCCACTAAGTTGTTTATTTTTTAATAGCTAAAATGATCATTTTTTGTATATTTACCACAATTGCATATACAGTGAATATATATGTGCATATATATAATTTGAAGGAAATAAATATTCTAAACTCATCACTTTCTTTTTTTTTTTTTTTTAAGATTTATTTCTTTGACAGATATAGAGACAGCCAGCGAGAGAGGGAACACAAGCAGGGGGAGTGGGAGAGGAAGAAGCAGGCTCCCAGCGGAGGAGCCTGATGCGGGGCTCGATCCCATAATGCTGGGATCACGCCCTGAGCCGAAGGCAGACGCTTAACCACTGTGCCACCCAGGTGCCCCTAAACTCATCACTTTCTAATGATTTTCCTATATCGTGCAATTGCTCTTGAGATTATTGACATATGTGTTGGAAATATTACATAATGGTGTTAGTGCTTAGCTCCTCCCAAGGTCATGTTCAGTGGTGGAAGCCGGCTGGCATGACGAGGAACATAACTGTCCAGCTGAGCCCAGCCAACCCTCAGAATCAGGACGGAAATAAGCTATTCTTTTAAGCCACTAAATCTGATGTCATTTTTACTCAGGGATACCCAGAACAACTGCTTACCTTTAAGCTTCTCTATGAAAGAAAAATCATTTTCTACCACATTTAAACCATTAAAATTACTGTTTTTCTTGCATCCAAACTGAAACCTTACCAAGTCCGGCTGGATGGGGCTGGGTGAGAGCAAGAACAAGCATCACCAAGTGACTTAGAAACCTAGATTTTAATCCCTAACAGGCTATGTGACTTCGGCGGTCCTCTTTCCCTCCGGACATCAGGGTCCTCATCTGTAAAAATAAGATGCATTCATTAAAATAAATTTACTAACTGCCACTGTGTTGGGCATTGTTCAGAGCTTGCCTTTTCTAATGAGGCTTACAGTGTGGCAGGGTCAAACAAAGACTACGTCAAGACAAAGACTAAGAAATAGGCCAATGAGGGGCACCTGGCTGGCTCAGACGGTGGAACATACAACTCTTGATCTTGGGGTTGTGAATTCAAGCCCTGCAATGGGCGTAGAGCTTACTCTAAAAAAAAAAAAAAGCCACTGAAATAACACTGGAAAATGCATAAAGAAAACACAGCCTGAGGAAATAAGAGAGTGGTGGGACAGAAGGAGGGCCGAGGATAGCCTCTTCAGGGAACGAGGTTATATTCAAGCAGAAATCTGAATGGAAGGACAAGGTGGCTACGTACAGACCTGAGAAACAAGCTTTCCAGGCAGAGGCAACAGCAAAAGAGCAAAGAACTAATTTTGCATGGTTAAGAAACAGCCAGAGGGCTAGCATGGATGGAGCAAAATGAGTAAGAGAGTGGTAGTAGATGAACTTAGAGGCATAAGGGCCAGATAAACACGCTCGAGGAGAGGCTGGGCCACGCAGGGCCTTGAACTATAGGCCACTGTTGACCTTGATCAATGGTTCCCAACCTTTGGGCCATCGTACCCAGCGATGGTGGAAGTTGATGAATTTGCAAAGATGAGGGATGATTATAAAGATCCCATGATTTGGTACGCATGCAAAATAGTATCTGTCAACTAAATAAATGTGTCTCATGTTTTGTATACCACCGGCTTTTAAATACTTTGGCAATGCAGTTGTATTTTCCGAAAATACAAATCCACCACAAAAGTACTTAAGAATTTATAATTCTGCATTTTCCATTATGTTTTTCTCCATCGATGAAAATGAAGAGCTTAATTCTATCATGTGACTATGAACTGCCCGGTGGGAAAAATGTGTGTTCATATTCCCACCTAGAAGGACAAATCTTGGGAATGTCCAGACACTTCTATTACTAAAGTCATAGACGATTCTGCTACGAGAAAATGTGTTGAGGCAAAAAGAGCATGTGGTGGGTTTTTTTTTTTTTTTAACCGTTATTATTACTCCCGCAAGAATTTATTGAGTACTTCCTATCAGCTAGGCACTGTTGTGTTTTTCTTTCAGTTGCTCATCTAACCTCCAAAACAATTGTGTGAAATAAATATTCCAATTCCCATGTCGCAGAAGAGGTATCTTAAGGTTCAGTAATGTTAAATAAATTGACCAAGTTCACACGGGTAGTAAATGGGAGAGGACGAAGTGAAGATCTGTTCTAATAGAAATGTGTCAGTTAAATATGGCTGTGTGATGTAACACCCTGAGACTCAATGCCTGGAAACAATAAATGTTTATTATTGTTTATGGATCTATGGGTTGAGCCAAGGGGCTCTTCTCTTCGAAGTCAAACTCACGCATGCTTCTGTAGTCAGCGGCGGGCTGACTCTCCCATGCGGCTCTACCCGTAGAGAGCGGACTTGCTCGCCTGCTAGGATGTCTGCTGGCTGCATAGTAGGTAGTCCTCGGCAGCTTCAGCTGGGACAGCTGAGCCCTGCTCCGTGCAGCCCCTCGTCCTCCAGCCCGCTGTACCAGGCTTGCGCATATGGCGGTAGCGGGCTTCCAAAATACACACAGGATAGATGAAGCCTCCTGACGCATAGACTGTGTATTTCCACTGTACTTTGTTGGTCCAAGCAAGACATGAATCTGACTGATATTCAAGGTGTAGAAAATAGAGTCCACTTCTTGAAGGAAGGCATTGCCAAAATGATATCGCAAAGGGTGCGGATATAGGGAGGGGTAAAGAGATACAGCTGTTTTTTGCAATTGACCTACCCAGACAAAGAAAAGAAAAAAAAGCAAGCCATGTGCTACTAGAGAACAGATAACGAGGCACAGTTTGATCAGGAATCTGAAAACCGAGCAAGTTCCTCACTTTGGAGAACAGGTGGCACTTTCTTATACATACGTTAAACTCGCACCTGCCCTATGACCCGGCAATTCATTCCTAGGTATTTCCCCAAGGAAAATAAACATACATGCCCTCCAGAAAGAATCACACAGAGACATCCACGGCAGCCCTATTCACCGTCGCCAAAAACTGGAAAAGAAATGATAAATGGCTTTCAACAATGAATGGTTAAACAAAGCACTGTACATCATGAGCCAGGAATAGTTTAAAAACGAGCTAAGGGTACACACAACAGAATGAATGAATCTCCAAAACATTATAATATTAAGAGAAGCCAAACACAAGCATAGGCACATTTTCTCTGGTCCCATTTCATGAAGCTCTCGAATTGGCACACCTGAGCTCTGGGAATAGAAGTCACAACCATAGAGGTGGGCAGCTTACTGTTGGGAAGACGCATGAAAGAGCACACAGGAGTGATGGAAGGTTCTATACCAATTAGGGCGGTGGTTACAAGGTTGTAGACATTGGTTGAAACTCATAAAACTGTACTTAAAATCCTCGTGATTCATTGTATGCAAATTGGATCCCAATTAATAATAATAATAATAAAGCCAGGCTCCCAAAGGTTTTCAAAGAAAGGTTTGGAAGAACTGGCAGGGTTTCTACTGTGAGCATAATGCTCCCTGAGTCTCGACATTAAAGAAGCATCATCAGCGGGGCGGGGGGGCAGCTAGGGGAACCCCATAAGCGTCCTTCAATGTGTCGTCACCCGATCTGGCTATAATAAAAAGGAGGAGAATTCATTTACATTTTCAAGAGACACTCAGGAAACATCAACAAAACGTGCTTGTAAATTCACTGCAGCTAACTGGGGTTTTGGGGATTGGCCTCGAGTGAGGCCCGCTTTCTTTTCCCAGAAGGTAGCTGGTAGGAGGAGGCTTAGATGCCATCCCGGAGTCCTGGAGTCTGATGGCAGGAAGAGGAGGAAGGATCCAGGGGAGCCTTCTGCAGGAGGCAGACCTCACACAGAAAGTTGTGAATCAGGTTCCTGGGGTTTACGCCGCATAGGAGCCAATAACTCCCTTACTTAGAGAATCACTCAGAATGCATCCAAGTCTTTAAGCAGGGAGACCAAGAAGATTTCTGTGCTCAGATTAAACGGGAGCAGTGAAAATGAAGCATCCTGCCAGAGAACCATCAAGCCAGCCGTCAGCTAAGGGGGGCAAAGTGGGGATCATGGATCGTGGATCTTTGCTTTGGGGTGGTTTTTTTTTCATCATCCTGTTTTAGAATGCAACATTTTTTTCTGTAAAGATAACATAGTCTAAGTTATTTTAAAATCCCTTAGAAACCAATTGAGGCCCTGAGAACATGTTTTAATAATAGTTTGCATGTTTCGAGTGGCCTATGTGCTTTACTCCTGCACCATCCGCTCCAATCCCATGACGGAGTTACTGTTCGCTCCATTTCACAGACAGGAGAACCGTTTGACTCCGACTTGCTCCCAGGGTGTCCGATCCTCCCTCCAGATCCTTTCAGAATTTCACAAAGTGAGGTTTTGGAGTTGCCTATAAGAAAAGAGTTTCCATGCTCTCTGTTCCCTTTGGCGAGTAATCTAAAAATAATCTTTCCATTCTAACTGAGTGTCCTGCTTTCTCCTGCTCTTGGGTTTACAATGACTGGCCCCGAGTTCTATGGCTTTATCTGTCGGTTGAACGGGAAGAAAAGAGAGGCAGGCCGAACGTGTCCAAGAAGGATTTGTGCCCCAGGAAGGCTTTGTTTCTTTCTGGTTCCGAGGGAGCAAAGTGGTGGGCGGGGTGAGCCAGTCACCGCAGAGTCAGAGAGCACGGTGACTGGGCGTCAGTCCTGCCTGTAGAGATTGCAAGATGTTCCTTCCGTGCAGTGTTCCATCCACCATATTAAATCATTGCTGCTAATTTGGCTTTAACAGTCTTCAGAGTTTTATTTGTATTAATTGATAAACTTGCTTTGATCTTTGGGTTCTTAAAGAACTGTAAATGTAAGTTCTCTTATGTTGCAGGGCAGGTATGTTGGAGAATTAAATATAGATGTTAACATTCTGAGTCTACAAGATTTTTTTTTCTTTGAAATGGGTCTGAATATTCCTCATATTTCCGAAATCTGTCTCTCACCACTACTGTCCTACGGCTTTCTTTGAAGTGTGTACATTTCTCCTATGTTTCGTAAAGAAATTTCAAACTCACTAGATGTCAAAGAATTGTAAATAAAAACCAAATATGATTTCCTCTGTCATATCTGCAAGAGAGGTGTGTGTTAAGTTAAAAGCCCTGAGTTTCTTGGAAGAAACAAATATATCCATCCATACAACACAGGTAAAATATAAATCAGTACAACCTTTGGTGGGAATGCCGTTTGACAGCACATATCATGAGCCTTAAAAATATGATAATTACTACTCCAGCATTCACCTGCTAGGAATTTATCTTGAATAAATAACACAGAAGAGGAAGGAAGGGAGGAAGGAAGGAAGGAGCAGAGGAAGGAAGGAAGGAAGGAAGGAAGGAAGGAAGGAAGGAAGGAAGGAAGGGAGAGAGAGGGAAGGAGAGACAGGGGGAGGGAGAAAAAAAATACAACAAGAAATTCTAACAATGGGAGATTGTTTAAAAGTTCCCCTCTAACTATGAGAAACAAACTGAGGGCTACAGAGGGGAGGGGGGTGGGGGAATGGGATAGACCGGTGATGGGTAGTAAGGAGGGCACATATTGCATGGTGCACTGGGTGTTATACACAACTAATGAATCATCGAGCCTTACATCGAAAACCGGGGATGTACTGTATGGTGACTAACATAATATAATAAAAAATCATTATTAAAAAAAAATAATAATAAAAAAAATAAAAGTTCCCCTCTAGAAGGGCAGCTGGGTGGCTCAGTCAGTTAAGCATCTGTCTCTTGGTTTCGGCTCCAGTTATGATCTCAGGGTGATGATGTCAGGGTCGTGAAATCGAGACCCACATCGGGCTCCATGCTCAGCACAAAGTCTACTTGAGAGTCTCTCTCTCCCTCTCTCTGCCCTTTCCCCCATTGCTCTCTCTCTGAAATAAATAAATCTAAAAAAAAAGGTCCCCACTAGAATGACATAATCCTTTTAAATGCTAATGAACAATATTGACCATCATAATGGGAAAGTTGTTCCAAGTGTCACGAGAAAAACACATCTTATCTTTTCTAGAGTCCATGTTTTTAAATGCACAGAACAAAGGCTAGATGGATTCATAATAAAATGTCAACACTGGTAATTGCTAAATGGTAACATTAGCCATGATTTTATTTTCTTCCTTTTGTTTTTAGATTTTTTAATGCCCTGCTGTGAATGAGCATTATTTTGGAAATCAGGATGGTGAAGGAACCCCACCGTCACACAAATTGGGGTAAGGTCTTAGCTGCGCCAGTTTTTCCGAGTGACCCTGGAGAAGTTATGTAATCTTTCTGAATCTCTGTGTCCTCATCGAGAAAATGCGGGTGGTGTCTATGCCTATTGTGAAAAGCTGTGAGTATTCAAATGAGATAACGTGCATCAAGGGACTTAGCATTGAGACTGGCAAATATCCTGAGTTCAGTTAAGTATCGTTTGCAATGAGGAAAGGATGATAAAAATGTTTTCTTTTAATCAAGCCTACGTTTAAGTAAACATTTCTCAGACTTCTAAGTGTGCTCATCGAACATTTAGCTTCCACTAGGAAGTTCTGCTAGTGGGAAAGAGAGAGGAATAAATGTCCCAACATGTTTTTACTGGCCTTGTAATCTAAAGATGTTTCTTTGGAGCTCTGAAAGTCATTGGTAAGCTTTTATTAATCATAGACTAGTGGTTCTTTGCGGCGGGGGGGTGGGGAATTCTTGCCCCTGGGGGACATTCGGCAATGCCTGCAGACATGTCTGGTTGTCACAACAGGGCTGTCTAGTGGGTAGAGACCAGGAATGCTGCTCAGCCTCTTACAAGGACAGGACACCCCCACAGCAGAGAGAACGAGCCGCCCAAAGGTCAACGGTGTCGATGTTGAGAAACTCCACTCCTGGCGTTACCGTGTACGATCTGACCGTTGAAGGAGTGTTGGCAAAATGAGCCTATTGTCCTATCACTTTTTGATCCATTATATGCTGGTGGGTGGAACTGAAGTGAACACATTTGAAAAGCACCTCCTCAGCCCACCCCCTCACCCCCCCACGCCAACCGTTACGTGTCCCGTTCAATCCCACAGATCTCAAGGCCCATTGTGCACAAAATCTCAGGTTTGGAATTGGGGTTAAAAGATGAAGCACGTCTCTATCTCTGTCTCTGAAAACAAAGAAAAAGACAAGCTCGTAAGCACCTCACTGAAACCCAGAGGGGTAAGTGGGAGGCCGTTTGAGTTTTGGAGTCTGGCCAATATGAGTCAAAACTCCGTTTCCTCACCTACTCCCTCTATGATCCTGGATCAGATTTTTTTCTTCTTCTTCTTCAAAAAGTGCGTTTCTTCTCTTAAAAAATGGAGCCAACAGTGCCTAGCTCTCAAGGTTACAAGGATTCGATGCGGAAAGACACGTAAGCCCTGAGCCCCCGGGACAGGGACAGGCATGTGGGGGGAGTGGTGAGCCCTCAGTAATGATGGCCGTCTCTATACCTGGAATAACAGGAAAAGAAGAAGAAGAGAAAAGGAGAGGAACAGGACACCTGGGTGGCTCAGTCGCTGAAGCCTCTGCCTTCGGCTCAGGTCATGGTTCCGGGGTCCTGGGATCGAACCCCCCACATCGGGCTCCCTGATCAACGGGGAGCCTGCTTCTCCCTCTGCCTGCTGCTCCCCCTGCTTGTGCTCTCTCTCTCACAAATAAATAAATAAAATCTTTAAAAAAAAATAAGGAGAGAAACTCTTAGCAGTAGTTTAATTAAGAAGTGATTTTTTGGTAAGTCCCTCTGAATGTCCATCAAAACCTCCTGCATTTGACCTGTCGGCCCGCAGCACCCCTGCGTGAGGGGCGGCACACGCGATCAAACAAATCAGCAGGAAGATGACACATACAAGTTGCTGGACAAACCTGTTTCTAGAATAACAAGTGCTGAAGCAATGATCGTAGGTGCCAAGAAAGGAATTCACCGGGCAGCGTGTGCCAAGAAATCACTGATCAGATCAGAAGTAAAGGTCGCTGGCTCACCAGCAGCAAAACGCACCTCCAAATTGTGAAGCTGGAGAACATCTTCTTTGCAGCTCACCTGGCAGACACTAGTTCATAGCCTTAATATATAAAGAGAGCTCATAGATGATTTTTTTAAAGGCAACACCCATAAAAAGAAATAGAGGAGGCTGATAAATGATTGCAATGATTAATGAAGCTCATTATTAAGGCAGCCACATCCCTCGCATGCCTCCAGGTGGGGGAGGGGATGCTCACACCCTAGTCTATGTGGACTGCACTCCCAGAATGGGGTTGTTCACAGTCAGCCTGACCATACTCGGTGTCCCTGCTTAGTAACCAACAGCAACAATAACAGTAATTGAAGTAAGAACAAGAATGTCATAATGTTTTTTTGAGTAAGCTCTGTGCCCAAAACGGGGCTTGAACTCACAACCCTGAGATCCAGAGTCACATGATCTACCGACTGAGCCAGCCAGACGCCCCCGTTGTAATATTTGGTGCGATTTTTTAAAAGGGCTCTATTGGTATGTACTTAACATACAATCAACTGTGAGTATTTAAAAGGTATAACTTGCTATATTCTGTCCTACATTTGTACCTGTGAAACCATCACCCCCAATTCATTTAGTGAGTGTATCCTTCATTCCCAAAAGTTTCTTTGTAATCTTTCCCTTCCCTTCCTACCCCCTTCCATCCTCAGGCCACCAAATCTGCTTTCTGTCACTACAGATTCGTGTATACATTTTAGAATTTTATATAGGTGGAATCAAACAATATATGTAATTTTTTTTGTCTGGCGCCTTTCAGCTTAACGATTTTGAGATGCATCCTTATTATCACATGTACCAAGAGATCATTCCTTTTTCTTGCCAGGTAGCATGCCATTGTACGGATATACCATAGTTTGCTTATCCATTTATCTGTTGATGGACATGTGGGTTATTTTCAGGTTGGGGCTATTGCAATTAAAGTCACTATAAACATTTATACACAAGCCTCCTTCTAGCTGTATACTTTCTCTTCTCTAGGGCAAACATTGAAGCGTGCATTGGCTGGATCATAGATCGGGTATATGTTTAATGTTTCAAGAAGCTGACAAACTATTTTCCATTTTGCGTTCCTACCGATGGGGTAGGAACATATTTGCCAACTCTCGGTAACCTCAGTATTTTAATTTCAGCAGACATTTATCGTAAATAACAAAGTAATGTAACAATGAGAATATTTTTAACTGTAAAACTGGCAGAAGAAAGTCCTCATTGTTAATACCCAGTGTTGGCAAGGGTACAGAGGAAAACACTCTTGTTGCTGAGGGTAGAAATGTAAATTAGCAACATTTTCTGGGAACTGGCTTGGCAGTATGTATCAAATGCCTTGAAACCTTTCATTTTATTTCACTGAGCAATTCCGCGTCTGAAGATTTCTCCTTAAAAAATAAGGCTGCTTGCAAACATACCCCACAGCCCTGTTGTCTGCGGCAAAAGGGTTGGCATCCATCCGTTTCCTCGAGAAGCAGCGACCACATTGAATGTGAGAGGGGAGCGCCGTCAGGGCACAGGCTGGACCCATCCTTCAGATCTGATGTCTTCGACCCTCACAATGGTTTTAAATTATTTGGATTTCTTGCCAGCATTTCAAAATGAGGAGCTGTCACATAAAAATCTATTTTCCAGGCTTTTTTTTTTTTTTTTTTTTTTTTTTATAAATTAGGAGGTTGGACACACCCAGGGCCCATAGGGAAACAAAAAGCTGGGTGAAGTGCCTTTCCGGGCCGGCCTAATTCACAGAATTGATTGCACTGTAGGACAAACTGTGTCTTGGCTTGTCTCTCGTGCACTGAGAGTACCTTTGTGGGTAGACACCAGGATTATTCTCCCCCCGCCCTGACCCCGCCCCAGTGACTGACACAAAGAACAAATATTTGTTGAAAAACGAATGGTTGGAAATTACAATTGGTTTAAAGTATGTAATTACTGGGGCACCCAGCTGGCTCCGTCTGCAGAGTGTGTGACTCTTGATCTCTGGGTTGTGAGTTCGAGTCCCACGTTGGGTGTAGCAATCACCTAAAAATAAAATATTTTTTTAAATGTATGTAATTCCTTGAAGTTAGGTCAGCTAAAAGGCAGAGGGACGGTATTCTGTTGGTAAGACCGTATTCTGTTGTGTCAGCAAGCTGCAGTCTCTCATTGTAGGTGAGAATGTAAATTAGTGTCTTTGGAAGACCTTTGGTAACACCCACCAGCATTTTAAAGCCACAGGCTATATGACCTGGTTATATCACTTAGAGGAATTATCAGACAAATACATTAGTATATGGGCATTTGTGAACAAGAATAATCACAGGGGCGCCTGGGTGGGTGGGTGGGTTCAGCGTCTGCCTTTAGCTTGGTCATGATCTCAGGGTCCTGGGATCGAGACCCACGTCGTTGGGCTCCCTGCTCAATGGGAGTCTGCTTCTCCCTCTCCCTCTGCTCCTCCCCTTGCCCCCTGCTCATTTTCTCTCTCTCTCTCAAATAAATAAATAAAATCTTTTCTAAAAAAAGAAAAACAGCAATCGTTTATTGAAGTATGATAACAGGCAGTGTTCTAACAGCTCCAGGTGTATACTATCAAAGATTCGATGATTCCACACATGACTATCGCAGTATTGTTGGTTGGCAGAGGCTGGAAACAATCGAAATGTCTCTCAATAGGGGACTGAGTAAGTAAAGGACCCACCTAGCCAGCAGGCTATCCTGCAGCTTGTAAGAACCTACCGCTACAGGAACAGAACTATCTCCTGGGTGCAGGGAAAAAGACAAGACGAAGTAACGTGTGTGGTCTATCGCTACAGTTTGTACGTTGAAGGGTATGTGTGCAGGTGTTCTGTGCGTGTCACTTGTATTGGTCAATATAAGCAGACAGCAAGATTTCTAAATCTCAGCACTACTAGCATTTGCAGCCAGACAATTCTTTGCTATGGGGGGCAGCTGTCCTGTGCCATTGTAAGATCTCTGGCCTCTACCCATGAGAGGCCAGTGGCACCCCTCCCTCAGTTGTGACAACCAGAAATGTCTCCAGGTATCGCCAGAGTCAAAATCATCCCCCAGCTGAGAACCACTGGCATAGAATGTCTCTGGAAGAACAGACTAGAAACCTAAAACTTGGTGTTCTCTGAAGATGGGAACAAGGGGACCATGACCAAGAGAGGAAGGGAAACTTCATTTTCACCTGTTTTCACTCTTACACTTAAACTTTTAATTCTTAAAACACAAATATTAAAAAAATTTCATTTACCTTTATTTCTGGCATCCAGATACCTTCAAATCAGAAACTGCTTTCGGGGCGCCAAGGTGGTTCAGCCGGTTAAGCCTCTGACTTTGCTCATGGTCTTTGACAGAGTCCCGTGTGGTGTCAGGCTTGCTGCTCAGTGAGGAGTCTGCTTGTCCCTCTGCCCCTCGCCCGCTCATGCTGTCTCTCTCTCTCACTCTAAATAAACAAAACCTTTAAAAAAACAGAAACCTTTTAAAAATTGAAATATATGACATATAACCTTGTATAACTTTAAGACACACAACATTTTGACTTGATAAACGTATATATTGCGTGCGTGACTGCCACTGTAGCGTCCGCCAACACCCTATCACCTTCCATAATTACCATTTCTTCTTTGTGGTGGGAATAATGAAGACCTCGTCTCCTAGGAAGTTCGATGTTTATAACAGCGTTGCTGTCTATAATCATTGCTGCAGGAGACCTCCAGGATTCCTTTCTCTAGTTGTTGCAAGCTTGTATCCTCAAAGAATCTCTCTCCTGTCCTGCCACCCCCCACCCAGCCCCTGGTAACAACCATTCTCTTCTCCAAAACAGAAACCCCTTAAGAAAATACATAAAGTCCCAAGACACATTGGCAAGGAATTCCCTTCTGACTCCTTAACCCATTTAAAAAAAAAAAACCAGAATAGATCATCGATTACATGAACTCATCCATTGTGCCCCATTTGCCAGATGGGAAATGGAATCTCAAAAAGGAAGGAGTCCTCAGCCCATCTGACTGGTGACCAGTCTACAACTAGCACCCAGAGGCCCAGCCTTCGCTGCCACTTTGGACTTGCCTCCACTGTAGAAAGCGGATCTTGACAATGAATGAGGAACTCAAGAAGGTAAGAGCCATAGCTGCTCCCAGGTAGCATGTGTCCGTCTTTGCTCCAGGGCGGGTGAAACGGTGCAGCGGTGCAGCGCGGGCTCCCCTACAGCCCGGAGACCCGACCGACGTGTGACTCGTTCTAGCTGAAAATTTGCATCTCGTCTCAAGCTTTTATTTACAACAGAGGCCACAGTCTCTGCGGTTAGCTGCTGCTTATGTTCATTGGGTGAATTATCTAGGAATCGTAAGTCTCATTGGTATGGTGCTGCGGAAAGTGCTTCTACCTACACTCATGTCACAGAAACCCTACCAGGAAACTAGGAACAAACTTTACGGATGAAGAGGTAGCTTTGGAGGGGTGCACTCACGTGCCCACCATCGCACGGTTCCTTAAATGCTGGAGCCAGGTTTGGAAGCCAAGATCAACTGAGCCTTTACTCTTTAAGACCCTTCATAGAAGTCTTACACTTGCCAAGAAAAAACCCTATAAAAAATAAAAATAATTTCCCAACTAGGGAGTTAAATTCGTAACTAAGAACATACTAGTGAATGAGATAGTAAAGCAGGTTGCCTCATGCCAGGCGTATAATAAATGCTAAGTGACCACTAGCCATTATCATGAGCTACATATCTTCAAATATTAAAAAAAAAAAAAAAAGAGGATAGTTTTGAAGATAGTTTAAATTGGTAGTGTAAGGCGAGATGAATCCATCAGTCTATATTATGTGGCTGCAGAAAGGTTTTTTTTTATTTTTTTTTTATTTATTTATTTTTTTATTAATAATGATTTTTTATTATATTATGTTAGTCACCATACAGTACATCCCCGGTTTTCGATGTAAGGCTCGATGATTCATTAGTTGTGTATAACACCCAGTGCACCATGCAATATGTGCCCTCCTTACTACCCATCACCGGTCTATCCCATTCCCCCACCCCCCTCCCCTCTGTAGCCCTCAGTTTGTTTCTCATAGTCCATAGTCTCTCATGTTTCATTCCCCCTTCTGATTACCCCCCCTTTCTTTATCCCTTTCTTCCCCTACTGATCATTCTAGTTCTTATGTTCCATAGATGAGAGAAATCATATGATAGTTGTCTTTCTCTGCTTGACTTATTTCACTAAGCATTATCTCCTCCAGTGCTGTCCATGTTGTAGCAAATGTTGAGAACTCATTCTTTCTGATTGCTGAGTAATATTCCATTGTATATATGGACCACAACTTCTTAATCCAGTCATCTGTTGCAGGGCATCTCGGCTCCTTCCACGATTTAGCTATTGTGGACATTGCTGCTATGAACATTGGGGTGCATATGGCCCTTCTCTTCACTACGTCTGTATCTTTGGGGTAAACACCCAGTAGTGCAATGGCTGGATCATAGGGTAGCTCAATTTTTAACTTTTTAAGGGACCTCCACACGGTTTTCCAGAGTGGCTGTACCAACTTGCATTCCCACCAACAATGTAGGAGGGATCCCCTTTCTCCACATCCTCTCCAACAATTGTTGTTTCTTGCCTTGTCTATTTTTGCCATTCTAACTGGCGTAAGGTGGTATCTCAGTGTGGTTTTGATAGAAAGGTTTTTTTTTAAATACTTGAATTGGGGGGCGCCTGGGTGGCACAGTGGTTAAGCGTCTGCCTTCGGCTCAGGGCGTGATCCTGGCGTTCTGGGATCGAGCCCCGCGTCAGGCTCCTCCGCTATGAGCCTGCTTCTTCCTCTCCCACTCCCCTGCTTGTGTTCCCTCT
The DNA here is from genome assembly GCF_024610735.1 of Ursus americanus. Classification (NCBI taxonomy): domain Eukaryota; kingdom Metazoa; phylum Chordata; class Mammalia; order Carnivora; family Ursidae; genus Ursus; species Ursus americanus. Next base: position 8,356,727 of record NC_142148.1, read on the forward strand.
CTCGCTGGCTGTCTCTATCTCTGTCTAATAAATAAATAAAATCTTAAAAAAAAATAATTGGCCTTTAAATAAATAAATAAATAAATAAATAAATAAATAAATAAATAAATACTTGAATTGGTTTCCGGTATTTCAAAATGGGGACATTTCCCGTGAATAATCCACATGTATGGCATCTGCTGAAAACCTGGCGCCTAGACGCTGGGGCTATGGAGCCACGGCCCAGTCCTCTCTGGGTTACCACAGACCCTTTACTTGCCTGAAGGAAGACCTGTGGGTTTGCCATTTCTCACTGGTGGTTCAGAGAGACAGCTCTGGAGTGAAATGATGAGTGTTGGTTCTTTGTATGGCTGCTTCCTAGCTGGGGGGCCCGGAGCCAATCACTTTACCTGAGTCTATCTTTCAGAGCTATGGCGACACTTAAATAAAATAATCTGCCTAAAAGCATGTAGCCCAGGGCCGTGGCAAGCACAGTGACTCCCTAAAGATGGCCACATCCTAGTCTCTCAGACCTGGAAACGTGGTAGCTTGTACAGCCAAAGAGGCTGCTGCCGACGTGATTGAGTTAAGGCTTTTTACAGGGAGAGATGATCTTTGGCGATCCGGGTGGGTCCAATGCAGTCCTTGTAAGTGAAAGAGGGAGACAGGAGGTCAGGGTCAGCGCAGGTGTGAGACAGAAGAGAGGTTGAAGTGGGGGCGCTCTGCAGGCTGAGAAAGGGGTCACAAGTCAAGGAGTGTATGTGGCCTCTAGACGCAAGAAAAGCCACGGAAGTGGGTTTTCCTTTAGAACCTCCAGGGGGATGCAGCCCCGCCAACACCTTCGCCTTAACCCAGTAAGGTCCATTGGGGGTTTCTGACCTCCAGAACCGTAAAAGAATAAATTTGTTCTGTTTTAAGCCACTAATTTTGTGGCAGTTTCTTGCAGCAGCAGTAGGAAGCTCACACATGCTCACGGCAGTGCCCTCAGGTCACTACAGAAGCAGCCTCGGTAAAGAGTAAGAGCATCGCCCCTGCATCCCACAGCTAGAAAGTGGTAGAGCCCAGACCCCATTCCAAGTCCTTCTGAAACCCAAGTCCAACCCGAGTGCCTCCCAGTGATCTGGCTGTTCGGCTGCTATTTGAATGATCCCAGAAATAGAAATATCTTTCCCTTTCCGAGGCTACTCTTTCAGTGGCTGGACAGGATCCACCGTTACGTCTCCCACGTCCTGAGCTACTCTCGGCTGCACTCTGAAAGAGTTAAGACACTTTTAGTTACAAATGCAGAAACCCAGTTGACCTAGCAGAAGCAGAAAGGGGGAATTATAACAAGTAAAGATATCTCATGAAGCCCATGTCCAGGAAGGCCGTTAGGCTTTAGGAAGAACCGAAACCAAGAAATGGGAAGCTGAAAAAAATCCCGCTGGCCCGGCAAGACCTCTGCTTCTCGGCATCTCTGCCTCATCCTTTTCTCTCTGTAGACTGATTTCCTCAGCTACTCCGTTGTCATGTGGCAAATGGCTGCTCACGTGCCCTAGATTTACACATGACAGATCCAGTTCTATGGAGATGCTGACTGGCTGTGCCTCAAGGCAAATCTCATATTCCCCAGAGAGACAATCTGATTGCTACTGGCCTCCAGCAGCCATCCATCCCTTGTCCAATCAGCTGTCAACAGGACGGCCAGGTTGGGAAGAACAAATATGGCTTCCGGGGTCTCGCCTCACTTGCAGCTGTGCACTTGGGGTGTGAGGCGGAGGAGTGGAGAAACTGTGAGCCGAGCTGATACCTTCAAAAATGAGTACCTCGCATTGATTTCCAGGTTTGCCAAAACAAAACAAAACCAAACAAAACCCAATAGAGATAGTAAGGCAGCTTCAGAGATTTTGAAAATCTCTCTCTTCCCCTGTGGTCGTCTCTTTTCCTGGGAATCATCCCTAGAACCTTCAGTCATCCCTCATTATGACGGTTCCCAGATTACTCAACAACCTGACTACCCCTCACTTCCCTCTCAGCCTACACAACTTTGGCAATATCTCCATTCAAATGTGTGATTTGTCTCCATAACTAACCTTCCTTCTCCAAAAGTGGGCTGTCTAGCTCATTTAAATTGTTTTCTTGCTTTACCTTCCTTGAACCCACGAGGCGTATACTCACTCTGTTAATGCAGGCTAAGATTGTTTCCTTGGCAGCTGGATACATCTGGCTCGAATTGAGCTTGTGGCCAGCAAGGAGCCCCAGATCTGCTTCCCAGGAACTGCTGTCTGGCCAAGTCTCCCCATTCCCAGACTTCGATAATTGATGCCAGAATCCACATCAATCCCTGGTAAATATTCTCTTATTTCCTCTCATCCTTTATTTGACTCTATAGACACCATTGTGAATCTTGATCCTATCATCCCAATTTTTTGTCTCCTAGAAATTCTACCTGTATACCTGCATTTTATTAGTCTGTAACCAAAATGATATTCCAAATAGACCAAAGATGCACCAATGGACACTTGCTAAGCTGTCACAACTCCATTAATCCACATCAAATATACTGAAAATATGCTGCAAATATTTCAGGATCTTTTATTCCTGGAACAGGAAGGGTGGCTGCCCAAATTCCTCAAATATTTTTGATGTTTAATTTTTATAACAACAGAAAAGATCCAGCATCATTATAATCTAGGGCATCAAGAATATGGGAAAACCTCTGGAAGTCTTTCATTAAGATGAATCATAAAAATTATTGAATTTACGTCTCACAGCAACCCAGAAATATTCATATTCCCATTTTATAGGTATGTAGCCAAGGTTACCCAGAAAAAAATTACTAAAGCTGACATTTGAATGCAGGCTGTTGACTCATAGCCTAAGCACTTAATCCCAACACCAGGGGTGGGCAGACCAATTTCTTTTTTTCTGTAAAGGGCCAGACAGTAAATATTTTAGGCTTTGGGGACCATACAATCTCTGCCTTTACAGAGAGGAAGCAATTGTAGATAATCCATTAACAAAGGGGCATGGCTGTCTTCAAATAAAACTTTATTTACAAAGACAGGCAGTACATCTGATTTGGCCCTCAGACTGTAGTTTGGCAACCCATCCTAGAACCCTTCCTTCCCAATCTGCATGGCAAAATCCTGCTCCAATATGCAGCTCAAACACGACTTTTAAGTGACAACACTGGACATAAACAGGATTCAGCCCATGGATCATAGCTTGCTAGCCCATTCTTAACCATCACACCTTCTGACTTGGTAAGTTAATTTATCTCACTGAAAAACGTGGTGTTACTGCCTAGTGTAGACCACACCCAGAGCCCGCAAGATTGACACCTTTCCAAATACACCAAGATTCACTAATCTGTGTAATGCTGCCCCGGACAGCTGCTGCCCACACACACACACACACACACACACACACACACACACACATACACACACACACACTCACACCCCCGCTCGTGCTCTGAGCCTAGCATACGATCTCAGCTTCTTGGCGGCCATGCTTTTCCCCTCTGGCCAGAGCATTTTAGCATTCCGTCATGCACGCCTAAGTGCTGTACTGAGCCTGAGTCCTGAGTCACATGCATTAAAGAAGAGAGAGAGCGTGTTCTGCTAGAAATTAGCATGCAATCACATGCAAGGAAATGGCCCAGGAAGCAGAGCGAAGAAGATTGATTCAAGCCTGATGGATGTCCTGTGGCCGGATGAAGGGCAACAGGGAAGAAGTCAACTGCAATTCTGAAGAGCAGGTGGAAGAAATCAGGCCCAGAGCCCTAAGAGGAACTCGAGCAAGTTGAGAAGAGCAAAGCAGGCTTTGGCTGCTGACCTGGAGAAGGCTTCTCTGTTCAGAGATAGATCTTCCTGCTAACAGGACATGCAAACCCTCACAATATTCCCTGGGCACTCGGCACGAAAGGCTATCACACAAGCTGGTGACCAGCTTAACCTTTCGTTTCTCAGTGTAGACAGTTTCCACGCAAACTACTTGGTGGGACGCGTTAACCTTTAGAAACGGAAAATATAAACAGTAAAAATTAGCTGGTTCTAATGAGAGAGGAAGACATGTGCAACAATAACAGAAGCTTGGATATCTTGTACTGGGTTCATTTGTATGTTTTTTAACGCTGATATAAGATGTGTCTGTTTGTTGCCCAACAGCCTTTAACAGATATGCCATAGCAGAGGGCTTAAAAAAACAGGAGGTAACACCAGACAGCTTTCAGCGCCCATCTCAGCTCTACCGTTTGGTGGATATGCAACTGTGGGTCTGCCCAACTTTTCTGGACTTGACCTTTCTCATCTGTAAAATGGGAATACAAATAGAACGTACCTTGTTAATGTCATGCATACCACCGGCTGTTCTCAATTTCTCCCACCTCGCAGAGACTCTCGATATCCCCCTCAAGACAGTTGAATGGGGGCGCCTGGTGGCACAGCGGTTAAGCGTCTGCCTTCGGCTCAGGGCGTGATCCCGGCGTTGTGGGATCGAGCCCCACATCAGGCTCCTCTGCTATGAGCCTGCTTCTTCCTCTCCCACTCCCCCTGCTTATGTTCCCTCTCTCGCTGGCTGTCTCTGTCTCTGTCAAATAAATAAATAAAATCTTAAAAAAAAAAAAAAAAGACAGTTGAATGAAGCCCAAATTCACCAAGTGTCTAGAGGAAATGGAGGTGGTTCCTGAAGCTTCTCACCCATCTCTGCCACTGGAGTTGGTTCATTGGATGTCTGCGGTCCTCATGATCCTGCCTCCCAGCACCCCAGCACCTCTCCCTCCCATCTCTGACCTCTTTATCTTACTCTCCAGGTTCATGAGATTTTGCCCACCTCGAAATTCCACCTGCTTTCGCCTCAATTGTTTTCCTCTCCCTCCACCCCACTGATGTCATGCCTGGACAGCTGCACTCTTCTACTCCAAGAAGCCATCAGAATATCTGTCAAGATCATGGTCCTTTTGACCCCAGCACTTCTATGTGAAATGAGGATTTCTCTCTCACAGACAGTTTCAGGAAGATAATGTATACAGACTTTTCTTGTCAGCGCCGTTTATAACAGACAAGAAAGAAACAACCCAAATACCCAGCAACAGAGAACTGGTTAAATAAATCTGAGTGTTAGCCTAAGTGGGAGAGTTTGCAGCTATAAAGAAGATGGAAGAAGTTCTGTTCGCATTAACGCAGAAAGATACCCAGGAAAAGCTATGTGAAAGAAGCAAAATGCCCCAGAAGATAGACGGTATTCCAGAGTTTGTCTTGAAAAAATGAAGGAAAGAGTGACCAGGAACATGACTCCGTGCTTCACATCCAGAGGACAGCGCCGGGGGCGCCTGGCTGTCTCTGTCGGCACGGTGCGCCACGCTTGATCTCAGGGTTGTGAGTTTGAGCCCCACGTCGAGTGGAGAGATTGCTTTAAAAAATAAAATAAAATCTTAAAAAGCACAACAAAACAAGCCAACTCTGAAGGACACCCGGGAAACTCCTCGAAAGGAATCAGTGGACGCAGTGACCACTGATGGAAAGAGGAATACGACTCCTCACTATATTCATGCCTTTTTATACTGTTTTCTTTTCAAACCATGTGAATGTGTTAACTATTCAAAAGCTCAAATTTTTTAAAGCGCTAACAAGGGGTTTACAACAATACTAATTCTCTCTAGGAGGGTGTAGTTACTAAGTGTAAAAATAGTATTTCTATTTCTCTGCACTGGGTAAAGCGTAGATGAAATTAGCTCAATAACGTGCTTAGAATGCTCTGTCCTGCACAGAATGCAGTGCGAACTGAGCCATTTATGGCAGCACGTACAGGTGTCCAAGGAGCAAAGCCCTAGAAATCACGATCATTGTACTAGCTGCATATTCATGTGGCCTAAAGTGAAGAGATTGAACTTAGGCCTCAGACGGCCTTGGGCGGCATCCAGCTCCAGCACCTGCCAGCGGTGTGGCCCAGCAGGTCACAGTTCCAGGGCCTGGGGAGCTCTGTGCCGTGGGGATGACAGCACCGTCCCCACAGTAACTAGTAAACGGTTAACTCCTCTATGCGCCAGTCATTGTTTTAGGCCAAGGTCAGACTTGAGGTTCTAGACCAGCGCTTTATAATAGAGACCAGTTTTGCCCCCCAGGAGACATTTGGCCATGCCTGGAGACATTTTGAGCTGTCACAAGTCAGGCAGGACAGGGGAAAATGCAACTGGCCTCCGGTCGGTGGAGGGCGGGGACGCAGCTAAAGGCCCAGGACAATGCCCAGGGCAGCCTCTACAGCAAAAAGTTGCCCGGCCCCAAATGTCAGTAGCACTGAGGCTGAGAGTTCCTGCTCTGCCCTATTCTACAAGGAAGAAGAGAGAACACAGAATAAACCAATAAAAGACAAAGCCAGATGTTGTTCGGTGCTCTGGGACAGCATGACCCAGGCAGCTATTCGAGCTGGGTCAGGGGGTGCCGGGGAAGGCTCTCTGAGGACAAAACAGTTGTACCGACTACTAACAGTTACAAAGGAGCCAGGGAAACTAGTGTCTGGGAGAAGGGCTCTTGAGCCTCAAAGAAAAGCAGGGGCAAAGGCCCTGAGGCCAGGCCAAGGTTGGCTTGTTCAAGAATGAGAAAGAAGGGGAGCACAGCTGGCAGAGTGAACACAGGTGGTTGGAGACGATGTGTCAGAGGAGCAAGGGCCAGACCTCCTGCAGAGAAATTTTTATTTTTGTCTGAAATACAATGGAAAGGCTTTAAACACCGAGCTGGCATGGTTTTTAAAAGCCATTAGGGCTGCCCTGGGAGCCAGTGGATGAAGGAGAGCCAGCACGAAGCAGCTGGATGAGCACCAAGATGGGAGAGGGTAGTGGGGGTGGGGAGCGTAGTGGGGACCCTAGTGGAAGGGTCTGGGATACGGTTTTGGAGGTAGAACCCGCTAGAACACTGTGAAGAGTGGAATAGGAGAATTAAGTGGTTAGCACAGGTCAAGTGAGTCTCATAGGGGAGCAGCCCATAAGCAGGAGCTCCAATAAACAAAAGGACTTTTAATCCTTCTTCAATTTGAAAATTAAAATGTAGTTAAAACTAAGCTGACAAATGCAGTTTAAGTTACCCAGCTCTCCCCGGTTGCCCCAGGGTGGTGAAGGGTCAGGATGAGCGGGCAATTCTGACTTGGAAAGTTCTGGGTGAAGGACATGAACACTGGGAAAAATAAGAAATCTAAAAAAAGCAGCAATAATGCCCATTTCTGGAAAGTTACAAGGGACAGTGGACGTGCTGCAAATGAAGGAACTATTTCAAATAAGAATATTCTGGAAAACATGGCTCCCTACTTAGGCATCTGACACTGGCATAAACAGTGGACCATCAGCCCCATGGACAAAGGAAGATCCAAGTCAAACAAGGCATTAACTGTAGTCCACGTCAAGCCGCTTACAAGTGGCCGTTCAAAGATTTTTAAACATAGGGGATATTGTTTATGAAACGTAATCTGATCACCCAAGCAAAAATGACACAATATCCATGGCAACTGTAGAGATTAAAGAAGCGTTTTAAGGACAAAACCCCTTATCTACCACCCCTCTTGTAAATTTACTCACCGAAGAAGAGCTCTCCGGAGAAATGCTGGGGAGAAAGACAATTCACTTTATGGAGAAAGACTTTTCGAATCTCATTTTGTACATTGATGCATGAACACCACCCGAACTGTGGGATTAAAAGGCATAGTTAGGCATTATCACGTTGCGTACAGAGCCTAACAGTAATGATCAGTAATAATAACAGCAGTTGCCATTTCCTGAGCTAAAAGTTTTATGTGCATTAACTCTAATTCTCGAGTGGATTTATGATTTTCCCCTTGTCGATGAAGGAAATGGAGCCCCCAGAGAGACCACCTGATTTACCCAAGGACACACAGTTTTGAGCAGCGCCCAGTCTTCTGACCCTTGTTAAGTCACTCTCCAAATCACCCTCTTCATCACTTCTTGAGCAAGCAATCCGGTACCTTTCAGCGTGGGGGACAAAACAACATGCTTATCGCATTCAGACACAAGTAATGACGGCTACACTTAATTGCACACCTGCCTAGCGCCTGTAAAGCTAAGCGCTTTACTTCAATCATCTCATTTGGTTATGGTGATAACACTGTGAGTATTTCTGTTATTTTCCTTCCACCGCTGAGAGACCTAAGGCTCAGATGGGTTCAGTAACGTTTCCAAGGTCACACAGCCATTGCGTGATAGCACAGGATCTGAAACCCTGAGGCTGGGACTGTGAGTCTAGAAGTTTTAGCTAACACACTGCAGGGAAGCAAATAGAGAAGAAATCGCAGGTAGACAGGACATTCAGCAGAAGTTGAGATGCAGCTCGAATAGAGTCTCTTTGCATCCTGGATTCATTTCTTTTGATAGCAAGCATCAAAATGGTAGTTTAAGTATTATTTGTGGAATTATTTGTTCAGTGTTAATTATCTGTAACAACTTTGTCTTGCTCACCGTCTTAGGCCCAGTACCTGTAACAGAGGGTACACATATCAACACTCCACCAATGTCTCTTGTTTTATTTTTGGCGTTTTGTTTTGCTTGAGTCAATGAAGCAATCACCGGGAAGGCGAATGGGAAGTATGGAGAGGCACGAACTTGGGGAATTAGGAATCATGATCCCGAGCTAGAAAGCAGGCACAGCCACTTGTTACCTTCCCAAATCTGATCTCATTCTTTCTACCAGAACCCTGATTCTAACTCAGCTGGGATCACTAATTCACAAAGTGTCCTTCATGTCGCCCATCACAGAGGGGACCTTAGGAAACCAGGGCCACCTCTCCCGCAGCAGTTCCAACCTTGTGCATCATTAGGTTTATCTAAGATAAGAACGAAATTGTGAACTTCTCAGTGAGTGACATCTTGGGAGTGTCATTCCTTTTATCAGTCCCTGGGATGTAATTCTTGTCGGCTGGGGTCAGACGGCATTCTGTTCCGAGTCACTGTCATAGTCTGATTCTCAATGACTCACCTTTCCTCTCTGCTCCATGCATCTCTGCGGCAGCCTGGGTCACCTACATCGGAAGTGACCAGGTAGCATGACCAAAGTCAACACATCAGAAGAAACTGCCTCCAGGAGTCCTACTTGGCCATGGGACACGGTGCTGCCTCGAGATTAAGTCTAAGTTAGCAGGAAACAGACCTAGGATTCAAAGCTTAAGACCCCTCGTCCTGACTGGCTGCCTACCTGGAAAGCTCAGCCTTCCTCCATCTGCCACGTGGAAGGCATAAATGCACGGGGAGGCACACCCGTCCGCATGGACTACTCCCGGTGGGACTGCAGTCCTAGATTTTCGTATCACACGCTCCCAGCTTCAAAACCTGGCTCTGCCATTTTACAGACTTGGGCAGCTTCCTGCACTTCTCCAAGCCTTGTCTGTAGGGGAGTATTAATAGGACCTCCTTTCAGTGTCGGAGCCAATATTAAATGAGATAAAGAGTAGGAGCGTTTAGTACAATGGTTAAAAAAAAAAGTTGTTTGATAGATGGTTGCCATTAGTGATGTTTATTATTATTAACATCCATTCATTTATCGAAAGAGGTTTCTGAACTTCACACAAAACAGAAATCTCCACTTTTCCTCTTATGTTTTTTTCTTCCCCAAAAGGGAATAGAAATTGCAGCCAAGACAAAAATGATAGCAGTGGTCTAAGCTAGCACAGTGGTTTACTTCTCAGGGCGCCGTGTTTATACTGGGGCGATACTGGAGTATCTGGTAATGCCTAAAGCACAGAGAAGTGCAGCGCAGACCTCTAAATGGCAGCCCTGAGTTTCATTTTTTATTTAAAGTGCATTTTATATCTCTTTCTTCAGCCAGGTCTCCTCGCGATCGGCTGTATTTTTCAGGTATGGTTTTTCTGGGTAAATCCCACCCACCCCACTTTTCGTAAGCATGAAGATTAAGTGGACAAAGACAAATTCAATTAAGCTGCAGGCTTTGGTGACCGGCAGCTATTTTTCTTGAGGAACTGAATGCAATCCTCTCAGGGGTGGGGACGTGTATGCGACGGGCTTCTGAATGGGAAGGAGGCAGCACTGGAGTATAAATCACGCGACACACTGAGCCCTCCTGTATTAATCTTTTATTCAGAAACAGACACTGTTTTAAGGGGGAATTAAAGGCAATCAGTAAGCAGGCTTGCCTGGGCGGCTTCTGAGCTTGAGATGCAAATATTATTCCAAATTCTAGATTCCAAAGAGATCCCTCCATTGATATGTTAATAGTCTCCTCGTGTTTCTGTGGCCTCCAATCCTGGCAGGGCATGAAGCTATACTTACAGGAAACAAAAGAAAAGCACGTCGTAGAATAAACATTTGCTAAGTGGACTTTGACTGTAAACCCCAACTCGTCATGTGTTAAGGATGGAATTCTCCCTGAGCCGAGCCGGCTCCTGATGCCCTGAATGTTTAATATGGTTCTGTGCTTAGGGAACTGCCATGACTGATTCTTTCTCTGGTGTCACCTGACATCTCAGCTTCACACTCCTGGTGCACAAGACAACAAACGCTTTGGTGTTGTCACCCCCAAAGAAAGGCAACCCTTGGCAACCGGAAATAAGCAAAATTCAGCTGCCGATACATCAAAGGTGATTGCGACCCAATGCTGGTCACCGATTGGTAAATTCACAGAGATGGAAACCAGTTCAGAGAATATTTATTTAGCACCTATTGTATGCAAGATATTGTGCTAGGATATGATGGATAGAGAAACATGCTTGACAAGGAGCTTATGTTTTTCGGGGCAAAGGGACAATAAACAACTTAAAGACGAAGATAAATTGGGTTGTGGTGAGTGCTGTGGAGAACAAAAGTAGATAATGAACAAGAAGGGGCTAAAAGAAGGCCTCTCTTAGGAGTGTACAGAAATTCAAGGAGGTCCAGCCACTGATGGGTTGTCTGCTGGACCAGCTTTCCAGGCAGAGGGACAGTAAGTGCAAAGGTCCTGAGGTAGGAAAAGGCCTATGTCTGAGAATCAGGAAGTCTCCTCCTGTAGCTAGACAGTGGTGGATGAGATTACATCACACTGCCACACAGGAGCCAGATCACGTAAGGCCTTGTAGCTAATACTACTTTATAAAAAATTAAGTGTAATAATAAAAAATTTGTGTCTTCCTACCACCAGGAGCACACAGCTAATCTCTAACTCTGGACATACCAAAAGAATCTCAAAGGTTGGCCAAACATGTACTTTTTTTTAAAAGACTTTATTTATTTATTTGAGAGACAGCATGAGCCGAGGGCGGGGGTCGTGGGCAGAGGAAGAGGGTGAAGTGACTCCCTGTTGAGCAGGGAGCGCATGCGGGGCTTGATCCCAGGACCCTGCGACCATGACCTCAGCCAAAGGCAGATGCTTAACTGACTAAGCCACCCAGGTGCCCCCAAACATGTACTTTTAAAGGATTTGGGTATACTAATATTTACTAATTTACCATGTTCTTAAATTACATATATTAAACTCTAGAATCACATGTCTGGTATCTGTTCACCAAACTCAAGGTTTCTAGCTAATTCACTTTTTAAGGTCTAAATTCAAATAGAGGCTGACCTAATATGTTGTGTTTCTTATCTTTTACATGAACGGAGTTTGTAATATTAACCAGGAGCCTCTTTCCAAGTGAACTAATCATCGACAATGTGAGGCTAAATCTTTTAGAAAAACAGACTTTCTAGTCAATGTCTATTCTTTTAAAAGTTTTCTACAACGAGGGGCACCTGAGTGGCTCAGTCATTTAAGCATCCAATTTCAGCTTGGGTCATGATCTCGGGGTCCCAGGGTCAAGCCCCAAGTTGGGCCCCCAGCTCAGCAGGGGGTCTGCTTGGCCCTTTCTCTCTCCCTCTGCCCCTCCCGTCCCCACCTGCTCCTGCTCTCTCTCTCTAATAGATAAATAAAAAATCTTATTAAAAAAAAAAAAGCTTTCAGGATGCCTGAGTGGCTCAGTCAGTTAAGTGTCTGCCTTCGGCTAAGGTCATGATCCCAGGGTCCTCAGATCGAGTCCCCCCCCCTCAAGCTCCTTGCTTGGCCGGGAAGACTGCTTCTCCCTCTCCCTCTGCCTGCCACTCCCCCTGCTTGTGCTCTCTCTGTCTCTCTCTCTGAAAAATAAAAAAAATAAAATCTTAAAAAAAAAAATAAAGTTTTTGACAATGAAAACACTGCTTTGAAAAGCCATATGCATCCCTACAATCATGGTAGTATTATTATAGTCAAGATATGAAGCCACTCAAGTCTCCGTCAAT